>NC_136059.1:913594214-914794214 GCF_964261635.1 Lissotriton helveticus | reverse complement strand
GACATTACTTTTTCTTTGTCCCCTATTCTTTTCCACACACAACCTACCCCTCTTAGAATCCCTTTCTTTACCTGACGATCACGGAGCACGAATTAATGAACTAATTTAAATTTCATGTATTGTATGAATGTGTAATATAATACATGCATAAATGCAGTAGACCACTGTTAACGGCTTGATTAAAGGCAATATAAATGAAATCTAGTCAATTGATGTACCTTTCTGCATTTATAATGAGATGTTCAACAGTTTTGTAATCGACCACCCTTTTGCATATAACATTGTACTGACCCAGGTCGATGAGGTAAGGGTTAACCCCATTATTACCTAACAATCTATTGTACAAGGGCAGACACACCCAAGGCAAAGTTTATGTTGTGGAACAGGGCAGAGCTTTATTGGGTTCGAGAGAACAAAGGAGCTTAGGCATCATATTAGATCCAAATCATCCTGATCAAGTTTTGTTGACTCAAGATAATGCAAAATCAAACTGGCAGGCAAAGTTTCCCAAGTTATTTAGTGACAAACTAGGATGTTTAGTCAAGTTTGAACATCGTATAGTGTTAAAAGCTGGTAGTGTTCCAGTTGTTCACAAATTCAGAAGTGTGCCATTTGTGCTGCATACTCAACTTAAAGAGGAACTAGACAGATTATGTGAAGCCAAGGTCATTAAACCTATAGAAGCTTTGCAATCGCTCAGTCCGATAGTTTTGACATGCAAACCTAATGGCAAGTTGCGCATGTGTGTGGACTTGAGAACTTAAACCATAACATTTGAGTTGAACGCCATCCCCGAGATGGTGGCTAGCATTATGAAAACCATGTATTTTTCTTCTATCGATTTGTCCAACGCATACCATCAAGTTAAATTGCATTCCAGTTCCAAACACTGAACTTCATTTATGACACCTGAAGGTGCATTTCAGTTTTTACGTGGGCCATTTGGCTTGGCATCCGCATCTGCGGTATTTCCAAGGCTTATGAGCAGCATTCTGAGGGGCGTTGCAAATGTGAGAGTATTTCAAGATGACATTTTAGTGTGGGGCGATAACTTGTGCAACCATGATGACATTTTTAATGAGGTGTTGAAGAGATTGCAAGAGGTTGGTTTGACCGTATGTGCTGAAAAATGCAAATTTGATGTCAAGCAAATAGATTATCTGGGTCACACGCTATCTAAGGATGGAGTCAAGCCTAAAAAGAACCTATTGGAAGCAATTTAAAGAGCTCCTACACCTTCCAACAAGGAACAATTGCGTTCTTTTCTAGGGCTGGCTGAATATTATTCTAAATTTGTTCAGCATTTTGCGAACAAAGTGTATGATTTAAGACTTTTGATGAAAAAGGGTACACCGTTTGCATGGTCAGATGAGTGTCAACATGCGTTTGAGAGAATTAAGGCTGACATTGTGAAGGCTGTGGCTCTCAAGCCGTATGATCCTTGTGATGCATCTATAGTAGTGGCGGATGCCAGCGCATATGGTTTAGGCGCTGTGCTCCTGCAGAAAAAGGAAGGGGTTGAACGCGTTGTAGCATTTGCCTCACATACTCTTAAGGGGGCTGAAGCAACCTATTCGGTAATTGAAAAAGAAGCCCTAGCATGTTGGTAGGTTGTCAATCACTTCAAGGCCTATGTATGGGGAACATTTGAGCTTAGGACTGATCACAGACCCCTGACAACACTTCTACTACAAAGGGTGCGGGTAGAGCGACGCCAAGGATTGCGAAATGGTTATACTGTTTGCAAGAAGATGATTTTCTGTTGAGGTATGTGCATGGATTAAAAAATATTAATGCTTATTGTTTATCTCGATTGCCTTAGCCACATCGAGATGACGGTTTACAAGAGGACAAAGAAGAATGGCTTGTGGCAAATGTTGAGGAATCATGTAAAGGGGCTGTGAGTGAGCATGAATGGAAACGAGCGGTAGCAGAGGATGATGTGATGAAACAAATTGTGGCAAATGTATCTGCCAATATGGGACAACAAACCATAGTGAAAAGGGAACTCACAGACTACAAGATGGTATGGTCAGAATTATCTCTTGTAGGTGGTATCATCAGGAGCGGGCACAAGTTAGTAGTGCCTTCAGATTTACGTGCCAGACTGTTGATGTTATTATATGAAGATCACAGTGGCATGTCAAGCATGAAGAAAAGAGCCAGGAGCGACTTTTGGTGGCCTGGCATGGACAAAAAAATAAAAAGATGTGTACATAATTGTGTAGCATGCATGTGCAGTGATAAAAGACACAAGTCTCCGGAAACAACCATATTGCCCCCCATCATGTCAAGTAAACCATGGGAAAAAGTTGCAATTGACATATGTGGTCCTTTCAATGTTAGGGGTATTGACAACAAATATGCTATAGTTCTAATGGACTATTTTAATAAGTGGCCAGAAGTTGCATTTGTAAGGGAGATTAAGTCTTCCAACGTGATTGATTTTTGTGAGGATGTGTTTTGCAGAGAAGATTATCCAGATTGAATTTTAACAGACTATGGACCACAGTTCGTGGCCGGTGAATTTGCTAGATACTTGGAGAAAACAGGTGTTAATCATCTCACCACAGCAGTTTAAATTCCCAGAGAAAATGGTCTTGTGGAAAGATTCAACCGTGTGTTGAAGGATTGTCTACAGTTAGCCGATGTGTGTGGAGATGAATGCAAAAAAGCTGTGAAGGAAATGTTATGGTGTTATCGGAATACACCCCATACGACCACTGGGGAGACTCCTTTTAGTCCTCTTAAATGCTGGGTTGCGTGTACTAAAGTGAAACCAGTGTGGATGTGCAATTCTAGTTTTATAAAGGTAACTAGGGAGAACTTATTGCGCCGAGTACAAGATTATCAAGGCAAATATACAAATAGACATATGACAGGATCAAGGGTTGTGCACACAAATTTAGAATGAGTGACTGGGTGAGGACACATCTTTATGGAAATCAAAGAACGAGTTTATCAAGATGGTTCAAACCAAAGCAAGTCACAAAGGTTGAGGGCAATAGTGTGTGGTTGAACAATGGAAAAAGGTGGAATGTGAGGTGTGTGACTAAAGGCAATGATTTGGAGTGTAATGCATGGTTAAAGGATCAATCTTCCGTAGCTCCGCACACCAATTTAGCAAACATGCAAGAGCGGAAGAAAGTGGAATGTATTAGATCTAAACCAGTTTGGGAGAAGAATTACGTTTGCACATAGGATGTGAGCATTTTTACATTTGCTTGTATGTTGTTTTTGGTTCTTTTTTATTGTTTTGTTAAGAGGGAAGATATGTTGTATCTTGGCAAGGATATTTCATTATCTCAATGTATCTCAAAGCCTTAGTAACTGTATCATAGTTACCCTGTGTTGGACCTGGGGTTACCAGTCTACTTAGGGTAGTTTGGCACAAGGTAGGTAGGCTCAATCCCAAGGTACATGTGTTAAGCTTGCGTCACACCCTCATAGAAACTCAGCGTCCATCCATTCCAAAAATGACACTACACCAGTTTTAGAAAAAGTGGAAAGCTTTATCTTTCCTGTCTATTAGGTTTCCAGTTGCTTCACCGTTTGTTAAATTTACATATTAAACATCGTCAATAAATTACATTCGTTTGTTACTCCATAAATACAGCATAAAACCTAATTAAATTAGCTGACCTTAAATGGTTCCATGTAACATGTGTCTCAGGAAATCAAGCCCCTACTTTGATGTCAACAAGCTTTAAGTGGACTGTATTCACTTTCACTTAAGGTAAAAAAACAGGACTCGGTTTCCAGCATCAATGTAAGGTTCCGATTCCCTGTCAGGCACAGTTATCTGTTTCCTGCCTCCAGCAACCCTGTTCTCAATCTAGCCCTGGCCTGTGGCTTCGCTTAAGATTGCAGTTATTAACAGTACACTCCCATGCTGTAATTTCACCAGCCGATCGTGCAGTAGATCAGTTGGGTTTGTTTTCTTTTAGTCACTCCAGTCACGATTTGCACAGGGCCATACAACTGCTCAGAGAACCGGCCCGACCAAGGTTTTGGTTTACCAGGTCTCCTCCCTCCGCCTCACAATCCCTGCTTACCTTAATAGTGGTTGGTCTGGCAGATATTCCCCGCAGTTCATGCAGCGCACATGACAGAGTCTCGGACCTCCGCTATTGTTTCTGCGTCGCCCGTCGGACCCCAGAGGTCAATTCCGCACTGATGCTCTCTCAGGAAGTGGAGGGGGTTCGATTCCGGACTTCCCTCCCCTCCTTCCACAACTCGCTCTCACTCCACTCGTCACTCGGGAGGTGCTCCGATTAGGCCCGGCCCTCTCGCTGCCCGCCCCTCACCTTCTGGCGCCTCGCCTCTTCCTGGATCGTCGGGCGGAGCTTCCCTGGCTTCTGTTACCAGGCAACCAACGCGGAAGCGGCTCTCACGCTTCACGCCGGTGCCGGTCGCCTCACAGAACAGGCCGGTCCAGACTGCGCACTCCCTTCGGCAGCTATTTAACAAGAGGTGGTGAGTTCAGCCAAGCATGGGCAGCGCTACACGGCCCGGGGTCAATCTTGACGAGACTTCTGCAGTGCCAATATTATAGTGGACCTAAAAGTACAGTCTCAGGGTAGTCCCTTCAGGGTTCTGGTCGGCAGCCTGGAGGGGGAAGATTAAGGCAAGGACTTAGGTCCCTATCGTGGTAACTTCCTACACCCTCCAACTCCTGGCTCAGGGTTCTTCACCCCCTAGGGCTGGATTACGGTTCCCTTCTGAGGAGGGGGACGGGGGGTACACAATAAGACGCTGGTCCCGGGATGAAGGATAAAGACAGGGTCAGGTCATCAAGTAGGGGGGGCCTCAACAAAGAGGGATAGCAGGCCCGAAGACTGTCAAACCCTCCCTTAGCGTGCCAACCTCTCCAGCTAGAAGCCTTAACTCCTGACTAACCCCACTCCTCACTGTACTCTCACGCTGACCTGGTTCTAAAATGGCCGCCCTAGTACTGCCCCTTTTATAGGCCAACCTCAGGCTTCCAGAACCAGCTGGAAGGTTCTGGAGCTCTCCTATATTGTTCTATGGGTCTATTACTTGAGGTGTCAGTTATGGCAGTTACTAGCCACCATTTTGTGAGTCTTGTAAATTCAGTTAGAAAGGCACCTAGGCCTCAGGAAAAAGACTATGAGGGCAAAGAGCACCTAACCCCTAAGTCAACACCTGAAAAGTTCAGTGGACATAAAAAGATAGAAGGTTTGAGGGGCAAAAAGGGTACAAAATAAATAATAAAAAGAGGGACCACCCAAAAGGCTTTCAGGTCTAACACGCGTCCCCCCCAGCTGAAAGTGGGGAGAGCTACCCAACCCCTTGGGAGTCCTCATCACTAAGGCGGAAATACCTAAAGAGACCGTCTGCATTGGCGTGGTCCACTCCAGGCCGATGTTCCACCTGGAAGTCCATTCCCTGTAGGGAGATGGACCATCTCAACAACTTGGGATTCTCCCCCTTCATTTGCATCAGCCAACGAAGGGGTCGGTGGTCGGTCTGAACCAGGAAGTGCGAGCCAAACAGGTATTGCCGCAACTTCTTCAGAGCCCATACCACTGCAAAAGCTTCCCGCTCAATGGCACTCCACTTCTGTTCCCGGGGAAGCAGTCTCCTAGATAGAAAGACAACAGGTTGATCCAGACCCTCTTCATTGAGTTGCGATAACACTGCCCCAATGCCTGGACGATGAACTCCTTGGAGAAATCTGGGGCCCTCAGGACCGGTGCTGCACACATTGCCTGTTTCAGCTTCACAAAGGCTTGCTGACAAGCCTCTTTCCAGACTACCCGTCGAGGTTGTTTCTTGGAGGTGAGATCAGTGAGGGGCGCCACAATAGTGCCATACCCCTTCACAAAGCGACGGTAGTAACCTGTGAGGCCCAGAAAAGCTCGGACCTCAGTTTGGGTCTTGGGGGGCTCCCAGGCCATGATTGCCTGAATCTTTGCCTGGAGGGGCGCACTGTTCCCCCACCCACCAAGTGGCCTAGGTACACAACCGACCCCTGCCCGATCTGACATTTACTGGCCTTGATTGTCAAGCCAGCCTGTTTCAGGGCCTGGAGAACAGCTTGCAAGTGACACAAATGGTCCTCCCAACTGCTACTGAAGACGGCAATGTCATCCAGATAAGCAGCGGAGAAAGCCTCCATTCCAGAGAGGACCTGGTTCACCAGCCGCTGAAAAGTGGCAGGGGCGTTCTTGAGCCCAAAGGGCATCACACAGAACTGGTAGTGGCCCTCAGGCGTGGAGAAGGCTGACCTTTCCTTTGCTCCATCTGTAAGGGAGATCTGCCAGTACCCTGAAGTAAGGTCAAAGGTACTCAGATATTGGGCAGCTCCCAGCCGGTCAATCAATTCATCCGCCCTAGGGATCGGATGTGCATCAGTCTTGGTCACTGAGTTCAGTCCCCGGTAATCCACACAGAACCTCAGTTCTGGAGTGGTGCCCGGTGGGGCAGCTTTTGGTACTAGAACCACCGGACTGGACCAGGGGCTACTGGAAGGTTCAATGACTCCTAGCTCTAGCATCTTGGTAACCTCACCGTGGATGCTAGCCTTCACCTTGTCTGACAGCCGGTAGGTCTTAGACTTCACTGGTGGGCTGTCTCTAAGCATGGGCGGATCTAGCGGATCTCGCGTACGCGAACTTGCGGATTTACGGATTCGCAATCCGCGAAGATCCGCGAACTCTAGCGGATTTGCGGATTTTCCCGTTTTTTGTGTTTGCGCGCGTTCGCGCCGATTTTGGGACAAGTTCGCAATTGCGAACTTACTTTTCGGCTCGCAACGGCCGCGACTATGTTGTTTCTACGTCTGGTTTATCATCACAGGTTCACAGCACCCTCTGTTTCACCACTGCCACCCTCTGGGACACCCATGCCACCCTCTGGTACATCCTCACTGCCACCCATTAGGTTTATTTATCACTGTAGATTATGGTGGTTGAAAAAAGCAAGCACACCTGCCCTTCTTCAACTGCCATCAATTAATTTGTGTTTCATTAATGTGTCAGTAATTTTGAAAGTTCCAGTCTGGCTGGCACCTGCTTCCTTCCTTATCTGTAATTTGCTTTTTGTTGCAGTGAAAATTTTTTTTCACAGGACCTTTATGGTCTACTTGTAGCTATTCTATGAGCCTGCTGTTTGGGTCATAGCAGGGTCATAGAATAGTTGCAAACTCTGGAGGGGCCCATCAGGAAGCACTACCTTGAATGTTACTAATGTTAAGTTTGAACTTTTGCACCTGCTCATTGCTTTCAGTTTAGCTAAAATCGTTTTTTTCTGCAATTTCGCGCGTTTTTTGGGGCGCGAATCCGTGCGAGATCGATTTCGGAAGCCGCGAATACGTGCGAATACAAAATTGTTTTTTTTGCGACGTGTATGTTCGCGTGATCTTGCGCGTGTTCGCGAGGCGCTTCTAGCTATACGTTTGCCAAGTTACCCTATCGGTCGTACACGGGCGCGGCCATCTTGTTTGCGTGACGTATTCCGTTTCCGGCCGCTATGTGTAATCTCGCAAAGTGTGCTGCTCGCTAGTACAATTTCGCGCGTACTCGCAAGGAAAATCTCGCGCGAACTTACCCACGCGGTCGTGAACGGGCGCGGCCATCTTGTTTCTCATTCATTGCTATGGTTCTGGGCATGCTTTCTCTATCCTCTCTCAATCTCTGCCATCCTTTGCTTGTTTGAAGTTTTTTTGATCTAATTTTACTTATTATCTATCCCTCTATGTTTCTAGCTCTATATTTTTGTGTTTTCTGCAGCTTTTAGTTACTTTTAAACTACTTTTTTAAACTCTTTTCTTTTCTTCTTCACTATTCTATTTCTTGTTTATCATTTAACTCTATTTCTGCCCAGACCATGGTAAAGGGAGCCGGGAAGCACCCTGAGAAGGGGAAGGGTCCCGCACCCCGTGCCCGGCTCCCGTGCGGGCGTTTAAGGGGGGAGCAAGTGGTCCCGCGGGAGATCTTCAGCGCGGAGGAAGTGGCGGCACTGATCTTCCACGTCCAGCGCCGCCTCCCCAAGACGATCCTGGGAGGCGGCAAGATCGCGACTGGCTATGGCATCCGGGAGCGTCGCAAGCGGTGGGAGAAGGTGTGCCGGGCCATGTACAAGATCTCTGGGGTCCGGCGCACATATAACCAGGCCACCCACCGCTGGACCGATGTCATGGACCGGGAGCGGGACTTGCTGGACGCGCTCGGCGTAGAGGTCCCCGGGCTTGGTGAGTAGTAGTAGTAGTACATTTACTACTCTGTTTTATCCTGCTCTGTTATTTGCAAATCTTTGTTCTTTACCAAGAGCAATAATGCTGCCGATTACATTGAGGTAAATTATATTTCAAAATCTTCTATGCATTTCAGGTGCACTGCTCTCCTTCTCAGTAGCCTTGCTTGCTACTATGCTTCTTTGTTTTGTATGTTGTGTTCAGAAGCATTTCATTGGCCTGAGAAATTATGTATGAGTGTAGTGTAAAGATAAGAACTGCGTAATGCTAGACAGTAAGGGTCATATTTTCAATTACCGGCGCATCCCTGCAAAGTAGCAGGGATGCGGCAGTAATTGTGTGCCATGCCACCACCACCCATTGGCCCAAAACGTCACAGAAGCCTTACGCATCTGTGCCGTAAAGGCAGCGCATTGCTGGAGTTGCGTGCCAACGATGGCGCAGCTCCAGCAATGCTCTGGGGTACCCTATCTCCCCAATGCTGCATCAAGCCGTACGTCGGCTTCAAGCGCGCAGGGTTTGAGTCATGCATCATTGTCCTAAAAGTGACTGATTGACATCTTGTAGATTTCCCTCAGCCACTTTTAGGATTCGTTCCTGCGCAGGTACGTCCTCCCTTGCGCCGGAACGCCCCCTGATGGCGCAGGGCTTTACAACGTGATGCATCGCCCATATGCCCATATGTGTTTTTTTTTTATATATACGCCGCACCAACACCATGGCGAGTCTTTTGTTCTGCCGCTGCGTCACAAAAGGCACGCAACAATGGAGGAAAATGAGCCGCAACTTCCGCAAGGGACTTCTAAATCAGCCCCAACAGACTGAAGTCCAGTCCTTCCTTTAGACACATGGCTATAAGAAGAAATAGTGGCGGTGGTGGCGGGTGGATTGATAGTTTGAGTATTCACTGATCTGCAAGCAGGATGGACTTTGTCTGTCACTTCGCGTGCTGCGCACTGCTGCCTGCAGTGCCAGGCCTAGGCAAACCTCTTTAGTAGTCTGTTTATTGAGTTACATAGGAACTTTCTAAGTCAACGTTCCGCAAATCAGGCAATACGAATAACGTAGTATACCACATGAGATAGATCCCGTGGAATAGTTGTCTATCTATTTGCTATTTTTCCAAAATATTTTGTTATTGTTCTTTTGAAATGTTTGATTTGGTTGAAAAATCTCATCCATGTTTTCTGGTTTTTCTTTCTTTCATGTTGTACATCAGCTCCCCCCAAGGGCAAGAGGACACAGGAGGAGGGTGCTGAGGATGCAGGCCAGGATCGGGCAGGCGAGGGCTCCTTTGCTGGCCCCAGTAAGTTTACATTTTAATAAACAGTACCTATTTTTTCCTAGCGTTCCTCATTCGATTTTTTCTAAATCGTCTTTGATCTTCTTGTAGACTGGATATAAATTCTTATCCTGCCTCGAATATGACTCCCTGTGGTATTACTAGACTATTCTTATTAGTCTGTCTGTGTAGCTAACTAAGATTGGACATTTGGCAATTCCATTGGACTCCCATTCTATTCAGCAATACCTCTATGCACTGTCTCCTTACTGACTAGATAGTGTGGCAGAGTCATTCAGCTCCCGAAGTCACCGATTATAGATCCCCAATGATCTCTAGATTATCGTACGCAGGACAAGAGAGTAGTACGGAGTCACAGCACAGTCAAGAAGTGTCAGAGGCACTCATGCTTGCAAAAATTCCAAAACCTTTAGCTCATCCCCTCTAGTCTGGAGGAACAAAAACCACAGAGTCTATTTAAGTTTAAAAGCTTTATTAAAAGTAAACACATTTATTAAAATCTACTTTGTCATAAAACTATTTAACTGAAAACGGAAAAGTGGTTAGTGCTGACGATTAATTGGACACATTTCTTGTGGTCGAGCCGAGCTCTCACCTGGTTTGAACTTGATCCTGGTCGTGTTCTTAGGAGTCAAGCTTCTGTCTGTTAGGAGAAAAAGTGGTGCGTGTTAAAAATCAAAAGCAAGCATTCATCAGTTGTGCATAAAAGTGCAGCAAGACAACAGCCTTCCCTGGAAAATGGGACATTTTTACTATGGAGTAGACAGTCACAAATTATTACATTGTATTCTGTTTTTTTAACATTTCTCCTAGACCAAATATTATATAGTAGTGAGTGGTGTATTCTAACATTCTTAAATGTACTTTGTAGGTGTAACATCTGGTGACGGGGCCAGCGCGGAGGTGGCTGTGTTGGGCGAGGGCTCGGAGCACTCTGGGGAGGAGGCGGTGCAAGAGCCGGCGGACGTTCCTGTGGGGGTTCAAACGGTGGTGGCGGAAACAGGTAAGCTATATATTCCTTACTTATTGAGATTGAAGACTGCATAGTGTGCTTTCTGCACGGGTGTATTACAATTACAAATCAACCAGGTAGTAGCCTCCTCGAAATGTACTTCGACTTAGCTGTGAAGTTTTTGGTGAGAAGAATCCCAATAAGTTCTTAGACGAACGTGATGGATGGGATGAACGAAAAGCGAAAGAAGGGTGTAAGTAAGTGGGACGCGAACTTGTATGATGGCTGGCAAAGAAGAACGATATGTGTTTGCTTGGCCCCCGAGGTGGCTGGGAAGGAAAGAATATGGTATGGTGCATGGCTGGGTCAATGATGAAGCAAGGATGGGTGGAAGGACAGCAGCCTGGGTGGGTGAAACAGAAACTGTATGTGTGCGTATACTTTGACTGAATGGATGCCTGGAGCATGGTATTCTCTGACTCTTAGATAGCACATGTGTATCTAGAGAGAGTAGATGGTCGCCAGGTGAAGTAAGTGTTACCTTGAAGAGCATGTACCACCGCACCCGCACGTCCGTTCCAGTGCAGGGAAGGCAAGGAAAAGAAATTGTAAATGTGTCCAATACTACCATGAATAGTAGCAGTACTTTGTATTGCGTTTGCAATCACAGCATATATCTGGTTATTACGGTGGACACTCCGTACCTCTCTTAATAACTTTAGTTTACTTGTAGTACGTCATTCATGTGTGGGTGTATCACTGTTCACTCAATATTAAGCAAAGCACCTAAAGTCATCTCATATGTCATCAAATACGTCCCATGTGAAGTGATAGATAATCAAATTAGTTAGCTTCTTCATTTTCCTTTTCTAGTACTCATTTGCACTGTAGGGTGAAAGGTAAATTAATTAAGCAGTAGCCCTTGTAACAGAGTATTCTCAGTGCCACCCGTAATAGAAAAGTAATAGCTTCACCACCTGCATGTACTGGACCGGTACAGTAACGCAAGTCTGTCTCACTCATCATGGTGTGCAACTTTTTTTCTCGGGTGCAAGTTCACTGTGCTGTCCATGTCATTCTGCCGGCTTGCATAAGATAACGTGCCAATTTCCCTAAACAAGAGAGAAGAAGAAGAATAAGACTGGTGTACTGTCATAGTCGACTGTAATGGAAGTCCATAGTGGTCGTAGAATTTGTTCATTAAACTACCACTAATGTTAGTGCAAGGATGCAGAAGTGGGAGGTTACATAGATACTGTCCTCAATAGTTATGTACTGTGCTTTCAATTTGCTACTTGTACTCTGTGACCCAACTTTCGGCTCAATCACTTTGTGTTATTAATAAGGAGCATTGGTTACAGACTATGTCTTTCTTTCTTCATATAGTTGCTCCTTCCAAATCAACAACACGGAGGGAGCAGGCTAGATTGGCCCGGCAACGGAGGCTGGAGGCCACTGTCGCCGAATATCGGCGGCTGGTGGCCCTGGAGGAGGAGGAGGACACGCAGTCGAGCGGGGCAACAACGACATCCTCGACTGTGACCACTGCATCCTCCTCCGTGACTAAGCCAGCGGGACCGAGCCGGGCTAAGAAAGACGACCGCCACCGCCAAGCAACCGAAATACCAGCTGCCCCCCACAGGAGCTGCAAGGAACGCCAACGCCGCCTACGAGTCCGCATGTCCAACCTGGAGCAGGAGGTCCTGAAGTATAAGAACTTGGTTAAGGGCCTCCGCTCCGAGCTTGCCACCCTCCGCAAGGAGTATGATGCCCATGCCGCATCATGCACCAGCACCAGCACCCTCCAGTAGTGGAGTGTCCCTTGCCCTTTTTTTATAGACTTTTGGGGGGTGGGATTTGGGAGTTGGGATCGTTTTGGGACGTTTCAAAGACAATCGTTGGGGTTAGGGTGGGTGAGGGAGATTATTTTGTTAGGGCTAAATAAATATATTTTTAAACTTTATCTGACCATACCTGTTTTTTACTGATTTTCAGTCTGGTGGGTGGGGGGCGGGGGTGTAACAGTAACTTTGTTTTCCTGAACAGTCGTAGGACTTTAGTAGTAAAACCGTCAATCTCTTGTCTACTCCGAAATAATACTCCATTATACTACCTCCCACCAAACGCTTATCTTACCTGTAATTTGTGTTAGAAATTAGTGCTAGGCCCAGGGCTGGCTCCAGGTGAAATGGGGATTAACGTTGTCAATCCTGGGCGGGTGACATTTCCTCATTGCGGTGGTACTAGTGGTGTGACACAGTGGCAGTTGCATGCCTATGGAAAAAAAGAAAACGAAACCTTGTTTGTCCTCCTTACTGTAGCATTACAACGGTTACGGTACGATCGAGAAAATAGCAGGTGACAGTACACTAGAACAGTGCCATAATGTAGCCTAACAAATGGTAAAGTATTTGCTTGCAAGTATAACTAGTACTTGCGTTGAATTTATTTGACATTGGCTACTACTACTAGAAGATATAGTACTGAAGCTGAGTAAGTCTAGAAGATATCCTCGTATTCCTTCACCAGCCTGTTGCTATGACCTTATCCTCCCCAGCAAGTGTGTGGAATTATTGATGTCATTTTAGTCAGACATCAAGCAAAACAACACAGCCCGGGGGAAGAGGGTTAGGGTTTGTAAAATGGATGGGAATGGGGGTTTCTTTTTGGGTAGGTTTTGTTGAGAGAAGAAAAAAAAAGCAGAGCATGGACAAACAATAATTGAAGATACAGACAATCTTTGGTTACAAACTAAAGGTAAGCACATGCAGTCACACTCATAGAATAAAAGACAACAATGGATACTGTATCTGTATTGCGTATGTTGTTGGAGTTGTCCTGTTGAATTTGGTAAGTAAGTTGCATGCAGCAAACAATTCCTCTTATTGGCGGCACTCCTCCATTCCAGCTGACGCTTCGTCCATCAATGTGGCTGGTGACCACTGACAGAAGACACCCTGTCCACTGCCTGCCTGGCGGATGTTGACTGAAACCCGGCCTGTAATTATTGAACGGAAAACAGGAAGTGCTATTACAATACCACTGATAAATAAATAAAAGGTATGTACGCTGTGTGGTTCAAAAAGTGACACTTTGATTTCCCTAATAGACAGTACAATATTTTTGAAATTGCGTGCTCTGTCTGAGTCACCTTTTTAAGGATCAATAAGTATGGCCAAAATATTATAGCGGATCTTTCCCCTCAAGGTAGGTGTACTGTAAACTGTGTTTTAGAACAAAATTTGACCTTCCCAGCAATGCTCCCACCAAGACCCTTACTAAAGCCAGTCGCAAAAATGTAGAAGAACCCCAATCAGATCTCCAAAAACGATGCCTAGCAGAAAAATGGTTACAAAACGTACTTTGAAAGTAACAGTAGGCCCAAATACAGACCGTGGATTGTATTCAAACCACTTGCAAGCAAGCAAAAGTATCCATAGCCAGCATCGCTCCAACAGTGCTCTACAACAACAGAACTGCGTTGCAATAGAACCCCCCGAAACACATGCAATCCTGCTGCTAGGGCTAACCCTAACGAACCCTAACTTACAAAAAGTGCCAAAACTGGTGTTTCCTTATGGATTTTGTCCAACAAACTTCTAGCCGGTATTAGACCTTCCCAGGAATGCCCCAGGCAAGACCCGCCAACCCACCCGCAAAAAAACACCCGACAACACCCCCAAACAGCGAAAAAGCTAAATCTCATACTTACAATGTCTCTCGGCCTTCGGTCCAAACGCGGCGCTGTGCAGCTAGGTCATCATCATCATCAATCATCATAACTCCTGTTTTCCACCACGGATTTCCTGAAAAGCAAATGCAATCAAGATTAGACTGTCGCAGCAGTGCTTCGACAGAGACCCCGGCCGCAACCCACCCACGAACAGCAGGAAGCCCCCCAAAACGCTACATTGAGCAAGATGTCAGAAGAAATAGCAAAAAAAAGGCTGTTCCTTATGGATTTTGTCCAAAACACTTCTATCCGGTATTAGACCTTCCCAGGAATGCCCCAGGCAAGACCCGCCAACCCACCCGCAAAAAAACACCCGACAACACCCCCAAACAGCGAAAAAGCTAAATCTCATACTTACAATGTCTCTCGGCCTTCGGTCCAAACGCGGCGCTGTGCAGCTAGGTCATCATCATCATCAATCATCATAACTCCTGTTTTCCACCACGAATTTCCTGAAAAGCAAATGCAATCAAGATTAGACTGTCGCAGCAGTGCTGCGACAGAGACCCCGGCCGCAACCCACCCACGAACAGCAGGAAGCCCCCCAAAACGCTACATTGAGCAAGATGTCAGAAGAAATAGCAAAAAAAAGGCTGTTCCTTATGGATTTTGTCCAAAACACTTCTATCCGGTATTAGACCTTCCCAGGAATGCCCCAGGCAAGACCCGCCAACCCACCCGCAAAAAAACACCCCACAACACCCCCAAACAGCGAAAAAGCTAAATCTCATACTTACAATGTCTCTCGGCCTTCGGTCCAAACGCGGCGCTGTGCAGCTAGGTCATCATCATCATCAATCATCATAACTCCTGTTTTCCACCACGGATTTCCTGAAAAGCAAATGCAATCAAGATTAGACTGTCGCAGCAGTGCTTCGACAGAGACCCCGGCCGCAACCCACCCACGAACAGCAGGAAGCCCCCCAAAACGCTACATTGAGCAAGATGTCAGAAGAAATAGCAAAAAAAAAGGCTGTTCCTTATGGATTTTGTCCAAAACACTTCTATCCGGTATTAGACCTTCCCAGGAATGCCCCAGGCAAGACCCGCCAACCCACCCGCAAAAAAACACCCCACAACACCCCCAAACAGCGAAAAAGCTAAATCTCATACTTACAATGTCTCTCGGCCTTCGGTCCAAACGCGGCGCTGTGCAGCTAGGTCATCATCATCATCAATCATCATAACTCCTGTTTTCCACCACGGATTTCCTGAAAAGCAAATGCAATCAAGATTAGACTGTCGCAGCAGTGCTTCGACAGAGACCCCGGCCGCAACCCACCCACGAACAGCAGGAAGCCCCCCAAAACGCTACATTGAGCAAGATGTCAGAAGAAATAGCAAAAAAAAAGGCTGTTCCTTATGGATTTTGTCCAAAACACTTCTATCCGGTATTAGACCTTCCCAGGAATGCCCCAGGCGAGACCCGCCAACCCACCCGCAAAAAAAAACCCGACAACACCCCCAAACAGCGAAAAAGCTAAATCTCATACTTACAATGTCTCTCGGCCTTCGGTCCAAACGCGGCGCTGTGCAGCTAGGTCATCATCATCATCAATCATCATAACTCCTGTTTTCCACCACGGATTTCCTGAAAAGCAAATGCAATCAAGATTAGACTGTCGCAGCAGTGCTTCGACAGAGACCCCGGCCGCAACCCACCCACGAACAGCAGGAAGCCCCCCAAAACGCTACATTGAGCAAGATGTCAGAAGAAATAGCAAAAAAAAAGGCTGTTCCTTATGGATTTTGTCCAAAACACTTCTATCCGGTATTAGACCTTCCCAGGAATGCCCCAGGCAAGACCCGCCAACCCACCCGCAAAAAAACACCCGACAACACCCCCAAACAGCGAAAAAGCTAAATCTCATACTTACAATGTCTCTTGGCCTTCGGTCCAAACGCGGCGCTGTGCAGCTAGGTCATCATCATCATCAATCATCATAACTCCTGTTTTCCACCACGGATTTCCTGAAAAGCAAATGCAATCAAGATTAGACTGTCGCAGCAGTGCTTCGACAGAGACCCCGGCCGCAACCCACCCACGAACAGCAGGAAGCCCCCCAAAACGCTACATTGAGCAAGATGTCAGAAGAAATAGCAAAAAAAAAGGCTGTTCCTTATGGATTTTGTCCAAAACACTTCTATCCGGTATTAGACCTTCCCAGGAATGCCCCAGGCAAGACCCGCCAACCCACCCGCAAAAAAACACCCCACAACACCCCCAAACAGCGAAAAAGCTAAATCTCATACTTACAATGTCTCTCGGCCTTCGGTCCAAACGCGGCGCTGTGCAGCTAGGTCATCATCATCATCAATCATCATAACTCCTGTTTTCCACCACGGATTTCCTGAAAAGCAAATGCAATCAAGATTAGACTGTCGCAGCAGTGCTTCGACAGAGACCCCGGCCGCAACCCACCCACGAACAGCAGGAAGCCCCCCAAAACGCTACATTGAGCAAGATGTCAGAAGAAATAGCAAAAAAAAAGGCTGTTCCTTATGGATTTTGTCCAAAACACTTCTATCCGGTATTAGACCTTCCCAGGAATGCCCCAGGCAAGACCCGCCAACCCACCCGCAAAAAAACACCCGACAACACCCCCAAACAGCGAAAAAGCTAAATCTCATACTTACAATATCTCTCGGCCTTCGGTCCAAATGCGGCGCTGTTCAGCTAGGTCATCATCATCAATCATCATAACTCCTGTTTTCCACCACGGATTTCCTGAAAAGCAAATGCAATCAAGATTAGACTGTCGCAGGCTCGCAGCAGTGCTTCGACAGACACCAAAAATTACCCACAAACACCCGGAACCCCACCAAAGAGCACCTCAAAGGCAAGCAAGTCAGCAAAAACGGCAAGAAATTTCCACCTCATATTTGGTCCAAAACACTTTTGTCCATTATTAGAGCTTCACAGCAATGGGCCCAAATCCGTCAACTCACCCGCAAAGAAGTACAACACCCCCACAAGTGCTGAGTCTTTCTTCATTGGGCGTAATCCAGCACTCTGCTTGGAGGGAAATCGCAGTCTGGAGGAGGAGGATAGAGGAGCATGTTCTTCAGAACTTGTGAACCTGAGGAATGTAGACTGCGGCACCTTCAAATCAATAAGCAAACAAGTGAAGACAGTTCTGATGATGGTCTTGTTTTTGGGATTAGGTGATTAAAGTTTGAATTAAATTAACTGTGCAAAACAAAGAAAGAGAGACACAAAGCACACAGGAATAAAAGTGAAAAGGACGAAAAAGAAAGTTCTCGAAAGGGCTCGGTGTCAGGGAATAAGAACAAGATTTCGTCATCATACTCTGCGAATTCAGGCTGGATGAGGTCAGTGCCACCGAACAGAGAACAAATCCCCTCATCTACGTTGCCGTCCTCCTCGTCTTCATGCGGCGTGCTTTCTCGTACTTTGTAATCTGGTGGTATGAGGTGCTGATTCATCTTGATCATTGTCAGCCGCTCCACATTTTTGGGCGAGAGGCGGCTCCGTTTGGGAGTTACAATGCCACCAGCAGCACTGAAAACACGTTCAGAAGACACACTTGCGAGTGGGCAAGACAAATAGTTTATAGCCAGGTTGAAGAGCTGTGGCCACAATTGTTTTTTGCCATGCCAATACTGCAATGGCTCATCATTAAGAAAGACCTCTGTTGAGTCATTCAGATAGTCCTGCACCATCGACTGAAGGTCATCAACGGTTCCTCCACTTTGCTTACTTTTTGCTGTGGCTGTGACATTTTTTCGAGAACCATACCCAAGCAAACTTAGCCAATCCTTTACAACAGCCACTGTTTTTGTTGTGTGTGGTGCAGATGATCCAGTTGCCGGTGTCTTTAACGGCTGAGAGGTCACTTGTGCCCCAGCCACAGGTGCAGAAGTGGATTCTTGTGACTGGGGATGGCCTGCTGATGCTGATGCTGATGTACTGGCTTCTCCTTCAATAACCTGCCGTTCTTTTTCATACCTCTTGGCTGACCAGGCTAACCAATGTTTGTACTTTTGAACATCTGCATCAGCAAAAGGAAAGAATGCTTCGCCTGCCAGCGCCTTTTTGTAGCGTGGATCCAGAATAGTAGCACAAATGTAATGCTGATCTGACTTGATCTTTTCAAGACGTTCATCACCACGTAGGCGCTCTAATAATTTCTCAGACAAAATAAAATGGTCTTTTTTTTTTTCATCTTTTTCAAACTCAGAAGACACCGCCATCAGTTGGTGCTCCAGCATGCACAACAATGGGATAGCTTTTCCCAAATTACAGTCCTCCTGGCTGACTGCACGCGTGAAGAACTCAAAAGGACGAAGCATGTCTGTCAGGCTTTTAACTATGTCCCATTGCGCCGCACTCATCCGCAGGTCCTCCTTCTGAGATGTACCCTCTGTGAAGAAATAGTGATCGAGTACCGTATACTGCTCATACAGACGCTCAAGCATGTAGAAGGTTGAGTTCCAACGTGTTGCCACCTCCTGGATGAGTGCTTTCACTGGCATTCCACGTATAAATAGCAGTCTCCGCAGATGCTTCCGGGCCTTAAAAGAATGGCTGAAATGGTTGCACATTTTGCGGCAGGTGGCCATTACCTCGAACGCTGTACTCTGTTTATCCATCAAGAATTTTTGAACTACCAGGTTGATACAGTGCGCCAAACACGGCACTCTAACATGGTCACCCTTCAACATGGCCTTAACTACATTGGCGCCATTATCCGTGGAAACATAACCAATCTTGAGTTTTAGGGGGGATAGCATTTTCAACACCTTTTTGTTAAACTCTTCCAAAAGGTTTTCTGCTGTGTGACTTTTCTCCAAGCCAAACATGGCTAGTGTTGCATGTTTCCGAGCAGCTTTGAAAACTTTGTCCGGGTCAACACCTGCGTTTAGCTTTGCTATAACACCTGAAAAAGAGACCCAGTGTGCAGTGATGCACATGTAATCAGCGCCTGCGCCACTGGTCCACATGTCTGTTGTCAGATGTATTGTGTGAACAGCACTCTTCTGCAAAGCTGCCCCAATCGCCTCCAGCACATCTTCATGTAGTGCTGGAACCGCAACTCTGGCAAAATAGAACCGGCTCGGAACCTTCCATTTAGGGCAGAGCGTTGCCACTAATTCAAGAAAACCTACCGCTTCTACAAAAGAAAAAGGTAGAAGGTCCACAGCTAGCATTTTAGCCAGCTTAGTGTTATACAGACGCGTCAGTGGGTGGTTGCGTTCATATGGCACGTCTGAAGTAAGCATTGTTCTAATGTTGCCCTGGACCAAGCATTTACGGGCTGATAATGACTTCGTTGACCCAATTTTGCTCGCTGGTGAACTTTTGTGCGTTGGTGTCTCACTCGCTCCAACACTCTTAGTGTGCCTCACATTGGGTGTGCTGCTGACAGGGGTACTGGGTGTAAGGGAAGTGTTTGACACGTCTTCTTCCTGCTCGTCATCATCAGATGAAACATCAACGTTTCCTTGAATTTGGCCTTTCTTGATCGCATCTAGGTGCGCAAACCATTTGACAGTGTGCTGTCTCCTAAGATGACCTCTCTGGCCTCCGGTACCATAGTTGGTACCTGGCTTACCACGACTAACTGCTTGCTTACAAATGGTACAAATGGCAAACTTTGGATTTTTTGGACAAACAGTAAAGAAGTCCCAAACTGGGGACTTGAAGTGTCTGTGGGACATGGAGGAGGCGGCGATACTGGTGGTGGTGGTCATGAAGGTAATGCCAGATGAAGTGGAGGATGTGGATTGCCCAACTTTTGTACGTTTTGCACTTTCACCGCCACTAATTAAGGTCGAGGTTGACGGAGGTCTCTTCTTGCCAGAAAGAAATATGGAAGCGGGACGAGTTGGTGTACTACTTAACTCCAATGATTGTGGTGTTTCCACTGCCTCCTCATCGACAACATCATCATCATCATCATGCTCAGCAGCTCTTCGGGCTAGGGTCAAAATGTCTGTTTGCTGCATGCCCGCTGGGGCTGCAGTGACCTTTATGATGACTGGGTCGTCGTTGGCAGAGTCTTCATCAGCAGCAGTATCCGCCACTTCTTGTTGAGACTCATCACACTCCATAACTCTGAGACTTTGGACGAGCTTCCTTTTACGCTTAACTACCTTTGTTGGATCATGGTGTGCCTCACTCTCAGACGGCTGTGGTGCTGGTTCCCAAGTTTGATCCGTATCATCAGTAGGAGGTGTGCTTGAAGAGGATGTAGACACCACCCTTGATCTCTTCCTTGCTAGGGGTGTGGAAGACAATGAAGGATCATCAGGAGGAGTGGCTTCCTCAAATGATACCTCGCCTTGATTGTCGATTTCCTGATGTGCCCCTACTTCGGGAGGAACAACTATTGTGGGCACTTGTTGTGACCCTCCATGCACCTCTGCTTGCGCATCTCCTTGCGCTGCCTCTCCTTCCACATGTACTTGGGCTTGTACTTGCACATGTGATTGTTGTTGCGGCTGTGGTTGTTCAACACTCGTCAGATGAGCTACAACAACCTGTGTTGATTGAGGGACATTGCTGCTGCTTTCTTGCGATGAGCCAACATCACTGGTCGATGGTGATTGAAGAACTATACTGGCTGCCTCTGCAGCACTCAAGGGCTTGGACTTAAGTTGGCGTGGTGGTGGTGGTGGCACTGAGCCCAATGGAGCGGGGGTGCTGCTGCCAGCTTGGTCCCCAGCAGATCCCGCTGCTGCTGCTGCAGGCATACTTTTTTTTTTACTCCCAAAAAAAGGGGCGGGCGGCACACCAGTGTCCTTGGTAACTTGCTTCTTCTGCTCCTTACTGGCACCTTTCTTGCTAGAGGAGCTACGGGTTACTTTTTTGGGGGCCATCTTCTTCAGAGCAGGTCAGCAGGCAGCAGTTGCACGAGTTGCAGAGGGTTCTGTGTCCAGACGTGACGTCGCGTGACGTTATGCTGCACACACCGCTGCAGGACTTCTTCCTGGCACTGGTGGTTCTCTTGAGTCTTCTTGTGCACCTAAAAGCAATGGAAGACAGAGGAACATCAGTTCAGTTATACACCCCAAAAAATCGACAAAACACAGAAAAATTAGCACAATCCCATGCCATCCATGATGTTTACATTGAAGACACCCCACAGAAAGACTAGGGACATGCAAGTATGCAACACTCACTACCCCTGGGCATAATGGATGAAAAGTAGGCAAAATAAGTGCAGGCCTCAGACACTGCCTCTCCTCAAAATGGCCCCCTTACACCCCAAGCACATGTTGCCTGTACCAGCCAGCACTCAAGATGGCCACCACCACCACCCACATGGCCAGTCCACATCAACAGTACACCCCCAAAAAACAGAAAAACAGCCAGAAATCACCACAATCCAATGCCATCCATGATGTTTACATCAAAGAGAGTGAGACCACACCACAGGCACACTCAGTCCATGCACCACCACCACCCCTGGGCAAGCAAAAGGCCACACCAGCAGCCCCCCAAAAACGACAAAAAACAATAAAATAAGCACAATCCCAGCCCATCCATGGCCTCAATTATGTTTAAATTCAAGAAGACACCCCACAGAAAGACTAGGCCCATGCAACACTCACCACCCCTGGGCAAAGGGCCACACCAGCAGGCCCAAAAAAACGACAAAAAACAATAAAATCTGCACAACCCCAGCCCATCCATGGCCTCAATGGTGTTTAAATTCAAGAAGACACCCCTCAGAAACACTAGGCCCATGCAACACTCACTACCCCTGGCCATAAGGGATGAAAAGTAGGCAAAATAAGTGCAGGCCTCAGACACTGCCTCTCCTCAAAATGGCCCCCTTACACCCCAAGCACATGTTGCCTGTACCAGCCAGCACTCAAGATGGCCACCACCACCACCCACATGGCCAGTCCACATCAACAGTACACCCCCAAAAAACAGAAAAACAGCCAGAAATCACCACAATCCAATGCCATCCATGATGTTTACATCAAAGAGAGTGAGACCACACCACAGGCACACTCAGTCCATGCACCACCACCACCCCTGGGCAAGCAAAAGGCCACACCAGCAGCCCCCCAAAAACGACAAAAAACAATAAAATAAGCACAATCCCAGCCCATCCATGGCCTCAATTATGTTTAAATTCAAGAAGACACCCCACAGAAAGACTAGGCCCATGCAACACTCACCACCCCTGGGCAAAGGGCCACACCAGCAGGCCCAAAAAAACGACAAAAAACAATAAAATCTGCACAATCCCAGCCCATCCATGGCCTCAATGGTGTTTAAATTCAAGAAGACACCCCTCAGAAACACTAGGCCCATGCAACACTCACTACCCCTGGGCATAAGGGATGAAAAGTAGGCAAAATAAGTGCAGGCCTCAGACACTGCCTCTCCTCAAAATGGCCCCCTTACACCCCAAGCACATGTTGCCTGTACCAGCCAGCACTCAAGATGGCCACCACCACCACCCACATGGCCAGTCCACATCAACAGTACACCCCCAAAAAACAGAAAAACAGCCAGAAATCACCACAATCCAATGCCATCCATGATGTTTACATCAAAGAGAGTGAGACCACACCACAGGCACACTCAGTCCATGCACCACCACCACCCCTGGGCAAGCAAAAGGCCACACCAGCAGCCCCCCAAAAACGACAAAAAACAATAAAATAAGCACAATCCCAGCCCATCCATGGCCTCAATTATGTTTAAATTCAAGAAGACACCCCACAGAAAGACTAGGCCCATGCAACACTCACCACCCCTGGGCAAAGGGCCACACCAGCAGGCCCAAAAAAACGACAAAAAACAATAAAATCTGCACAATCCCAGCCCATCCATGGCCTCAATAGAGTTTAAATTCAAGAAGACACCCCTCAGAAACACTAGGCCCATGCAACACTCACTACCCCTGGGCATAAGGGATGAAAAGTAGGCAAAATAAGTGCAGGCCTCAGACACTGCCTCTCCTCAAAATGGCCCCCTTACACCCCAAGCACATGTTGCCTGTACCAGCCAGCACTCAAGATGGCCACCACCACCACCCACATGGCCAGTCCACATCAACAGTACACCCCCAAAAAACAGAAAAACAGCCAGAAATCACCACAATCCAATGCCATCCATGATGTTTACATCAAAGAGAGTGAGACCACACCACAGGCACACTCAGTCCATGCACCACCACCACCCCTGGGCAAGCAAAAGGCCACACCAGCAGCCCCCCAAAAACGACAAAAAACAATAAAATAAGCACAATCCCAGCCCATCCATGGCCTCAATTATGTTTAAATTCAAGAAGACACCCCACAGAAAGACTAGGCCCATGCAACACTCACCACCCCTGGGCAAAGGGCCACACCAGCAGGCCCAAAAAAACGACAAAAAACAATAAAATCTGCACAATCCCAGCCCATCCATGGCCTCAATAGAGTTTAAATTCAAGAAGACACCCCTCAGAAACACTAGGCCCATGCAACACTCACTACCCCTGGGCATAAGGGATGAAAAGTAGGCAAAATAAGTGCAGGCCTCAGACACTGCCTCTCCTCAAAATGGCCCCCTTACACCCCAAGCACATGTTGCCTGTACCAGCCAGCACTCAAGATGGCCACCACCACCACCCACATGGCCAGTCCACATCAACAGTACACCCCCAAAAAACAGAAAAACAGCCAGAAATCACCACAATCCAATGCCATCCAT
Source organism: Lissotriton helveticus (assembly GCF_964261635.1). NCBI lineage: Eukaryota > Metazoa > Chordata > Amphibia > Caudata > Salamandridae > Lissotriton > Lissotriton helveticus. Next base: position 914,770,326 of record NC_136059.1, on the reverse strand, counting down.
GATGTTTACATCAAAGAGAGTGAGACCACACCACAGGCACACTCAGTCCATGCACCACCACCACCCCTGGGCAAGCAAAAGGCCACACCAGCAGCCCCCCCAAAAACGACAAAAAACAATAAAATAAGCACAATCCCAGCCCATCCATGGCCTCAATTATGTTTAAATTCAAGAAGACACCCCACAGAAAGACTAGGCCCATGCAACACTCACCACCCCTGGGCAAAGGGCCCCACCAGCAGGCCCAAAAAAACGACAAAAATCAGCACAATCCCAGCCCATCCATTGCCTCAATGGTGTTTAAATTCAACAAAACAGTTGTATCATGCACCCATAACCAACCCTGGTCCTACTGGATACTGTGGCTACCCACAATATAATTTATTTAATTTTCTGAAAAAGTTCCAAAATTGTACTTGCAGCAACTGTAATGCCCCAAACAAACTTACTTGTGAAAGTTGATTTCTAATCCAAAAGTGATCCAAAGACAGTCAAAAAGGCCTCAAATCCAAATATCCAGCAGCACCCACAAAAAGTAATCCTTCCAGCTCCAGATCCAAATGAAAGTGACCAGGAGATGGACAAAGCACTGGGAGGAGCCTGCTGGACAGGAACAGGAAGTTGGAGACTGTGGGGCACTTCCTTCCCCCCCCCCCCCCAAATGGACTCCTTGCAAAAAGAAAGGCCATGCAAATGTCAACCTGAGGAGTGATTCTGATAAAAATCATCATTTTCTGAAGGTTTATCCTGTTTGCTGGTGATTTTCTTGTGCGAAATTGCAAAATCTCTACTTCGCAAGTGCGAGATTGTTCCTTTCCGCCGCAACTACGTGTTCGCAATTGCGAACTCTCGCGAGATGTGCTGTGCAAGGTGGCAAGCCGCGATTACGTATTCGCGGGAGCCAAACTCCCGCGGGAACACGCAGCAAGATCCAAAATGGCGCAGCACTCTCAAAATATGATCGAGAAAAACAACTCGGCAAACGCTAAATGACGGAAAGTGAACGCCGTGCACCACGCCGCGCGCCGCAACCAAGCAAAAAATCCGCCGCGAGCGGATTCACGGATTTTCGACAAATTCGCGAGCGTTCGCGGATTGCGAATTTGCCGAAAATCCGAAAAATCCGCGAGCGGAGCGGATTTTACGCCCATGCTTAGCTGTCTCCTGTGTCCACGTCATGGGTACACAGGTGGGTCCTTCCCGGGACAAGGGAGAACAACGAGGAGTACTGCTCCAAGACCTGGCGGCAGTCCCCTCGCTGCTCAGGAGTTAGAGATGGGGAGAGTATCACTCCTTCCAACGACCCATCCTTTTCTTGAGACGAAAAGAGATCAGGGAGAGGCTCGCTTTCTGCTTCCTCTGCACCATCAGTCACCATCATCAAGATGACCTTGGGCCTCTCATGGTGGGGTTTGAGGCGGTTGGCATGCAGCACCCGTAGGGGCTGTCGAGGGGTCTTAGGATCCACCAGATAGGTGGCCTTACCCTTCTTCTCCAACACCTCAAAGGGGCCTGTCCAACGATCCTGGAGGGCACTTAGCTCTCCAGGCTCCATCACCCACACTTTCTGGCCAGGCTCCAACTCCACCGGGTGAGCGTTGTGGTCATACCACTCCTTCATTACTGCTTGACTGGCTTCCAAGTTGTCAGAAGCTTGCTTCCACAACTTTGCCATTTGGCTCCGGAAGGCCAGCATGTAGCTCACCACATCCTGGGGAGGCTTTCTGGGAGACTTTTCCCATCCATCCTTCACCAGGCTGAGAGGTCCACGCACAGGGTGCCCGTACAGTAGCTCAAAGGGGCTGAAGCCCACTCCCTTCTGCGGCACTTCCCTGTAGGAGAATAGCAAACAGGGCAGGAGGACGTCCCATTTCCTCCGCAGGCTCTCAGGCAGACTTCTTATCATGCCTTTCAAGGTTTTGTTGAACCTTTCCACCAGACCATTGGCCTGTGGGTGATAAGGAGTGGTAAACCGGTAGGTAACTCCACACTCCTTCCACATAGCCCGCATATATGCTGACATGAAGTTGGTCCCCCTGTCAGACACAACTTCTTTGGGGAAACCCACTCGGGTAAAGATCCCGATCAGGGCCCTAGCCACTACAGGTGCAGTGACAGTCCTCAGAGGAATTGCCTCTGGGTACCGTGTGGCATGATCCACCAAAACCAGGATAAACCTGTGACCAGCTGTAGTAGGTGGATCCAATGGCCCCACAATGTCGATGCCCACCCTTTCGAAGGGGGTGCTAACGACAGGAAGTGGTTCCAGGGGAGCTTTCAGCTTCACCCCTGTCTTCCCACTAGCTTGACAGGATACACATGTCCGACAGTATGTGTCGGATGCCACTTTCATCTGAGGCCAGTAAAAGTGGGGGACAAGCCGAGCAAAGGTCTTGTCCTGTCCTAAGTGTCCTGCCAAGGGAATTTCATGAGCCAATTCTAGAATGAAGGCTCGGTATCGTTGAGGGACTACCAAGGCCCGTGATGAACCGGGCAAGGGTACCTTGGGTTCACTGTAGAGGAGTCCGTCCTCCCAGTAGATATGGTAGTGCCCTGCAACGTTCCCTGCTGCCTGGGCTTTGGCCTGTCGCCTCAGTCTCTCAAGGGTAGGGCACTCCTTCTGGCCCTTACAAAACTCCTCCCTGGTAGGCCCTCCTTCCACATGCCACTCAGCAGGGATAGGTAAGTCCTCCAGGGAGACTACTTCCCCCTCCACGGACTCCTGGCCCACCACCGCAGGTGGCCGGTCTGTCTCATGGGGCGTGGAAGCCGAAGCAGGCTTCTCCTGTCTTCGGGTCTTTTCCTTTTTGGCAGCGGGCTGGGCCATTGTTCCAGGCTCCAGCCCAGGCGAACTCCCTCTCCGGGTAGTCGCAGACCTTGTGCTTGCACAGGCCCAGTCAGGTATACCCAGCATCTCCGAATGAGTCCGGTATTCCACCTCCTTCCAAGCATTGTGCTCCATGTCATTTCCCAACAGACAATCGACTGGCACGGCAGGGCTTTCGGCAACTCGAAGTGAACCTGCAACCCCTTCCCACTCAAAGGGAACCACGGCCACAGGGTAGTGGCCCAATCTGCCGTCAGCCATCGCCGCGGGGTGGAGTACATGTGGAATCACCTGCTCTGGAGACACCAGTTGACTCCTTACCATAGTCATACTGGCTCCTGTGTCTCTCAGAGCCTCCCCTCTTTGGCCATTGATGGTGACCCATTGCCCATACTTGGTAGTATTTGAGGGCACCTGGATGTTAGGAACCATCTCCCGATCTCCCAGGGACACTAAGGTGACACCCGCCCACTCACCCCCCTTATCTAAGGGCAACTCCTCCCCGAGCACTACACTAGCTACTCCCGGGGCTTTTCCTCCGGTGGGAGGGGGTGGTCTCTTTGGGCACTTGACATCTCCCTTATAATGTCCAACACCACCACACTCAAAGCAGTGGACAACCCTTGGCTGCTGGCTTTGGCCAAGATGAGGGTTTCTGGGCGGGTTAGCCTTAGGGGTGAATCCTGTTCCCTTCCCCTGGAAACTGTTTTGGGGGCCTTTTGAGAACTCCCGCTTTTTATCTCCCCCCTCCTTCTTCTGGGGGGGCGCCCTGTCCGGTCCTTTGAGAGTCCCCTCCAGTCCCCTTTGAGGACACCCGGGTACTTGCCCAGATGTCCGCCTCCTCTGCAAGCTTCCGGGGGTTGGTCAGCTTGCTGTCCAACAGGTGTTGACGCAGCTCGGGAAAACATTTCTCGAGTAAGTGCTCCTTGAGTATAAGGTCATACAACCCCTCATAGTCTTCCACCTCACTGCCCTGCACCCAACCCTCTAATGCCTTCTTTGCATAGTCCAAGAAATCCACCCAATTATGTGTGCCTAATTTGTGACTACCCCTGAACTTCTGCCGATACTTCTCTGGGGTCAGTCCAAACTTTCTTATTAGCGCCACTTTCATGGTGGGGTAGTGGGTCTGCTCTCCCTGCTCTAGGGCCAAGAGTGTATCCCTTCCTGCAGGAGGCATGTATTTGTACAAACCCCCCCCCCCAGTGTTTTTCCAGGATCCCATGGGCTCTTAAGGAGACCTCATAGGCAGCCAGCCACTTGGCGATGTCATGTCATCCCCTGGGCTGTAGCTGGCAACTACATCCTTAGGTAGGTAGGGTCTGGGTTCCCTGGTCAGTTCCTTTGTTTCGCTGCCACCATTTGGAGAATTGGAGGGTCCTATCTGCAGGGCCTTGAGTTCTAATTCCCTAAGCTTCAACTCGTGAGCCATCCTCTGCTCCTCCCTCTCCTTTTCCAACCTGGCTAACTCCCACTTTAGCTGTCTTTTTTCCCTCCTGTCCACTAGTTCAGCTTCGGTTAGGCTTCTTCCGGAGACACTGCTGCCTTGAAAGGGTCCTAGGTCCTGGTAGTAGGTTCCCCATCTCAGGTGGGAACAATCCCTCTACCCCTATGACTGTGTCCCGGTCTGTCCCCTCTTCCTCCTCCTTCCCCTCTCCATGTGCTGCCACCCACGCTCTCAAACTGGTCTGGAGTTCCCCCTTCTTAGCACCACGCTTAAAAAACACTCCCATCTTCTGGCAAAAGTCTCTAAGCTGGGCTGTAGTATAGGTCTCCAGTTCCTCCTGAGCAAATTCCATTTTGCTAATGAGAGATATCGGGACAACCACTCGGAAAAAATTGGTTTAAAAGGGTAATTCGAAGCTACCTCCACCCACCACCAGGAGTAAATTTGGAAAAACCAAAAGAACTAATTAGGAAGTCCGCCAGGAGAAAACTCCAGGTGTAGGCCTATGGAGTACACTAGATTACTATAGAGTGGACGCAAACACAGTTCTCATCCCACCGCTAGACACCAATTATGTTGGACCTGGGGTTACCAGTCTACATAGGGTAGCTTGGCATAAGGTAGGTAGGCTCAATCCCAAGGTACATGTGTTGAGCTTGCGTCACACCCTCATAGAAACTCAGTGTCCATCCATTCCAAAAATGACACTACACCAGTTTTAGAAAAAGTGGAAAGCTTTATCTTTCCTGTCTATTAGGTTTCCAGTTGCTTCACCGTTTGTTAAATTTACATATTAAACATTGTCAATAAATTACATTCGTTTGTTACTCCATAAATACGGCATAAAACCTAATTAAATTAGCTGACCTTAAATATTCACATCAGTCATGAGCAGACAGGTGTAGGAATTGCTTTTCCGGTAAAGCGTACATTTGCATCACACATGAGAGAAGTACAGGCTCTAAAAGCAGCCCTGCCGTTATCCCACTGTCGTATGCCTAGACTGACAAAGATAGATCAAAACAATAGATTAACCAAGCATTGGTTCCATGTAACATGTGTCTCAGGAAATCAAACCCCTACTTTGATGTCAACAAGCTTTAAGTGGACTGTATTCACTTTCACTTAAGGTAAAAAAACAGGACTCGGTTTCCAGCATCAATGTAAGGTTCCTATTCCCTGTCAGGCACAGTTATCTGTTTCCTGCCTCCAGCAACCCTGTTCTCAATCTAGCCCTGGCCTGTGGCTTCGCTTAAGATTGCAGTTATTAACAGTACACTCCCATGCTGTAATTTCACCAGCCGATCGTGCAGTAGATCAGTTGGGTTTGTTTTCTTTTAGTCACTCCAGTCACGATTTGCACAGGGCCATACAACTGCTCAGAGAATCGGCCCGACCAAGGTTTTGGTTTACCAGGTCTCCTCCCTCCGCCTCACACTCCCTGCTTACGTTAATAGTGGTTGGTCTGGCAGATATTCCCCGCAGTTCATGCAGCGCACATGACAGAGTCTCGGACCTCCACTATTGTTTCTGCGTCGCCCGTCGGACCCCAGAGGTCAATTCCGCACTGATGTTCTCTCAGGAAGTGGAGGGGGTTCGATTCCGGACTTCCCTCCCCTCCTTCCACAACTCACTCTCACTCCACTCGTCACTCGGGAGGTGCTCCGATTAGGCCCGGCCCTCTCGCTGCCCGCCCCTCACCTTCTGGCGCCTCACCTCTTCCTGGATCGTCGGGCGGAGCTTCGCTGGCTTCTGTTACCAGGCAACCAACGCGGAAGCGGCTCTCACGCTTCACGCCGGTGCCAGTCGCCTCACAGAACAGGCCGGTCCAGACTGCGCACTCCCTTCAGCAGCTATTTAACAAGAGGTGGTGAGTTTAGCCAAGCATGGGCAGCGCTACACGGCCCGGGGTCAATCTTGACGAGACTTCTGCAGTGCCAATATTATAGTGGACTTAAAAGTACAGTCTCAGGGTAGTCCCTTCAGGGTTCCGGTCGGCAGCCCGGAGGGGGAAGATTAAGGCAAGGACTTAGGTCCCTATCGTGGTAACTTCCTACACCCTCCAACTCCTGGCTCAGGGTTCTTCACCCCCTAGGGCTGGATTACAGTTCCCTTCTGAGGAGGGGGATGGGGGGTACACAATAAGACGCTGGTCCCGGGGTGAAGGATAAAGACAGGGTCAGGTCATCAAGTAGGGGGGGCGTCAACAAAGAGGGATAGCAGGCCCGAAGACTGTCAAACCCTCCCTTAGCGCGCCAACCTCTCCAGCTAGAAGCCTTAACTCCTGACTAACCCCACTCCTCACTGTACTCTCACGCTGACCTGGTTCTAAAATGGCCGCCCTAGTACTGCCCCTTTTATAGGCCAACCTCAGGCTTCCAGAACCAGCTGGAAGGTTCTGGAGCTCTCCTATATTGTTCTATGGGTCTATTACTTGAGGTGTCAGTTATGGCAGTTACTAGCCACCATTTTGTGAGTCTTGTAAATTCAGTCAGAAAGGCACCTAGGCCTCAGGAAAAAGACTATGAGGGCAAAGAGCACCTAACCCCTAAGTCAACACCTGAAAAGTTCAGTGGACATAAAAAGATAGAAGGTTTGAGGGGCAAAAAGGGTACAAAATAAATAATAAAAAGAGGGACCACCCAAAAGGCTTTCAGGTCTAACACCCTGTACCTTGTCATGTTCACTGGATTCTGGAGTGTGGAATCAAGGGGACAGAGAGAAAACCAGCAGTTACTGAGGGAAGATGGACCTCTGTGCACAGGGGTTGTATACTACAAAAAAACTTCTTCTTGCCACCATAAAGTATCCTGTGCACTTTGAACCTTTCAAGTGTCAAACTCTCAGAGCAAGGAACATCATGAACAGGAAAAGCAGGAGTTACCAGTGAATTAACATCAGAATTAGAAGATTTTGAAAACACATTAGCAATATAGTCAGAAGAAGTACTGACTAGTCATGTATCAACTCCAGAGTTCCTCAAATTGAGAACAATAGATCCACACTTCTCCTTTAAAACAAAAACTCAAAAAATGAATCTTCAGAATTTAACTCAGTGAACATTTTTTCTTGACCAATGTTTAGTACAATTATGGAACATTTGTTTCACCACCATCTTTTCTGTAAGAGGACAGCACTGACAGACACTTTAATGACCTGTACCGGTGCAGAAAACTTAGAGGTACCCTTACGTTGCAAACCAGGTTTTAGGATGCGAACCCAGGCATCAGCAGAAATAATTTAGGACTTGGTTCTGTGTAAGTCACCATGATATTCTCTGTTTTTTAAAACAGCTTCGTCCAAATCTGTCTTAACTTTGTCCACTACATTCTCAAAATCGTTGTGAACAGTACTATCAAAGCAAGGAGATATAAGAGTACAACTCTCTCTCCCTCTCATCAAATAACAAGGAGAAACACCATGGACAGAGTGTGGTGTGGTATGATAGGACCAAAGCTTCTCTTTAAGAAACCCAGAAACATTATTTATGCTCTCAAGAGCAGCTTGTATGCCATCCTTAATGAATCTGTTGGCCCTTTCCACTAGACCATTTGCTTTTGGACAGTATAAAGGAGCCCTTTCAGCTTGAATACCACACTTTTTAAGAAATTGTACCATTTTTGACGAAATAAACTGAACTCCATTGTCCGACATACGTAATCTGGGAAAACCTTCAATTTGAAAAACATTTTCTAAAAAGTTGATGACTTCATCAGTGTTAGGATTCTCAACAAAGGAATGATAAATCCACTTTGAAAAATTGTCCACTAATACAATCAAAAATCTGTGCTGTCTGCCCAAAGTTTAGTAAGACCCTGAGAAATCAATGGATACTTTCTTCCAAGGTCTTTTGGGACCCGCCTGCAGATCAACAGGTTCACAAGAAACTCTCCAATGTTTATCCGACTGCACACATACAGCACAAGCATCAGCAAATCTTTCAACAGAGGTATGCATTCCAGGCCACCAATAATGTTGTTTAAGAGATCTCTTGGTGCTCGACATGCCAGGATGGCTATAATGAGCTACTCCAATAAGCTTAGATCTAAGGCCCATTGGGGGAATACGTCTGACCAGAATGCCATTCTCAATACTGAGTTCACTAGACACCTGCAAATATCTCTGTAATCCTGCCACAAGATTCCTTGTAGGTGGCCACCCTTGAACAAGAAACTGCTTGACTTTACTTAACAAAATATCCTCTTTCGAAAACTTGATCCACTCGGCTTCCTAAATTTTATCATCACAATTGTGTAAAATATCCACAAAAGCAATTACACACTCATGCTGATCAACATCAGGATCTTCACTGACATTTGTGGCTGGCAGCCTAGCTAAGCAGTCAGCCGTAATATGTCTCCCTCCAGAGATGTGCTGAATTTCAAAATTGATCTCTTGTAACCTGGCAATGAGTCATATATGTCTTGAAGAAGCTTTTCCAAAATGCACACCATCCATCATGTACACTAATGGCTTGTGATCAATGACCAAATTTAAAGTTTTCCCCATAGGAAATTTTTAAATTTCTCAACAGCCCAGATGCATGCAGGCGCCTCTCGCTCAATTGTACTATAATGTAACTCAGCACCCCTTAATGCTCTAGAAATGAAGGACATAGTTCTTTCTTTCCCATCCACAAACTGACTAAAAACAGCACCCAATCCAATGGAACTGGCATCAACAGTCACAACAGACTTGCCATTAGGATCAAAGGTTTTTAGTGCTGGTGCTTGTTAAATGAGTGCTTTGACTTTCTCAAAGCGGTACAAAAGGGGGTGGTGATGGACGGAGCATCTGAACCAATCAAACACTCACACCCAGTCAAAAGATCTGGGTTTGATCCATCACCGTTCTATAGCCCACTCTGCCACCCCAGTTCAGACATGGCCATATGCAAATCAGTCAGCCCCTGTGCCTCATGGGAACAGTCCAGCCCGAACTGCCAAGCCATGCCTTCCCTGGACTGGAAACAAGCTTCCGAGGACCGGTTTCTGGCATTTCAGCCGTCTTCAGCCCGGCTTGCTTGAATGCAGTGGCAAAGTGAGCAAGGGACTCGCGTCTGAGCATACCCTGCCAACTTATGACGAACAAAGTGGTACAAAAGGGGGTGGTGATGGACGGAGCATCTGAACCAATCAAACACTCACATCCAGTCAACAGATCTGGGTTTAATCCATCACCGTTCTTTAGCCCACTCTGCCACCCCAATTCAGACATGGCCATATGCAAATCAGTCAGACCCCGTGCCTTGAAAATGCCTGCCTCCTTGGGCAGAATACTACACCATATAGTGTGTGTGGGTAGAAAGCTTTTGTCTTTGTTTTCACCCTGTCTGGGAGAAGTGTTTCCCTGTTGTGCATAAGAACCACCAACGTGTAGGTATAGCGTGATGGATGAAGAAATGTGAGAGAGTTGCGCAATGTATGGTTTTCAGTAACCTAGTGCAGTATTACGTCCACACAAAAGATACACCTTTCCCAAGCAGTTGCCTCAAAGGTTCAACAACAACAGCATATCCATGCACAAATCTGGCATAATACTCTCCAAGTCCTAAAAAGGATCTCAGGGAATCCTTGTCATACGGTTTGATAGCACTGTTCAAAGCACTGATTAAATCAACTTTAGGAGAAATGCCCTCACAAGAAATTTTGTGTCCCAAATAATCAATTTCTTTCACAAAAAAATTGCATTTTTCTTTGCTAACAGTTTTACCTCTGTTATATAATTTAGTAAGAACCTTATCCAAAATCTTATCGTGTTCCTCATGGGACTTTGTAAAAATGAGAATGTCATCCTGAAAGGCTTTTACTCCAATTAGATCCTGAAACAAAACCAATTGTTGAAAAACACTAGCCGAGATGGCTAGTCCGAATGGCATTCTCAAAAATCTATACACTCTGAAGGGAGTGACAAAAGCGATCCAATCTCTGGAATCTTCATCCAAGATTACCTGATGGTACGCGGACTTGAGATCGATAATAGAAAAATATTTAGCATCATTAACAGCTATCACAGCCATAAATCGCCGTTTTTTTAAAGTGCAATTACAATAGCCGAAACCCATTCAGAACTATTAGTGGTTTCAATTATTTCTTTAGCACATAAACTATCTAGATGCTCTTTAAGTTTTTGTCGAACTACTAATCGTACCATACACACTTTGTGTTGGACAGGTATGGCACCTTTTTTAACTTTGATGTGATGAGCAAAACCCTTCACTTGACCAACTTTATCTGTAAAAACATTGTTACGTTTTACTATAATAATATCAGTACTTGAATTTTGGGTTTCGATTTGATTAACTGAAACATCCCGTAATGCAATGGGACAATCAGTACCAGGACATAATATTATACCAAACTTGCCCTGATCATACCATCCAACAATGTTCTTCCCATTGACTGCAACATAAATTTTGGTGAAAGTATTGCGCCCCTGAAAATTCAAATTGTCTTCAAAGAACCGTAACATTTTAATGTCAAAATTGCCAAACACTTTAGGATTGACATCCGTAACTTTATGTTGTGTACCTTTCCATTTTTCATCAAAAGTAATATCAGAAATGAAAGTAATCACATGAGCTCTTGGTGGTTAGTTTTCCAACTCTGCTACCTGTTCCCATAGCATTTTATGCTTTATTGTGCAACCTTTTGAGTCTTTAAACCCATTCTGACCCCAGTAGTGAAGATATTCATTGTATGACTGGACACAGTAATAATTAATGGCACACAATAAGTGTGGTGAATTCTCAATCCGTACTTATCAGTGCCAGTAACAGGGCAGACAGAGGGCATTGTAAAAGGCGCTAAAGGCCCGGAGGAATGTAGTAAAACATATGGCAATGGCCAACCCTCAAGGAAAATTACCTTCACTTTTGCCCATCCCGAAGCAGCCATGTTCTCCGGCACTCGACAGATGAATTTTCCAACAACCAACTATGGAATGGCATGATTAAAATCAAGCAAGGACAAAAAACCGAACCTGGGATGCAAGATCTGCTCTTGGAATGTGAATGGCCTAAGCGCAAAATTAGAAGAAGCTGACTTTGTAGAATTTGTTCTACAGTACGACTTACTTCTTCTACAAGAAACATGGCAGACAAATAACTCACTAATAGTAGGTTATACAGAATATCTAAACCTAGCTAAGAGAGACGCAAGGGTTGGAAGGGCAAAAGGCGGCCTTTCGATTTTTATCTCAACAGACATCTTATGGAAAGTTTCTGTTATAGATCTCGATACCTCCTGGATGCTATGCATCAAACTCGACGTTTCACCCTTTACCAGTCTGTTAATTTTGTACATTTATATCCACCCTGCTGCCAAACAAAAGGGGCCAATAATCGAGCTATGAATAGCTACGCTAGAAACAATGAAACTTATCTACCCACAAGCTAACACAATATTGACTAGAGATTTCAATATGAACCTACTACAGGGTAAGAAAAAAAATACAATACGCCATATACAGGCCAGACAACTAAATACACTTAGACGTGACACATTTGGCTTGAGCACCGAGTGCATGATCACGGCGCTCTGTTTTTAAATACCGCTGTTTAAAATGTATGCCGATTTGATTTGTTCTGCTAATTTTAACATTGTAGCCCTTAATGTGGTTCTGACATTGTCTTTGTGCGCACCATCTCGCGCTTACTTATCTGCTCCCTTCTGCTCCCTTCTGCCAGCGCCCCGGTCCACCACGGGTCTTCCCGTTTGTTGTGGAGGGCGCCGGCATAGATTTGGTGTCCCTGACCTGATTGGACACTGACGGTTACGCGGGGCTACACCCTCAAAGCCACACCCTATTTAGGCTCCCTGCCTGCAATAGAGTCTGTTTGGCTTGAGCACAGAGTGCATGATCAAGGCGCTCTGTTTTTAAATACCTCTGTTTAAAATGTATGTATCGCATGATTACTATGCCGATTTGATTTGTTCTGCTAATTTTAACATTGTAGCCCTTAATGTGGTTCTGACATTGTCTTTGTGCGCACCATCTCGCGCTTACTTATCTGACCTGCTCCCTTCTGCCAGCGTCCCGGTCCACCACGGGTCTTCCCGTTTGTTGTGGAGGGCGCTGGCATAGATTTGGTGTCCCTGACCTGATTGGACACTGACGGTCACGCGGGGCTACACCCTCAGGCCACACCCTATTTAGGCTCGATGCCTCTCTCCGCGTACAGCGTACGCGTGCAGCGGTCGCGCGCCGAAGTCGCGCCAAAGTTTAGCCCGTCTGCGCCCGTCCACACTGAGTTCACGCTAAGGGCTAGGCGGGCTGCTCCTCGCTTCAACTTATCGGTAGGGAAGTTCCTGTACTCTTTTAATACTTTACTTTTTTAAGACCACCCTCTAAATCCTGCCAGCATACTCTCTCCCCTGATGAAATATCCTTGGACCTTTGTTGCAGTAGTAACTGTGGGGATACTAGAAAGTTGTCCCCTGGAAAGCGGCGGGTGGCTACTGAGGTAACTAAGGAATCTACCCTGGTAACAGAAAAAGGTTTCCTCATTAATGCCAGATCCTTGTCTAAAAATAACATTGCTTTTAATGATTTTGTTTCGCTTAGGAAACCCTCGTGGGTTTTTATCACTGAAACATGGGCCTCTGTTTCCTCAGGCCCTGATCTGGTTGCTGCCATTCCCTTGGGTTACATTTTGACTAGGATGGATAGGACTGGGCGAAGGGGTGGTGGTTTTGGAATTTTGCATAGGGCCTCTTCCGTATACCGCTTTGATTTCCTTTCTACTGCCTCTGATACCTTTGAGGCCTTATATTTTTCTATTAATTCCACCTCCACCGTCTCCTTCTCAGGCATTTTATGCTATAGACCTCCGGGTCCTAGAACCTCTTTTACCCAGGACCTGATGAATCTTCTTGAACCCTTCCTTGATAGGCCCAATTTTACTCTTCTAGGCGATTTTAATTTTCACCTAGAGAATGCCAGCTCTAGAGACACCTCCTCTCTGGTAGAGTCCTTAGCCGCATGTGGCATGTCCCAGCTTGTGGGTAGTCCCACTCATTTAGCCGGCCATACGCTTGATGGCATCTTTACCAACGATATTAGAATAAAGACAGGAATCCCGATCCCTCTGGCCTAGTCAGATCATCTTGCAGTGCCCTTCGAGTTCAATACCCTTCACTCGCTTTCGTCTGCTCTAGACACCAAGAATTGGGAACTCAGACGAAATTTTAAACAGATCAGTAATGAAACCCTGGCTCCATTTCTGAATGAATTTAGAACTCATTCTAAGAAGGACTTACATTTTGTAGCAATGGACCTCTCCAGTACCATTTCCAGGGCTGTGGAGATCTTGGCCCCTGCCAGGTCTCATTATTGCGCTTGAAAAAGTCCCTCTGTGCCCTGGTTCTCAGATCGGCTTAGACGGTTGAGGCAGGGCTGTAGAAAGCAGGAAAGATATTGGCACGCCCACCCAGAGCCCTCCGGAAATACACAACATAAAGGTCTCTTAAAAGCATACAAACTAGTGATAATGGAGGAAAAGAAGGCCTATTATGCCAATCTCACGGCATCTTTAAAATCACCTAGAGATCTTTTTAAGATCATTGACTCCCTCTCTGTCCCTAAGATCATGGACCCCATAGTGGAATCCCAGGAGCTCTGTGACAACATTTCAATCTTTTTCCATACTAAAATCGTCGATATCCATAAATCTCTCGAACTTCTTAATGTAGAGTCAGATGTCACTGCCCCCCTGTCTTCCGTGCATGAAATTGTCCCTTTGGTTGCGAAACCCGCACCTATTCTTCTTGATTTCCCTCTGCTTACTTTAGATGGGATTTACCGCCTCCTGGTCAATACCACATCAGGGTCTCCGTTGGACCCTTGTCCTTTAAAAATCCTAAAGACCTGCAGGGAGGTGGTTGTCCCTCCTCTCCTTGAGGTGATGAACAGGGCAATCTGCGAGGGAATCTTTCCCCTTCCATAGAAAATGGCAGTTGTCAAACGCTTTTGAAGAAGGCTTCTCTGGACCCTGGAGTCCTGAAGAACTTTCGCCCAATTTCCCTGCTGCCAGCCCCCGCTAAAATCCTGGAGACCCATCTAAACAACCATCTTACAACCTTGATGGATGACTTTAACCTTCTGGATAGCTGACAACATTGCTTCCGACGCGCTCACAGCACGGAATCTGCCCTCACTGTCGTGATTAACAACATTCGTTCTCGGGTCAACAGGGGACACACCACTCTTTTAGTCCTTCTCGATCTCACGGCAGCCTTCGACACCCTATCTCCCTCGGTCCTGGTTTCCAGGCTGGGGGAGATAGGGGTTGGAGGCTCGCCCTTAGCCTTTTGGACTCCTTCCTTCACCAAAGGGAACAAAGAGTCAAGCTGGGTGAGTTCCTGTCTCCTACCAAGGCCGTGCAATGTGGGGTCCCCCAGGGTTCTTCTTTAAGGGCCAGATGTAGGTAGCCAAATACCGGTCGGTGACGGCCGATTTCGGCCGTTACCGACCGGTATTTGGCTTTTGAGATGTAGGTGGGTCGTTATTTACAGAATCGGTATATTTACCGATTAGGTAAACTTATCACTTTGGTATTTTACCGAATCGGTAAATATACCGATTCTGTAAATCCATATGTAGCTGACACTCCTAAGATTGTCACAGGCCCTTAAGAGTCGGTATTTTACCACACAATCCTATTGTGTGGTAAAATACCGAATTCAGGTGTGCATGCACATCTGTGCATGCACACCTGTGCAATGTGACACACAGACATGCCCTTAGGGCATGTATGTGTGCCACATGTCACACAAGCCTGTACTTGGGGTGCTAGAGGGTGTCAAAGTGACACCCCCTGCACCCTTGCAGGATTCGGTATTTACCGATTCTGTAAATACCGATTCTGTATTTCCCATTGATTCCTATGGGCTTCAAGGCCCATAGGAATCAATGTGAAATACCGATTCGGTATTTACAGATTCGGTAAATAACAAATCTTACCGAATCGGTAATAGGAAAATAAGATTTACCTACATATGCCTCCTTCCTATTTACCTACTCTTAAATACCGAATCGGTATGATTCGGTATTTAAGAGTCGGTAAATAGGAATTACCTACATCTGGCCCATACAGCCTGATTCATGTACGGGCCGTTTTGCGTGGCCCTAATAGCGAATCATAGCGACTCGCTATTGAGGACACGCAAAACGGTATTCATGTAGGAATTGCTAAATAAATAGCGATTCCTACATGTTCTCTATTTGCGAGTAGAAATTTGCTACTCGCAAAAAAAGGAATAACTCCCCATTCATTCCTATGGGCCAAAAGGCCCATAGGAATGAATGGGGAGTATCCCTTATTTGCGAGTAGCAATTTACTACTCGCAAATTAGATAGCGATTTTAAGGGTGCCAGGGGTGTCCAAAGGACACCCTGTAGCACCCCTAAAATGCACATTTGAACAGGTGTTGCGCACACACATGTCCAAAGGACATGTGTGTGTGCAACATGCAACTTAGAAAAATGCTTTTAAAAGCATTTTTCTAAGTTTTTGCTATTTACCGAGAGGTCTTACCTCTCGGTAAATATCGGCCCAAATTTGCAAAATCGCAATTTTTGAAAGTGTCATGAATAGCATTTAAGGAATCTCTAATAGAGATTCCCTAAATGCTAATCCTCGCATATTAGCTAATTCTTCATTAGCGATTTTTGCATTTGGGATTGTGAATCCCAAATGCCAAAATTGCACTCGCAAAAGGCAAGATTCTGAGAATCTTGCCCTTTGCGAGTGCAATTTAGCTTCATGAATCAGGCTGATAGTCCCTTATTGTTCAACATCTACGTGACCCCCGTTGCTAGGGTTGTGAGATCCTTTGGGTTTGAGGTGTTGTCATACACTGACGACACCCAAACCATGGTATCACTCCCCCAGTCGGTGGCTGACTCTGCTTCTAAGTTTAGGGCCTGTATGGAAGCGGTCTCGCAGTGGATGATCCGAAAATTTTTAAAACTTAATGGAGAAAAAACGGAGGTCCTGATTTTCGGGGGCAACCAGGACATCTGGTCCAGTGACTGGTGGCTGCCCTCCCTTGGGGACTGCCCTGTTCCCTCTCACTCTGCCAGAAATATGGGGGTCCTGATTGATATGTCACTTTCCTTTGACCTCCAAGTCAGTAGAACTGTTTCCACCTGTTGTGGTATCATCAGGATCCTCAGAAAGATTGCTTCCTATCTTTCTCCTGCCGCCCGGAAGAAAGCCACAGTGGTTCTGGTCTCTTCGAGGCTGGACTACTGTAATTCCTTGTATGGGGGTATGAATAAGATTACGGTTCACAAAAAACATAGCTTGGGGGGTCCAAGGGCTAGATTAGCGACCCAACTCAGACATGTGCCCTAATACTACAAATACACAACAAAATATGTCTGTGGGTCAAAAGTAAAAAAAGGAAAATGTGGTTCTACTGTGCACCCATATGTGTGACGCAACCGGAGCAGACTTACAAGTGACTCATGCAAGATAGTGACAGAACACACTAAAATCCTTAATTAGGAAAAAAGTGTCCATCAGTTCCCATCCGGTACCGCCTTATTCATCATCTGGGCTCTCCTTACCCAGGAGAAAAAGTGGTCTGTCACGAGATGTTTCATGTGACAGACAGTAATAGTGTATGAAGGGTGGAACCGAAAAGATAAATACACTAGGGTAACTGAATTGAAGTGCATAAATGTGAAAAGAAAAGTGTGTGTTAAATAAAATTGGGTAGAATAGAGTAGGTAGGAACAATTTTAATGAAATCTCTCAATTCTCCCAATAATAAAAATATCAAAAGCTGACAGATTTGACAAAATATCTGTCTGCAAGTAGGGTCCGACATTTCATATTTCATACACTATTACTGTCTGTCACATAAAACATCTCGTGACAGACCACTTTTTCTCCTGGGTAAGGAGAGCCCAGATGATGAATAGGGCGGTACCGGATGGGAACTGATGGGCACTTTTTTCCTAATTAAGGATTTTAATGTGTTCTGTCACTATCTTGCATGAGTCACTTGTAAGTCTGCTCCGGTTGCGTCACACATATGGGTGCACAGTAGAACCACATTTTCCTTTTTTTACTTTTGACCCACAGACATATTTTGTTGTGTATAAGATTTCGGTTCACCGTCTTCAGATGGTACAAAACGCCGCGGCCAGGATTGTTTTGGATCTTCCTCGGCTCTCCTCAATATCACTGGCCCGGAAAAATCTTCTTTGGCTTCCGGTTCAGTCCAGGATTTCCTTCAAACTTCTCTGCCTTGCTCATGAAATGAAATAAAAATTATATTTATATAGCGCGTAACTACCCGGAGGCCTCGCAGCGCTTTTGACTGATTACTGTGGCGAGCTGCAGGGTGAATTAACACGCTTTTGCGAACAGATGGGTTTTCAAAGCCTTTCTGAATGCCATCCGGTTATTAATCTCTCTAAGGGTTGGAGGGAGAGAATTCCAAAACCTCGCGGCGGTATGGGAAAAGGAGCGGCCGCCCCATCGGGCTTTGTTAGTTTTAGTTGTGGTTGCTAGATGCAGTGAACTAGAGCGAAGGGCTCTGGACGGGACATAGGGCACAACTAAGGGGAACAGTATGGCAGGGCCTGTTTGGTGAAAGGATTTGTGCACAATGCACATGGCCTTAAACTGTGCTCTGGCAGCCACTGGGAGCCAATGAAGTTCTTTTAGGGCTTTCCTGTCTGACTGCCAGCGGGGGGATGTTGAACAATAGTCGAGCGGCACAGTTTTGCGTGACTTGGAGCCTGCTGGTCACTGCTACCGGGGCTCCTAGGTATAATGCGTTTCCATAATCCAGGCGGGAGAGTATCAGGGCCTGAACCATGACTCTCCTTGCCTGGAATGGAAGCAGAGGGAGCACTTTGCAGAGCATTTTCATTAGCCCGACACACGTGGAGGCTGTTTTAGTGGCTTGGACCGAAAAGTCAAGTGCTTTATCGAGCCAAATTCCAAGGCTCTTTATCTGAAGTTTGGGGGCGGGGGGAGCGCCGAAACATGTGGGCCAAATGGAAGCCAGAGTGGTCGGTGAGGGGTTGCCCAATAGCATAATCTCCGTCTTCTCCCCATTAAGTTTGAGACAGGAGGATTGCATCCACTTAGCAACAGCCTCTAGACAAGGACCCAAGGTGTTGGACGACCCCTCAGTATGGTTCAAAGAGACCACCAGTTGGGTATCGTCCGCGTAGGTGACGATACGCACTCCGAAGGGAAGGACTATCTCTGCTAGAGGTCGCATGTAGGCATTAAAAAGAGTGGGGCTTAGGGAGGAGCCCTGAGGGACCCCACAGCTGAGTGGTTGCTTAGGGGAGACTACCTCGCACTCAAACACCTGGAAGAATCGCTCATCCAGGAAGGAGGTCAGCCATTCCAAGGCCGCGCCCGACACGCCCATACCTTTCAGATGATATAATAGTGTGGCATGGTTAACCGTGTCGAACGCGGCACTGAGGTCGAGTAGCATGATGGCTGCTTTTCCTCCCCGGTCCAGCACAGCTCTGGCTTCTTCCGTCTCTGCTAAGAGGGCGGTTTCAGTTCCGTGCTGGGGGCGGAATCCCGTCTGAGAGGCACATAGTAGATTCTAAATAATCTACTAGGATGTTATTGACGTGCCTCTCAAGCAGTTTGCTCATCCAGGGAAGCAGGGAAATTGGGCGAAAGTTAGCCAAGTTGCTCTGGTCTAGGGTAGGCTTTTTCAGTAAGGCTTTGACCATTGCACACTTCCATGGAGCTGGGACGGAGCTAGAGGTGATGGAGGCGTTAAGGACATCCAAGATGACCGGGCGAATGGCATCAATGACCTTAATAAGAGTCTGCGGAGGTGCTGGGTCATTAGGGGATCCCGAGGTGACTTTGGGGATCATTCTGTCTAATGTGATGGAATCAAGGAGCGGGAATTTGTCCAGCGAACAGGGGACAGGAAGATCAGAATCTGTTGTGGTGGTGGATTCCGTGTCATCACTGCCAGTAGTGAATGAGGAATAGATGGCCTGGATCTTCTGGGAGAAGAAGGTGGCTAGATTGTTACAACGGGTTTGTGCGCCGTCAGATGACAGACGCTCAGGGGGGGGAGATTAGAGATTTGGCAATTTTGAAAATTTCGCAGCTAGATTAATTCTGGATTCATAAAACTGGGCTTGTGCAGATTTTATTTCATTTTTGTAGAGCTTTATTGCGGCTCTATGCTCTGCCTTCTTCGGTTGTGAGCGTTCCTGTCTCCAAGCTCTCTCTAGTTTGCGGCAGGATTGTTTCATAGTTCTGAGGGCGGAGGAGTACCAGGGGGCAACTTTGGATCTTTTTATCAAGTGCAGGGACCTTCTATCGGCGGGAGCTGAAGGCATCCTTCAACCCTACAGTCCCAGTAGAGTTCTCCGCTCCTCTTCTAAAAATCTTCTCTTGGTTCCGAGATTTGCAAAGGCAAGATGGGGAGGCAGAGCCTTTTCCACTCTGGCGCCCAAGCTCTGGAATTCCCTCCCCCCAGAGCTGGTTGGTCAATCCTCGCTGGGGCTTTTCCGTAAGCAATTAAAAACCTGTCTGTTCTTGGAGGCTTATCCGTAGATCCTGGATTTGGTGCTGTGAGTCTATATGCCTTTTATTCCTCCATCTTGTTGTGGATGGCGCCTTGATGCCCTTGGGCTAAGTTGTGCCCTATAAGTCCTCCATTCATTGATTCATTCATTCATTCATTCATGGTGAGGGATGTGCGGGTCGTCTGGATCTTTCACTGTGCGCGCTTAATGGACGAAGACAGTCAGATAGCCGAGCTGCATGCACAAGAGTGACTAACAAAACAGGCTCAATTATCGATTATACATTCACTAGACTTGGAGATCCTTCCTATTATCCCTGATTTCCACATGAAAGAAAGAGAAGAAAGTGACCATTATCCTCAAACCTTTACACTGTCCACAATTATAGAAAGATCCGGACAAGACAAAGCCATGTCACTCGCCATTCCATCTTGTAACTTATAATGCTTCATCTGGAAAAAGGATAGCGTAGATAACATCATGAGGACATGCTTCAGATTACTGGAGTTACCCGAAGCTGAACCACTACGAATAAAGGCCTGGGAGTCATTCATCTGTGACCTAAACAAAAAAATTGTCAAACAGACCAATGGTCACAAAGCTGATGGAGCAAGGATTCGCATGTAACGCGCCTTGCTTGTATTCATGAACCTCGAATAACCCTAATTAATTAATCAACCTGTTTGTCTTATTAATTTGCCTCTTTTCGACACTTGTGGGTGTCCGAGTGAAGCTTGCCTATGTGTTCACTAATACTAATACGCTTGCTATCTAAGATGGCTGCCGTTACGCGGCAATTTCTACTGCGCATGCGTCGGTCATACCCATGTGACGTGACATACTCGCAGTTCTGGAGGGAACTTGTTTGCACTTGCGCATTAGAGCTAACATGGCTGCTTTGTGTTCTCACATGCGAAAAGCTTGCATTGCTGCTTTTGCTTTGTCGTTCGTTCTGCATTAATTCTAATGCTATAGTCATTATAAAGTAATGGGTATAGAGTAGAGATTCATGGTATACAGTGTATTCATTTTTTCCTGTGTTCTAAATCTGTTTCTATTTACTTTTCATGTATCGTAATCCTTGGGCATGAGGGACGGGAATATTCCATTTTGAAAATCCTTTCTGAGCATGACAGTCCACAGCCAGAGGATGAACTCTGTGTTCTTGAACCCAAGCCAGATAGAAGCACCAGCCAAGATGCGCCTGGGAACTAAGAAGAAGTCAAAAGACTACAATGTATTTATCCATTGACTGTCCATTGTTTCACGAACTGAATTCATCATGTGAACCTGAAATTCGATGGGCGGACATGAAAATTCTAATGAGAGGCTTGAGAAAGCTCAAATCCTAGGAAGTGTGATGACCTGTCCTTTCTTTTGTCCAATCGAAATTGGGAATCCTTACACTTGCAACATTTGGGGGGTGGAACACTGACCTGGAAAACAGTATAACTAGCCTAGGTTTAGCTAGAGAAATTGGCCGACTTGTCCGAATAGCTGACCTGTCACTGACCCAACGCACTCAATAGCTAATTGAAAACAGAGGTGCTGCGGAGCACTCTGTCAGACAGACTCACAGACCCAATCGGGGTTTTGGGAACCTAAAGTGCTGGCGAAGCACTTTGCTGGGGAATTCGATAAACCCAGTCGGGGTTTTGACTGATAGCTGCAGAAAGGGTGTAGCGCAGCCGTTGCAACTGAACTGCGGGTGCTGGTCTCAACTTTGGTGGTCCTGTCCTGATCCTAATCTGGTTTTCCTGTCCTGGTTTCCATTCTGCACCTGCTGGCCTACTGGCAACTGCATTCCTTGGGGTTCCCCTGTCCTTAACTGACCTGTGGCCAAGGTTGGTCTCCACACCGTTCTAGGTAAATATAAATCTGTGAGGGAAACACATTTGCGTTCTTTCCTTGCCTCTTTTGAAATAGCTAAAAGTCTTAATTTCACCTTGTTCCTTTTTCTTGCCTCCTTATTCTGAAAAATAATAAAGTCATATATCTGAACTGTTCTTTTAGCATGTTCCATTTTTCCCCATCCTTTGAGCAAATTGTGACATACAGTTCATGAAATATAGGGGTTCCCTTTCTTTACCCTTCCTTTAGCTGAATTAAAGTGGGTGTTCTGAATTATTAGTGTGTTCCATTTTCTTACCTTCCCTATAGCTACATGGGTATTTCATAATTTTCGTCATTATAAATCAAGTTCTTTTGCTTTATTCTCCTTTCCAGTAATACTCAAACGGTGACATTCTAGCATGTTCCATATTTTTCCCATCCTTCAGACACACCATACCAAGTCTAATTTCTGAAGTTTCGTATTAGCATGTTCCCTGTTCTTACCTTCCTTTAGATTTCTAAATGGTTGGCATAATCTATTTTCTGCATGGTTATACGATTTTCATGATTTTGGTAATTGATAGTTTGCTTGTTGTGAACTTCATGCTTTCTAATATTGATGAAGACTAGATAAAGGTTTTCAAAACTTCCTGAGTCTGTGGTTATTATAAAGAGTGCAAATGTTATAAATGGATATTTTAGACTGCTTATCTTTGCAGCTAGCTCCCTGATCCATTGTGATCATAGGTGCCAAAGGACAAGGATTGGTAAGTCCAAGGTATAGGAATTAGTTAGTATTCTGGATTACTGGTAGTAGAGAGTAGGTTACCCAATTAAGAAATATGGTTAATTGAATTTATGGGCCCAAATTGTGCATATGGTAATAATTATAGTCGGGTGACCTGCACGCTCTATCAAAGCGCACAGACCAACTGGGGCAGCTTGGTACACTAACAATTTAAGGACAAAAAAATCAGCTGAATAAACATCTAAGATTATTGCGAACTCAGGGCCCAGAACCCTCACAGGAGATCGTCATGCCAATCACAGGAATAAAAAAAGAACTTAAAAAGGACATCAAGGTGGCCAAGGAAGATCACAAAGAACAATTTTGGATGAAACTTCTCAACGCCAGCAAACAAAGAGACTCCAAATATTTCTGCAAATGGCAAGAACCAACACCACAACTCGGATATAATGGCGGACACATGGATAGTCCATATCGAAGTTGCCTACAATGCGATCTCACTTCCAGGTGATTCAGAAAAGGTGGTGGTGATGGACAGAGCATCTGAATTAAGCAGAACACTCCTACCCAGTCAAAAGATCAGGGCTTGATCCATCACCGTTTTTTAGCTCACTGCACCATCCCAGTTCAGAACCTGGCTACATGCAAATTAGTCTGTCCCTGGCCCAGTGCATCATGGGAACAGGGCAGACCAAACTACCAAGCCAATTCTTTACTGGAAAGGAAACAAGCTTCCGGGGACCGGTTTCTGGCATTACAGCCGTCTTCGGCCCGGCTTGCTTGAATCCTGATGGTGCAGTGAGCAAGGGACTCATGTCTGAGCATACCCTTCCACTCCTATAGTGGCCAAAACGATTCAGAAAAGGGGGTGGTGATGGACAGAGCATCTGAATTAAGCAGAACACTCCTACCCAGTCAAAAGATCAGGGCTTGATCCATCACCGTTTTTTAGCTCACTGCACCATCCCAGTTCAGAACCTGGCTACATGCAAATTAGTCTGTCCCTGGCCCAGTGCATCATGGGAACAGGGCAGACCAAACTACTAAGCCAATTCTTTACTGGAAAGGAAACAAGCTTCCGGGGACCGGTTTCTGGCATTACAGCCGTCTTCGGCCCGGCTTGCTTGAATCCTGATGGTGAAATGAGCAAGGGACTCATGTCTGAGCATACCCTTCCACTCCTATAGTGGCCAAAACGATTCAGAAAAGGGGGTGGTGATGGACAGAGCATCTGAATTAAGCAGAACACTCCTACCCAGTCCAAAGATCAGGGCTTGATCCATCACCGTTTTTTAGCTCACTGCACCATCCCAGTTCAGAACCTGGCTACATGCAAATTAGTCTGTCCCTGGCCCAGTGCATCATGGGAACAGGGCAGACCAAACTACCAAGCCAATTCTTTACTGGAAAGGAAACAAGCTTCCGGGGACCGGTTTCTGGCATTACAGCCGTCTTCGGCCCGGCTTGCTTGAATCCTGATGGTGCAGTGAGCAAGGGACTCATGTCTGAGCATACCCTTCCACTCCTATAGTGGCCAAAACGATTCAGAAAAGGTGGTGGTGATGGACAGAGCATCTGAATTAAGCAGAACACTCCTACCCAGTCAAAACATCAGGGCTTGATCCATCACCGTTTTTTAACTCACTGCACCATCCCAGTTCAGAACCTGGCTACATGCAAATTAGTCTGTCCCTGGCCCAGTGCATCATGGGAACAGGGCAGACCAAACTACCAAGCCAATTCTTTACTGGAAAGGAAACAAGCTTCCGGGGACCGGTTTCTGGGATTACAGCCGTCTTCGGCCCGGCTTGCTTGAATCCTGATGGTGCAGTGAGCAAGGGACTCATGTGTGAGCATACCCTTCCACTCCTATAGTGGCCAAAACGATTCAGAAAAGGGGGTGGTGATGGACAGAGCATCTGAATTAAGCAGAACACTCCTACCCATTCAAAAGATCAGGGCTTGATCCATCACCGTTTTTTAGCTCACTGCACCATCCCAGTTCAGAACCTGGCTACATGCAAATTAGTCTGTCCCTGGCCCAGTGCATCATGGGAACAGGGCAGACCAAACTACCAAGCCAATTCTTTACTGGAAAGGAAACAAGCTTCCGGGGACCGGTTTCTGGCATTACAGCCGTCTTCGGCCCGGCTTGCTTGAATCCTGGTGGTGCAGTGAGCAGGGGACTCATGTCTGAGCATACCCTTCCACTCCTATAGTGGCCAAAACGATTCAGAAAGGGGGGTGGTGATGGACAGTAAAGAATTGGCTTGGTAGTTTGGTCTGCCCTGTTCCCATGATGCACTGGGCCAGGGTCAGACTAATTTGCATGTAGCCAGGTTCTGAACTGGGATGGTGCAGTGAGCTAAAAAACGGTGATGGATCAAGCCCTGATCTTTTGACTGGGTAGGAGTGTTCTGCTTAATTCAGATATTCTGTCCATCACCACCCCCTTTTGAATAATTATCTCACTTCCAGGTGAGCAAAACACTACTAAACCTGGAAAACTGACGGGGATGTAGGATAAGTGCGAACTTGCAGTCCAGGAGATAACCAGGTTAGAATCATTGGAGCTTTTCCAGTGGATCACACAAGAGCAGGTACTGAAAAGCATAACAAATTTGAGATCAGACGGAGCACCAAGGCGAAATGGCCTTCCAAACGCACTAATCAGACAATATCTATCTTTTTGGTCTGGCCGTCTCACCCCTCTGTTCACACATATTCTAGAGACTAGCACGATTCCGGACTCCTGGCAAGGAAGCATCCTACACCCAATATATAAATCGGGTGGATGCTCCGATCTGTCCAATTACAGACTGATAGCACTCATTGACATTGAGGCAAAAATGTACGCATCAAACCTGTTGGCACCCTCACGAACATATCTGCAGTCACTCTTTTAGCCAATCAAGCCTGCCCAAAATCTCACACTCTGTACGCATGCTTTGTGGATCTTAAAGTAGCATTCAATAAATGACCAAGAACCAAGCTATGGGCAAAAATAAAAAGATGGGGAGCCCCAACAAAACTCCTGGATGCAATCACTAACCTCTACTGACAAACATGGGTTCAAATAAGGAAAGGGGACTGGCGAAGCATTAGAAACAAAATTCCAACCAGCAACGGACTAAAACAGGGGTACGTGCTGGCCACCTGCCTATTTAACATCTATACAGCCGACGTAGAGAAGACACTTGGTTCAAACAAGCTGACCCCCACAAAGTTGGATAAAACACCAATAGTCTTTAATATGCAGATGATATCGTCCTTCTAGCCCAAACACTCATAGGTTTGCAGCAACAGATTTCCCAACTAAGTACGTATACCACCTCTGATTAATTAATAATAAATCATCCCAAAAAAAAAGTCAGCTGCTTTTCCAAATCCCATAAAAATGCCCCAAATTCATCCGGATGTTAAATTAGAAACCACTATCCCAGGTGGATTCGTATAAATATCTGGGGTTCCAACTAGACCGCCATCTCAATTTTAAGCAACACCTGGAACGAGGGAAAACAAAAGCCAAACAACTGCTATTCACATTTAAAACTTTACAGAAACAACTCAAAGGCTGTTCTACAAGACATCTGCTTAAGGTTCTTGCAGCAAAGTTTTGCCATCCATATCACACGGATCGAAAATGTTGAACACAAAGGACTCAACTGTTATAAACACTGCTCAATCGAGCCTCTTCAAGAACATTTTTCTAATCTCACGACGCATCTCACAGGCACAAATACGACTAGAATACGGCCTAAAAAATCAGATACCGGCAAGACAAGGAGCCTTGGTCAAATATTATTGGAGGATGAGGGCAGCAGAAGATAACAACTTAGTCCATTATTGTTGGCAGGAAATCCAAAATCAATCTAGGCTAAGCAAATACATTTTTAAAGTTTTAAAAGAATCGCTTACCGCATTACAGCTAGATGAGGTTTGGCTTACAACAATGTGACGAGGAGGACCCGGACTCGGGCCCTCCTGGCCTACCTGTTAACATCTCCCCTCTTTTTGCACAGCATACAGACGCCTGGAAGACGCCAGCGGACACGACCTATGACCCAGGGATGTATACAACGGACCCCTGTTTCTTTAATTGGGCGGAGCTCGAGCCAAACACCGCCCACCTACAGCAGGTAAAACCCAGCCCGGACTCTGCTCAGGTGTGTGATACACCCGGAGGCGGAGAAGGAGAGTGTTGGCAAGAAGACGGAGCGGAAGGAGCGGACTGGAGATCGAGGAGAGAGGAAGACTGGTGGACTACGGAGGAGCCGCGAGAAGAGGCGAGGACGGAGGAGGCGACTCCGGGAGAGCGGAGGACGGAGACATCCACGGAAGAAGAGCGGAGCCCGGAAGGAGCAGGAGGCGGAGACCGAGACTCCAACGACAAGCCGGGAGGCCAACGGGACGGCGCAGCGCTCAGCCACATTTCCCGAGAAGTGTGGCTAGAACAGGTACGGGCTCGCTTCACGGGCTGGGCGGGACGGAGGAGGAGTAAACCCCCCTGAGGTGCATTCGGCACACCTAGTGTTAAAACCCCCCCCTCACGTACCAGCACTGAGACAGGGTTTTGTAAATAGCACGTGTGTGTCCTCACTACCCCTCCCTTTTCAACCCGCAAGAGGGTGCCGCACTAACGCTGGTGTCCTTTCCTTCCTCGCGGCTGCTAAACCGGCGAGGACAACGGCGGAAGATCGGCCTACGACTCCCAGGAGACACCGGGAGCGGAGACTGGGAACCGCGAGAAGCACGACAGAGGAGATTGACGACCCCCTCCCGTTCTACCGCCTACCAGTGCAGAAGAGGCGTCTGTAGAAAGTAATAAAACCCGCTTTGCCAAGCACCCCAGTGTCCGTGAGTCTATTTGAAATCCCAGGCGAAGCGCCACAAGTGGTGGAGAATGCGGGCATAGAAGAAGCCATCCAGGACACAAAGATGGAAGACATGATACAGGCGCTCATAAAGGGTCAGGAACAGTTAGGATGGGCTGTGGAGCAACAGCTCGCCTCCGCCCAACTGGACAGAGACACGTTCAGAAACTCAGTGGTGACAAGACTAGAGGGGTTACAGCAGACCGGCGCCCCTCTCATCGCTCAGCCCAGAGACATCCGTCCACCACCCACCCCCTCGGGAATCTCCCTGCAAAAGTACGCAACAGGCGAAGACCCAGACGCATTCCTGATGAATTTTGAGAGGGTGGCTCTGGCATGCGGGTGGCCATTGGAGAAGTGGCCGTATTTTCTCGCACCCCTACTAACCAGAGAGGCGCAGGTGGCTTACCAGGTCGCCAACAGCACCGGACAGACGCCGTATGGACAGATTAAAGAGATCATCCTTGATCATTTGGGGTTGGATGCAGAGGCTTACCGGGTGCGCTTTCGCAAAGAAAGAGGGCTCCCCGGAGACAATCCAAAGACGCTGTTTTATAGGCTGAAAACAGCGGCCGACAAGTGGCTCACCCCCATGACCAGCACTAAAGAGGAAATAATGGATAGAATATACCTCAAGCAATTCCTCAAGGCCCTTCCTTATGGGACACAGAGGTGGCTGAGGCAACATTCCCACTTGTCCACCAAACAGGCGATGGAAATGGCTACCACTTTCTTTAGGGCCCAACCCCGTCTGCATAACACCGAACCTGAGAAAGTTGCTAGACCGACACTCCTGCTGGAGCGTCGGCCTCGAGGCCCCCCCGGACTCCCTCCACCACGTTCTGCTCCCCCGGAGATGCCACCATTTCGGGGTCCACAATGCTTTGACTGTGGAGCGTGGGGTCACATCGCCCGCCTGTGCCCCCAGAAACGGCCCCAGGAGGAACCCATGGACGTCGGGTACATACCAAAGGCAGTCATGTACACCCCCGAACTAGGAGGATCGTATCACGTGAGTGTCAAGGTCAATGGAACAGTGGTCAGTGCGCTCCTAGATTCGGGATGTAAACAATCCGTTATACAGGGATGTTTCGTGAGACCCCTCCAGATAATGCCGGATGCGACAGTGTATATCAAGTGCGTTCACGGTGACGTCAAGGGTTACCCGGTGGCGTATATCCCTATAGACCTAGAAGGCCACACCCCACTGGTGGTGAAGGTAGGGGTGTTGGATGCCCTTCCAGAGAAACTCATATTAGGAACAGACAACCCCCATTTCTTAGACGTATTCAAGGGCCAGGTTTTGGAGGGCAGGAACCCCCAAACCCCTTCCCTTCTGGCCCTGCTCGCCCCTGACCCCTGGGAAAGCGACAGGAGTTTCAGATTCGCACAAGCCAACGATACCAACCTCTTCAACGCCTGGGAACAAGCACATGCTGACCAAAACAACCCCCAACCTCGTTATCCCCGCTTCCTGATCAAAGACGACCTTCTGTATCGACAAGCAAAACAGGAAGACCCTCTACAACTTATCGTCCCTACTTGTTTCAGGGACCAAATTATGTTCTACGCCCACACACACTTATTGGCAGGTCACACAGGTAGCGAGAAGACCACACAGAATGTGCTGCACAGTTTTTATTGGCCAGGCGTGTACCAGGATATCAAGTCCCACTGTCAAACGTGCGACATATGCCAACGCAAAAATACCTAAAGGCCACCGGCGGTACCCCTACAACCTCTTCCTATCATAGGAACACCCTTCGAGAGAGTAGGCATGGACCTCATAGGACCCCTACCAAAAACAAGGAGGGGGCACCAATACGCCCTGGTAATCGTGGATTACTCCACTCACTTCCCAGAAGCCTTTCCTCTGAAAGACCCCACCTCGAGGAACATCGCAGAGAAATTCTTGGAGCTGCTTTCAAGAGTGGGATTCCCTAAAGAGGTCCTAACGGATCAAGGGACCCCGTTCATGTCACGAGTCATGAAAGAAGTATGCCAACTCCTAGGCCTCCACCAGATCCGGACGTCGGTTTATCATCCACAAACGGACGGACTGGTGGAGCGATATAACGGGACCCTAAAATCGGTACTGAAGAAAATGCTCGCAGTGAACGGAAATGACTGGGACTTGCTGTTACCTTTGGCCTTATACGTCATCAGAGGCCAGAAACAGAGCAGTTTGGGCTGTTCCTCTTTTGAGATGCTTTATGGCAGACAGCCCAGGAGCCTTTTGGAGATGACCAAGGAAGTTTGGGAAGCAGAATCCTCAGGAGAAACCAGAACCTTGCTAGAATACAGCCAAAACCTAAAGAATAAATTGGGGAAGATACGCGAACTGGCCTTTACCCAGTTAAAGGACAAACAAAAACAGCAACAAAGACATTACGACAAGGGCAAGAAATGGAGACGTCTTGACATTGGTGATTGGGCTCTAGTGTTGCTACCCTCCCCCACAAAGAAGTTCCAGAACGAGTGGCAAGGACCCTACAAAGTCATGGAGACGATAGGGAAAACAACCTATCGTCTACAGCTCAGTGGGAGGAAGACTCAGATATTCCACATAAACCTCATGAAGAAATGGCTAGGCTCTCCACCCGTGGCCTCCCACCTCTCAGCCCTCACGGACCCCGTCTATGAAACCACGGTGAAAGAACTAGTGATCAATGACGAACTACTCCGAAAAGAACACGAGGAGCTACGACAAGTCCTACGGCCTTTCGAGACCATATTTTCCAACCTTCCGGCGACGACCAAGTTAACGGAACATCGAATAGAGACTCAGGAGGGCGTCACGGTGAAGCAACGGCCCTACAGGATCCCGGCGTCAAAAAGGGAGGCGATAAGCAAAGAAGTGAAGGAGATGTTGAAACTTGGAGTAATACGCCCGTCAAGAAGTGAATGGTCGTCGCCCATAGTGATGGTGCCCAAACCGGATGGCAGCAGCAGGTTCTGCATGGATTTTAGGGCATTAAACGCTGTGTCATCCTGCGATGCCTACCCGATACCCAGGATGGACGAGCTCATTGAAAAACTAGGGGACGCAAAATACATCAGCACCCTCGACTTAACGAAAGGGTATTGGCAGGTCCCACTGCGGGAAAGGGACCGAAAGAAAACAGCCTTCGCCACTCCCGATGGCCTTTATGAATTCAACGTGCTCCCCTTCGGCCTTCATGGGGCTCCGGCCACCTTCCAAAGACTGATGAACGAGGTACTGAGAGATCACCAGGGGTATAGTTCGGCCTACCTAGACGACATCATCATATTTAGTCCGTCCTGGGAGGAACACCTACCACACCTACGGATCGTTCTACAACAACTCAGCAGGGCAGGGCTGCACATCAACTCGAAGAAATCCAGAATCGGTTTCCAAAAGGTCAAATATCTAGGATACGTCCTAGGGCACGGAGTAATAGAGCCCCAGCACGAAAAAGTCAGAGCCATAGCCGATACGCCTTTTCCCAGAAATCAGAAAGAAATGAGAGCCTTTTTGGGGTTAGTGGGCTACCAAAGGCGGTTTATCCCCTCTTTTTCAGACATAGCCGCCCCGTTGACCGACACCCTAAGAAAACAAGCCCCAAACCATGACTTTCAGAGCCCCTCCCCGGCTATGTGGAATGCCTTCCAAACTTTGAAGAGGGCCATCACGACAAGCCCAGTTCTTGCCTCTACCGACTTTTCAAAGACATTTGTGTTACATACGGACGCTTCCGACTATGGTATCGGGCGGTACTGTCCCAAGAGAAAGGAGCTGGAGTGGAACAGGCCATACTCTACATCAGCCGCAAATTGTTCCCCAGGGAGGTGAGGTACCCCATGATCGAAAAGGAATGTCTCGCAATTAGATGGGCTGTCGAGAAACTGAGGTATTACCTGGAGGGGCATCACTTCATCCTATATACTGACCATGCACCACTCTTGTGGATGAGTCGTAACATGTCGAACAATCCTAGGGTCATGAGGTGGTTCCTGGCCCTCCAACCATTCCAATTTCAGGTCCATCACAGAAAGGGGAAGGAAAACGCCAACGCCGACTTTCTGTCCTGTTATCCTCTCCCCGATCGGGAGAATCCTAGGGGGGAGGGGTGTAACGAGGAGGACCCGGACTCGGGCCCTCCTGGCCTACCTGTTAACATCTCTCCTCTTTTTGCACAGCATACAGACGCCTGGAAGACGCCAGCGGACACGACCTATGACCCAGGGATGTATACAACGGACCCCTGTTTCTTTAATTGGGCGGAGCTCGAGCCAAACACCACCCACCTACAGCAGGTAAAACCCAGCCCGGACTCTGCTCAGGTGTGTGATACACCCGGAGGCGGAGAAGGAGAGTGTTGGCGAGAAGACGGAGCGGAAGGAGCGGACTGGAGATCGAGGAGAGAGGAAGACTGGTGGACTGCGGAGGAGCCGCGAGAAGAGCCGAGGACGGAGGAGGCGACTCTGGGAGAGCGGAGGATGGAGACATCCACGGAAGAAGAGCGGAGCCCGGAAGGAGCAGGAGGCGGAGACCGAGACTCCAACGACAAGCCGGGAGGCCAACGGGACGGCACAGCGCCCAGCCACACTTCCCGAGAAGTGTGGCTAGAACAGGTACGGGCTCGCTTCACGGGCTGGGCGGGACAGAGGAGGAGTAAATTCCCCGAGGTGCATTCGGCACACCTAGTGTTAAACCCCCCTCTCACGTACCAGCACTGAGACAGGGTTTTGTAAATAGCACGTGTGTGTCCTCACTACCCCTCCCTTTTCAACCCGCAAGAGGGTGCCGCACTAACGCTGGTGTCCTTTCCTTCCTGGCGGCTGCTGAACCGGCGAGGACAACGGCGGAAGATTGGCCTACGACTCCCAGGAGACACCGGGAGCGGAGACTGGGAACCGCGAGAAGCACGACAGAGGAGATTGACGACCCCCTCCCGTTCTACCGCCTACCAGTG
Organism: Lissotriton helveticus; assembly: GCF_964261635.1. Classification (NCBI taxonomy): domain Eukaryota; kingdom Metazoa; phylum Chordata; class Amphibia; order Caudata; family Salamandridae; genus Lissotriton; species Lissotriton helveticus. The sequence goes on along the minus strand of NC_136059.1, from coordinate 914,738,123 downwards.
CAGAAGAGGCGTCTGTACAAAGTAATAAAACCCGCTTTGCCAAGCACCCCAGTGTCCGTGAGTCTATTTGAAATCCCAGGCGAAGCGCCACAAACAACTACCTATTCTGGATTTGAAAACAAGGCGAATTAAGCAACCAAGCGATCTCACTGTTACTGGATAAAGCGGCCTTTGCCCACAAACAGCACGCATGGGTCATGATACAATCTTACAAAACTCTGAAACCCCAACAGTAGTTGTCCAAACATTTTTCACACTATAAAAAGCGACACCTGACTCTATTGAACTACTGGCCCCCGCGCTCTTTGCTGCTGCAGATTTTTTTTTAACCTTGTGCTGTTTTAAATTACTCGCGCTGTTCTTCGCGATTAGAGCTGCTTAGAGCTTGTTAATACCGCGCTGCTCACCTAGTGTCGGCTCCGTAGGCCGGGGAAGCTGGTCAGGCTCACCTGCACCTTAACTCGGTTTCACCCGCATTTGGCGGGATATAGACAGCTTACCGGGTCCGACCGCCATCTTGGGTGGGGGTGAAGCTGGGGAGCACTTCAGGCGCCATCTTGAGGAGGTCAAGGGATGCAGGAGGCGGACTTCCGCACTTGGTGAGCTTACTTAAGCCACCGAGTGCAGTGGACTGGTCAGAACTACTGGCCTGCGCGCTCTTTGCGGCTGCAGACTTTTTTTAACCTTGTGCTGTTTTAAATTACTCGCGCTGTTCTTCGCGCTTAGAGCTGCTTAGAGCTTGTTAATACCGCGCTGCTCACCTAGTGTCGGCTCCGTAGGCCGGGGAAGCTGGTCAGGCTCACCTGCACCTTAACTCGGTTTCACCCGCATTTGGCGGGATATAGACAGCTTACCGGGTCCGACCGCCATCTTGGGTGGGGGTGAAGCTGGGGAGCACTTCAGGCGCCATCTTGAGGAGGTCAAGGGACGCAGGAGGCGGACTTCCGCTCGGCCCAATACTTCAAAAGTATGGCGGTCCAAGCGCGCAGTGGTTACGCGCAGCGGGCGCGTCGGAGGTGCGCCAGAGGTAAGCCTGTTTGCGCCCGTTCGCGCAACGGGCGCGCACAGGGCCGTTCCTCTTGGCTTATCGCACTCTCCCCGCCTAGCATATTCTCGGGCTGCCTTACTGAAATTAAGACCACCTCAGACCCCCTTGATGCGGAGGGTTACTGTCTTAGGCCCGTCTCATACTTTGTCTTGCGGACTTCTTAATGTCCGGTCGCTCTGCAAGCACCATTTAGAGATTGCCTTCCTGATTGAATCCTCAGGGCTGGATCTGCTGTTTTTAACAGAGACCTGGACTCGGGAGGACTGCCTAGTTGAACTGGGACTGGCCTGCCCTCCGGGTTTTAAAATTATTCACATCCCGCGATTGAAGCACAGAGGTGGTGGTATTGGCATCATCTTTAGAGAGTCGTTGGGCCTCTCCCAGCTAAAAATCAGGGACGTCTCGGGTTTTGAACTTATGGGATTCTCCATTAAAGACCTGGAGAGAACACTCCTTGCGGGTGTGTTATGCTATCGCCCACCCGGCTCTGCCCCTTCTCTATCAGACTTTCTTGATCTGATATACGATCTATCGAATACTCATTCCAAGTTGCTGGTCTTGGGGGATTTTAACTTATGGCAGGGCGGTCCACTGTATGGAGCGTTCACGACACTCTGCCAAGCTTTTGCTGATATTCAGCTGCAGCAACTGGTTGGCGCCGCCACTCATAGGGGAGGTCACGTCTTGGACCTGATTTTCGCTGATGCTGAATTAGTGGCGGTTAATGGTATCCTTCGCCAATGTTGGACTGACCACGCACTGGTGGCTTTCTCCCTTTGCATAGGGGTTTATTCTTCTGAAGCTGCCGGGGTAGGACTATCGAAACTGGGTAGACCTTGGTCCCGACTTCTCAAGTCATCTTCACTGCCTACTCTACTACCAAACAACTTCTGTCTGAGCAACTCGGTGGAGGAAAGCTACCTCTCCCTGTGTCGGTCTATCACCGACTCGTTAGATGAGCTGGTGCCCATTCGTAGGTCTCGAGGGAGAGTGAATCGTGCTTTTCCCTGGTACACGGAAGAGCTACGACAGCTAAAGCTGGGCTGTAAACGTGCAGAGAGAGCTTGGAGGAAGCAGTATTCACTATCGGATAAGGCAGCGTTCAGGTTCGCACTGCAGGGCTACAAGGCGCAGATCAAGTTGGCTAAGGCGGCCTATCTGGAATCCACCTTGCATAAGGCGCCTAACAAATCTCAAGCCCTGTTCAAAATTGTCAGGGACTTGTCTCACCCTGTGTGTGTAGCCAACGCGGTTGTGGCGTCACAAGCCCTGTGCGATTCCCTGGCGGGTGCTTTTGAGGAGAAGACCGTAAAGATCTTAGAGGGCCTAAAAAACCCTCTGCCTGCTGCTCTCGGTTGGGGAGCTCCGGCTAGCCCGCTCAGTCGACCCCGGCCAGTAGGGCTTTGCCCGGGCTCGGGAGCTCCGAACGGGTCACCCAGTCGACCCCAGCCGATGGTTGCAGCTCTCACACAGGGTATCCTTGGCTTGGGAGCTCCGGCTGGTCCGCCCAGTCGACCCCAGACGGTCAGGTTTGGCCCTAGTCTGGGAGCTCCGGATGGTCCACCCAGTCGACCCCAGCCGAGTGACCCAGATCTCCATCTGGGACCCCTGGAGTCTTTCTCCAGTCGACTCCAACTAAGACTGTTTCCAGTCCCTTCCTTTGAGGATTTCTGCAGCCTGGCACATACGGTAGCCTCGGGCTCTCCGCTCGACCCACTACCTCCCAAATTCTGGAAGGCCTTTCTGCAGAACTCTTTCAGCCCCTGCATTCCATCTGCCTCCAGTCTTTGGAGTTGGCTTCGATCCCTGAGTGCTGGAAGCTAGCAGTAGTGGCTCCGCTGCTTAAGAAGCCAACGCTGGACCCTGTTTGCCTCTCTAACTACAGGCCAATCTCCTTGCTCCCATTTCCTATCAAGATCATGGAAAAATGGGTGACCCGCTCGCTCTCAGTTTTCCTGGAGAACATCGGTTGGTTTGACGAGGCACAGTTTGGTTTCCGCCCCGGGCACGGGACGGAGGCTGCCCTTGTAACAGTACTGGACAATCTTCGGTCGCGTGTCGACAGTGGTCGAGCAGCCTTTCTAGTGCTGCTCGACATGTCGGCCGCGTTCGACACTGTTTGCCATCAGACCCTTATCAGGAGACTAGAGGAGTGTGGTGTCACAGAGGGGGCAAGAGACTGGCTGATATCCTATCTGAGTAATCGGCAACAGTTGGTCTCGCTTCCGCCATTCAGCTCTGAGCCCAGGAAAGTTGGACAGGGGGTTCCTCAGGGCTCGGCCATCAGCCCGATACTTTTCAACTTGTATCTTCGCCCCCTGGTCCAGCTTATTAAATCTTTTGGTGTCTCGGCTTTCAACTATGCCGACGACACCCAATTGGTTTTTTCTCTGGAAGGAAATAATGCGGTCCCGCTGGAGGCATTTCATCGCTGTATGGCAGCCACAGCGGACTGGTTACGGGCCAACTCCCTCCAATTTAACAGCTCAAAGACAGAGGTGCTCTATTGCTCTATGGACCGGATTCCGCGAGTTCTTCCAGAGAACTTTTGGCCTTCCACCTTTCCTGAGCCAGTAGCGGCGTCGGAATCAGCGCGCAATTTGGGAGTGATCTTCGGCCCAAATCTACAGCTTGACTTGCACGTCAATAAAACCATCTCCACGTGCATGATGCTGTTACGCATGTTGCGTAAAGTTCTGCCTCTTCTCCCCGCCCAGGCCAGGCCGGAAGTAGTTTGCAGTACAATTTTAAGTCGCTTTGATTACTGCAATGCGCTACTTCTGGAGGCCCCTAAAAATCTGCTGGGGAAGTTACAACGAGTGCAGAACATGGCCGCCAAGTTGGCTCTTTCGCGCCCAAGGTCCAGCTCCTCCACTCTTGCTCTCAGAGACTTACACTGGCTCCCGGTTCACCTGCGAGTGCAGTACAAAGCAGCGTGCCTAGTGTTTAAGGCAGTACATCAACTGGGCCCTATACCATTGCGGAAAATGTTTACCTGGTACTCTGCCTCGCGTCCCCTTCGTTCCTCCACAGCACAATTGCTGGTCGTCCCGAGGTTCCAGAGAGTTAGGATGGGTGGCCGCTCTTTTAGTGTGGCGGCGGCCAAACTCTGGAACTCCCTGCCTGGCTCCTTGAGAAGCCACAAGGACTTCCTGCCGTTTAGGAAAGCACTTAAAACGCACCTCTTTCCGAAAAATGGTTGAGCAATGAGAAGTGTATCCGTCCAGAAGTTCAAAGCGCCAGGATGCCCTCTGGGTGACAGGTCTGCGCTCTATAAATACACAAAATAAATAAATAAATATTAAGGCCGGGATCATTCCCCTCAAAAGATCTCACCCCTAAATAGAAACAGACATGGATTACAAAAGAATGCCGCCTCTGCAGGCAAAGTGACGAGTCACTGTTACATCTTCGATGCATCTGTCCTTCACTACTAGACACCCGGAAACCCTCCTTCGGGAAATGCTGAGGAGAGAACAAATAAGGACTTGCAGAGCGGCCGTCAAAAAAATGCCTCGGAGGCTCGTCTGTTCAATTGCCCTGCAGAGCAATAAAACTTTGGAACATTGTGCCAAAGAATTAGACAAAAAAGAGAATTGATCCGAATTTGTCAAAATGGAATCGCCTTGCTCATTTACTTTTTAATTTTCTTGCTCACATTTATTTTTTTGTCACATTCTGTAGAAGCAAGTTAGTTTTAAATCTACTCATTTAGAAGATCATTCCTCCATTATATGAATTTGATGTGTTTTTATTCTTCGTTTTTAATTAAATCATTGCTTGATGCTTCATGTACTGCAGTGGCTTGTCCTACCCTTTTATGATTTTAACAAAATCAAATAAAAGTATAATTGATTGGCGAGCTATTGTTTCTTCTGTTGCGCTGTCTAGCATCACCGAGCCCATTCCCCATTCAGAAGTTGAGTCCTCAGAATTCTGCACATTGTCTAACCTTTAAACCTGCTACTTTCTTCTTTTTAAATTGAGGTTTTGATTTTGGTTTCTGTACTTTTTTGAAAGTGTAGTCTGAAGTGCGTTGCGTGACTCTGAATTTTGTATGCTCTCCTTCCCTCTCTGAGTTTTTTGGTGAACCCTGAAAGAAACGGGAGGCACGTGTATCAGTATCCTGATAGCTCTCTGGATTTTTTATGTTATCTCTATTCTTAAGGTTGTATCTCCTTACGGAGGGCTCCTGTTGAGGAAACCCACTCCTGGATTGAAATCTATTTTGTCTATTCTTTTATTTTTTATTATTATCATCCCATTTCTTCTTAGAAGAATCGGGTACTTGCTTGGTGTTATCTTTTTCAGGACCACCCATGAGTTGAGGTTTTGTTGCTCTAGCTCCCAAACTATGTCTACCTAATTCGGTACAGGTGTCTTCAATAATTTTAGGTGATTCACGTTCCTATTGTAAAGGAGTGAAGTCCCTCAGGTGTTGACGTATTGCCACTGCTGCTGCCTCCCCTTTAAGTTTGCAAATATAATTCCTAATAATTTCATCCCTAAGTTTAGAGCAGGTTCTGCTCCATACTCATTCTGTATTTTCTTAATACATCTTGTATTACTGCTATTGAAGGAGTACCATGAGTTCTGGTATATAAGTGAGCGAAGATTGTACCCCAACAGGTACAATCCTCTATCCCTGGAGCTATCCCCATTGGCAAGCAGATTGTTAGTATTCTGTGTTTTTCTTGAGGGTTTGTGTGTGAAAACACTGCCTCTCGCTGTGTTATTTTCGGAGCTACCCAGAATAGCATTTGCTGCCGTCTAGTGGGCATTTTACCCATAACTGCATGTAGAGTTTGTGGAGTAATTTTAGTTGAAGATCCCTGAATTGGTCCTGCCTGTGTAGCCCTTGCTGGCTGAAGTGTGTGTTTTCTCATCACAAATTGTGTTAAGTTTCTGTAAAGTTTTACTATTTCTTTATGAAGTGGATGTAAGTCTGCTACTGGCATTGTGTCAATGTCTGAAAGCGATGTGTAAGCCGCTAGGACTGGCCAAGTGGCTCCACCTCTACCGAGTGGACTGAGTCTCGCTTTGTTCTTTGTATGTGGGAGGGCACCTTTAAACCAGTTCTTGTGCTCCTGGTAGGTGAGCGGAACTTCAATGTTCTCATATGGACATTATTCATCTGAAACAATAAAATGTATTTGTGCATGCATCCGCTGGTGTGAATTTAACCCATGAATAGAATATTTTTGTTCCGTCTGTCTCGTGTGCCTTGATCACGAAAGATACTGTCCCACCCCTAGCTGTGACTCCATATTGTGCTAGTTTTAAAGTAAGAGCAGTTCTAACATTTTCTGAAATGTTACTTTCACCTTCCGGCTCTTCCTCTTTTTCTGCATTAGAATGCTTTGATGGTGCAGCAGCATCTTCGTCAGCCATTATTGAAAAAAGTTTTCAAGGAAAAGTTTCAAGGAAACTGAGATAAGGTTTTATGCACAACAGGGAACTGTTTGTCCTTCAATCATGATAAACCTACAGCCAATACATAGGATATGCCTACTCAGCCGTGGCAGATAGTTCCCTTTCCACTCCAGACATCTCTGGGTAAATGTGAGTAGGGGTCTCTAAGAACAGCACGACTGAACTACTCAGATTTGACCGTTAAATAAGTACCAAACCAACATTGGTGACACCATGTCGTGTAGGTCCTATACACCTATATAGGATCTGCGTGTTTAGACAACATACTCTGAGGGATTGGTGTCCAGACTGATTCCCGACAACCCCACCAAGTATGTTGCCTGAATACCAGCCAGCTCACAGTCCCACTATAAACCCCTCTTAACAAGAAGAGAATAGTTCTTGGCCACTATCGAACATGACAACTCTGTCCCATCTGGGATCGTGGAAACAGTATAGTACTTTTCGCTTAGTCACTTGTGCTCACTTCGTTTCAGAGGAATACACAGAATAAACAGTGGTGACGCTTTTCATTAAGCATTTATTGAACCAGTGTCATTCTAATGTAAAATAGGTGTGCTGAAACAACCATAAGTCAGAAACAAATATAAATGATTATAAGCACCAATAGAGTAAAAGGATGGTAGATTCCTACTAGAGTGCTAAAACAATAAATACAGGCAAGTATAAAAATACACAACAGTAATAATACGTACTCCTATGATGTGACCCTAACTAGATGTAGCATGTATGTAGGTGTAGAGCCAAGAATCCCCGGAGGATAAAGCCAACCCTATTACCTGAATTGAGAGACTGTGGGACCCTGTCTTGGTGTGGAGATGGACACCCTGCGAGGGATGTCAGACCACTGAGTGTTGCAGTGTTGGAGTGCAGGAACCTCAGCGTCTCGCATCAGTGTGTCAGCATGAAAGTCTTTTTCTCCTCTGCCTGTCTCAGCAAAGATATGGTGTTTATATACCCAAAGTGTTACCCTCAGGTGAAATACCTTGCTGTGTCATGTGAGACTAGGATGATGGAAGATTGACCATTATACATAGTTATTATGCAGGAGATGGCAGTCCTGCTGAGAGTCCAAGAATCCTCATGCATAATGAATGAGGCTAATTTTCAGAGAAAACCCCATTTCATTTAGGCATTAGGCAAAGGTCAGTACCAAGAACTGTTATATAGTGTAATGTAGGGGAAATGTAGGTGAAAGGTTTATTCACTACCTGAGCCTATATCATGGTACCTGTATGAAACATAACAGTATCACCCAGAGTATTTGTGACGAAAAAGGATAGTTGAGAAGTTGTGTGCTTCTGCATCGATATGCGCCAAGTGAGCAAGGCGATTGAAAGAGAGTGACATCCAGGTCTGCACATTGCTGACATGATTACGCAGCTGAATGGAGCTAAATTCTTTTCCTGCCTCATTTTGAACAAATGGTATCACCAGCTCAAAGGAGAAAAAAATTGCAGTTACATTTCTATGGTTTTTACTCATGTTGGTTTATTTAGATATAAAAGGCTACGTTTCGGAGAGTCAACAGCTGCAGAACTTTTTCAGGATGTAATTCATTGCATAATACAACCAGTCACACATGCTTTCAATTACAGTAATGACATACTGGTTTTGGGGCCACACAAAAGGAACATGATAAAGCTCTTACACAAGTGTGTCATATACTTGCCGATGCAGGTCTCACTTTAAATGCGGTTAAGTGTGAGTTTCATCAAACCAAACTCAAGTTCTTTCGCATATCTTTCCTGATGAGGGAATACCTCTGGATCCAATTAAAGTACAAGCCTTGTCCTCCACTTCTCCCACGTGAAATGTAACTATGCTGTGATCCCTCCTTGGCATGGCCAGTTACTGTTCAATGATATATGAGAAAGGGTCCCAGATGGAACAGCATAAAATACACAAATCAACAAAATTAACCTCGTAAACATAGATTTCGAAGAATGTTATTTAATACACATCCTTCTTCGTAAGTTAATTACCGTATCTTTTTGCAATAATATAATTCAAAACATTTCATGATAAGCCCAAAAAGAGGGGTGGGAAGGGGAAGTGAAGAAAGGAAAATTGTGCAACACAGATTTAACTTAGTCATACAAGAATAACATAATATGTGGTCTCATCAGAATTTAAACATGTAGTGCCACACTAGATATATATACATTGTCATATATCAATTCATAAGTTAAGATAATCCTATCCTGTTAGTGGCTGGCACAGTCAACAAATGATCAGTTTGCCCACAGGTAAGAAGGGGTAATAGTATGTCGACGTTTCGACCCCAGTTGAGCAGGCGACGTTATTGCCCTACAGCGGGGTCTTCCTCAGGACAGGTGGTGGTGGGGTGTGGGGATACAACAAAGGGCACCTATAAAGGAGACACTCAATTAGGATTGATGTATTCTTACAAGAAGAACTGGAGGCTAATTAAAGCCATACCTAATTACCTACACGAAGCACGGTGAGTCTAGCGGCTCCGTCTGAAAAAGCGATGTTGGGCCGAGGGCTCCTATTGCCAAGAGAGCGTATTCCTAAAAATAAATTAGGCATTTATAAGACAGTGGAGCGTACTTGACTATAATCCACGCAATATCATAATTAATATCAGCACAAGTGTATGATTCAATAAAACATCACACACTACCCAGCCGGGTTAAAAACATAAGTTACCAAAAACCATACAACGGAGAACCAACCTAAACAGCCAACCCAAGGACTGGCCCTTACAATCCATGACATTACTTGCTCCATACAGATATATAAAATACAAGTCCAAGGCTCACCTATTCACGCCGCAGCGGTCCTAGGTACTGTATTTGCATGGGGGCACTTCTATTCGTGACACCAAACTGACATCTGCAATTGATGAAAAAGGGGGGGGCCCCATTCAGAACATATTTGACATGTCGTCTATGGAACTCAAGGCGCTACTTCATTCCATTTACTCACCAAATATGAAGGTCAAACAGTCGGAGCAAAAACAACTAGCTCGCCATCACTTATAGCTTCCAAGTTGCTTTTAGGATAAATACACTGTCTTTAATTCCAAAGTTCGCTGGTATATCTAAAAAGTAAAATAGACAGACCGGAGGCGCGTGTTAACAACCACACTCGCAACCTCCGCAAAACTGAATTGAGATACAATTCAGGATTAAACCAAGCTTACCCGAAACCTGAAGAGAGCGGGATGGCTCCTCGCTGTTCATCGATAGTCGGTATAATCTAGTGATTTGCCCAGGAACGGGACGAGTGGTGCCTTTATTTTAAAAAACCACTGCAAATTTCCTATAGCGTTAGGCTCATATTTCTAAAAGGGAAAACAAAACAAAAGGAGGCGCGTATTAACTTGTGCGCTCGCGACCTCCGCAGAGTCAGAAATACCTGTTGATTAACTCGCGCTTACCCGAAAAATGGAGAAAGCGTGAAAAATCTCCGCGTCTCAGCCCACAGTTTCCTCTCGCCGAGTGTCAGCACACCGTTTACTCTGGTGACTAAACGCGGGAACCGGGAGCGGGGTGAAGCAACCGGGCAGCAGCTAAATGTTGCTGCTTACAAGTGGCCAATGGCCACACAGTAAAAATGGTAAAAAGACTCGGCCCCTGCTGAAATTAAGCGCTGGAAAACCTGATTATACTGCCTAAGAAAATTCTGTTTCAGCGCAAAAGGAGGATGGCCTTACTAGCGCACAGACATATATTCATCAATTTATTCGATGAATGTCAGATTAATTAAGTAGGGTGCTCATAATTGCCAAAGGGGGGGTTACAATGTGTCAAATATGCAGAGAAGGTGTAACATCCATCGGGTGTATTACATTTCAAGATTGTAGAAAATTGCAGACAATGCAGTAATTAAACACATGTACAAATCTGATAAATAACACCAAAGGGGGGAAAGAAACTCTTGTCTTGGTCGGATACAACCCACCGGTCATAGTTGGTATTAAAACCTTTGTACTGACAGTTGTATCACATTAGACTCAAAATGATGACAATTATATCACATTAGTCTAAAACCATGATAACATTACATGCAATCTCGACATTATAAACACGCCAGTTGTGCAAAATTGTTCTCCTGTTCATTAAGACCATGCACTATGGTGTCCAACAGGTGCATCCATTTGCTTTCTCTTAGAGTAAGGATAGAAGATATACTCCCTCCCCGGGGGCCCAAGACCACCTTTTCAAGGACCACCCATTCTAGTTCATCTACTGTATGTCCAAACCTCCTGTAGTGGTCTACAAGTGGTGCACCCACTACCTCGCATCTGATCCTGCTTTGATGTTGCATTATTCGGACCTTAATTTTTTGTTGTGTCTGGCCTACATAAGCCAAACCACACGGACATTTAATGCAGTAGATCACACAGGTTGTATTGCAGTTCGTAAAGGATTTCAAATCCACACATTGCTGTTTGTATTTAAACTGTTTAGTTTGTACACACATTGGGCATACTTTACACAGGCCACACCTATAGTGGCCAAGGACCGAGGGCAAATTCCACAGAGATTGTAGGGTGGGATTCTCAGGTGTCATTAAATAGGAACTAACCACTTGATCTCTTACATTCCTAGATTTTTTGAACGAGTGCATGGGTTGCTGTGGTTGACCAATCTCATCAGACACCATTGGCCAGTACTTGTTTACAATTTTCTTTATGTTGTTACTTTGTGTGTTATACGTAGTAACACAAATCATACGCTCATTAGTGTTGTCATTTCTAATGTGAGGCGTAAGTAATTCCTCTCTGGGACTGTACCAAGCTCGTTTTTGAGCCCTCTTCACAAGTCTCCTCGGATATCCTCTTTCCAACAATTTAGCAGAGAGGGCCTCGGACTGCAGAAAATAGTCATCCTTTTTGGAACAATTGCGTCTTATTCTAAAGAATTGGCCCACCGGCAGGTTGTCCCTCAGGCCCCTGGGATGATGGCTGTTATATAATAAGAGCGAGTTCCGTTCAGTGGGTTTCCGATATAGTGTTGTGGACAGTTGACCTTCTTCGTGGAAGATAGTGATATCAAGGAAATCGACTTTTTCTTGATGTGACTGCATGGTGAATTGAATATCCGTGCTACGTTCATTTAACCAAAGATGAAACAACTTCAAGGTTTCTTCTGAACCAGTCCAAATTATCAGGACGTCGTCTATATAGCGACGCCACATCTGTAGTTGTAAATGGTATGGGTTGTCATGATTCAGGACAAATTTCTTCTCAAAATCGGCCATATATATAATGGCCAGGTCCGGCGCAAATGCTGCCCCCATTGCCACTCCCTTGGATTGTACATAGAATTTGCCCTGGAACATAAAGAAATTCTTTCTCATTGCGATGGTTAGCAATTAAATAATGAATTCAGTAGGCACCAACATAGGTGCAGTGCGTCCATCCAGAGCTCCACGTATGACCTCTAGTGCGTCTAGTTGTGGAATGCTCGTGTAGAGCGAAACTATGTCGCACGTCACCAACCGCTGTTTGCTTTTGTCAAAAGCAAAACCATCCACAAGATTTATGATTTGCATAGTATCCCTCAGGTAAGTTGGTGTTCCTTCTGCAATCGGTTTTAGAAAAAAATCAATATATTTACACAAGGGTTCCAAAATAGACCCACACCCGGACACAATAGGAGAATCCCACCCTACAATCTCTGTGGAATTTGCCCTCGGTCCTTGGCCACTATAGGTGTGGCCTGTGTAAAGTATGCCCAATGTGTGTACAAACTAAACAGTTTAAATACAAACAGCAATGTGTGGATTTGAAATCCTTTACGAACTGCAATACAACCTGTGTGATCTACTGCATTAAATGTCCGTGTGGTTTGGCTTATGTAGGCCAGACACAACAAAAAATTAAGGTCCGAATAATGCAACATCAAAGCAGGATCAGATGCGAGGTAGTGGGTGCACCACTTGTAGACCACTACAGGAGGTTTGGACATACAGTAGATTAACTAGAATGGGTGGTCCTTGAAAAGGTGGTCTTGGGCCCCCGGGGAGGGAGTATATCTTCTATCCTTACTCTAAGAGAAAGCAAATGGATGCACCTGTTGGACACCATAGTGCATGGTCTTAATGAACAGGAGAACAATTTTGCACAACTGGCGTGTTTATAATGTCGAGATTGCATGTAATGTTATCATGGTTTTAGACTAATGTGATATAATTGTCATCATTTTGAGTCTAATGTGATACAACTGTCAGTACAAAGGTTTTAATACCAACTATGACCGGTGGGTTGTATCCGACCAAGACAAGAGTTTCTTTCCCCCCTTTGGTGTTATTTATCAGATTTGTACATGTGTTTAATTACTGCATTGTCTGCAATTTTCTACAATCTTGAAATGTAATACACCCGATGGATGTTACACCTTCTCTGCATATTTGACACATTGTAACCCCCCCTTTGGCAATTATGAGCACCCTACTTAATTAATCTGACATTCATCGAATAAATTGATGAATATATGTCTGTGCGCTAGTAAGGCCATCCTCCTTTTGCGCTGAAACAGAATTTTCTTAGGCAGTATAATGAGGTTTTCCAGCGCTTAATTTCAGCAGGGGCCGAGTCTTTTTACCATTTTTACTGTGTGGCCATTGGCCACTTGTAAGCAGCAACATTTAGCTGCTGCCCGGTTGCTTCACCCCGCTCCCGGTTCCCGCGTTTAGTCACCAGAGTAAACGGTGTGCTGACACTCGGCGAGAGGAAACTGTGGGCTGAGACGCAGAGATTTTTCACGCTTTCTCCATTTTTCGGGTAAGCGCGAGTTAATCAACAGGTATTTCTGACTCTGCGGAGGTCGCGAGCGCACAAGTTAATACGCGCCTCCTTTTGTTTTCCCTTTTAGAAATATGAGCCTAACGCTATAGGAAATTTGCAGTGGTTTTTTAAAATAAAGGCACCACTCGTCCCGTTCCTGGGCAAATCACTAGATTATACCGACTATCGATGAACAGCGAGGAGCCATCCCGCTCTCTTCAGGTTTCGGGTAAGCTTGGTTTAATCCTGAATTGTATCTCAATTCAGTTTTGCAGAGGTTGCGAGTGTGGTTGTTAACACGCGCCTCCGGTCTGTCTATTTTACTTTTTAGATATACAAGCGAACTTTGGAATTAAAGACAGTGTATTTATCCTAAAAGCAACTTGGAAGCTATAAGTGATGGCGAGCTAGTTGTTTTTGCTCCGACTGTTTGACCTTCATATTTGGTGAGTAAATGGAATGAAGTAGCGCCTTGAGTTCCATAGACGACATGTCAAATATGTTCTGAATGGGGCCCCCCCCTTTTTCATCAATTGCAGATGTCAGTTTGGTGTCACGAATAGAAGTGCCCCCATGCAAATACAGTACCTAGGACCGCTGCGGCGTGAATAGGTGAGCCTTGGACTTGTATTTTATATATCTGTATGGAGCAAGTAATGTCATGGATTGTAAGGGCCAGTCCTTGGGTTGGCTGTTTAGGTTGGTTCTCCGTTGTATGGTTTTTGGTAACTTATGTTTTTAACCCGGCTGGGTAGTGTGTGATGTTTTATTGAATCATACACTTGTGCTGATATTAATTATGATATTGCGTGGATTATAGTCAAGTACGCTCCACTGTCTTATAAATGCCTAATTTATTTTTAGGAATACGCTCTCTTGGCAATAGGAGCCCTCGGCCCAACATCGCTTTTTCAGACGGAGCCGCTAGACTCACCGTGCTTCGTGTAGGTAATTAGGTATGGCTTTATTTAGCCTCCAGTTCTTCTTGTAAGAATACATCAATCCTAATTGAGTGTCTCCTTTATAGGTGCCCTTTGTTGTATCCCCACACCCCACCACCACCTGTCCTGAGGAAGACCCCGCTGTAGGACAATAACGTCGCCTGCTCAACTGGGGTCGAAACGTCGACATACTATTACCCCTTCTTACCTGTGGGCAAACTGATCATTTGTTGACTGTGCCAGCCACTAACAGGATAGGATTATCTTAACTTATGAATTGATATATGACAATGTATATATATCTAGTGTGGCACTACATGTTTAAATTCTGATGAGACCACATATTATGTTATTCTTGTATGACTAAGTTAAATCTGTGTTGCACAATTTTCCTTTCTTCACTTCCCCTTCCCACCCCTCTTTTTGGGCTTATCATGAAATGTTTTGAATTATATTATTGCAAAAAGATACGGTAATTAACTTACGAAGAAGGATGTGTATTAAATAACATTCTTCGAAATCTATGTTTACGAGGTTAATTTTGTTGATTTGTGTATTTTATGCTGTTCCATCTGGGACCCTTTCTCATATATCATTGATTACCCAGGTCCCAGTACTAGTGGGTTGACCCGTTTATTATAACAGTTACTGTTCAAGGTATATACGTGACTTTGCCTCTTTAAGTGCCCCATTGAGAGACTTAACAAAATGAAATGTCCCATTTCGATGATCAACTGAATGTGAGCAAAACTTCAAGAGAATCAAGCATGCCATTGAACACTCCACTGAAATGACCTACTTTGATTTCAAATTACAGACTTAGGTTGTTGTTGATGCAAACCCAGTGGGGTTGGGTGCCATCTTTGCCCAGCACACTGAACATCCCAATGGTCCAAGACACATTGTGGCTTATGCTAGCCAATGTTTGTCATCGATGGAAAATGCCTATTCACAACCTGATAAAGAAAGCCTTGCTGAAGTGAGAGCTTGTGAGCATTTTCATGTGTTCCTATATGGAAAGCAATTCACAGTTGTCATCAATCACCAAGCATGCTCACCTTTTTCGACAATCCTAAAGCCAAAATGCCCTCTCGCATTGAAGGGTAGAGTTTGTGATTGCAGGAGTATAATTATAAGGTTGTGGATCGTCCAGAAAAAGATCAAAACCTTACTGACTGTTTCTCACATGTGCCAATACAGTGTCATGGCACTACTTCGTAAGTGGCTGATGCTTATATTAACTACATTGTGGAATCCGGTACCCCAATGTGAGATACATTCCTCCAGGCCCATGTCCTTACCTGTCCAACATATCCGACTTCCACTTTCTCTACTCCATCATCCTGAAGAATGACGGGCCCTGGAAACAGAAAAAGAACAGCCAAAACAAAAAAGTGGTAGGCAGGGACAATAGAAATCCCGACAGTAATGAAGGACTTCCCTCAACATGATGAGAGGGACAAGACCAGCAGGAATAGAAAAGGCAGCCTGTTGGCCAAGAAAGGGGGAAGTAGGAGATGACGAGCAGAATGGAGAGGAAAGAAACCTTGACACAGAGGAGAAGGGGAGAGAGACACCGGCACAGAGGAGGAACAGGAACAAGACTGAAAAACTGAGGGGAAGCCCTGAGTCAGCCCCACAGAAGAGGCGAAGAATCTTCAGGACAGTAGCGAGACAGGAGTGGCGTCCAAGTTGTGGTGCGATACCAAATGGTAGATGCCAACAGAGATGTAGCTAAAGCCCACCACAGCCCAGGAATGCTGTGGCTAGTGCAGTGAGTGATCAGGAGCACGGTGGGGGGAGCTTTATTGAGGGTAGAGGGGAACACATGCATTAGAGGGGTTGAGAATCTTGAGGTTCAAGTACCTACCACAGAAAAGCCCCTGTCCACAAAGGGAAGGGGAGTAACCACAATATATTAGCATTCCTGAACTCGGCTCCAGAACTAAGAAATCAGAAACATCAACTTTATTTTTCTTTAATTCCTTCCCTAATTCTTCCCTTTTTACTTACCTCCGAGCCTTTTTAAATAACATTGGTCACTCCTTCCTGTCCTCCCCAATGTTCTTACCAGGGAGAAAAGAGACACAGAGTGTATATTAACCCAAACAATAGGTGATCCGGTGATGGTAGGAAATATTAATAGAACGGAGTGCCTTGCTCACTGCATTGTCCCTATTTATTTTGGAGGAGACTGGCGGTGGCACTACACCTACACCTCCAGAAACCTGTAGAGAGAAAAAAGAAAACCATTACTACACTTGTCAAGACCAAGAAGCTGCTGCCCTTGTTCCTTGCCTTCTTGGGCTTTATTTATCTCTTTGATTGGCTTATGTAACTTCAGTGAATTCGAAATCCGCAAGTAAAAGGCAAAATTCGCCGAACAACCAAGCCTCGGAAGCCAAATTTCCACGCTTCCCTCCCACAGCTGCCATATCGTTGGAACAAATCATTGCTGCCAGAAGCACTGACCGAGATTTGATGATACTCTAAGACATTATTACAAATCAATAGTGGCAAAACATACTTGGCCTCTACATGATGACTTTCAACACCAGAAGTTGAAAAATGTTGAGGAAGAACTTCCAGTTGCTCCACAAGGCATCATCTTACGAGGTCGAGAATTGTCCTACCTGAGAGTTTGAGACAACAAGTTATGTCTACTAGGAACATTGTGTAGTTGTTGCTATTAAACGAGGTCTACGGGACCGAGCGTGGTTCCCTCATCTTGATTAGAGAGTCGAAAAAGAGTTAAAAGCATGTCATTTATGCAATTGCTTGTCATCCAAGGCAAACCTGCATCCGTTAAACATGTCTGATCTTTCAAAAAATATATGGGAGAAGATTGAAATTGATTTCTTTGGACACTTTGACAACGGACATTAGTAATTGTTGATTAACATTCCCATTTTTCCCTTGTGGAAGGTCTGTTGTCAACTACTCATGGCAGTCATTGACAGATTAGAAAGCATTTTCACAACATGGGATGTTCCTTCAGTTTTGAAATCTGACAATGGCCCGCCTTTCAATAATCAAGAATTTGAAGATTTTCTTGCTCATTCAATTGTCAAGCATCAGAAAAGTACACCTCTCTAGCCACAGGGGAATAGTGTGTTTGAGAGATTTTTGACCATCCTTGTGGTGTAGTTCCTAGGACCCCCAGGACCTGCGTGTTTTGGTTCACCTAAACTGAGGGCTTGGTGTGCATGCAGGCAGACTCTGGACACCTCCACAGGACGAGTCAGCTGTTAGACCTGCTAGCTCTACAGCCCCCTGTAGTGTAAAGTGTGGTAGGGAGTTTCTGGAAACCACTGAACATGACAACCCGGACTCCTCAGGTAGCGCAGAAACAATACAGCATCTTTCACTCAGTCACTTGCGCATGCTTTTCTCATAATACATATAGAATGATGAGTGGAATGGTTTCAATAATTATTTATTGGTCAAGCTTCAGTCTAGTGTGAAACATGTTAGATGCGACAATCAAAAGACAGGAGCAGATAAAGGTAATCGCTAGTGACAATATCCTAAAAAGTAGATTTATTTCTACCATAGGGCTAATGAGATGAATAAAAACATATTATATAAAACAATAGCATTTACCTACTAATACGATGCGTAGCCTGCCTAACTGTGCCTAGCCTGGATGCGTAGGTGAAGCATGTATGTGTAAGTGCTAGGATATGTCCTACTGGAACCTAATGGAGCCAAGAATCCCCTGGGGAAGTGCTCACCCCTCACCTGATGGTTCTGAGTGAAGGACCCCGTCTCTGTGTCGAGGATGGCACCCACAAGGAATGTCAGATCTCTGCCTGTTGAAGGATCAGCCTGCAGAGCCTCGGTCCAGCCTGGAAGGAATTCTCCTCTGTTTAGTAAGGGGGGGGGGGGGAGGCAAGAGTCTTTTTTTACTAAAGTGGTCACTCCAGGGTTTTTCTAGAATCAATATGTTTTGAAAACAGTCGCTAATCCCCTGCTAATCCTTTTCTAAACAAACAGGATCATGCACAGCTGGCTCTTGGCCATGGATGAAAAAAGTGGTGACCCTTGTGCAGAATAAATCTACTGTGCCTAGGGACTTGTTTGTGTACGACAGATTCAGTGATTAAGATATGGTACCAAGAGCCTGATGTCGGAGTGACAGAAGTAAGCTACTAGGTAAAAGGTCACCCGTGTAAGACCATTATGTCATGTGGATAGGATACAATGTATGTAATCGGAATGTATATGAGGGGACTAACCTAAAGGACTTGACACCCTCAAGAAGACCATTTAGCGCACTGCGCTATAAAAGTTTGAGCTTAAATCAGCTCTTCAGTCTAAGCTTCATTCATACAGGTCAATTAACCATACTACCATGGGTAAAACCCTTGCCATCTTAATGTTTGGGAGAGACAAAGGAGCCAAACTGCCACAATAGACCAATAAGAGATCTATTGACATTGGTAAACTTTGCATTACTGACTCGTCTCACAAACGCAAAATGAAGACTTATGAGGATGGATGCAGCTGTGCTTGGAGCACTCTGTTCAAAAGAAGAGACCTAGGGCCAGATGTAGGTAGCCAAATACCGGTCAGTAACGGCCGAAATTCGGTAATTTCGGCCGTTACCGACCGGTATTTGGAAAATGAGATGTAGGAGTCAAAATTCTACCGAATTGGTAAATACGAGTCGGTATTCTACCGATTCGGAATGTTCCGAATCCTTATTTACCGAATTCTTATTTACCGAATCGGTAAATAAGAAATGGTAAAAAATGACTATCGAGATGTAGGAAATCTAAAAAATACCGAATTCCATGAAATTCGGTATTTAAGAGTCGGTATTTACCATGGATTGAAAGCAGGTGGTAACCATGTGCAGGCTTTAAAATAAGGACCCAAAATGTAACAGTGTTACCAGAATGGCGGCATTCTACATCATAGCAAGGCGGCTACGGCTACAGGCAGCAGGAGAGAGGGTATGGAGAAGGGAGGAGCAAGTCTACAGACAGAGGATAATGCTCTTCCAACTGACTGAACCAGAGATACTGCAAAGGTACAGGCTACACCCCCAAACCATCCTGGACTTGATCAAGGACCTGCACCCACTCCTGTATCACCCAACACCAAGGGCGTACGCCATCCCACCCCATGTGCAGGTGCTGTGAAGCCTACACTTGCTTGCCTCTGGGAGTTACCAGAGTGTGATTGCTGCAGTAGGTGATGTGTCCCAGACCTGCCTGTCCCGTTTCTTCAGGAAGTTCCTTGAGGCCATGATGCAGAGAATGCATCATTATATTAGGTTCCCTGACACACCTGCAGAACTTGCGAAGACCAAAACAGATTTCTATCAATTGGCACACTTCCCTCACGTCATAGGCTGCATAGATGGCACCCACATCCCACTCTGCCCACCTGCAGCCACAGAACACATTTACAGGAACCGGAAGGCAACGCACCCAATCAATGTGCCGGTGATATGCAACGCTGGCAACATCATAACAGACATTGTGGCCAAATTCCCAGGGAGTACCCACGACTCGTACATCTTCCAGAACAGTGGGATATACACACGCCATGTTGCTGGAGATTTCGGGGATGGATGCCTGCTAGGTAAATAACTGTGACACACCCTGATAGTCAATGCAGATGAATCAATCATGAGTATGTAACTAATGGCACTCTCTTTTCCACCTAGGCGATAGTGCTTATGCTCTGCGGTCCTTTGTTCTCACCCCTTACATGAATCCATCTACCAGGAGTGAGAGGCATTACAATGTGGCACACAGAGCAACACGCAGCATTGTAGAACGCACATTTGGACTTCTAAAAAGCAGGTTCCGCTGCCTCCACAAGAGCGGAGGTGCACGGCAGTACACTCCAATCATCTGCTGAAAAATAATTGCGACCTGTGCCATGCTGCACAACCTTGCCACCAAGGAAGGCACAGAAGTGGAGATCACACATCATGAGGACATTGATGATGGAACAGAGCAGGCAGAGCCCTATGCAGCAGGAGCAGCGCAAGCCACAGATGGGAGACTGAGACGGGCAGAGATCACACGCAGCTATTTTTAAGTAAGTAGGGAGACACAGGCAGGCTTAGTATTTGAATTACATAGTTTAATAGGCACTACGGCAGTTTACTGATACCACACCATGGTACTACAATGTCTGTATTCCACACTGGGTGGTCACAGTTTACCTCACCGTGACCTGTCCTGTGGGTTGAGGGCATCATCAATGTTTGCGCCCACGCACTACAGAGCGGGATGCATGAGGCTGGGTGTCAACGGTTGAAGTGGTGCCTGGGTCAGCAGATTGGCGCCAGCTGCTCTTTCGAATGTCAGGAACAGGAGTGCTAGAGCCACTCCTGCTGGTGGAGTCTTCTGTGTCCCCGACACCTGTGTCCCCAGCAGTGGCTGCCTGGTGTGTGAGTAGTAGCTCCATGGCAGAGGTGACTCTCCCCATCCCCCTCGACAAATCTGTGCAGCAGTACACAATGTCATCTTGCATGGCGACAGAGCGCAGACATAGCAGGGAGGTTGCTGTGGCAAGCCGGTTCATGGCTTTGGTCTGTTGCCGCATGCACTGTCGATCCCTGCGCCTCTCGGAGTGGTCACTATCTAGTTATTTGCAGAGAGCACTCATGCACTGTGTCATGTATCTCATTTCCTCTGCCATGGAATGCATGCTCCCTGTCATGGAGCCAATTCCCCGGTCTATGTTGGCCATCCTGGTATTCAAGATGCGCACCTGTCTATGTACTGCTAAAATGCCCTTTGCTTGCAGGCACTGGACTTTAACCATGGTGGCCTCAAGACCACTGAAGACCCCTCTCCATCCTGGCCTTCGCCTCTCTCCCGTGCCCTTCGGCCTCGGACACCGGCACGCACAGCTCCTGATGAAGTCTGCTGCCCAGCGTTGTCAGCCAGAGGTGGATTTGTTGGTGTAAGACCCTCTACATCTTCCTCAACTGACGTCTCCAGAATCCTGAGAGGGGGCACATCATGCCTGCTTGGCCTTACCCCACAAATACCAATAAATGGTCTGGCTCATCAGAAGCAAGGCTGAACACTAAATACCAAGAAACCAAACCAATTGCCAATGCTGCTGTTTTTTTCAATAAAGTTTTGCCAAACTGTAAGAACCATCAATACATGTGTAAGCTCATTAATTGCTTGTTTATTTTTTAAGGACTTATTTCATTTTTTGAAAGAAAAGTTTTTTCATTTTTTATCCATATGTACAACAATTTTAGACAATATCCCACAAATACAGAACACTTATTATTTACAAGACAACATCACATCACATATTCTGATTCACACACACTACATCCATACTAATAAACAAGACATAAAGAAGTTTTTTTATACAAGAACAAACCAAACATTACACAATCATATAAATTATATCGCTTTTTCAGTCCCCAAAGTTACATACATTCTATACAATTTGAAATACTCAATGGATTTTGTTTAAATCTCCTGCTGGGTTTATTGTACTTATGAATAAGAAAAAAACGTTTGGTTTATCCAATGGCCTACACGTTTCAAACCTCTTTGTGTATGAGGTTCTCATCAGGGCCAGACTCACTATGAGAAAGAGGAAAAGAAAAACGAATCAAAGAATGACCTGAATCAAAGCTACTACTCATATAGCAGTACCAGTGTCCAACATGTGCTTACCTCTAAGTGAGCTCAAAAACCACAAAATGGCACCATATTATAAATGACCAGTAGACAATATCTAAGAAAAGAGAGACAAACAGAAAGGAGGAGAAGAGCTGTTAGTCATATGTCTCAATGCCAGGGGCATTCTGGGGGGGGACAAAATCAAGGTGACCCGACAATTGCACTTACATGTCGATGTATCAAGGGGTCCCCCGTGGTGGGAATTTGTGGGTTGTAAAAACCGGGGTTTGATGATCTGAAAAGACCAAATGGACGGCGCTAGTAAGTGAAACCTGCAATGGAGGCCCTGGGTGGTGAACACATGTGGATAGAGTTTGACGAAAAATCTTACCTCCTGAAAGCAGCTGTTTCCGCTTATACGAAGGAGGTTAAGGATCTTCAAGTCAAAAAAGGAAGGCGTAAGGTGAATTCAGTTATTAAAAATCCAAACAGCCATGGTTCATATCTCGAGCCACAGAGCGTAGCACTGACCGGTTTGGGACGAAATCCTTTCCTGGTGCGTCAATGGACAATAGCCAGTGGAAAAGCCTGTGACAGCCCAAGTGCGTGCTGCTTATTTTATGCGCCAGCTGATTGGTTATGGGGCGTGGCGCGAGCCGGGATCTATGTTTTCTTGTGATCGGCCGTAGGACCGCGTAATCTGTTTATTAATTTTGACAAGCGAGTGCTCAATTGTGTACATTCCATAATTGAAAAAGAGTTTGTCCCTGCTTTGTATCGGGTAACGACACACTATTTCAGGGCAACAAAGGATACTGAATTAGAGTCCCCACTCATTGGTTGCAGGATTTGGTATGTGTCGTGGGCTGTGGGTCAGTCCCCTATTTTGACGCAAGGTATATTCCAGAAAAAGCTTTGCCAGGCATGTGATATATAAAAAGAAAATGGGCAGTCATTCCTAAGCAGGATGCTTGAGCCTGCTTAGTTGCAAATGGCAGTACGCTAGTGACGCACGGTCTCTGTCGGGAAATGTAGTCCTTTCTTATTAACCCATTACCAATGTATTAATCATGTGATGTCATAGATTGGTTTGCCACATATTCGTCCATCCTGTAGCATGTCCATCCAAAGTATGGCGCCTTTATCACAGTTATGTCCATGTAGTGTTCAACCCCACGTTGATCCCAAAGCCCCATATGCTCCATGGCCTATGATACTTAAATGGCCCAATTGTGATTGTAGTTTATATAGCTCAGAAGTTTCATTAAGGCCTGATATCGCTGTATCAATTTTCACTATCAAAAAAGCTTCTCTTCTACACAGTTTTAACTCTCTGTCACCACCACGGGGATCCGCTTCTACGGTGGAGATCACAGTCCATTGTAGGTCTTTTTCTAGATGTAGCTTCCTAATCCAGTGGTTCACCAGAGGAGCTGTTTCAATTTTCCTCCTGATGCGTGACTTATGCTGGGTTATTCTCTGCCGGATTTCCTGGCTCATTTTGCCGATATATAGTAGCCCGCAGGGGCAGCTCATCCCGTAGATAACAAACCTGGTCTTGCAGTTTGAAAATGTGTCATGTTTCCAGTATATTCCTCTGTGGTTAAAGACATCACCTTCTACTGTACTTTCACAGCAGATACATGTACCACATTTGTGGTGTCCTTTGACCGGTGCCATGCCCATTAGATGTCGTAATGTAGGTTTTGGTCCTTCTTTCAAACTTGCTCGAACAAGATAGTTTGAAATACTGCTCTCCTTTTTGAAAGCGAATAGTGGGTTTGATTTAAACTCACCATCGAACTTTTTCAGCAGGTGCCAATTTTGGTTAATCACCTTTTTCAATGCATTTGACTCTGGACAGAAGGTGGTGACACACACTTGTCTTTCCATCCTAGGTTTAATTTTATTTTAGAAAATAAAATTAAACCTAGGATGGAGGCGTCCACCAAGCTCTCTTCATGGCTGTTTTCACCAGTTTCCTGGGGTATCCCCGATCTTTTAATTTGGTCATCAAGTTGTTGGCATACACCATATATTCTTCTTTGTGGGAACAGTCTCGGCGGATTCTGAGGAATTGCCCATATGGCAAGTTTTCGCGCAGGCTTCTCGGGTGGTTACTCGTGAAAAGGAGAGATTTATTCCTATCTGTAGGTTTTTTGAACAACGTCGTTGCTAGACCCTTGTTGTCGGCATAGACTTCCACATCTAAAAACGAAATTCTGTGGGTTGACTGCGATATGCTGAATTGTATATCCGGCATCCTGATATTGAGCCAATTGATGAATAATTTTAATTGCTCTTCACCTCCGGTCCAAACGACAAAAATATCGTCTATAAAGCGGAGCCAGGTGGCTACATGCCCCACAAATGGATTATTGTTGTAAATAAATGCCTCCTCATACATCAACATGAAAAGGACTGCCAGTTCCGGTGCGAAAGGGCAGCCCATTGCCAGGCCTTTTATTTGGTAGAAGAACTCATTCCCAAACGAAAAATAGTTCTTTTTTAATGCGAACGTACCTAGATCCACAATGAACTGAATTGGCACTCTCCATGGTCTCTCTCTACCGTCCAAGAATTGTATCAGCACTGCCACTGCCTCATCTTGGGGGATCTGTGCGTACAGAGATTTGACATGTAATGTCACTAGTAGATCTTGGCCTTGTGTGAATTGAAGCTCCTGGATTTTATTGATGAAATCAGTTGTATCTTGCAGATAAGATTTAACTTTAGGTAGAAACTGTTTAAGAAAGCAGTCCACATATTTTGATATAGGTTCAAGTAGAGACTCACAGCCGGATATGAATGGACGTCCGGGAGGTTGAGTGGGATTCTTGTGGACCTTAGGCAGTATATAAAATACTGGTGTCATTGGATGCCTATTTTGTAGGAAGTCGTATTCTTTTAGTCCCAAAAAGCCTTGCTCGAATCCTTCTTTCAACAGGGCAAACAATTGCCCCTGTAATTCTTTTGTGGGGTTATTTTGGATCTTCTTATAACAGCTTGGGTCTTCAAGTTGTTTCCTGACCTCTTTGGTATACTCCTCCGTATCCCACACCACAAAGGAGCCCCCTTTGTCAGCCTGCTTTATGACTATTTGGGGATCATTTTTTAATGTCATTAGTGCGTCCTTTTGGTCTTTTGAGGTGTTATGTTTCAGATATTTCCTTTTCTTTTCCATATTCGTGATAGCGGATAGAACTGTTTTTTCAAAGACCACAATTTCCTTTGGTACTTGGTTTGTAGGAGGACAAAAGGTGGATTTCCTCCGCAGGCCGGTTACTTCCAGTGGTGTAGGGGTGTTTTTTTTCTAAAAAGAAGAGTCGTAATCGCAGTTTGCGGCAAAATTCTATAAACTCAGTTTTGAGTTTAACAAAATCTGTCTTTTTTGAAGGGACAAAGCTTAGTCCTTTACTCAACACACTTTCCTCCGCGTTTGTCATAATCTTTTTAGACAAATTAAAAATCGGCGAGGTGTCTAATTTTTGTAATGTTGCCTCCGGGTTGTCATTTCCCAAGGTTGGTTGTTGAACCGAATGCGTCCTCTTGGTTTGGATTGGCCTCGGGCTAAAAAAGAAGAACCCTGTTGATGCTGTGGAGGATTCCATTTCCGATTTCTATTTTGACAATTGTCTCCTCTATCTGTATCTCCTTCTTAGGAGGATGATGTATCCGAGAATGATATGAACTGGTTTTTTGATCTACCCTGGTTGTCACTCAAATACCGTCTAGATTCAGCTTTTGTATAAAAATCTAGTTACAGGTAAGGGTAAACTGAGTCCAGTGAGAAATTCTTTTTATCTTTCTCAAATTGATTGGTTTTTTGATTTATAGTATGGTCTTTAAACTCCAAGATCTCTTTATCCACTTTTTCTAAGAGTGTTTTAGAATCCGCAATTTCTTGATTTCCTTTAATTTCTGTTTCCAATGCTTCAATTTCCTCAAGCTCTTTTTTTGAAATTCTTAATGCTGTTTCTACAGTCAGGACCATCAGGTCCCTACTGCACTTGGTTTCTATGAAACTAAAGCCTTTCTTAAAGATAGGATAGTCCGTGAATATGACAGGTATATTTTTGATTTGTAAGCCTCCAGGTATTGTGCCTTCTCTTAGGTGTTGCAAGAGAAAGTGGCCGTGTAAATCTGTCCTAATAGGTTTTTTCCAGAGTCTTAAAAGTTTATCTGACTCGTTTTGAACTTTCGCTGTTGTGCTTAGAGATGCCTATGCGAACACTGGTGGGGCACTAAGTAGCTTTCTGATGTGATCTTCGCTGTAGTCGAAGGTGTCATTTTCAGTCATAGTCAGAGAAGAAAAAACAAAATGAGGTAAGAAGACAATAATCCAAAACAAAACAACTACACCAACAACAACGGAACCCTAAAATTTCCTTAAAGAAAACCAGAACACTGGTCTCTTACACTGGCCACTACTTGATAGCCATTGGAAACCTCACTAGACTGCTCCCGCTAAAAATCACAAATACCAAAAAAGGGTCTGGCTCATCCGCAGCAAGTCTGAGCACTAAATAACAAGAAACCAAAACAATTGCCAATGCTGCTGTTTTTTTCAATAAAGTTTTGCCAAACTGTAAGAACCATCAATAGCGGCTTTCAGGAGGTAAGATTTTTCGTCAAACTCTATCCACATGTGTTCACCGCCCAGGGCCTCCATTGCAGGTTTCACTTACTAGCGCCGTCCATTTGGTCTTTTCAGATCATCAAACCCCGGTTTTTACAACCCACAAATTCCCACCACGGGGGACCCCTTGATACATCGACATGTAAGTGCAATTGTCGGGTCACCTTGATTTTTCTCCCCCCAGAATGCCCCTGGCATTGAGAAATATGACTAACAGCTCTTCTCCTCCTTTCTGTTTGTCTCTCTTTTCTTAGAAATTGTCTATTGGTCATTTATAATATGGTGCCATTTTGTGGTTTTTGAGCTCACTTAGAGGTAAGCACATGTTGGACACTGGTACTGCTATATGAGTAGTAGCTTTGATTCAGGTCATTCTTTGATTAGTTTTTCTTTTCTTCTTTCTCATAGTGAGTCTGGCCCTGATGAGAACCTCATACACAAAGAGGTTTGAAACGCGTCGGCCATTGGATAAACCAAACTCTTTTGTCTTATTCATAAGTACATTAAACCCAGTAGGAGATTTAAACAAAATCCATTGAGTATATCAAATTGTATAGAATGTATATAACTTTGGGGACTGAAAAAGCGATATAATTTATATGATTGTGTAATGTTTGGTTTGTTCTTGTAGAAAAAAACTTCTTTATGTCTTGTTCATTAGTATGGATGTAGTGTGTGTGAATCAGAATATGTGATGTGATGTTGTCTTGTAAATAATAAGTGTTGTGTATTTGTGGGATATTGTCTAAAATTGTTGTACATATGGTTAAAAACTGAAAAAACTTTTCTTTCAAAAAATGAAATAAGTCCTTAAAAAATAAACAAGCAATTAATGAGCTTACACATGTATTGATGGTTCTTACAGTTTGGCAAAACTTTATTGAAAAAAACAGCAGCATTGGCAATTGGTTTGGCTCCTTGGCCTTAATAGCACAGATGACTCTGAGGTTGGTGTGAGGGAAAGTGCTGGTGGTTCCAACTGTTGTGAGCCAAACAGCAGAGGTGACAGAGGCTGTGGTGTGGTGGCTCGCTCCGGTGTAGTGCCTGCCTGCGCTGTGGGTGTGTGTGGCAGAACAGTGCTTTGACCTGCTCTTTCGGTTGTTTCCTCACTCCTCTCCGTTGCCGGTGCCCTCTCCTCCCTTTCCTCCACTGTACTGCTCAATGACTCTCCTGTGGACAGATATGAACATTGGGTCAGTGGTGTTGTACACCTGTGTGTCATTATTAAATCACATTCCTATCACACAATTGCCTAGTCCTCAACAGCTTATGGATGTAGTGTGTGGCATGCCTTGCTGATTTCTATGTTGACTGCATTGATGTATGTTCCTATGACTATGTCTCCCATGATGCATTGCTGGAAAAACCTAAAACCAGTTCTGGAGTGCGATGCAGACACCCACATTGGGGAAACGGGTCAGGGAAAAGGGTGGAGATTCATGTCCATGCATCAAACTTGTTTTTTTGTAGCAGCTCTAGCTGAGCTGTCAGCATCCCTGATCCCATGGACACTATCTGGCTCCAGGGTGGATTCCACCAGCTGCTCCAGTCTTGGTGCATGGTTCCTCCCTCCACCTGTGGCTCCGTCTTCTTTCCTTTTCTCTGGGCTGCAAGTTTTTTTTTTTTGATGCGCAGATCATACCACCTTTTTTTCAGGTCATCAATGTCCCTGTGTATGACCCCAATGGCATTCACCTTGGACTGGATCTCCTGCCAGGTGTTCCTTTTAACAGACTCTGCAACATGCAGAGACTGCTTGCCAAAGAGCTGGGTGTGGTGTTTGATGACCTCCTCCACCAGCACCTGCAGTTCTGCTGGGCTGAATTTAATTTTCCTCTTGCGCTCAGCTCCATCCTTTTGACCATCCTGGGACTCCATTATGCAGCTCAGCTATGCTCAGGGCAGCCTGTTCCTCTGTGTTTCCTCCAGCTCTCCAAACAGTTCAGTTGCTCTGCACCTGCATGGGTGTGGCCACTTCCAGGTACTGGGGAGGGATAGTTGCATCTGATTGGTTGGTTCCTCTGTTGCTTTGTTGTGGGGTGTGGTGGGTGTTCCTGATCGCTTGACAGGCTCAATTGTTTTTTTTTGTATTTACCGAATCGGTATTTACCAAATCGGTAATTCCCATTCATTCCTATTGGCCTGGAGGCCCATAGGGTTGAATGGGTATTACAGAACAGTTTTTTTCCGAATCTGTATTTACCGATTCGGAAAATACCGATACAAAAAATCCGAATGTTACCGACTCAGTATTTTTTACTGATTTTTACCTACATCCCATTTTCCGAATCTGAAATACCGAATCGGTATGATTCGGTATTTAATAGTCGGTAAACTGGGATTACCTACATCTGGCCCCAAGTTACTAAGTTATCGTCAAGCAGAAACAGAGATACAAGTGTGATGCTCCTTTTGATGCTGACCCACTGATGGTTGTGACTAGTAAAGGACACATGTTGACTGCTCATCGTCCTGGGAAGTCAATTACGCAAGATTCTTCACATTTCAAAAACATGCCTTGACCTTCACCAGGTGGATACTTCTCACTTTTCAGAAGTGAGAAGTATCCACCTGATAACCTGAAGAGCCCAATGACTGTACCAGGGTCTATGACTTTACACATACCAAGAATAGAAAATTTGAGAAGAAGAATGTACAATTTGAGAACCCAGTCTAGACCCTCAAACAACATTTGAGGTCCTAAACCTTTGGGAGGAGTTTGCAAATGAAAAGAAAGGAGTTTGCATTAAGGGTCTGTGAGAAAGCTTATTCATGGATAAACGCACAGGATGATGAGAGGCAGAAGAGATGAAGGGAGGTATAGATTAAACAATGAGAACTTACCTTTTGATACAGAGCGAAGACAAAGAGAAGGAAATCCTATAGAGAAAAAGAACCCAATGGATGAGACCGAAATAGAGAGCAAGGAGAAGGATGCTTTCATAGACGAACTCCTTACAATAAGACCAGCCCCATATAATGTTGCACTGGACAACAGCTGCCGAGAAAAAATCAGCCAACGCAAGACCTCTGGAATCTAGCACTCTTCCAAGTTACACTGCTTCACCGCCCCCCGGTCCAGAACACATCACCTAACAAATTGGCTAAATCACCAGCATCCTATAAGACAAGTACATCGGAGTTGACCCGAAGGAGAGGCCTTATGAACTCCTGTTGCAGGAGGTATTGCAACTATTTTGACTCCACCAACTACAAGGCAAAAAACAGGTACCCCCCAATCAAAAGCTGATTTTGTAGAGATTGTGAAGGGTAACATAGGTATGGATTTCTTAGGGCACTACAGTGAGAGTGAATTACTTTACACGAGCAAAGAAGTCACCAGGGCGGTGTATATTCGAAAATGTAGACATTGGCACATGAATGGTGGGTTGATCTAATGCAGTGAAAAAAGTTGCAAAGAAATGTTAGGATGAAAATGGTTGGAAAGGAACTGAAGCTGTTAAAATTGGCAGGGGTAAAGACACATGTGAGAGAGTTGACTGAGATCATATGGGGATTGACATGAGCTGAAGGGATTTAGGGAGCTATGGTCTAAGAAAGAAAAGGGTGAGGCAGAAGAAAGAGTCATGAGGAGGGAGAAGAAATGGAGGGTGCAATAAAAGAATTCCCTTGAGAGAGGTACAGGGAGGAATATATGTAAATGTCCCTTGGCACCAGACAGATCTTTTCCACTTCACAAATTCTCTTCCGAGACTCAGGGAAATCCTGCTAAATTGCATAAATAATTAGATCAGAAGTTTTGTGGGAGTACCTGGATGTACTTTTTGAAGTGGCTGTTTCAAAAGACATTTGGGCAGAATGCGAGGGAGTTGTTAATTAGTGGACCCAGGACCCACCCCTAGAGTAGAGAACATAAATTAACCACCACCATTGAAGAATACTAAATATGGCACCGCAATTGCCCACTTTAAAACCAATTTTCACCAAAAGGAGATAATTTGGCTCAAGATTGTTTGAACATCCCAATAGCCAAGTACTTTGAGAGGCTAATTTAGGTGCTCATGGAGCATAGCGGTCTGAACGGCCGGTTAGGAGACTATATGAGAGGGTTCCTTGCCTCCTTTGTGCGAAATATAGTAGCCACATGCTGGATGCTAATTGAAATTTATGTTCGCGCAGATACAGCTGGAGCAGGGTGGACCTGTGAGAGTGTTTAAATTATCCATCTAGGATTAAATATTGATCCCAGAGTAGGAATAAACATATAGGGAGTCTCCATGTCATAGGGATGGGGAATACCCAAGGATTAGGAAGAGTTTGAGCAGGTGTGCCAGGAAACAGCATAAGTGCTTTAAACAAGATACCCTCGTCACATCTGTAACAAGGTCAGTCATTGGAAGTGGGAAAACAGCTATAATCCTGATCCAGCAATAACTGAAACCCAAGCAGCAAATCTCTTCATGCAGGGAAAGCTCCCCCGTACCTAGAACCTCCAATGGCAACTCCAAAGATCGGGAAACCAAGTTTGTCTGCAAATTCTCTTGTCCCCACACAGATAGAAGGAGGTATCCCCATTTCCAACCCAGCAACAGAGCTTCACACAACCCATTTCCACCCCGGAGTGCCCTGATTCCCATCATGTTTGGGGGTTCCACAGAATTTGAACTGGTGCCATGATGGTCCGCTGGGAGGAGGAGGAATGCGTGCTTGGTGCAATCCTAGAAGTGAATTAGAGTAGCCCATATGTAGATGGAAAGATTAATGTACATTCCATGTCCTTTCTGATAGACATAGGACCACTTGTTCCACTGTTAGAAAAGTTGAGGATCCAAATCTACCCCTCTCAGGAAAGGAAATCCAAGTTGTTGGCATTACAAACCAGCAGTCTATGAATCAAGCTACTGCCCCAGTGAAAATTAGGGACATTAAAGAACACAATTAGTTCATTGTATGTGACTTAAGTCCTGTACATTTATTGGTATGGGACCTGCTTTATAAACTCAATTGCATCATATACTGTACACCAGACGAAGTTTAAATTGGCAGTTCGGGCTGGACTGTTCCCATGAGGCACAGGGTCAAGGCTGAGTTGCATATGGCCATGTCTGAACTGGGGTGGTGTGGAGTGCAAAAAAACTATGGATTTAGGCCCAGATCTCTGTACTGGGGTGAATGTATGACATTGTTCTGCCTTCTGTCCATCAACTGTTGTTTTTGCATTTGTCACCCGAGTGGGACGGGTATGCTCAGATGTGAGTCCTGTGCTCTCCACACCACTGGAGTCAAGCTATCCTGGCTGATGATGGCTGATAGCCAGAAACCGGTCCTAGGATGCTTTATTCCGGTCCAGGGAAGACATGTCTTGGCAGTTTGGGCTGGACTGTTCCGATGAGGCACAGGGTCAAGGCTGATTTGCATATGGCCATGTCTGAACTTGGGTGGTGTGGAGTGCAAAAAAACGATGGATTTAGGCCCATATCTCTGTACTGGGGTGAATGTATGACATTGTTCTGCATTCTGTCCATCAACTGTTGTTTTTGCGAGTTTAAATTGCAGGCATCAGAATCTGTATTCAGATTATACTGTGCTCTTACTATAGAAGACCTACATATTGACCTAAAAGGGACAGTCAGAGAAGATATGGGGACTTTGACAGGTAACGAGATTTAGTTGATTAAGGATGCCAAGTGTCTAAAAATAACCCTTTGGTCAGACTCTTTGTTTCCTCAGACACGCCCTTACCAAATGATCCCAGAGCCATTGCAGTAATAACACCTGTCATTGAGAGTATGTTACACCAACAGGGCTGAAGGAGGTGATTGGGAGTCCATGCAACTCCCAATCATGGCTTTGCAGAAAACAAACAAGAAATTGTCAATAGGGCAGAATTTAACCCTTTCGATGCTAGGCCTTCAGCCCCCCTGTGGAAAAGTAATTTTTGCCATGTTCTGTGTCCCTACGCCTCATCCATCATATGTTATGTGTGCATGACCAATATGCATATGTTATTCCCCATGTCCGATTAATGACGCAATTACAGTTGTGTCCACCTCTGGTATGTCATTTTCCAGTCCTCGTGAATACTACGAATATCAGGCCTATGTAAAGTTATGTTGCCACGTTTCTCAGTGTGCACGTTATTCCATTATAAAGTCCCCGTTTCTAGGCCTCAAAAGGGCCCGGACATCAGATTCAGCTCCTGTCTCCTGAAAAGCCTCGCTGAGGAGCGATACAGCCCCCACCTGTATCCTCGACCTTTCACTTACTTCCTGCCTCGCAGTGCCCGGTGCAGCTTGGCTCTGCCTCTGAGTCTGCCAAAAGTATGTTATAGTTCCAGTTATCAGTTCAGTCCTCCTTCTCTGCATTCCTAAGCTACTGAACTGCATCAATAGTTTCCGTCATTGTCTAGCCTATACGGCTCCACGTTAGAGAAATACTGTATTTAAATGGTCATTTAATATTCTCCATCACGCACTACATGTAGAATAATGCATGGTCCAGTCTTAGAATAAAGTTAGCTTTTCCCCTCATGACTTCTAGTTTATATCAACATGTTCCCTAAACATCAGATACCAGATAGGGTTTAGGTACATGTCGCTCCGACCCTCCAGACTCTAGTCTCTGCTCCTAGCACAGAGTTCGTAGCCCCCAGCTTCTCCTAGTAACACGTCATTGCCAGTTTTCGCGCACCATTAGGTTAGAGGTCCCGGCTCCTTAGGTAGCCCCCTCCTATGTTTCCGCCCATTCATGACATATTCTGTTACGTTTGCACCACATGTCTATGTATACTCCCAGTTACACCTACTTTTACTGTTATCTCTCGCGACTGCTACGCGTCACGCCTTCTGCTCCACCCACTGCTACGCCTACTGCAATGTAATGCTATGTGTTTGCGCTATGTATATAAGTTGATGTATTGTTATTAAAAGTTAGCGCGCTCATCCCAGATCAAGCCCCGGCAGCTGCTGGGCCCCAGTTGTCCTGCTGGGCCCTGTCACCTCTGTTCCTATGCAGGTTGTCCTGATCCTGTCCTTATGCTGTAATAAACCTGCAGAAACTCCTACTACCTCGAATCTTGACTCTTATTTTATTGAGCTATCTGTTATTCATTCATTCATTCAAAAATAGATCCGGTATTATTTATTTATATACCACATAATGGCGCCCGAACAGGGACTTGCCCTTTCCCCACGCGTCGG
Source organism: Lissotriton helveticus (assembly GCF_964261635.1). NCBI lineage: Eukaryota > Metazoa > Chordata > Amphibia > Caudata > Salamandridae > Lissotriton > Lissotriton helveticus. Next base: position 914,704,526 of record NC_136059.1, on the reverse strand, counting down.
TGAAGCCACGCCGACCCCCTGACCCTCTGCAGTCGTGACGGAACCATACCGTGCACTGGCAGATATTTCTGCTCCAAGTATCCCTCAGGCCCACGGAGGAGACGGAGGAGGCGGTCCAGCATCCGAACGAGACGGTGGAGGAACGCGGCGAGTCCCGACCAGAGCCCAAGCCGAGAGTCCAAGGTCCGAGGTATCCGGAGGCCCACCTGTAACTGAAGTCCGAAGTTCGTCGTCCATCGTCCAGTCCAGTCCGAGGCCTTCCGTTCCGTGCTGCCCGGTGAGTACCATTGCTGGGGTAGTATCTAGACAGGACCAATCTAAATTGACTCCTGGTCCGTGGGTTGGTGGTGCCCAGACTCACAAACGAAGTGTTCACCTAGGTGGATACGGGTCTTGATGCGTCCCTTTATGGGACCGGTATGTTCCGTACTGTTATAGCAGTGCATCCAGTAACTCTAGTCTGTTCCGTTCTCGAGAAATTCTGTTCTGTTTCTGTTTTCAGTATTCCAGGTAATATTCTGTTCGAACTGTTATTTATAATGATCTTCATGTATTTTAATGTTGTGGTATGAGTGTGACGTGATTTCGTGTTTTCATTGTGTATTGTATTGTGTCCAGATTACAGTTCAGTCATGCCTATATTTTCCAAGTTACGTCAGTTAAAAACTAGAAAGGGTTTATTAGAAGAAGCGGTTCCTGTCCCACCTAGGGACAGTCCAGGTCACTTTATGTATCAGAAACATGGCATAAGCGCCATAATGTATCTAGATTTATGGGTAGAGTATACCAAACAGTTAGAAGAAAAGTATAGATGGCCCGTATCGGGTACATGGGATGCCGAATGTATCATGCGAGTAGAAGAAGCATTATGGAAAAAGAAAGCCAGACAGTCACAGAAAGATGCCATCGAGTTATGGCGTAAGGAAGCTCATAGAAGAACCGAGAAAGAAGTCAGAAAGTCAGAGTTAAGTAGAGAATCCCAGGAACGAGCCCAAGAAAGAGAATTAATCGAGATAGGTGAACAAGTCAAAGCCGAACAGTCAGACAGACAGAGGCATGCCCTCATTAAGGGTATGTATCCTCTTCTTGCCGAAGGTGTGCCAAAAGCGACCCCAGAGGCATCTAGTAATTTCCCGCCACCATTAGTTCCGACCAAGCTACGTCACAAACCGACCGCAGCTGATATTTTTATTTCGTCCTACTTGGACGACACAGTCCCAGAATATGCAAATCCTGTTCGCGCTCCGCCAGTCCCTGTAAATCAGGCACTTCCTGCTCCTTCAGACACCGGGGTGCCCTTAACAGCTCCCCCGGTCCAGTCCGCCATACAAGTCCAGCCCACGTTACAACTACCGACCCTGTCAGCACGAAGAATGTCAATCGACGATTCCAGTTTAGGGGCCGCAGGAGGAGGTCTTCCTCAAACCCCGCCGCCACACAAGCGTTCAACATTACTCGAATTACATGCTCAAGCGTTACAGCGCACGCCCAAACATCAGTCTGTTACAGAAATCAGGCAAACCCTTAACGAATGTGTCTATGATCCAGTTCCAGGCGAATATAATATGGTTTTATATTCCTTACGTGTAAGGAGAGTGACCGAGTATCTAGTCACCTTGCCGAATATGAAAGAAGATCTAGACAGAATATATCGTTTCATCCGTACAGGGGATGATCCAGAAAGTATTGGCGAGATTATGTCTCAAAGGAAAGCCGAGATTCAGCTCATGATATTAAAGTTCCTGATCAATTGTCTAATAAGAGAACAAGATTACCCGTCTAAAGATCCCGCCGAAATGAGAATCCTGACAAGGTGGAGTGATAATATAGCCGAGGGTAAGCACAAGACCGTCGGTGCCATGGAGAGTATGTACAAGAAAATTCGTAAAGAAATAATAAGGTTACACGAACAGCGTAAAGCAGCACAAGTAAGCGAGAAAGAAAGTATCTCTGATCCTGAAGAGGAAGACGAGAATTCCGCCAGAATAGCGTATGTAGGAAAATCTAGATTTCCAGATCGCCATTTACGTCTAGAACACAAGTCTATTTTTCATCATCCAGCACCAGAACAAGGTTCTCTAGAACAAGTATTTCAAGCTACCGATCACATCCTGAAATCACGAATCGGTTATAGTGAGTTAAGTACCATGCATGAACAAGAACTAGCCCGATCAGCAGTCCGATGGATTACTGATTCTACCACTTTTCCAGACGAAATAGTGGCACAAATGTTTCTGAAACTGCCCCCAGCCGAGCAACGACTGGTGGGTATGTATATGATCCAGCACCTCATTACTCTGTATGAGGGTCAACATTCTGATCCAGGTCCGTTGCATGATATCCTGAACGAGTTACTCCAGTATAGATGGAGAGGTCTAGGTACCGATTTAATTAGTGTCATTCTAGAACAGCGTCACAAATATAGAACGTTTCTGAACCCGCATTTTGTTCATGTCTCACCCCCAGAAAGTAAATCATTCTACATAGACAGACAGAATCCGTTACGAGAAGTCCACCCAGTCCAAGGGGCGGGTGGCGTAATGCAACGAGTGTTTGTATACACTCCGATTTCAAAGATGGAACTTCTTGAAATGAAGAAATTAATTCCCTGTCATGACAAAGATCCAGCAGGGTTCCATAGAGAATTAAAAGACATGCTCCGTATGGGAGAATACACTTACCCAGATATCATTAAAATGTTAAAGGTCCTGTTACCCGCAGGGGTGTATGAAAAGTTAAAGGAAAAGGAATGGGAGGTGGGAGAGAAAAAGATCGATTGGACAGCTCTAGAAGCTGAAGACAAGGCACGAGTACCAGGTACCGGTCTTGGAGATAAATGTAAAGAATTACCAGAATTATTGATTCAAGTTTTACCCAGATTATTGACAACGAGAAAAGAAGACTGGGATGCAATCTCAGCCTGTAAACAGAAACAAGATGAAGATATTAGTGATTTTTATTCTAGATTTGAAAAATGTTTCAGTATCAACAGTGGTCTCAAGACAAGTAGTGAGTCATACCCTCATCTTTTCGTTACTAAATTAGTCGAGAATTCAAGCCCACAAATTAAAAATCGAGTTTTGAAAGTCGAAAGCACCTGGCAAGCAAATACTCCGTCCCAGATGCTCCAGATGCTCCAGTACCACCAGAATAGAATCAGGGAAGAGCAAGAACACGAGAGAAAACGTATGAAAGACACGAAAATGAAAGTGCTAGTTGCACAATCTGTTCCTCAAGACAGTCAGAAGAGGGGTCCGAATCAAGCCAGTCATCCTGCAGCTCCCGTTAAAGGGAACTGCAATTATTGTAAACAGCCAGGTCATTTTATAAACGAGTGTGCAGTTCTGAAACATAACATAGCTACTGGTAAGACTAAAGAAAGACCACGTCCGCCTAGACAAGAACAAGTTTCACAGATTCCTCAGCCGCAAAATGCACCACAGACAGTTACAGCACCGCAGCCCATCGCTGCAACACAGCACGTTACATCGCAGATGTACCAGTATGCACAGACAGAGTATCCAGAGTACCAGCCATATTCATGAAACAGCCTAGAGAGGGAGGTAGGCTTGCCTCTCATCGAGATACCTGTAGATCAAGAAGGTCCCTATGTTCACAGTCAAGTATTAGGGAAAGACAGAAAGTTTTTGATCGATACAGGGGCAAGTAGGACCACAATTAGTCATGCCGAAGTTCCAGGGGCTCCGCTCTCAGGCTCAAGAAATGTTTCCCTTGGATTTTCAGGAAAACCCATTATTAATGAGATATCTAAGCCAGTTACTCTAGAAGTAGGTCCATTGTCCCGTACTACTGATCTGTTACTTACTAAGTCATGTCCAGAAAACCTATTAGGCATTAAGACACTGAAAGAATTAGGTGCAGTCATATGCTGTTCCCCAGAGGGAATACGATTGTTCCTACGTGACTTTAAGGGTCACTATGTATTACGAGATTTTGATTCAAGATTGTCTAATGTTCCACAGCACTTATGGGCGCAAGGTCCAACTGATGTAGGTTACATGCAAATCACACCCCATCGTGTGACTCTCAAACCAGGTGTAGTGTTACCCCGAATCAGACAGTACAGATTGCCACCTGAGGCTGTAGCAGCCTTATCCAAAATTATTGACGAGCTCATGGCTCAAGGAGTAGTTGTAGAAACTGACTCCAATGTATGCAATTCTCCGATCATTCCAGTCATGAAACGTACTGATCCGAATGCACCCCCAGTATATCGATTAGTGATTGATTTACGAGAGCTTAATAAATGTATTATTCCGCAGTACCCAGTTGTCCCCGACATCTCTTCCCTATTGACAGCCATTGATTCCGAAGCTATGTTCTTCACTGTCATAGACCTCAAGAATGCATTTTTTAGTGTTCCGATTCATCCAGACAGCCAGTTTCTTTTCGGATTTTGTTTAAATGGAAGGAGCTATATGTTCACACGCGCTCCTCAAGGTTTCACAGAAAGTCCTAGTATTTACAGTCAAGCACTTAAGAGACAACTAGACAACATTCACATGCCAACTGACACTGCCCTGCTCCAGTATGTCGACGATCTACTGATCACAGCCCGTTCTGAACGTGCTTGCGAGCGAGCATCCCTTACAGTTCTGTATTTTCTAGCCGACATGGGGCACAAGGTGTCACCTTCGAAGCTTCAATTCTGTGTCCAGCAAGTGGTATACTTAGGACACTTACTGTCCAAGAGGGGTAGGCAGTTGACACCAGACCGTATCCAGTTAATAGCGAGTCTTCCCCAGCCCAGAACCCAGAAGGAGGTACGTGCTTTTATCGGCCTTACTTCTTATTGTAGACAATGGATTCCCCAGTATGCATTTCTAGCCAAGCCACTGATACAGTTAACGACACAGGAGGCAGCCGTATCGACTGTCCTCCCTTGGACATCTGACCATACACTTAGTTTCAATGAGTTAAAGAAAGCCCTATGTCAAGCTCCAGTTCTAGCCACACCGAACTACAGTAAGCCTTTTACACTTTTCGTTACTGAACGCGAAGGTACAGCATTATCTGTTCTCACACAAGACCAAGCAGGTCAATACAAGCCCTGTGCTTATTTTTCGAGCACATTAGATCCAGTCGCCCAGGCGTTGCCTGCGTGCCTCAAGTCAGTTGCAGCCACAGCACTAGCTATCAGACAAAGTGATTCCATAGTTTTAGGACATTCCCTGACAGTACAAGTTCCACACGCCGTGGAAGTTCTTTTAAACCGAACACAAACTCAGCACTTGACAATTGCACGTTTAACAGGTTATGAATTGACACTGTTCCAGCCACACATAGATATTAGACGCTGCAACGTCCTGAATCCTGCTACACTGTTACCATCAGTTAGTTCAAATTCTGACCCACATGACTGTGTGGAAGTAGTTAATATTACGACAAAGCCAAGACAAGACCTGACGGACATTCCATTACCAGATCCTGACCTGACACTTTATGTGGATGGTTCATGTATGAGAACTAGTACAGGAGAACTAGTCGCCGCGTATGCAGTGACTACTGACACTGAAGTTATTGAAACACACCGTATTGATACCCTGTCCGCTCAAGCAGCAGAGCTAGTTGCTCTGACACAAGCCTGTATACATGCCAAGAACCTGAAAGTTAATGTTTATACAGATTCACGTTACGCATTTGGAGTTGTACACGACTTCGGAGTGCTCTGGCAGGAGAGAGGTTTTATGACTTCTCATGGAACCAAGATTCAGCATGGTCTCCTTATTCAAGCTCTGTTAGATGCCATACATTTACCGACATCTATCGCTATCATGAAATGCAAAGCACATACGAAAGTTACTGACATTATTTCCCAAGGTAATGATCTAGCAGACCGCACAGCCAAGCTTACAGCACAGACTCCAGACAGTCCAGTTAACCTAACACACACTCCAGATCCGATTACATGCATGACAGTTAAGGACCCTACACAAGACGTCATAGATATACAGTTACATGCTACTCCTGAAGAAATCAAGAAATGGTCTGAACAAGGAGGGGTCCAGACAGATCAAGGATGGTTAACGAAGGGTAGAGCCACATGGTTTCTCCCCGACTCTATGGTTCAAGTCATTATCAATACCGCACATAGTCCAGCACATTTAGGAGAAAAAGCTATGTTAGACAGTATCCAGAACATTTGGTTCAACAAGCATTTACGAGCTGCAGCCAAGCAGAAAGTCCGTACCTGTATGATATGTTGTCAGTTTAATCCAGGTAAAAGTGTCCCGGTGGAACAAGGTGGTTTCCAGCCTCCTGACCACCCTTTTGAGGTCCTCCAGATGGATTATATTCAGATGGAGCGATGTCGAGGTTTCAAGTATGTCCTTGTAGTTGTATGCGCTTTGTCCAGATGGACAGAAGCATATCCAGTCCCAGATTACACAGCCGCGACCACTGCCAAACAGTTGGTTCGTGAGTTTTTCCCTAGATATGGACTCCCTAGAGTCGTATATTCTGATAACGGTCAGCCATTCTCCTCAGAGTTAATGAAGCACGTTTCCCTGTTGTTAGGGTACCAGTGGAAGTTTCATTGTGTACGCCATCCTGAAGCAGCCGGTCTGGTCGAGAGACATAATCAGACCCTGAAAATCCGCATTGCAAAAGTTTGTAAAGAAAAAGGTGTGGACTGGCTAGTAGCTCTGCCAGTCGCTTTGTTTTATATGCGCATGGTCGCACATTCCAGATCAGGTCTGTCCCCGTATGAGGTCGTATTCGGCCGCCCCCCTAACATGTGGGGTACTCCTAGACCCCGAAGTATTACCGATGTTTCATGTAATATGCTGACAGATTACCTAGCTTCCTTGATGTCTGCCCTCAACTCATGTCGTTCACAGGTTGCCGCCGCATTTCCAGACAATACCGAGGTGGCACCGCACGAGATCGTTCCAGGCTCCTTGGTGATGATCAGAAATTTTGACAGATCAAGTCCGCTGGAACCACGTTGGAAGGAGCCACGTCAGGTCCTCTTGACCACCCGTACTGCCGTCAAGTTGGAAGGCAGAAAAGGATGGATCCACCTTTCTCATGTAAAACTTTTTAATGGATTGAAACCCGTTTCTAAAAACATTTCCAAGGATTCCCAAGATTCTAAAGACTGCCAAAACATTGTTTTAAAGGACTGTCCCGCAAAAGACATTATTACAACCCCTCCCTTGTTAGAGAAAACTCCGCAGCAGGAGTATAAGTTAAAGCTCAGGTCTAGTAAAATAAGTCAGTCAGTTTGATTGTATAAGTCCTCCCCTAGGTGAAACGGTTAGACTGTTTCTGACATGTATAAAATAGACCCCCATAGTGAGAGAGTTAGTCGAAGTTCAATTCAATGTATCGTTTTTCTGAGTTTCGTATTATTCATCAGCATTTTGATTTCCTGCACCAGCTATGCGTTCTATCTGTATTTTCCAGTTCCTCATGTAAATATGTCTGCTAATGCTACAGTAGAGCACACGTTTAGTGATCTACCTCCTCACGAATATTCATACCGCCTCGCTATGCGCAACAATTCTTTCATCCGTATGTTACATTACTCACACCAGACCAGCAATGCCACTAATTGTTGGGTGTGTGGTCGACTCCCCCCTTTCCAGACACCGAAGGGAGTTCTGCCACTTTTTCCTTATCCATTTTCACATAATGGTTCGTGTGGAGCATGGTCCACGTTAACGTCATCCTCAACAGATATGTCTTTTCTTAACAGTACATGTTTCCCAGACAAGCAAGGTCTCCCCCACAGAACAGGTTTAGATCTAGAAAATGAGGTGTATAATTTAGGTAATTATTCGTCGAATTTCATGGTCCTGAATGTTCAGTCTGATACTACTCCAGACTTACCTGCTATTTCAGTACTACCAGTCAAAGGTGAATTATGTGTCCGTAATTATGGTTCTGTACATGTAGGACATAGTGAATGTACTACTGTTGTCAAGTATAGTGACAGTAGGAAATCTATTTTTAAAGCTTCACGTCATTCTTATTTTATTTGTGGTCAAACTGCATATGTCCGTCTGCCCCTCGATTGGGAGGGAACCTGTTATATTGCCTTCCTACTGCCACCTGTTTTCCTAGCCCCATCTGATTATCACAGAAACACACATCTAGTACACATTAGACATAGAAGGGAGTCCCCAATTGTCGATTATACTGAAACTACTCTAGAACAGTATACAGATTTCAATAAAGGTTTCTTCTTCTTCGTAGGACCTGTCCAGAATAGTAAACTGATCCGTAGGTTAACAAGAACCCTTGAAGCTGTAGTAAATGAGACTGCCTCTGCTCTAGGTAACCTAACCGAAGAACAATCTGCTATGAGATTTGTCGTTTTGCAAAATCGTCTCGTCCTTGACGTCATACTGGCCGATAGGGGCGGGGCCTGTAGAGTCATCGGATCTAGTTGCTGCATTTTCATTCCAAATAACGCACCGTCTGTTTATTCAGCTATAACCAGACTCCATAAAATTGCCCATCTGTTACACCAAGATCCAGGCACCTGGACATGGTCCGGTTGGTTCTGGAATATAATTTCCGCATGGGGATGGAAAGTCCTGTCCTTTCTAGGTATTGCAGTAGCGATCATATTTAGCTGCTGCCTCTGTATACAATGTGGCCCTGCGATTTGCGGCATTTGTGCTACCTCTTGTATTCCTAGTCCCAAGCCCCGTTCTAAATCCCGTTCCAAGACAATTCGAGACGAGCAAATGGTACTGTATGAAATGATAGACGGTATCATGAAAATTGATGTTTCCTGATGGAAACGTAGTGACAAGGAGGGAATGTGGAAAAGTAATTTTTGCCATGTTCTGTGTCCCTACGCCTCATCCATCATATGTTATGTGTGCATGACCAATATGCATATGTTATTCCCCATGTCCGATTAATGACGCAATTACAGTTGTGTCCACCTCTGGTATGTCATTTTCCAGTCCTCGTGAATACTACGAATATCAGGCCTATGTAAAGTTATGTTGCCACGTTTCTCAGTGTGCACGTTATTCCATTATAAAGTCCCCGTTTCTAGGCCTCAAAAGGGCCCGGACATCAGATTCAGCTCCTGTCTCCTGAAAAGCCTCGCTGAGGAGCGATACAGCCCCCACCTGTATCCTCGACCTTTCACTTACTTCCTGCCTCGCAGTGCCCGGTGCAGCTTGGCTCTGCCTCTGAGTCTGCCAAAAGTATGTTATAGTTCCAGTTATCAGTTCAGTCCTCCTTCTCTGCATTCCTAAGCTACTGAACTGCATCAATAGTTTCCGTCATTGTCTAGCCTATACGGCTCCACGTTAGAGAAATACTGTATTTAAATGGTCATTTAATATTCTCCATCACGCACTACATGTAGAATAATGCATGGTCCAGTCTTAGAATAAAGTTAGCTTTTCCCCTCATGACTTCTAGTTTATATCAACATGTTCCCTAAACATCAGATACCAGATAGGGTTTAGGTACATGTCGCTCCGACCCTCCAGACTCTAGTCTCTGCTCCTAGCACAGAGTTCGTAGCCCCCAGCTTCTCCTAGTAACACGTCATTGCCAGTTTTCGCGCACCATTAGGTTAGAGGTCCCGGCTCCTTAGGTAGCCCCCTCCTATGTTTCCGCCCATTCATGACATATTCTGTTACGTTTGCACCACATGTCTATGTATACTCCCAGTTACACCTACTTTTACTGTTATCTCTCGCGACTGCTACGCGTCACGCCTTCTGCTCCACCCACTGCTACGCCTACTGCAATGTAATGCTATGTGTTTGCGCTATGTATATAAGTTGATGTATTGTTATTAAAAGTTAGCGCGCTCATCCCAGATCAAGCCCCGGCAGCTGCTGGGCCCCAGTTGTCCTGCTGGGCCCTGTCACCTCTGTTCCTATGCAGGTTGTCCTGATCCTGTCCTTATGCTGTAATAAACCTGCAGAAACTCCTACTACCTCGAATCTTGACTCTTATTTTATTGAGCTATCTGTTATTCATTCATTCATTCAAAAATAGATCCGGTATTATTTATTTATATACCACACCCCCATACTCCCCCCTGGTGCTAAGCCTTTTTTTGGGCTATTTGGGGTAATTCAAACTTAGGCACCTGTAACTTTTTGTCCACATAAGATATCCACGCCAAATCACCATCTTACCAGCTTTCAGGGACAAGCAGACTTTTTTGTCAGAAAACCAACATTTTCTACACAGTTTGGCTTTTTACTGGGACATAGCCTATTTTTGCTACTTTTTGTGCTTTCAACCATGTTCCAGTTAGTGGTAGAAATGAGTATGAAAGCAATAATGAATCCTGGAAAGCTATACATTTTTGAGAAGTAGACAAAATTCTGAATTCAGCAAGGCGTCATTTGTGTAGATCCTTCAAGTTTTAAAACAAATAGAACTAACAGTTGAAAATAAGAAATATTGAAAATGAGTTGAAAAAAACATTAATTTCTGCCAATGTTTTCATTGTAACTTCTTTTAAGTATGACAGTTTTTTAAAAGTAATTTACCGTTACATCCACTGGACACTTTTGGTTGTCAGGTTATATAGGACTTATAGGTTCACCAAGAACTTGAGGAACCCAGAGCCAATAACTGAGCTGTGTCTTGCAATGGTTTTTCATTGTGTACCGGGTACATAGCAATATGTTTGGTAAAATATAAAGAGTGAAAAATAGGTATCAAGGACACCTATGTATTTCTGAAATGGGAACAAAATATAGAATTTAGAAGCAGAAGTTATTTGCACATCTTCTAAATTGTGGGTACCCATACTAGCATGTGAATTATAGGAAATTTTTGAAAGTGACTTCTCTTTAACACATTGTCTTACATTTGGAAGGCAAATATGCATAGAAATTCAATAGCTAATAGTAGTTGTTCTACAATTCTGTGTTCCCCGAAGTTTCTCAATACAAATGGTACCTCACTTGTGTGGGTAGGCCTAGTGCCTACGACAGGAAACGTCTGAAAACGCAATGTGGACACATCACATTTTTCCATTGAAAACAGACCCTGCTTTTGCAATGTGCTAGCTAAGGATTGTGAACCCTAGCTCAGCAGGCACATAGGGAAACTGAGAAAACCTATGCATTTTGAAAACTAGACACCCAGGGAAATCCAGGATGGGGTGACTTGTGTGACTCTCACCAGGTTCTGTTACCCAGAATCCCTTGCTAATCTCAAACCTTGTCTCAAAAACACATTTTCCTCATATTTCTGTGATGGAAAGTTCTGGAATCTGTGTGGATCCACAAACTTCCAGGCATCCCTCATTCCCCAAAATCTCCCTATAAAAACGAAATGTCACTTGTCGGGGTAGTCTAAGTGCCCGCAGCAGGGAAGGGCCCAAAACGTATTGTGGAGACATCAAAATGACCTATCACAAAACGTACTCAAAGGAAGGGGGAAAAAGAGGGAAAAATTGGCTAGGCTCACCCTCCAAAAATGTATGTCAACCTGAAAATCCCTATATCTGGGGATCAAGAAACTAGCCCTTGGATGATTGGCATTCACAACACTCGCTGGGGTTGGAAAGTTCAAATTTTTAGAAAGAAAAAAAAATTTCTTTCTTGAGTCCCCTCACTCACCAGGGTTTCCCCACGGTAACATGCTTCATCATTGGGGCCATCCCAGTCCTCTATGGACTGAGGCATGCTACGACTTGCGAATTACGTAGGAGCACTAAAGTGATAGACAATGTGTAGTGCAGTCAGTGTAGTGAAGTGGAGTGGGTTTTGAAGTGAGTTAAAACTACCTATCTAGTGTGCGACGATGATTTATTCTTGCTCCTAGTAGCTCAGAACTCAAAAAACGTTTAGAGGAACTAAACAAACCCATGAATGAATTTGAGATCAGCTTAAAAGATACCAAATATGTGAAATTCCACAAAGACAAAAAATCATTTTCTCATGAGAAAGTATACCCCTATACGAAAGAGGACTGCACCCCCTCAGGGAGGAATCCAGGCTACAATACTGATTTTCTAAAAATGTAAACTTTCCAACCCCAGCAAGTGTTGTGAATACCAATCATCCAAGGGCTAGGTTCTTGATCCCCAGATGTAGGGATTTTCAGGTCGACTATCACAAAACGACCTGATTTTGCAAGGGGTCACCTGGGGTTTGGCCCCAGGCTCGGCCGCCATCCAGGGAAACCTACCAAACCCAAACATTTCTGAAAACTAGACACCGGGGAGAGTCCAGGAAGGTATGGCTTGCGTGGATCACCCAAAGTTTTCCCACCCTTAATTCCCTGCAAACCTTAAATTTAGCTGAAAAAAACACATTTCTGTGAAGGATAGTTCTGGAATCTGGGTGGATCCATAAACTTCCACCCATCCAGCATTCCCAAAAGTCTCCTGATAAAAATGGTACATGACTGGTGTGTGTGGGTAAGTGCCTGCTGCAGGTAAGGACCCACAATTTATTGCGGAGACATCAAAATTACCTATCACAAAATGACCTGGTTTTGCAAGGGAGGTCACCTGGGTTTTTACCCCAGGACACGGCAGCCATCTATCAAACCCAGACATTTCTGAAAGCTAGACACCAGGGGAAGTCCGGAGAGGTATGGCTTGCATGAATTCACTAACATTTTCCTATCCAGAATCCCCTGAAAATCTCAAATTTGGCTGAAAATATCACATTTTCCTCACACTTCTGTGATGGAAAGTTCTGGAATCTGCGTGCATCCACAAACTCCATCCTACCCAGCATTCCCCAGAGTGCCCAGATAAAAATGGTACCTCACTTTTTGGGTGGGCTAAGTACCCTCGACAGGCAAGGGGTCTTTGTGTCTAGTTTTTAAAAATGTTTGGGTTTGGTAGGTTTCCCTAATTTTTCCCAGGAGACCAAGGGGAAAGATGGGTGGTAGGATATTTGTGCCTGCACGGTGACCCTACAACTTATCCACACAGAAATGTGAGGAAAATGTGACTTTGTAAGTAAATTAGAGGTTTGCGGGGGATTCTGGGTGAGAAAACACTGGGGTATCCATTTAAGCCACACCGCCTTCCAAGAGTCAGTACATGCACACCACCATCCCTGCACACCACCAGCCGAGCACCATCCATTCATACCGCCAGCCAAGCGCCATCCACATACACTGCCAGCCAAGTGCCATCCATGCTAAGCATGGGCGGATCTAGCGGATCTCGCGTACGCGAATTTGCGGATTTACGGATTCGCAATCCGCGAACTCTCGCTGATTAGCGGATTTTTCCGTTTCTTTTGTTGGCGAGCGTTCGCGAGGATTTGTGGACCATTTCGCAATTGCGAACTTACTTTTCGGCTCGCAACCGCCGCGACTATGTTGTTTCTACGTCTGGTTTATCATCACAGGTTCACAGCACCCTCTGTTTCACCAATGCCACCCTCTGGTACACCCATGCCACCCTCTGGTACATCCTGACTGCCACCCATTAGGTTTGTTTATCACTGTAGATTATGGGGGTGAAAAAAAGCAAGCACACCGCCCTTCTTCAACTGCCATGAATTAATTTGGGGTTGATTAATGTGTCACTTATTTTTAAACTTCCAGTCTGGCTGGCACCTGCTTCCTTCCTTATCTGTAATTTGCTTTCTGTTGCAGTGAAAGCAAGCACACCTGCCCTTCTTCAACTGCCATGAATTAATTAGGGGGGGATTAATGTGTCAGTAATTTTGAAACTTCCAGTCTGGCTGGCACCTGCTTCCTTCCTTATCTGTAATTTGCTTTCTGTTGCAGTGCAATTTTTTTTCACAGGACCTTTATGGTCTACTTGTAGCTATTCTATGAGCCTGCTGTTTGGGTCATAGCAAGGTCATGGAATAGTTGCAAATAGGCTGAACTCTGGAGGGGCCCCTCAGGAAGCACTAGAGTGAATGGTTACTAATGTTAAGTTTGAACTTTTGCACCTGCTGATTGCTTTCAGTTTAGCAAAAATCGTTTTTCTGCAATTTCGCGTCATTTGCGGGGCGCGAATCCGTGCGAGATCGATTTCGGAAGCCGCGAATGCGAGCGAATACACTTTTTTTTTGCGGCGTGTATGTTCGCGTGATTTTTTTCGTGTTCGCAAGGCGCTTGTAGCTATACGTTTGCGAAGTTACCCTAGCGGTCGTACACGGGCGCAGCCATCTTGTTTGCGTGACGTAATTCCGTTTCCGGCCGCTATGTGTAATCTCGCAAAGTGTGCTGCTCGCTAGTACAATTTCGCATGTGCTCGCGAGGAAAATCTCGCGCGAACTTACCCACGCGGTCGTGAATGGGCGCGGCCATCTTGTTTCTCATTCATTGCTATGGTTCTGGGCATGCTTTCTGTATCCTCTCTGAATCTCTGCCATCCTTTGCTTTTTTTGAAGTTTATTTGATCTATTTTACTTATTATCTATCCCTCTATTTTTCTAGCTCTATATTTTTGTGTTTTCTGCTACTTTTTGTTAATTTTAAACTACTTTTTTAAACTCTTTTATTTTCTTCTTCCCTATTCTATTTCTTCTTTATTATTTAACTCATTTCTGCCCAGACCATGGTAAAGGGAGCCGGGAAGCACCCTGAGAAGGGGAAGGGTCCCGCACCCCGTGCCCGGCTCCCGTGCGGGCGTTTGAGGGGGGAGCAAGTGATGCCACGGGAGATCTTTAGCGCGGAGGAGGTGGCCGCACTCATCTTCCACGTCCAGCGCCGCCTCCCCAAGACGATCCTGGGAGGCGGCAAGATCGCAACCGGCTATGGCATCCGGGAGCGCCGGAAGCGGTGGGAGAAGGTGTGCCGGGCCATGTTTAAGCTCTCTGGGGTCCGGCGCACCTATAACCAGGCCACCCACCGCTGGACGGATGTCATGGACCGGGAACGGGACTTGCTGGACGCGCTCGGCGTAGAGGTCCCCGGGCTTGGTGAGTAGTAGTAGCCATTTCTAGCTATTTCATCACTAATCTGTTTTATCCGGCTCTGTTATTTGCAAATGTTTGTTCTTTACCAAGAGCAATAATGCTGCCGATTACATTAGGTAAATTATATTTCAAAATCTTCTATGCATTTCAGGTGCACTGCTCTCCTTCTCAGTAGCCTTGCTTGCTACTATGCCTATTTGTTTTGTATTTTGTGTTCATTTCATTGGCCTGAGAAATTATGTATGAGTGTAGTGTAAAGAACTGCGTAATGCTAGACACTAAGGGTCATATTTTCAATTACCGGCGCATCCCTGCAAAGTAGCAGGGATGCGGCAGTAATTGTGCGCCATGCCACCACCACCCATTGGCCCAAAACGTCACAGAAGCCTTACGCATCTATGGCGTAAAGGCGGCGCATTGCTGGAGTTGCGTGCCAATGATGGCACAGCTCCAGCAATGCTCTGGGGTGCCCTATCTCCCCAATGCTGCATCAAGCCGTATGTCGGCTTCAAGCAGGCGCAGGGTTTGAGTCACGCATCATTGTCCTAAAAGTGACTGATTGACATCTTGTACATTTCCCTCACCCACTTCTAGGATTCGTTCCTGCGCAGGAACGCCCTCCCTTGCGCCGGAACGCCCCCTGATGGTGCAGGGCTTTACAACGTGATGCATCTCCCATATGCGTTTTTTTTTAATATATACGTCGCACCATGGCGACTCTTTTGTTCTGCCGCTGCGTCACAAAAGTCACGCAACAATGGAGGAAAATGAGCCGCAAGGGACTTCTAAATCAGCCCCAACAGACTGAAGTCCAGTCCTTCCTTTAGACACATGGCTATAAGAAGAAATAGTGGTGGTGGTCGGTGGATTGATAGTTTGAGTATTCACTGATCTGCAAGCAGGATGGACTTTGTCTGTCACTTTGCGTGCTGCGGACTGCTGCCTGCCAGGCCTAGGCAAACCTTTTTAGTAGTCTGTTTATTGAGTTACATAGGAACTTTGAAAGTCAACGGTCCGCAAATCAGGCAATACGATTAACGTAGTATACCACATGAGATAGGTCAATATATCCCGTGGAATAGTTGTCTATCTTTTTGCTATTTCTCAAAAATATTTTGTTATAGTTCTTTTGAAATGTTTGATTTGGTTGACAAATCTCATCCATGTTTTCTGGTCTTTCTTTCTTTCATGTTGTACATCAGCTCCCCCCAAGGGCAAGAGGACACAGGAGGAGGGTGCTGTTCAGGAGGATGCAGGCCAGGATCGGGCAGGCGAGGGCTCCTTTGCAGGCCCCAGTAAGTTTTAATTTTAATAAAGAGTACCTATTTTTTCCTAGCATTCCTCATTCGATTTTTTCTAAATCGTCTTTGATCTTCTTGTAGACTGGATCTAAATTCTTATCCTGCCTCGACTATGACTCCCTGTGGTATTACTAGATTATTCTTATTAGTCTGTGTGTGTAGCTAACTAAGATTGCACATTTGGCAATTCCATTGGACTCCCATTCTAGTCAGCAATAGCTCTATGCACTGAGGGCAGTCCTCTGGGATTGTCCATAATGTCTTTTCAAGTCTTCTAAATGTTTATGCTTTGACAATTGCCAACAATAAAAAGGTGAATGACCACCAAGAAAGAATAAGATACTACTTTACTTTTGTTTTGGATAGGAGGACAATCCATTCTACTACTGTTGCAGGGACAAATCTGCACAAACCGAACTATGAACACTAAATAGTGCATTGTTTATCAATTATAATAGGCGCAGGTAGACTTTCTTTCCACATACCTCAGTGATATCAGACTTTGAAGAACCCCCAATCTCCTTACTGACTAGATAGTGTGGCAGAGTCATTTAGCTCCCTAAGTCACCGATGATTGATCCCCAATGATTATTAGATTATCCTACGCAGGGCAAGAGTACGGAGTCACAGTCAAGAAGTGTCAGAGGCACTCATGCTTGCAAAAATTCCAAAACCTTTAGCTCATCCACTCTAGTCTGGAGGACCAAAGACCACAGAGTCTATTTAAGTTTAAAAGCTTTATTAAAACTAAACACATTTATTAAAATCAACTTTGTCATAAAAGTAACCGTTTAACTGAAAATGGAAAAGTGCTTAGTGCTAACGATTAATTTGACACATTTCTTGTGGTCGAGCTGAGCTCTCACCTGGTTTGAACTTGAGCTTGACCCTGATCGTGTTCTTAGAAGTCAAGCTTCTGTTAGGAGAAAAAGTGTTGTGTGTTAAAAATAAAAAGCAAGCATTCATCAGTTGTGCCAAAAAGTGCAGCAAGACAACAGCCTTCCCTGGAAAAAGGGACATTTTTACTGTAGAGTATACAGTTACAAATTATTACATTGTATTTGGTTTTTTTTAACTTTCTTTATTCCTCCTAGACCAAATATTATACAGTAGTGAGTGGTGTATTCTAACATTCTAAAAATTGACTTTGTAGGTGGAACATCTGGTGGCGGGGCCAGCGCGGAGATGGTGGATGAGGAGGACAACACTTCTGGGGAGGAGGCGGTGCGAGTGCCGGACGACACCGATGTGCCTGTGAGGGTTGACACGGTGGTGGCGGGCACATGTAAGCTATATATTCGAAAAGCGAAAGAAGGGTGTAAGTAAGTGTGGAAGGACGAGAAATTTTATGATGGCTGGCAAAGAAGAATGATATGTGTTTGCTTGGCCCCCGAGGTCGCTGGGAAGGAAAGAATATGGTATGGTGCATGGCTGGGTCAATGATGAAGCAAGGATGGGTGGAAGGACAACAGCCTGGGTGGGTGAAACATAAACTGTATGTGTGCATATACTTTGAATGGATGGATGCCTGGAGCATGGTATTATCTGACTCTTAGATAGCACATGTGTATCTAGAGAGAGTAGATTGTCACTGGATGAACTAAGTGTTACCTTGAAGAGCATGTAACACCGCACCCGCACGTCCGTTCCAGTGTAGGGAAGGCAAGGAAAAGAAATTGTAAATTTGTCCAATACTACCATGAATAGTAGCAATAGTTTGTATTGCAACTGCAAGCACAGCATATATCCGGTTATTACGGTGGACACTCCGTACCTCTCTTAATAACTTTAGTTTAGTAGTAGTACGTCATTCATGTGTGGGTGTATCACTGTTCACTCAATAATAAGCAAAGCACCTAAAGTCATCCCATATGTCATCAAATACATCCCATGTGAAGTGATAGATAATCTAATTATTTAGCTTCTTCATTTTCCTTTTCTACTACTCATTTGCACTGTAGGGTGAAAGGTAAATTAATTAAGCAGTAGCCCTTGTAACCGAGTATTCTCAGTGCCACCCGTAATAGAAAAGTAATAGCTTCACCACCTGCATGTACTGGACCGGTACAGTAACTCAAGTCTGTCTCACTCATCATGGTGTGCGTCTGTTTTTCTCGGGTGCAAGTTCACTGCGCTGGCATTCTGCCGGCTTGCATAAGATAACGTACCAATTTTCCGAAACAAGAGAGAAGAAGAAGAATAAGACTGGTGTACTGTCATAGTCGACTGTAATGGAAGTCCATAGTGGTCGTAGAATTTGTTCATTAAACTACCACTAATGTTAGAGCAAGGATGCAGAAGTGGGAGGTTAGATAGATACTGTCCTCAATAGTTATGTACTGTGCTTTCAATTTGCTACTTGTACTGTGACACAACTTTCGGCTCAATCACTTTGTGTTATTAATGTTAAGGAGCATTGGTTACAGACTATGTCTTTCTTTCTTCATATAGTTGCTCCTTCCAAGTCAACATCACGGAGGGAGCAGGCTCGAATGGCCCGGCAACGGAGGCTGGATGCCACTGTCGCGGAATATCGGCGGCTGGTGGCCCTGGAGGAGTCGGAGGACATGCAGTCGACCGGTGCAACCACAACATCCTCGACTGGGACAGCTGCATCCTCCTCCGTGACCCCACGGGCTGCCAGCCAGCGCAGTGCTCTAGCGGTACGGAGCCGGGCTAACAAAGCCAACCGCCACCGCCAAGCAGCAAAAAGACCAGCTGCCCCCACAGGAGCTGCAAGGCACGCCAGCGCCGCCTAGGAGTGAGAATGTCCTACCTGGAGCAGGAGGTCCATAGGTACAAGAACTTGGTGGAGGGCCTCCGCTTCAAGCATGCCACCCTCCGCAAGGAGTATGATGCCCTGGCCGCAAAATTCACCAGCACCCTCCAGTAGTGGAGTGTCCCTTGCCCTTTTTTTAGAGACTTTTGGGGGGTGGGATTTGGGTGCTTTTTGGGACTTTTCAAAGACAATCGTTGGGGTTAGGGAGGGTCTTGAGGGAGATTATTTTGTTAGGGCTACATAAATATACTTTTTTAAACTTTATCTGACCATACCTGTTTTTTACTGCTTTTCAGTCTGGTGGGTGGGGGTGTAACAGTAAGTTTGTTTTCCTGAAGAGTCCTAGGACTTTAGTAGTACTACCGTCAATCTCTCGTCTAGTCCTAATACTCCATTATACTACCTCCCACCAAACGCTTATCTTACCTGTAATTTGTGTTAGAAATTAGGGCTAGGCCCAGGGCTGGCTCCACGTGAAATGGGGATTAAGGTTGGCAATCCTGGGCGGATGAAATTTCCTCATTGCGGTGGTACTAGTGGTGTGACACAGTGGCAGTTGCATGCCTATGGAAAAAAAGAAAACGAAACCTGGTTTGTCCTTACTGTAGCATTACAACGGTTACGGTACGCTCGAGAATATAGCAGGTGACAGTACACTAGAACAGTGCCACAATATAGCCTAACAAATGGTAAAGTATTGCAAGTATAACTAGTACTTGCGTTGAATTTATTTGACATTGGCTCCTACTACTACAAGAAATAGTACTGAAGCTGAGTAAGTCTAGAATATATCCTCGTATTCCTTCACCAGCCTGTTGCTATGACCTTATCCTCCCCAGCAAGTGTGTGGAATTATTGATGTCATTTAGTCAGACATCAAGCAAAACTACACAGCCCGGGGGAAGAGGGTTAGGGTTTGGAAAATGGATGGGAATGGGGGTTTCTTTTTGGGTAGGTTTTGTTGAGAGAAGAAAAAAAAAGCACAGCATGGACAAACAATAATTGAAGATAAAGAAATCTTTGGGTACAAACTAAAGCTAACCACATGCAGTCACACTCATAGAAGAAAACAATGGATACTGTATCTGTATTCTGTATGTTGTTGGAGTTGTCCTGTTGAATTTGGTAAGTAAGTTGCATGCAGCAAACAATTCCTCTTATTAGCGGCACTCCTCCATTCCAGCTGACGCTTCGTCCATCAATGTTGGTGACCACTGACAGAAGACACCCTGTCCACTGCCTGCCTGGCGGATGTTGACTGAAACCCGGCCTGTAATTATTGAACGGAAAACAGGAAGTGCTATTACAATACCACTGATAAATAAATATAAGGTATGTACGCTGTGTGGTGCAAAAAGTCACACTTTGATTTCCCTAATAGACAGTACAATATTTTTGAAATTGCGTACTCTGTCTGAGTCACCTTTTTAAGGATAAATAAGTATGGCCAAAATATTATAGCGGATCTTTCCCCTCAAGGTAGGTGTACTGTAAACTGTGTTTTAGAACAAAATTTGACCTTCCCAGCAATGCTCCCACCAAGACCCTTACTAAAGCCAGTCGCAAATGTAGAAGACCCCCAATCAGATCTCAAAAAACGAGGCCTAGCAGAAAAATGGTGACAAAACGTACTTTAAAAGTAAAAGTAGGCCCAAATACACCCTTACCCACCGTGGATTGTATTCAAACCACTTGCAAGCAAGCAAAAGTATCCATAGCCAGCATCGCTCCAAGAGTGCTCTAAAACCCCAGAACTGAGTTGCAATAGAACACCCCGAAACACATGCAATCCTGCTGCTAGGGCTAACCCTAACAAACCCTAAGTTACAAAAAGTGCCAAAAGTTTTTGCCTTATGGATTTTGTCCAAAACACTTCTATCCGGTATTAGACCTTCCCAGGAATGCCCCAAGACCCGCCAACCCACCCGCAAAAAAGCACGCGACAACACCCCCAAACAGCCAAAAAGCAAAATCTCATACTTACAATATCTCTCAGCCTTCGGTCCAAACGCGCTGTGCAGCTAGGTCATCATCATCATAACTCCTGTTTTCCACCACGGATTTCCTGAAAAGGAAATGCAATCAAGATTAGACTGTCGCAGCAGTGCTTCGACAGAGACCCCGCAACCCACCCACAAACACCAGGAAGCCCCCCAAAACGCTACAGTGAGCAAGATGTCAGAAGAAATAGCAAAAAAAAGGCTTTTCCTTATGGATTTTGTCCAAACCACTTCTATCCGGTATTAGACCTTCACAGGAATGCCCCAAGAGACCCGCCAACCCACCCGCAAAAAAGCACGCGACAACACCCCCAAACAGCCAAAAAGCTAAATCTCATACTTACAATATCTCTCGGCCTTCGGTCCAAACGCGCTGTGCAGCTAGGTCATCATCATCATAACTCCTGTTTTCCACCACGGATTTCCTGAAAAGGAAATGCAATCAAGATTAGACTGTCGCAGCAGTGCTTCGACAGAGAACCCGCAACCCACCCACAAACACCAGGAAGCCCCCCAAAACGCTACATTGAGCAAGATGTCAGAAGAAATAGCAAAAAAAGGCTTTTGCTTATGGATTTTATCCAAAACACTTCTATCCGGTATTAGACCTTCCCAGGAATGCCCCAAGACCCGCCAACCCACCCGCAAAAAAGCACGCGACAACACCCCCAAACAGCCAAAAAGCAAAATCTCATACTTACAATATCTCTCGCCCTTCAGTCCAAACGCGCTGTGCAGCTAGGTCATCATCATCATAACTCCTGTTTTCCACCACGGATTTCCTGAAAAGCAAATGCAATCAAGATTAGACTGTCGCAGCAGTGCTCCCAGACCCCAAAACTCACCCACAAACACCCGGAACCCCGCCAAAGAGCATCTCAAAGGCAAGCAAGTCAGCAAAAACGGCAAGAAATTTCCGCCTCATATTTGGTCCTAAACACTTTTATCCGTTATTAGAGCTTCACAGCAATGGGCCCAGAGCCGTCAACTCACCCGCAAAGAAGTAGAACACCCCCACAAGTGCTGAGTCTTTCTTCATTGGGCGTAATCCAGCCCTCTGCTTTGAGGGAAATAGGAGGAGGAGGATAGAGGAGCATGTTAATCTGAACTTGTGAACCTGAGGAATGTAGACTGCGGCACCTTCAAATCAATAAGCAAACAAGTGAAGACAGTTCTGCTGATGGGCTTGTTTTTGGGATTAGGTGATTAAAGTTTGAATTAAATTAACTGTGCAAAACAAAGAAAGACAGACACACAGGAATAAAAGTGAATAAGGACGAAAAAGAAAGTTATTGATTCATTGTCTCATTTTCAGGGCTCGGTGTCAGGGAATAAGAAGAAGATTTCGTCATCATACTCTGCGAATTCAGGCAGGATGAGGTCAGTGTCACCGAACAGAGAACAAATCCCCTCATCTACGTTGCCGTCCTCCTCGTCTTCATGCGGCGTGCTTTCTCGTACTTTGTAATCTGGTGGTATGAGGTGCTGATTCATCTTGATCATTGTCAGCCGCTCCACATTTTTGGGCGAGAGGCGGCTCCGTTTGGGAGTTACAATGCCACCAGCAGCACTGAAAACACGTTCAGAAGACACACTTGCGAGTGGGCAAGACAAATAGTTTATAGCCAGGTTGGAGAGCTGTGGCCACAATTGTTTTTTCCCATGCCAATACTGCAATGGCTCATCATTAAGAAAGACCTCTGTTGAGTCATTCAGATAGTCCTGCACCATCGACTCAAGGTCCCCAACGGTTCCTCCACTTTGCTTACTTTTTGCTGTGCCTGTGACATTTTTTCGAGAACCATACCCAAGCAAAGTTAGCCAATCCTCTACAGCAGCCACTGTTACTGTTGTGTGTGGTGCAGATGATCCGGTTGCCGGTGTCTTTAACGGCTGAGAGGTCACTTGTGCCACAGCCACAGGTGCAGAAGTGGATTCTTTTGACTGGGGATGGCCTGCTGATGCTGATGCTGATGTACTGCCTTCTCCTTCAATATCCTGCCGTTCTTTTTCAAACCTCTTGGCTGACCAGCCTAGCCAACGTTTGTACTTTTTAACATCTTCATCAGCAAAAGGAAAGAATGCTTGGCCTGCCAGCGCCTTTTTGTAGCGTGGATCCAGAATAGTAGCACAAATGTAATGCTGTTCTGAGTTGATCTTTTTAAGACGTTCATCACCACGTAGGTGCTCTAATAATTTCTCCGACAAAAGAAAAGGTTTTTTTTTTTTTCATCTTTTTCTAACTCAGAAGACACCGCCTTCAGTTGATGCTCCAGCATGCACAACAATGGGATAGCTTGTCCCAAATTACAGTCCTCCTGGCTGACTGCACGCGTGAAGAACTCAAAAGGACGAAGCATGTCTGTCAGGCTTTTAACTATGTCCCATTGCGCCGCACCCATCCGCAGGTCCTTCTGAGCTGTACCCTCTGTTAAGAAATAGTGATCGAGTACCGTATACTGCTCATACAGACGCTCAAGCATGTAGAAGGTTGAGTTCCAACGTGTTGCCACCTCCTGGATGAGTGCTTTCACTGGCATTCGACGTTCAAGTAGCAGCCTCCTCAGATGCTTCCGGGCCTTAAAAGAATGGCTGAAATGGTTGTACATTTTGCGGCAGGTGGCCATTACCTCGAACGCTGTACTGTGTCTATCACTCAAGAATTTTTGAACTACCAGGTTGATACAGTGCGCCAAACACGGCACTCTGAAATATGCACCCATCGCCATGGCCTTAACTACATTGGCGCCATTATCCGTGGAAACATAACCAATCTGGCGTTTTTTTGGGGACAGCCAGTGAAAGACCTTTTTGTTAAACTCGTCCAAAATGTTTTCTGCTGTGTGACTTTTCTCTAAGCCAAACATGGCTAGTGTTGCATGTTTCCGAGCAGCTTTAAAAACTTGGTCTGGGTCAACACCTGCGTTTAGCTTTGCTTTAACACCTGAAAAAGAGACCCAGTGTGCAGTGATGCACATGTAATCAGCGCCTGCGCCACTGGTCCACATGTCTGTTGTCAGATGTATAGTGTGAACAGCACTCTTCTGCAAAGCTGCCCCAATCGCCTCCAGCACATCTTCATGTAGTGCTAGAACCGCAACTCTGGCAAAATAGAACCGGCTAGGAACCTTCCATTTAGGGCAGAGCGTTGCCACTAATTCTAGAAAACTTACCGCTTCTACAAAAGAAAAAGGGAGAAGGTCCACAGCTAGCATTTTAGCCAGCTTAGTGTTATACAGACGCGTCAGTGGGTGGTTGCGTTCATATGGCGCGTCTGAAGAAAACATGGTTCTAATGTTGCCCTGGACCAAGCATTTACGGGATGATAATGACTTCGTTGACCCAATTATGCTCGCTGGTGAACTTTTGCGCGTTGGTGTCTCACTCGCTCCAACACTCTTAGTGTGCCTCACACGGGGTGTGCTGCTGACAGGGGTACTGGGTGTAAGTGAAGTGTTTGACACGTCTTCTCCCTCCTCGTCATCATCAGATGCAACATCAACGTTTTCTTGACTTCCAATTCGGGCTTCCTTGATCGCATCTAGGTGCGCAAACCATTGGACAGTGTGCTGTCTCTCAAGATGACCTCTCTGGCCTCCGGTACCATAGTTGGTACCTGACTTACCACGACTAACTGCAAGCTTACAAAGGGTACAAATGGCGAACTTTTCCCTTATTGGGCAAACAGTAAAGAAGTCCCAAACTGGGGACTTGAAGTGTCTCTGGGGCCTGGAGGAGGCGGCGATACTGGTGGTGGTGGTCATGCTGCTAATGCCAGATGAAGTGGAGGACCTGGCTTGCCCAACTTTTGTACGTTGTGCACTTTCACCGCCACTAATTAAGGTTGAGGTGGATGGAGGTCCCTTCTTGTGAGAAAGAAATATGGAAGCGGTACGAGTTGGTGTACTTAACTCCAATGATTGTGGTGTTTCCACTGCCTCCTCGTCGACAACATCATCATCATCACGCTCAGCAGCTTTTCGGGCTAGGGTCAAAATGTCTGTTTGCTGCATGCCCGCTGGGGCTGCAGTGACCTTTATGATGACTGAGTCGTCGTTGTCAGAGTCTTCATCAGCAGCAGTATCCGCCACTTCTTGTTGAGCCTCCTCATCACACTCCATAACTCTGAGACTTTGGACGAGCTTCCTTTTACGCTTAACTACCTTTGTCAGATCATGTGCCTCACTCTCAGACGGCAGTGGTGCTGGTTCCCAATTTTGATCCGTATCATCAGAATGAGGTGTGCTTGAAGAAGATGTAGACACCACCCTTGATCTCTTCCTTGCTAGGGGTGTGGAAGACAATGAATGATCATCAGGAGGAGTGTCTTCCTCAAATGATACCTCGCCTTGATTGTCGATTTCCTGATGTGCCCCTACTTCGGGAGGAACAACTATTGTGGGCACTTGTGACCCTCCATGCACCTCTGCTTGCGCATCTCCTTGCGCTGCCTCTCCTTCCACATGTACTTGGGCTTGTACTTGCACATATGGTTTTTGTTGCGGCTGTGGTTGTTCAACACTCGTCAGATGAGTTACAACAACCTGTGTTGATTGAGGGACATTGCTGCTACTTTCTTGCGATGAGCCAACATCACTGGTCGATGGTGATTGAACAACTAGACTAAGTGCCTCTGCAGCACTGAAGGTCTTGGACTTAAGTTGGCGTGGTGGTGGTGGTGGCACTGAG
Organism: Lissotriton helveticus; assembly: GCF_964261635.1. NCBI lineage: Eukaryota > Metazoa > Chordata > Amphibia > Caudata > Salamandridae > Lissotriton > Lissotriton helveticus. The sequence continues at coordinate 914,678,896 of NC_136059.1, read as the reverse complement.
CCCAATGGAGCGGGGGTGCTGCTCCCAGCTTGGTCCCCAGCAGATCCCGCTGCTGCTGCAGGCATACTTTTTTTTTTACTCCCAAAAAAAGGGGCGGCCGGCACACCAGTCTCCTTGGTAACTTGCTTCTTCTGCTCCTTACTGGCAACTTTCTTGCTAGAGGAGCTACGGGTAACTTTTTTTGGGGCCATCTTCTTCAGAACAGCAGGCAGCAGTTGCACGAGTTGCAGAGTTGTCTGTGTCCAGACGTGACGTCGCGTGACGTTATGCTGTACACACACACCGCTGCAGGACTTCTTCCTGGCACTGGTGGTTCTCTAGAGTCTTGTGCACCTAAAAGCAATGGAAGACAGAGGAACATCAGTTCAGTTATACACCCCAAAAAATGGAAAAACACAGAAAAATAAGCACAATCCCATGCCATCCATGATGTTTACATTCAAGACACCACACAGAAAGACTAGGCCCATGCAACACTGAGTCACTACCCCTGGGGATAATGGATGAAAAGTAGGCTAAATAAGTGCAGGCCTCAGACACTGCCTCTCTTCAAAATGGCCCCTTGCACCCCAAGCACATGTTGCCTGTACCAGCCAGCACTCAAGATGGCCACCACCACCACCCACATGGCCAGTCCACATCAACAGTACACCCCAACAGAAAAACACCCAAAAATCACCACAATCCAATGCCATCCAGGATGTTTACATTAAAGAGAGTGAGACCCCACAGGCACACTCAGTCCATGCACCACTACCCCTGGGCAAAAGGCCACACCAGCAGCCCCCAAGAAAATACAAAAACCACAAAAAACAGCACAATCCCAGCCCATCCATGGCCTCAATGGTGTTTAAATTCAAGAAGACACCCCACAGAAAGACTGGGCCCATGCAACACTCACTACCCCTGGGCATAATGGATGAAAAGTAGGCAAAATAAGTGCAGGCCTCAGACACTGCCTCTCTTCAAAATGCCCCCCCTTACACCCCAAGCCAGTCCACATCAACAGTACACCCCAAAAAAACAGAAAAACACCCACAAATCACCACAATCCAATGCCATCCAGGATGTTTACATTATAGAGAGTGAGACCACACTACAGGCACACTCAGTCCATGCACCACTACCCCTGGGCAAAAGGCCACACCAGCAGCCCCAAAAAAACGACAAAAACCACAAAAAACAGCACAATCCCAGCCCATCCATGGCCTCAATGGTGTTTAAATTCAAGAAGACACCCCACAGAAAGACTAGGCCCATGCAACACTCACTATCCCTGGGCATAATGGATGAAAAGTAGGCAAAATAGGTGCAGGCCTCAGACACTGCCTCTCTTCAAAATGGCCCCCCCTTACACCCCAAGCACATGTTGCCTGTACCAGCCAGCACTCAAGATGGCCACCACCACCACCCACATGGCCAGTCCACATCAACAGTACACCCCAACAGAAAAACACCCAAAAATCACCACAATCCAATGCCATCCAGGATGTTTACATTAAAGAGAGTGAGACCTCACAGGCACACTCAGTCCATGCACCACTACCCCTGGGCAAAAGGCCACACCAGCAGCCCCAAAAAATCTACAAAAACCACAAAAAACAGCACAATCCCAGCCCATCCATGGCCTCAATGGTGTTTAAATTCAAGAAGACACCCCACAGAAAGACTGGGCCCATGCAACACTCACTACCCCTGGGCATAATGGATGAAAAGTAGGCAAAATAAGTGCAGGCCTCAGACACTGCCTCTCTTCAAAATGGCCCCCCCCTTACACCCCAAGCCAGTCCACATCAACAGTACACCCCAAAAAACAGAAAAACACCCACAAATCACCACAATCCAATGCCATCCAGGATGTTTACATTATAGAGAGTGAGACCACACTACAGGCACACTCAGTCCATGCACCACTACCCCTGGGCAAAAGGCCACACCAGCAGCCCCAAAAAAACGACAAAAACCACAAAAAACAGCACAATCCCAGCCCATCCATGGCCTCAATGGTGTTTAAATTCAAGAAGACACCCCACAGAAAGACTAGGCCCATGCAACACTCACTATCCCTGGGCATAATGGATGAAAAGTAGGCAAAATAGGTGCAGGCCTCAGGCACTGCCTCTCTTCAAAATGGCCCCCCCTTACACCCCAAGCCAGTCCACATCAACAGTACACCCCAAAAAACAGAAAAACACCCACAAATCACCACAATCCAATGCCATCCAGGATGTTTACATTAAAGAGAGTGAGACCACACTACAGGCACACTCAGTCCATGCACCACTACCCCTGGGCAAAAGGCCACACCAGCAGCCCCCAAAAAAAGACAAAACCCACAAAAAACAGCACAATCCCAGCCCATCCATGGCCTCAATGGTGTTTAAATTCAAGAGGACACCCCACAGAAAGACTAGGCCCATGCAACACTCACCACCCCTGGGCAAAGGGCCCCACCAGCAGCCCCCAAAAAACGACAAAAAACAATAAAATCAGCACAATCCCAGCCCATCCATGGCCTCAATGGTGTTTAAATTCAAGAAGACACCCCACAGAAAGACTAGGCCCATACAACACTCACTACCCCTGGGCATAATGGATGAAAAGTAGGCAAAATAAGTGCAGGCCTCAGACACTGCCTCTCTTCAAAATGGCCCCCCCTTACACCCCAAGCCAGTCCACATCAACAGTACACCCCAAAAAAACAGAAAAACACCCACAAATCGCCACAATCCAATGCCATCCAGGATGTTTACATTATAGAGAGTGAGACCACACTACAGGCACACTCAGTCCATGCACCACTACCCTGGGCAAAAGGCCACACCAGCAGCCCCCAAAAAACGACAAAGACCACAAAAAACAGCACAATCCCAGCCCATCCATGGCCTCAATGGTGTTTAAATTCAAGAGGACACCCCACAGAAAGACTAGGCCCATGCAACACTCACTACCCCTGGGCAAAGGGCCCCACCAGCAGCCCCATAAAAACGACAAAAAACAATAAAATCAGCACAATCCCAGCCCATCCATGGCCTCAATGGTGTTTAAATTCAAGAAGACACCCCTCAGAAAGACTAGGCCCATGCAACACTCACTCCCCTCAGAAAGACTAGGCCCATGCAACACTCAGTACCCCTGGGCATAATGGATGAAAAGTAGGCAAAATAAGTGCAGGCCTCAGATATTGCCTCTCTTCAAAATGGCCCCTTGCACCCCAAGCACATGTTGCCTGTACCAGCCAGCACTCAAGATGGCCACCACCACCACCCACATGGCCAGTCCACATCAACAGTACACCCCCAAAAAACAGAAAAACAGCACAAAAATCACCACAATCCAATGCCATCCATGATGTTTACATTAAAGAGAGTGAGACCACACCACAGGCACACTCAGTCCATGCACCACCACCCCTGGGCAAAAGGCCCCACCAGCAGCCCCAAAAAAACGACAAAAACAACAAAAATAAGCACAATCCCATCCCATCCATGGCCTCAATGGTGTTTAAATTCAACAAAACAGTTGTATCATGCACCCATAACCAACCCTGGTCCTACTGGATACTGTGGCTACCCACAATATAATTTATTTAATGTTCTGAAAAAGTTCCAAAATTGTAGTTGCAGCAACTGTAATGCCCCAAACAAACTTACTTGTGAAAGTTGATTTCTAATCCAAAAGTGATCCAAAGAAAGTCAAAAAGGCCTCAAATCCAAATATCCAGCAGCACCCACAAAAAGTAATCCTTCCAGCTCCAGATCCAAATGAAAGTGACCAGGAGATGGACAAAGCACTGGGAGGAGCCTACTGGACAGGAACAGGAAGTTGGAGACTGTGGGGCACTTCCTTCCCCCCCCCCCCCAAAAATGGATTCCTTGCAAAAAAAAGGCCATGCAAATGTCAACCTGAGGAGTGATTCTGATAAAAATCATCATTTTCTGAAGGTTTATCCTGTTTGCTGGTGGATTTCTTGTGCAGAATTGCAAAATCTCTATTTCGCGAGTGCGAGATTGTTCCTTTCCGCCGCAACTACGTGTTCGCAATTGCGAACTCTCGCGAGGTGTGCTGTGCAAGGTGGCAAGCCGCGATTACGTATTCGCGGGCGCCAAACTCCCGCGGGATCACGCAGCAAGATCCAAAATGGCGCAGCACTCGCAAAATATGATCGAGAAAAACAACTTGGCAAACCCTTAATGACGGAAAGTGAACGCCGTGCACCACGCCGCGCGCCGCAACCAAGCAAAAAATGCGCCGCGAGCGGATTCACGGATTTTCGACAAATTCGCGAGAGTTCGCGGATTGCGAATTTGCCGAAAATCCGAAAAATACGCGAGTGGAGCGGATTTTACGCCCATGCTTAATCCATGCACACTCTCAGCAAAGCACTATTCACGCATACCACCAGCCAAGTGCCCCATGCACTCTGCCAGCCAAGCGCCCTCATGCACTCTGCCAGGCAAGTGCCATCCCTGCACTCCGCCAGCCAAGCACCATGCACACTCTCAGCAAAGCACTATTCACGCATACCACAAGCCAAGTGCCCCCATGCACTCTGCCAGCCAAGCACCCCCATGCACTCTGCCAGCCAAGTGCCATCCCTGCACTCCTTCAGCCAAGCACCATCCATACCCTGTCAGCCAAGTACCAGTCAATGTACTCTGCCAGCCAAGTGCTCCTTTCCACACACCCCCAGGCAAGCGCCGGTTTACACACACCGTCATCAAGCGTGAGCCCACCCACACCATTAGCCAAGTGCAAGCCCACACACACAGCCAGCAAAATGCCAGCCAAGGTCACTACACGCAGACCATCATCCAAACTCAATTTCACACACACAGAAACTCTCCCTGGTTTCTAGTGGTTTTCAGGCACCCACTTAGGGGTAGATGAAACTAAAAATGTCACTGAAACAGCCAAAATGCATGCCTAAAAGAAGGGGAGTGACCGTGCCTATGGGGCTTCTCCCTGACCTCCCCATAAACATATCCCTGGGTCCTAGCGGGCTTTCTGCACCCCCCTGGAGGGGCCGTTAAGGGGCTATTGTCCTGATCTGCCTCGGGGGGAGCGGAAAGACAGTTTTGTGTGTGGGGGCATTAGCATGCCCATTTCAGGCAGCTCCCACCCCTATGTATAAACCAAAAAGCACAATCCCTGGTGCCTAGTGGGCTTTCTGCCCACCGGTGGGCCGATCAGGGGCTATTGCCCCATGTGCCTTCTGTGGGTCAGAAATACTTTGGAATTTATTGTGGGAGGTGGGGCATTGGCATGGCCATTTTGGGCAGCCCCCACCCCGTATATACATAAACAATATCCCTGGTGCATTGTGTGCTTTCTGCCCCCCTGGGGACAGATCAGGCGAAATTGCCCCATCTGCCTCCTGGGGAGAAATTAAGACTGCCTATTTTTATTGGGGGGATGGGGGCATTGCACTGCCCATTTTGGGTACCCCCCACCCCTATATACATAAACATAAAAAATCCTTGGTGCCTAGTGTGCTTTCTGCCTCTCCCGGTGGGCATATTGGGGGCCGTAGCCCCCACCTGCCTCCTAGGGGAAGGCAGAAAGACTGTGGAATTGGGAGGGGGCATTGACATGCCCAATTTGGGCAGCCCCCACCGCCATAGATGTAAAAAATATCCCAGGTGCCTAGTGTGCTTTCTGCTACCCCCGGGGGGAGATTGAGGGCTATTGCCCCATCTGCCTCCCCCGTGGGGGCAGAAAGATTGAATGTGCCCAAAATAATGGGGGCGGGAGCAAAAGCTCTTGGAGAAGTGTGGCTCACTGGTTAGAGGCGGCAGACCCATAAGCAGAGAACGGCCCGGGACCAGGGTTCGATTCCCGACGCGGCAGGGTCGTGGACCAGGGTCAGCGGACTCGATAATTCTCGCCTCGGTGCCTACTCTAGTCAGAAACCACACTCGGCAACTCTGGGCATCAGCTTGCCTCATCTTCACAACGGCCCCCCCAGACCGCCGGGGATGCTTGGTTGCACCTTAGAGATACCCATCAGGGACCATCTCTCAGGGTGAGCCAGGACGGGTTCCCCAGCGGTCGAAGCGTGGAGATACTCCTCCGGGAGTCGATTCCTAGCGCTATATAAACACACAATTAAATTAAAAAATTAAATTAAAAGGGGCCGCTCCTCCCTCCCTGGTGCCTAGTGGTTGGATCCCTGCTTGGGGATTGTCCTCCTGAGGTGATCCTCAAGCAGGGATCCAAAAGGGGAGAATCTCCAGTTTCCAATGATACCTCTCCCATCTGCCTCAGTGCTCAGGGGGCTGAGATAACCCCCTGAGCACTAAGGCAGTAAAACTGAAATGTACCCATCAACTCATTTCAGTTTAGGTTTCTCTGAAATGACATCAGCGCTATGTGCGTACTGATCCCATTTCAGAGAAACAATTAGAACAGCCTAAGGAGCTGGAAAAGCTCTTCCCTAGCTCCTAAGGCTGTTTTGATTGAAAGGAAATCCCTCTGGTGCCCGCACCAGAATGATTACGGGTGCCATGTGCGCGGACAGATGGGAGCCGTCTGATGCATTGAAGGAGTTTGGAAAAATCAACCTAATAGTAATTCTATGACATCCTGTAGTACCAAACCCTGCTTAAACCTATTCTAAATTCCCCCAGAAGTTGAGTGGTTCAAGGTCATTGTCATTAATCAGACATTGTTCTCGGTTTCTCCTCTCTATGAGGGCCAGTTTCTCTTCGCATTTCGGTCCAAAATCAGACTCTGGTATGCTGTTATGTTCCTCAAGGGCACACAGGGAGCCCACCATTCTTCAATCCGATTCACACAACGATTTTAGAAACCTTACAGTTGACATGCAGGTCAACCCTAGTTCATGGATGATCTGCTCATTGCTTCAATGACAAATGAAGCTTGTTGGCAAGTCAAATTCTCTCCACTCAGCTCAGTCATTTAGCTGAGAACGGGCATAAAGTTTCCACTGAAAATGTTCTGTATTGTCAAAAATAAGTCAAGTATCTGAGACCTCAAAATGAGAAGGGAGTCAGAAGAGTGTCCCACAAGCGCATTGTAACGTCCTCAAAATGAAGTTCCCGACCAAACAGCGATGCAGCGAGATTACCAGCTTGGGTTAATCATAAAACTACCATACTCACCTGAGCCCATAAACATTCGCACATGAGCCGATAATCACAGCTGTGATCAAGATTTTATATTTCCTTCGTGATGAATTTACCTTTACATGTATTCTTACCATCCCTATCAACTTGGATCTTAATTTCCTCTGTTCATTAGATTAGGTTGTTAGCAGAATAGGTAGAAATTACATTTACCTTTATATCTTTAAGTGACCACAGACTCGAGAGATTTTTAAAAGTTTTATCTAGTAAATAATTTTGTGAGTCAGATACCAATACATGTCAAATACTGTTAGAAGCGGCTGTCTCTAGTTGGCAGAGGTATACACTTCTGACAAATAGGGACACACCTTTTCTAGTCAGGGCAAGGGGATCACACACTTAGATAACCCCTGCTCACCCCCTTGGTAGCTTGGCAAAGCAGACAGGCTTATCTCAGAGGCAGTGCGTTAAGCATTTATGACCACATACAGTAATAAAGTGAATACACTACAAATGGACACGACAGTAGTATTATAAAAATAAGGATTTTTATATAAGGTTTAGCACAAGACCAAATAACGACAAAATATACCACAGTCTTAATAAATACTCTTGGAAGGAAAAATAATAGTTCAAGCACGGTTTCTTCTTAGCACAAAGTCTTTAGTATCAAAAGCAACTCTTCTTCTTTAAAACACAGTTCTTGGCAACAATGTAACCCACACAGGAGTCACACGACGTCGAGGCAAAGTTAATCCAAAGGTTCGGCGTCGACCGCGAGGAGCGCTACGTCGAGCCCGGAGTCGCGCAGACCCCAACAACACAGTACCTTGGAAAAGTGAAGCACTCGATGATCAGCGGCGTCGAGATGTCCGGCGTCGCTTCTTCAGCGTCGATGTCGATGATGATGTTGCAAGAGTGAGCAGCGCTCACGGCGTCGAGAGGGCTCGAGGTTGGTGCGATCAGCAGCGGCGTCGACACAGGGTCTCTTGGAGCTGGAGCCGAACTCACTACTCACTGGCGTCGCTACTGGCGTCGATCGGGCCCGGCGGCCGGCGTCGAGGAAGCGGGACACTGGAGCCGTTACTCACGATGTCGAGCTGGATTCGGCGGCGTCCGTCGGCGTCGAGATTGCTGAATTCTTTCAGAGGTGCTGGATTCACAAGTTCCAGCAAACAGCACTTTAAGCAGATGAAGTCCTTTAGCCCTCTGACTTCAACAGGAGGATGGCACTCTTCCAGCCCTTGGAGATTTTCTTAGCAAAGTTTGAGAGTACACACACAGTTCCTCTCTCCTGGTTCCTTGGCAAAAAATAAAGAAGCAACTGCAGGATTCCCCCAACAAACAGCACTCTGGCAGAAGGGGTAGACTGTCCTTGGATCAGCAGGCTTCTTGTCCTTGGTTCAGGTTTTCTTGTCAGAAGTGATCTAAATTCTTGGTTCAGGGGTCCTTCTCTTATACCCCTTTTTGGCTTTGATCCCTTTGTCCATGCAGGGGAATTTCCCCCCATCTTGGGTTTGTTGTGGGTGTTGCCAGGCCTAGGCACCTGGCCTATTCACTGTGCAGGGCAGAGTCTTCAGCCGCCCAGCAGGAGCGGAGCCAGCATTGTCACTGGCAGGGGCAGGGCCATCAGTTGCCCGGCAGGAGGTGGGGCCCGGAAAGTCCCTGGCAGGCACAGAGTCATCAGTCGCCTGGCAGGGGGGCGGAGCCAGCATTGTATCAGGCAGGGCAGGCTATCAGGAGCTACTCTTCCCCTACTCTCAATGCAAATGCCCCACTCATCCCACACTGACTCATTCAGACCTCTGGAGCCACCCAGCTCCTGTCACACGCACACCAGAACCAGCAGAGACCGGTAGACAGTTAGACAAGAAAATAGCTACTTTCTAAAAGTGCTATTTTCAAACACAGAGTCCAAAAACCATCCACACAAACGGATGCGTTATTAGACCCTGAGTTCAGGGATACCAAACTCGACATTGCACCATGCTCCCCGAGCCTGCTAGGATTATAGCATTAATAATCCTGGCAGCCCATTCTAACTGATGGAGAGCAGGTAACCTTACAATAGTGAAAAACGAATATGGCGGTAATTCACTACTAGGACATGCCAACCTTGTCAGGCTTGTCCTACCTTATTCTTACAATGCACCCTGCCCGTGGGCCTACCATAGGGGTGAGGAACATGAAGTTAAGGGAAGGTTTAGGGACTGGCAAGTAGGTGTACTTGCGCAGTCCTCGTGACAGTCAGACTGCACGTGGTCTAGCAATGGTAGACCTTCAGACATACTTTTACTAGGCCGCTCTTGTGGGTGGCACAACACGTGCTGCAAGCCCACGAGCAGCATTTGTATTTTCAAGCCCTGGCACTCCTGGTGCACGCTACTAGGGACTGATAGTAAACCAAATAAGCCAAACATGGAAGTCAATCAATACAGCATTTTCACATAGGGAGCACTTGCACTGTGGCACTGATCAGCAGTGGCACAGTGCCCAAAGCAATATACCAGCAAAAAACATCGTAAACAGAGGAGGCAAACAGAAAAAAAGGAGGAGAGACTCATGCCAATGATGCCAGGTCTAACACGTGTCCCCTCCAGCTGAAATGTGGGGAGAACTACCTTTACCCTAGGGAGTCCTCATCACTAAGGCGGAAAAATCTGGACAGACCATCAGCATTGGCGTGATCTGTGCCAGGGCGGTGTTCCACCGTGAAGTCCATCCCCTGTAGGGAAATGGACCACCTCAACAGCTTTGGATTCTCACCCCTCATCTGCATCAACCATCTGAGGGGCCTGTGGTCTGTCTGAACCCGGAAGTGAGTCCCAAACAGGTAGGGTCTCAGCTTCTTCAGCGCCCAGACCACAGCAAATGCTTCTCTTTCTATCGCACTCCACCTCTGTTCCCTGGGAAGTAACCTCCTACTTATGAAGGCTACAGGTAAGTCTCGGCCCTCTTCATTCACCTGAGCTAGAACAGCCCCCACGCCATGCTCTGAAGCGTCCGTCTGGACAACAAATTCTTTAGAAAAGTCGGGTGCCTGGAGTATGGGTGCTGTGCACATTGCAGTTTTCAAGGTGTCAAAGGCCGTCTGACAGGCGTCAGTCCAGATCACAAGTCGTGGCTGCTTCCTGGAAGTCAGCGAAGTCAAGGGGTGCACAATGTTACCATAATCCTTGACGAACCTCCTGTAGTAACCCGTGAGACCCAAGAAGGCTCTCACCTGAGTCTGGGTTTTGGGCGCTGCCCATGCCAGGATGGTATCAATCTTGGGTTGCAGGGGGGCCACCTTGCCACTCCCTACTTGGTGCCCCAAGTACACCACTGACCCCTGCCCATCTGGCACTTACTGGCTTTGATTGTGAGGCCTGCTCTGCGCAGGGCCAACAACACTTCCTGGAGGTGGCGCAAGTGTTCCTCCCAGCTGGCGCTGAACACTGCGATGTCGTCCAGGTAGGCGGCACTGAAATCCTCCAGTCCAGCCAAGACCTGGTTGACCAACCTCTGGAAGGTGGCAGGGGCATTCTTCATCCCAAAGGGCATAACCCGGAACTGGTAGTGCCCATCTGGTGTGGAGAATGCTGACCTCTCTTTTGCCCTATCAGTCAAGGCGATCTGCCAGTACCCAGACGTTAGGCCAAACGTACTAAGGTACCGGGCAGCCCCTAACCGATCTATGAGCTCATCAGCTCTGGGGATGGGGTGCGTGTCAGTCTTGGTGACTGAATTGAGTCCTCGGTAATCCACACAGAACCGAAGTTCCGGTGAAGCACCAGGCGCTGCAGCCTTTGGGACCAAGACCACTGGGCTGGCCCAAGGACTGCTAGAGGACTCAACCACCCCTAAGGCAAACATTTTGGAGACCTCCTCCTTGATGTATGCTCTGACCTTGTCAGTCACTCTGTAAGCCTTGTGCTTCACAGGAGTGCTGTCCCCGGTGTCCACATCATGGACACACCACTGAGTGACACCAGGAATCAAGGAAAACAGATCAGGGAATTGTCCCAACAATTGGCGACAATCCTGCTGCTGTTCAGGGGTCAGTGTGTCAGAGAGGACAACACCATCCACTGACCCATCTTGCTCTTTTGCATACAGGAGGTCAGGAAGAGGCTCACTCTCCTCCTCCATTCCAGCATCTGTAGCTAGGAGCATGCCCACTTCGGACCTTTCTAAGTGGGGCTTCAACCGGTTGACATGCAGGACCCGCAAGGGGTTCCTGGGAGACTTCAAGTCCACCATGTAGGTGACATCGCTCTTTTTCTCCACAACCTCAAATGGTCCAGTCCACCTGTCCTTGAGCGCACAAGGTTCCACAGGGGACATGACCCAAACTTTCTGTCCAGGCTGAAGCTCTACCAGAGTGGCCTTCTGGTCGTACCACCGCTTCATCTCTTCCTGGCTGGCCTCCAGATTTGCCTGAGCAAGATCTCTGGAGCGCCTAGTCTGGTTCCTAAAGGCCAGCATGTAACTGTATACATCCTGGGGAGGTTTCCTGGGAGATTGTTCCCAGCCTTCTTTGACCAGACTCAAAGGTCCTCTTACTAGGTGTCCATACAAAAGCTCAAAGGGGCTGAACCCTAGAGACTTCTGTGGCACTTCACGGTAAGCAAACAACAGGCATGGCAAGAGGACGTCCCATTTACGCCTCATTGGTTCTTCAAGACCCATAATCATGCCTTTAAGGGTGCGGTTGAATCTTTCAACCAACCCATTACCTTGAGGGTGGTAAGGAGTGGTGAACTTGTAAGTTACCCCACACTCCTTCCACAGAGACTTCATATAGTTGGAAATGAAGTTGGTGCCCCGGTCTGACACCACCTCTCTGGGGAACCCCATTCTGGAGAAAACACCCATCAGTGCCCGTCCCACCACGGGGGCCGTCACTGTTCTGAGAGGGATGGCTTCCGGGTACCGTGTGGCATGGTCCACCAAGACCAGGATGAACCTGTTGCCCAGGGCTGTCTTGGGGTCCAGGGGCCCAACAATGTCAATCCCTACCCGGTCAAAGGGGGTACTGACCACGGGAAAAGGTTGGAGGGGAGCCTTCTGCTTCCGTCCGCTTTTCCCACTTGCCTGGCAAGTTTGACAGGTCTTGCAATGGATATCGGTATCCCTTCTCATCTGAGGCCAATAAAAATGGGTGACAAGCCTGTCATAGGTCTTGTCCTGCCCCAGATGTCCAGCTAACGGGACGTCATGAGCCAAACCCAGTAGGAAGGCTCTGAAGCGCTGGGGTACCACCAGCACACGGGCTGACCCAGGCTCAGCAGCCTTAGGCTCGCTATACAGGAGGTCGTTCTCCCAGTAAACAAAATGTGACCCTGACTGATCACCTGAGGTTTGGGCTGAGGCCTGCTGCCTCATACCCACAAGAGAAGGGCACACTTTCTGTTCTGCACAAAATTCTTCCCTGGAGGGACCACCATCCTGCTGCCAGTGGGTCAGCTCGGCCAGGTCTCCCAGTTCAGCAACTTGTTCACCTGTGGGTTCCAGGGCATACCCCTCAAGGTCTGCCTCCACCTGGACCACGGGAACTACGGGGGACGGTTTCCCGCGCCCCCTGCCTGTTCTCTTCACAGCTGGGTCCTGGGCCATACTTCCAGGCTCCAGAACCCCATCAACACCCTTACTTGCTGTCATGGATCGAGTGGTTGCACACACCCACTCTGGCACACCCAACATTTTCAAATGTGTCTCCCTCTCCACCTTAGCCCAAGGGGAGTCTTCCAAATCATTGCCCAGGAGACAATCAACAGGCATGGCGGGCCTTACAGCAACTTGAAGAGTACCTGAAACTCCCCCCCATTCAAAGGAAACTTGAGCTACCTCACACTCTCTCTGGGAGTTGTCAACAGCTATCACAGGGTAGAATGCGTGGGGAACAACCTGCTCTCTGGACACCAAGTGACACTTGACAGCTGTCACACTCGCTCCGGTGTCTCTGAGAGCTTCCACTCTATGGCCATTAATGGTCACCCACTGCCTATATTTCTTAGTGTTACTAGGCAGAGGGGGTGGAGGGACCAATTCCATGTCTCCTAGAGAGACCAGGGACATCTCTGCGGGACCCTCCCCACCATGGGCAATCATCTCCTCCCCTCCCAGGGCTACGCTCGCCAACTGACGGGGTGGTGCACTAGAGTTCTTCAAGGGACACTGAGGATCATAAAAACGGTGTCCCACCTGCTTACAAGCGAAGCAGGTCATTGGGCCCCTACGAACAGGTTTACCTGTCGGGGCCTCTGATTTCTTATCTGGGGGAGGCTGGGAACCCTTCCCTTGGTTCCCTTGGGGAGTACTTTGGGGCCCTTTCTGGAACTCCCTCTGTTTACCCTTGTCCCCCCCACTCTTCTGCGGGGGACCCTGCCCACCTTTGGCTGAGTCTCCCACTGGACCCTTGTGGACCCTGGTACTGACCCAGCGGTCCGCCTCCTCAGCAAGTTTTCTAGGGTTAGATATCTTGCTATCAATAAGGTGCTGGTGCAGCTCTGGAAAACAGTTATTAGACAAGTTCTCCCAAGCAAACAAATCATAAAGAGCATCATAACTTTCCACTTTGCTGCCCTTTACCCAACCATCCATGGCTCTGCAAAAAAATGACATATATTCAACCCACGTAGTACCAGGCAACTTCTTACATTCTCTAAAGGCCTGTCTGTACTTTTCTGGGGTTAGGCCATACCTTAACATTAAAGCATCTTTCATATGAGTACAAGACGTCCTATCCTCAACAGGCATGTCTAACAGGGTATCTCTTCCCTCATTCACAAAGCGACCCCACAACCCCACTCCCCAATCCTTCTCAGGGACCCGGTGGGCCAACAATGCTAACTCATATGCTTTAAACCATTGACCAATATCTTCATTCTTCTGAAAATCTTTGATCACATCTTTAGGAAAATAAAACCTACTTTCTGCAGGCACAGATGGGATGCTGCCACCAGAGGGATTCAATTCTAACTCTTTAGCTTTGAGCTCCAACTCCCTCAACCTGGTATCACGCTCCAAAGCTAACTTCTCTCTTTCAAACTCCAACCTTTTGATCTCCAGATCAGCTTCTCTCCTGCCTCTTGCATTCTCTAGCTCCAACTGCCCATTTATCTTAAGTTTTGCCATTTCCATGTTGTATGCTCGCTCCTTCGCCCTTTCTTCTCTTTCTTCAGGAGAAAGACCTTTGGAGGAAACACTGCTGCCAGGAGGGAAAGTGGGCCCATTTACTGGCACCTCCTCCTCCCCTTCCCCTGTCGGTACCACCACCGGATCAGAGGAATCTCTGGCCTCTACCCAGGCCTGCAATGCTTTGAGATATTCTGGTTTGTTTTTGCAGCCTGTGGTAGGAACTTTAAATTGCTTGCAAAAGGATTTCAGATCCTTTAACTGATAGTCGTTGATCTTACTCCTATCAAATTCCTCCACAACAACAACAGGGGTAGTGACTCCGGCATCACTCATGGTCAAAACTGGCAGTTTCAAAAATCAAGCTTCAGGAAATTGGAGAACAAAAATAGGATATCCAACCAAAACAGATTGTGGCTGCGCTATGGTCTGCTTTCACTATGTAGCGCACACTAATCACTGCACATGGGTCATAAATGCAAAGTTCAAATCCTCACCGCTGACCCACCAATGTTAGAAGCGGCTGTCTCTAGTTGGCAGAGGTATACACTTCTGACAAATAGGGACACACCTTTTCTAGTCAGGGCAAGGGGATCACACACTTAGATAACCCCTGCTGACCCCCTTGGTAGCTTGGCAAAGCAGACAGGCTTATCTCAGAGACAGTGCGTTAAGCATTTATGACCACATACAGTAATAAAGTGAATACACTACAAATGGACACCACACAGTAGTATTATAAAAATAAGGATTTTTATATAAGGTTTAGCACAAGACCAAATAACGACAAAATATACCACAGTCTTAATAAATACTCTTGGAAGGAAAAATAATAGTTCAAGCACGGTTTCTTCTTAGCACAAAGTCTTTAGTATCAAAAGCAACTCTTCTTCTTTAAGACACAGTTCTTGGCAACAATGTAACCCACACAGGAGTCACACGACGTCGAGGCAAAGTTAATCCAAAGGTTCGGCGTCGACCGCGAGGAGCGCTACGTCGAGCCCGGAGTCGCGCAGACCCCAACAACACAGTACCTTGGAAAAGTGAAGCACTCGATGATCAGCGGCGTCGAGATGTCCGGCGTCGCGTCTTCAGCGTCGATGTCGATAATGATGTTGCAAGAGTGAGCAGCGCTCACGGCGTCGAGAGGGCTCGAGGTTGATGCGATCAGCAGCGGCGTCGACACAGGGTCTCTTGGAGCTGGAGCCGAACTCACTACTCACTGGCGTCGCTACTGGCGTCGATCGGGCCCGGCGGCCGGCGTCGAGGAAGCGGGACACTGGAGCCGTTACTCACGATGTCGAGCTGGATTCGGCGGCGTCCGTCGGCGTCGAGATTGCTGGATTCTTTCAGAGGTGCTGGATTCACAAGTTCCAGCAAACAGCACTTTAAGCAGATGAAGTCCTTTAGCCCTGTGACTTCAACAGGAGGATGGCACTCTTCCAGCCCTTGGAGATTTTCTTAGCAAAGTTTGAGAGTACACACACAGTTCCTCTCTCCTGGTTCCTTGGCAAAAAATAAAGAAGCAACTGCAGGATTCCCCCAACAAACAGCACTCTGGCAGAAGGGGTAGACAGTCCTTGGATCAGCAGGCTTCTTGTCCTTGGTTCAGGTTTTCTTGTCAGAAGTGATCTAAATTCTTGGTTCAGGGGTCCTTCTCTTATACCCCTTTTTGGCTTTGATCCCTTTGTCCATGCAGGGGAATTTCCCCCCATCTTGGGTTTGTTGTGGGTGTTGCCAGGCCTAGGCACCTGGCCTATTCACTGTGCAGGGCAGAGTCTTCAGCCGCCCAGCAGGAGCGGAGCCAGCATTGTCACTGGCAGGGGCAGGGCCATCAGTTGCCCGGCAGGAGGTGGGGCCAGGAAAGTCCCTGGCAGGCACAGAGTCATCAGTCGCCTGGCAGGGGGGCGGAGCCAGCATTGTATCAGGCAGGGCAGGCTATCAGGAGCTACTCTTCCCCTACTCTCAATGCAAATGCCCCACTCATCCCACACTGACTCATTCAGACCTCTGGAGCCACCCAGCTCCTGTCACACGCACACCAGAACCAGCAGAGACCGGTAGACAGTTAGACAAGAAAATAGCTACTTTCTAAAAGTGCTATTTTCAAACACAGAGTCCAAAAACCATCCACACAAACGGATGCGTTATTAGACCCTGAGTTCAGGGATACCAAACTCGACATTGCACCATGCTCCCCGAGCCTGCTAGGATTATAGCATTAATAATCCTGGCAGCCCATTCTAACTGATGGAGAGCAGGTAACCTTACAATAGTGAAAAACGAATATGGCGGTAATTCACTACTAGGACATGCCAACCTTGTCAGGCTTGTCCTACCTTATTCTTACAATGCACCCTGCCCGTGGGCCTACCATAGGGGTGACAAACATGAAGTTAAGGGAAGGTTTAGGGACTGGCAAGTAGGTGTACTTGCGCAGTCCTCGTGACAGTCAGACTGCACGTGGTCTAGCAATGGTAGACCTTCAGACATACTTTTACTAGGCCGCTCTTGTGGGTGGCACAACACGTGCTGCAAGCCCACGAGCAGCATTTGTATTTACAAGCCCTGGCACTCCTGGTGCACGCTACTAGGGACTGATAGTAAACCAAATAAGCCAAACATGGAAGTCAATCAATACAGCAATTTCACATAGGGAGCACTTGCACTGTGGCACTGATCAGCAGTGGCACAGTGCCCAAAGCAATATACCAGCAAAAAACATCGTAAACAGAGGAGGCAAACAGAAAAAATGGAGGCGAGACTCATGCCAATGATGCCAGGTCTAACAAATACCAATTTCTTTGAGGAAATGCTCAAAAGTAAAACACAATGACTTAATTAAATCTCATGACGTTGGTACCTGGCAAGGGAGGAAACAGAGAACAGTACAAGGACATACTACACAGAATTATATTTACCTAGAATGGTGTGAGGACCAACCCCTGGCCAAGGTGCTGGAAAGGGAACTCTAGATTAGGAGCCGATAGTTCAGGAGAGGATAGTTGACCTCTTCTAAGTGCAACGCCAGCGTCGCACCCCTCTCTGGTACTACTCGCTTCGATTCTTCCCCTAAAGTGGTCACTCCAGGGTTTTTCTAGAATCGATATGTTTTGAAAACAGTCGCTAATCCCCTGCTAATCCTTTTCTAAACAAACAGGATCATGCACAGCTGGCTCTTGGCCATGGATGAAAAAAGTGGTGACCCTTGTACAGAATAAATCTACTGTGCCTAGGGACTTGTTTGTGTACGACAGATTCAGTGATTAAGATATGGTACCAAGAGCCTGATGTCGGAGTGACAGAAGTAAGCTACTAGGTAAAAGGGCACCCATGTAAGACCATTATGTCATGTGGATAGGATACAATGTATGTAATTGGTATGTACATGAGGGGACTAACCTAAAGGACTTGACACCCTCAAGAAGACCATTTAGCGCACTGCGCTATAAAAGTTTGAGCTTAAATCAGCTCTTCAGTCTAAGCTTCATTCATACAGGTCAATTAACCATACTACCATGGGTAAAAGCCTTGCCATCTTAATGTTTGGGAGAGACAAAGGAGCCAAACTGCCACAATAGACCAATAAGAGATCTATTGACATTGGTAAACTTTGCATTACTGACTCGTCTCACAAACGCAAAATGAAGACTTATGAGGATGGATGCAGCTGTGCTTGGAGCACTCTG
The DNA here is from genome assembly GCF_964261635.1 of Lissotriton helveticus. Classification (NCBI taxonomy): domain Eukaryota; kingdom Metazoa; phylum Chordata; class Amphibia; order Caudata; family Salamandridae; genus Lissotriton; species Lissotriton helveticus. The sequence goes on along the minus strand of NC_136059.1, from coordinate 914,661,000 downwards.
TTCAAAAGAAGAGACCTAGAGTCAGATGTAGGTAGCCAAATACCGGTCAGTAACGTCCGAAATTCGGTAATTTCGGCCGTTACCGACCGGTATTTGGAAAATGAGATGTAGGAGTCAGAATTCTACCGAATTGGTAAATACGAGTCGGTATTCTACCGATTCGGAATGTTCCGAATCCTTATTTACCGAATTCTTATTTACCGAATCGGTAAATAAGAAATGGTAAAAAATGACTATCGAGATGTAGGAACTCTAAAAAATACCAAATTTCATGAAATTCGGTATTTAAGAGTCGGTATTTACCATGGATTGAAAGCAGGTGGTAACCAGGTGCAGGCTATAAAATAAGGACCCAAAATGTAACAGTGTTACCAGAATGGCCGCATTCTACATCATAGCAAGGCGGCTACGGCTACAGCCAGCAGGAGAGAGGGTATGGAGAAGGGAGGAGCAAGTCTACAGACAGAGGATAATGCTCTTCCAACTGACTGAACCAGAGATACTGCAAAGGTACAAGCTACACCCCCAAACCATCCTGGACTTGATCAAGGACCTGCACCCACTCCTGTATCACCCAACACCAAGGGCGTACGCCATCCCACCCCATGTGCAGGTGCTGTGGAGCCTACACCTGCTTGCCTCTGGGAGTTACCAGAGTGTGATTGCTGCAGTAGGTGATGTGTCCCAGACCTGCCTGTCCCGTTTCTTCAGGAAGTTCCTTGAGGCCATGATGCAGAGAATGCATCATTATATTAGGTTCCCTGACACACCTGCAGAACTTGCGAAGACCAAAACAGATTTCTATCAACTGGCACACTTCCCTCACGTCATAGGCTGCATAGATGGCACCCACATCCCACTCTGCCCACCTGCAGCCACAGAACACATTTACAGGAACCGGAAGGCAACGCACCCAATCAATGTGCCGGTGATATGCAACGCTGGCAACATCATAACAGACATTGTGGCCAAATTCCCAGGGAGTACCCACGACTCGTACATCTTCCAGAACAGTGGGATATACACACGGCATGTTGCTGGAGATTTCGGGGATGGATACCTGCTAGGTAAATAACTGTGACACACCCTGATAGTCAATGCAGATGAATCAATCATGAGTATGTAACTAATGGCACTCTCTTTTCCACCTAGGCTATAGTGCTTATGCTCTGCGGTCCTTTGTTCTCACCCCTTACATGAATCCATCTACCAGGAGTGAGAGGCATTACAATGTGGCACACAGAGCAACACGCAGCGTTGTAGAACGCACATTTGGACTTCTAAAAAGCAGGTTCCGCTGCCTCCACAAGAGCGGAGGTGCACTGCAGTACACTCCAATCATCTGCTGCAAAATAATTGCGACCTGTGCCATGCTGCACAACCTTGCCACCAAGGAAGGCACAGAGGTGGAGATCACACATCATGAGGACATTGATGATGGAACAGAGCAGGCAGAGCCCTATGCAGCAGGAGCAGCGCAAGCCACAGATGGGAGACTGAGATGGGCAGAGATCACACACAGCTATTTTTAAGTGAGTAGGGAGACACAGGCAGGCTTAGTATTTGAATTACATAGTTTAATAGGCACTACGGCAGTTTACTGATACCACACCATGGTACTACAATGTCTGTATTCCACACTGGGTGGTCACAGTTTACCTCACCGTGACCTGTCCTGTGGGTTGAGGGCATCATCAATGTTTGCGCCCACGCACTACAGTGCGGGATGCATGAGGCTGGGTGTCAACGGTTGAAGTGGTGCCTGGGTCAGCAGATTGGCGCCAGCTGCTCTTTCGAATGTCGGGAACAGGAGTGCTAGAGCCACTCCTGCTGGTGGAGTCTTTCTGTGTCCCCGGCATCTGTGTCCCCAGCAGTGGCTGCCTGGTGTGTGAGTAGTAGCTCCATGGCAGAGGTGACTCTCCCCATCCCCCTCGACAAATCTGTGCAGCAGTACACAATGTCATCTTGCATGGCGACAGAGCGCAGACATAGCAGGGAGGTTGCTGTGGCAAGCCGGTTCATGGCTTTGGTCTGTTGCCGCATGCACTGTCGATCCCTGCGCCTCTCGGAGTGGTCACTATCTAGTTATTTGCAGAGAGCACTCATGTTATGTTATGTTATGTTAAACTAATTTATTAGGCGCACAAATGCTCCAGCGAAGGAGCGTCCTGGCGCCCGCCAGGTAGCAACACAACACAACGAGGCAAGGAAGAAAGAACATGGGGGCTAAAGAAACTAAAAAGTTTTTATAGCTCGCCGGAAAGGGAGCAAATCCCCGAGTGCACGAATCTCAAAGGGAAGGGAATTCCATAACGCGGCGGCACGCACTTGAAAGGAACGGCCGCCGGCCCGGCAACGCTTAAACCGGGGGACAACCGCAAGTTCCAGGTCGGAGGATCTTAGGGCACGGCCTGGAATATAACGGGACAGGAGATTGGCAAGAATCAAGGCAGGTGATCCCTTAATAATCTTGTAAGCAACACAAAGGTCCTTAAACTGGATCCTACGAGCGATCGGAAGCCAGTGCAACGTGTGCAAGGTGTTGGTTGTAGAGCAGAATCTAGGCAATCCCGCGACCGCTCTTGCTGCTGCGTTCTGTACACGCTGCAGGCGGGTGAGTTCCGCCTGATTTAAGCCCAATAGTAGGGCGTTGGCATAATCAAGGCGTGACATCACGGTTGCCTGAATGACGAGTTGCCTGGTGCTCGCATCAAAAAATTTAAGTACGGGTCGTAGACCCCGCAAGATGCCAAAACAACAGGCCGCCGTGCGCTTAGTGTGGCATTCAAAAGAGAGAGATGGATCGAGCCACACCCCAAGATTTTTTAGCTGAGCGACCGGGATAGGTGTGGGGCCCAGGTCCGATGGCCACCACCTGTCGCCCCAGAGTTCCGTCTGGTTCCCAAAGATCATAACCTCCGTCTTACCTGCGTTCAGCTGGAGACAGTTGGAAGTCATCCAGCTGGCGACCGCCCGAAGTCCCTCCTGGAATCTGGGGGCATCCACATCCGCATCCCCGCTGATTGTAACTGCTAGCTGGGTGTCATCGGCATAGGACACCATGGTCATGCCCCAATGCCTGACAACCTCAGCCAGCGGTCTCACATATAGGTTGAATAATGTGGGACTCAGCGAGGAGCCCTGGGGGACCCCCAGTTCCAGAGGATGGAATTTGGACTGGTAGGGCGGAACGGACACGCAGAAGGAACGGTTGGCAAGAAAAGATCGGAACCACTGGAGCGCAAGACCGGTAACACCAGCTTCCTCAAAGCGCTGCAGAAGGATCGGGTGGGCCACGGTGTCAAAGGCGGCGCTAAGATCTAATAGCACCAGCGCCGCCGTTTGACCCGCGTCAAGCACGGAGCGCAAATGCTCTACCATATAAAGTAGAGCCGTCTCCGTGCTATGCCCTGCCCGAAAACCATTCGGCGTCCTGTCCAAGATGTTAGCTTGTAGAAGATGATCAGAGAGGGCAGAGTTGACATGCGCCTCCGCAACTTTGGCAGGCCACGGGAGAAGGGAAATAGGGCGGTAATTCACAGGTTTATCAGCATCCAAAGTTGGTTTCTTAAGGATGGGCACAACTACCGCCTGTTTCCACTTCACTGGGACCACGCCGGATGCTAAAGAGATGTTAATTAGGGAGCAAACCGGTGGGAGGCCATTGGATGGTAGATCGCTAAACAAAGCCGGGCGAAGAGGATCAGCCGGGGATCCTGACTTGACCTGTTGGGCCAGCTTACCAAAACTCACCGATGTTAGTCTCGGGAAGGAATGTAACACATCCAAGGTAAGGGGCTTAAGGGGACCGCAGCCATAGGAAAAGCTCTGTAGATGGCATGGACCTTTTCCAAGAAGAAAGCCGCCAAAGCCTCACAATGGGCAATGGAACCCTCGTGAGTCGCGATCACTTTTTTGGTAATAAGATCTTTCAGGGCTTTAAAAAAAGTTTTGGAGGGGTTGGTACTGGTACGAAATTGTAGGGCATAGTATGCCGCACGGGTTCTGCATACTGCTCGGTGGTAGATTTTTACAGCCGCAGAATACAAAGCTTTTTTGTCGCTGGCATAGGCTTTGCGCCATACCCGCTCGGCACGCCTACAGATGCACTGTGTCATGTCCCTCATTTCCTCTGCCATGGACTGCATGCTCTCTGTCATGGAGCCAATTCCCCGGTCTATGTTGGCCATCCTGGTATTCAAGATGCGCACCTGTCTATGTACTGCTAAAATGCCCTTTGCTTGCAGGCACTGAACTTTAACCATGGTGGCCTCAAGACCACTGAAGACCCCCTCTCCATCCAAAACAGCAGCATTGGCAATTGTTTTGGTTTCTTGTTATTTAGTGCTCAGCCTTGCTGCGGATGAGCCAGACCCTTTATTGGTATTTGTGATTTTTAGCGGGAGCAGTCTTGCGAGGTTTCCAATGGCTATCAAGTAGTGGCCAGTGTAAGAGACCAGTGTTCTGGCTTTCTTTAAGGAAATTTTAGGGTTCCGTTGTTGTTGGTGTAGTTGTTTTGTTTTGGATTATTATCTTCTTACCTCATTTTGTTTTTTCTTCTCTGACTATGACTGAAAATGACACCTTCGACTACAGCGAAGATCACATCAGAAAGCTACTTAGTGCCCCACCAGTGTTCGCATCGGCATCTCTAAGCACAACAGCGAAAGTTCAAAACGAGTCAGATAAACTTTTAAGACTCTGGAAAAAACCTATTAGGACAGATGTACACGGCCACTTTCTCTTGCAACACCTAAGAGAAGGCACAATACCTGGAGGCTTACAAATCAAAAATATACCTGTCATATTCACGGACTATCCTATCTTTAAGAAAGGCTTTAGTTTCATAGAAACCAAGTGCAGTAGGGACCTGATGGTCCTGACTGTAGAAACAGCATTAAGAATTTCAAAAAAAGAGCTAGAGGAAATTGAAGCATTGGAAACAGAAATTAAAGGAAATCAAGAAATTGCGGATTCTAAAACACTCTTAGAAAAAGTGGAAAAAGAGATCTTGGAGTTTAAAGACCATACTATAAATCAAAAAACCAACCAATTCGAGAAAGATAAAAAGAATTTCTCACTGGACTCAGTTTACCCTTACCTGTAACTAGATTTTTATACAAAAGCTGAATCTAGACGGTATTTGAGTGACAACCAGGGTAGATCAAAAAACCAGTTCATATCATTCTCGGATACATCATCCTCCTAAGAAGGAGATACAGATAGAGGAGACAATCATCAAAATAGAAATCGGAAATGGAATCCTCCACAGCATCAACAGGGTTCTTCTTTTTTAGCCCGAGGCCAGTCCAAACCAAGAGGACGCATACGGTTCAACAACCAACCTTGGGAAATGACAACCCGGAGGCAACATTACAAAAATTAGACACCTCGCCGATTTTTAATTTGTCTAAAAAGATTATGACAAACGCGGAGGAAAGTGTGTTGAGTAAAGGACAAAGCTTTGTCCCTTCAAAAAAGACAGATTTTGTTAAACTCAAAACTGAGTTTATAGAATTTTGCCGCAAACTGCGATTACGACTCTTCTTTTTAGAAAAAAAACACCCCTACACCACTGGAAGTAACCGGCCTGCGGAGGAAATCCACCTTTTGTCCTCCTACAAACCAAGTACCAAAGGAAATTGTGGTCTTTGAAAAAACAGTTCTATCCGCTATCACGAATATGGAAAAGAAAAGGAAATATCTGAAACATAACACCTCAAAAGACCAAAAGGACGCACTAATGACATTAAAAAATGATCCCCAAATAGTCATAAAGCAGGCTGACAAAGGGGGCTCCTTTGTGGTGTGGGATACGGAGGAGTATACCAAAGAGGTCAGGAAACAACTTGAAGACCCAAGCTGTTATAATAAGATCCAAAATAACAGCGAAAGTTCAAAACGAGTCAGATAAACTTTTAAGACTCTGGAAAAAACCTATTAGGACAGATTTACACGGCCACTTTCTCTTTAAACACCTAAGAGAAGGCACAATACCTGGAGGCTTACAAATCAAAAAAGAAAAACTAATCAAAGAATGACCTGAATCAAAGCTACTACTCATATAGCAGTACCAGTGTCCAACATGTGCTTACCTCTAAGTGAGCTCAAAAACCACAAAATGGCACCATATTATAAATGACCAATAGACAATATCTAAGAAAAGAGAGACAAACAGAAAGGAGGAGAAGAGCTGTTAGTCATATGTCTCAATGCCAGGGGCATTCTGGGGGGGACAAAATCAAGGTGACCCGACAATTGCACTTACATGTATCAAGGGGTCCCCCGTGGTGGGAATTTGTGGGTTGTAAAAAAAGGGGTTTGATGATCTGAAAAGACCAAATCGATGACGCTAGTAAGTTAAACCTGCAACGGGGTCCATGGGCGGTGAACACATATGGATAGAGTTTGACGAAAAATCTTACCTCCTGAAAGCCGCTGTTTCCGCTTATACGAAGGAGGTTAAGGATCTCCAAGTTAAAAAATGAAGGCGTAAGGTGAATTCAGTTATTAAAAATCCAAACAGCCATGGTTCATATCTCGAGCCACAGAGCGTAGCACTGACCGGTTTGGGACGAAATCCTTTCCTGGTGCGTCAGGGGACAATAGCCAGTGGAAAAGCCTGTGACAGCCCAAGTGTGTGCTGCTTATTTTATGCGCCAGCTGATTGGTTATGGGGCGTGGCGCGAGCCGGGATCTATGTTTTCTTGTGATCGGCCGTAGGACCGCGTAATCTGTTTATTAATTTTGACAAGCGAGTGCTCAATTGTGTACATTCCATAATTGAAAAAGAGTTTGTCCCTGCTTTGTATCGGGTAAGGACACACTATTTCAGGGCAACAAAGGATACTGAATTAGAGTCCCCACTCATTGGTTGCAGGATCTGGTATGTGTCGTGGGCTGTGGTTCAGTCCCCTATTTTGACGCAAGGTATATTCCGGAAAAAGCTTTGCCATGCATGTGATATATAAAAAGAAAATGGGCAGTCATTCCTAAGCAGGATGCTTGAGCCTGCTTAGTTGCAAATGGCAGTACGCTAGTGACGCACGGTCTCTGTCGGGAAATGTAGTCCTTTCTTATTAACCCATTACCAATGTATTAATCATGTGATGTCATAGATTGGTTTGCCACATATTCGTCCATCCTGTAGCATGTCCATCCAAAGTATGGCGCCTTTATCACAGTTATGTCCATGTAGTGTTCAACCCCACGTTGATCCCAAAGCCCCATATGCTCCAAGGCCTATGATACTTAAATAGCCCAATTGTGATTGTAGTTTATATAGCTCAGAAGTTTCATTAAGGCCTGATATCGCTGTATCAATTTTCACTATCAAAAAAGCTTCTCTTCTAGACAGTTTTAACTCTCTGTCACCACCACGGGGATCCGCTTCCACGGTGGAGATCACAGTCCATTGTAGGTCTTTTTCTAGATGTAGCTTCCTAATCCAGTGGTTCACCAGAGGAGCTGTTTCAATTTTCCTCCTGATGCGTGACTTATGCTGGGTTATTCTCTGCCGGATTTCCTGGCTCATTTTGCCGATATATAGTAGCCCGCAGGGGCAGGTTATCCCGTAGATAACAAACCTGGTCTTGCAGTTTGAAAATGTGTCATGTTTCCAGTATATTCCTCTGTGGTTAAAGACATCACCTTCTACTGTACTTTCACAGCAGATACATGTACCACATTTGTGGTGTCCTTTGACCGGTGCCATGCCCATTAGATGTCGTAACGTAGGTTTTGGTCCTTCTTTCAAACTTGCTCGAACAAGATAGTTTGAAATACTGCTCTCCTTTTTGAAAGCGAATAGTGGGTTTGATTTAAACTCACCATCGAACTTTTTCTGCAGGTGCCAAGTTTGGTTAATCACCTTTTTCATTGCATTTGACTCTGGACAGAAGGTGGTGACACACACTTGTCTTTCCATCCTAGGTTTAATTTTATTTTCTAAAAGTGTATCCCGAGGCGTCCACCAAGCTCTCTTCATGGCTGTTTTCACCAGTTTCCTGGGGTATCCCCGATCTTTTAATTTGGTCATCAAGTTGTTGGCATGTACCATATATTCTTCTTTGTGGGAACAGTTTCGGCGGATTCTGAGGAATTGCCCGTATGGCAAGTTTTCGCGCAGGCTTCTCGGGTGGTTACTCGTGAAAAGGAGAGATTTATTCCTATCTGTAGGTTTTTTGAACAACGTCGTTGCTAGACCCTTGTTGTCGGCATAGACTTCCACATCTAAAAACGAAATTCTGTGGGTTGACTGCGATATGCTGAATTGTATATCCGGCATCCTGATATTGAGCCAATTGATGAATAATTTTAATTGCTCTTCACCTCCGGTCCAAACGACAAAAATATCGTCTATAAAGCGGAGCCAGGTGGCTACACGTCCCACAAATGGATTATTGTTGTAAATAAATGCCTCCTCATACATCAACATGAAAAGGACTGCCAGTTCCGGTGCAAAAGGGCAGCCCATTCCCACGCCTTTTATTTGGTAGAAGAACTCATTCCCAAATGAAAAATAGTTCTTTTTTAATGCGAACGTACCTAGATCCACAATGAACTGAATTGGCACTCTCCATGGTCTCTCTCTACCGTCCAAGAATTGTATCAGCACTGCCACTGCCTCATCTTGGGGGATCTGTGTGTACAGAGATTTGACATGTAATGTCACTAGTAGATCTTGGCCTTGTGTGAATTGAATCTCCTGGATTTTATTGATGAAATCAGTTGTATCTTGCAGATAAGATTTAACTTTAGGTAGAAACTGTTTAAGAAAGCAGTCCACATATTTTGATATAGGTTCAAGTAGAGACTCACAGCCGGATATGAATGGACGTCCGGGAGGTTGAGTGGGATTCTTGTGGACCTTAGGCAGTATTTAAAATACTGGTGTCATTGGTTGCCTATTTTGTAGGAAGTCGTATTCTTTTAGTCTTAAAAAGCCTTGCTCGAATCCTTCTTTCAACAGGGCAAACAATTGCCCCTGTAATTCTTTTGTGGGGTTATTTTGGATCTTCTTATAACAGCTTGGGTCTTCAAGTTGTTTCCTGACCTCTTTGGTATACTCCTCCGTATCCCACACCACAAAGGAGCCCCCTTTGTCAGCCTGCTTTATGACTATTTGGGGATCATTTTTTAATGTCATTAGTGCGTCCTTTTGGTCTTTTGAGGTGTTATGTTTCAGATATTTCCTTTTCTTTTCCATATTCGTGATAGCGGATAGAACTGTTTTTTCAAAGACCACAATTTCCTTTGGTACTTGGTTTGTAGGAGGACAAAAGGTGGATTTCCTCCGCAGGCCGGTTACTTCCAGTGGTGTAGGGGTGTTTTTTTTCTAAAAAGAAGAGTCGTAATCGCAGTTTGCGGCAAAATTCTATAAACTCAGTTTTGAGTTTAACAAAATCTGTCTTTTTTGAAGGGACAAAGCTTAGTCCTTTACTCAGCACACTTTCCTCCACGTTTGTCATAATCTTTTTAGACAAATTAAAAATCGGCGAGGTGTCTAATTTTTGTAATGTTGCCTCCGGGTTGTCATTTCCCAAGGTTGGTTGTTGAACCGTATGCGTCCTCTTGGTTTGGACTGGCCTCGGGCTAAAAAAGAAGAACCCTGTTGATGCTGTGGAGGATTCCATTTCCGATTTCTATTTTGACGATTGTCTCCTCTATCTGTATCTCCTTCTTAGGAGGATGATGTATCCGAGAATGATATGAACTGGTTTTTTGATCTACCCTGGTTGTCACTCAAATACCGTCTAGATTCAGCTTTTGTATAAAAATCTAGTTACAGGTAAGGGTAAACTGAGTCCAGTGAGAAATTCTTTTTATCTTTCTCGAATTGATTGTTTTTTTGATTTATAGTATGGTCTTTAAACTCCAAGATCTCTTTTTCCACTTTTTCTAAGAGTGTTTTAGAATCCGCAATTTCTTGATTTCCTTTAATTTCTGTTTCCAATGCTTCAATTTCCTCTAGCTCTTTTTTTGAAATTCTTAATGCTGTTTCTACAGTCAGGACCATCAGGCCCCTACTGCACTTGGTTTCTATGAAACTAAAGCCTTTCTTAAAGATAGGATAGTCCGTGAATATGACAGGTATATTTTTGATTTGTAAGCCTCCAGGTATTGTGCCTTCTCTTAGGTGTTGCAAGAGAAAGTGGCCGTGTAAATCTGTCCTAATAGGTTTTTTCCAGAGTCTTAAAAGTTTATCTGACTCGTTTTGAACTTTCGCTGTTGTGCTTAGAGATGCCGATGCGAACAGTGGTGGGGCACTAAGTAGCTTTCTGATGTGATCTTCGCTGTAGTCGAAGGTGTCATTTTCAGTCATAGTCAGAGAAGAAAAAACAAAATGAGGTAAGAAGACAATAATCCAAAACAAAACAACTACACCAACAACAACGGAACCCTAAAATTTCCTTAAAGAAAACCAGAACACTGGTCTCTTACACTGGCCACTACTTGATAGCCATTGGAAACCTCGCAAGACTGCTCCCGCTAAAAATCACAAATACCAATAAAGGGTCTGGCTCATCCGCAGCAAGGCTGAGCACTAAATAACAAGAAACCAAAACAATTGACAATGCTGCTGTTTTTTTCAATAAAGTTTTGCCAAACTGTAAGAACTATCAATAGCGGCTTTCAAGAGGTAAGATTTTTCGTCAAACTCTATCCACATGTGTTCACCGCCCAGGGCCTCCATTGCAGGTTTCACTTACTAGCGCCGTCCATTTGGTCTTTTCAGATCATCAAACCCCGGTTTTTACAACCCACAAATTCCCACCACGGGGGACCCCTTGATACATCGACATGTAAGTGCAATTGTCGGGTCACCTTGATTTTTCCCCCCCCCAGAATGCCCCTGGCATTGAGAAATATGACTAACAGCTCTTCTCCTCCTTTCTGTTTGTCTCTCTTTTCTTAGAAATTGTCTATTGGTCATTTATAATATGGTGCCATTTTGTGGTTTTTGAGCTCAGTTAGAGGTAAGCACATGTTGGACAATGGTACTGCTATATGAGTAGTAGCTTTGATTCAGGTCATTCTTTGATTAGTTTTTCTTTTCTTCTTTCTGATAGTGAGTCTGGCCCTGATGAGAACCTCATACACAAAGAGGTTTGAAACGCGTCGGCCATTGGATAAACCAAACTCTTTTGTCTTATTCATAAGTACATTAAACCCAGCAGGAGATTTAAACAAAATCCATTGAGTATATCAAATTGTATAGAATGTATATAACTTTGGGGACTGAAAAAGCGATATAATTTATATGATTGTGTAATGTTTGGTTTGTTCTTGTATAAAAAAACTTCTTTATGTCTTGTTTATTAGTATGGATGTAGTGTGTGTGAATCAGAATATGTGATGTGATGTTGTCTTGTAAATAATAAGTGTGTATTTGTGGGATATTGTCTAAAATTGTTGTACATATGGTTAAAAACTGAAAAAACTTTTCTTTCAAAAAATGAAATAAGTCCTTAAAAAATAAACAAGCAATTAATGAGCTTACACATGTATTGATGGTTCTTAAAGTTTGGCAAAACTTTATTGAAAAAAACAGCAGCATTGGCAATTGGTTTGGCTCCTTGGCCTTAATAGCACAGATGACTCTGAGGTTGGTGTGAGGGAAAGTGCTGGTGGTTCCAACTGTTGTGAGCCAAACAGCAGAGGTGACAGAGGCTGTGGTGTGGTGGCTCGCGCCGGTGTAGTGCCTGCCTGCGCTGTGGGTGTGTGTGGCAGAACAGTGCTTTGACCTGCTCTTTCAGTTGTTTCCTCACTCCTCTCCGTTGCCGGTGCCCTCTCCTCCCTTTCCTCCACTGTACTGCGCAATGACTCTCCTGTGGACAGATATGAACATTGGGTCAGTGGTGTTGTACACCTGTGTGTCATTATTAAATCACATTCCTATCACACAATTGCCTAGTCCTCAACAGCTTATGGATGTAGTGTGTGGCATGCCTTGCTGATTTCTATGTTGACTGCATTGATGTATGTTCCTATGACTATGTCTCCCATGATGCATTGCTGGAAAAACCTAAAACCAGTTCTGGAGTGCGATGCAGACACCCACATTGGGGAAGGGGGTCAGGGAAAAGGGTGGAGATTCATGTCCATGCATCAAACTTGTTTTTTTGTAGCAGCTCTGGCTGAGCTGTCAGCATCCCTGATCCCATGGACGCTATCTGGCTCCAGGGTGGATTCCACCAGCTGCTCCAGGCTTGTTAGTCTTGGTGCATGGTTCCTCCCTCCACCTGTGGCTCCGGCTTCTTTTCTCTGGGCTGCAAGTTTTTTTTGTTGTTTTGATCCGCAGATCATACCACCTTTTTTTCAGGTCATCAATGTCCCTGTGTATGACCCCAATGGCATTCACCTTGGACTGGATCTCCTGCCAGGTGTTCCTTTTAACAGACTCTGCAACATGCAGAGACTGCTTGCCAAAGAGCTGGGTGTGGTGTTTGATGACCTCCTCCACCAGCACCTGCAGTTCTGCTGGGCTGAATTTAATTTTCCTCTTGCGCTCAGCTCCATCCTTATGACCATCCTGGGACTCCATTATGCAGCTCAGCTATGCTCAGGGCAGCCTGTTCCTCTGTGTTTCCTCCAGCTCTCCAAACAGTTCAGTTGCTCTGCACCTGCATGGGTGTGGCCACTTCCAGGTACTGGGGAGGGATAGTTGCATCTGATTGGTTGGTTCCTCTGTTGCTTTGTTGTGGGGTGTGGTGGGTGTTCCTGATCGGTTGACAGGCTCAATTTTTTTATTTTTTTATTTACCGAATCGGTATTTACCAAATCGGTAATTCCCATTCATTCCTATTGGCCTGGAGGCCCATAGGGTTGAATGGGTATTACAGAATAGTTTTTTTCCGAATCTGTATTTACCTATTCGGAAAATACCGATACAAAAAATCCGAATGTTACCGACTCAGTATTTTTTACTGATTTTTACCTACATCCCGTTTTCCGAATATGAAATACCGAATCGGTATGATTCGGTATTTAATAGTCGGTAAACTGGGATTACCTACATCTGGCCCCAATTTACTAAGTTATCGTCAAGCAGAAACAGAGATACAAGTGTGATGCTCCTTTTGATGCTGACCCACTGATGGTTGTGACTAGTAAAGGACACATGTTGACTGCTGAACATCCTGGGAAGTCAATTACGCAAGATTCTTCACATTTCAAAAACATGCCTTGACTTTCACCAGGTGGATACTTCTCACTTTTCAGAAGTGAGAAGTATCCACCTGATAATCCGAAGAGCCCAATGACTGTACCAGGGTCTATGACTTTACACATACCAAGAATAGAACATTTGAGAAGAAGAATGTACAATTTGAGAACCCAGTCTAGACCCTCAAACAACATTTGAGGTCCTAAACCTTTGGGAGGAGTTTGCAAATGAAAAGAAAGGAGTTTGCATTAAGGGTCTGTGAGAAAGCTTATTCATGGATAAACGCACAGGATGATGAGAGGCAGAAGAGATGAAGGGAGGTATAGATTAAACAATGAGAACTTACCTTTTGATACAGAGAGAGCGAAGACAAAGAGAAGGAAATCCTATAGAGAACAAGCATTTACAATGCAACGGTTTCGCCTTTGCAAAAGTTAGAGCTATTGGCATGTAAATGACAAACATTTTATTTATGTGTTGTTTTTGAAAACAGATAAATAAATGGCAGTCATTTACAATTCCAATAGCTTAATCTCTCGCAAATGCGTGACTTATTGCATTTGCACCCACACACAGAGCCACACAGAGCCACACACACCCACACACACACACAGAGCCACACGCACCCACCCACCACACAGACCCCCTGCTTTTAAATGATATCGACCCCCACTAACATGCTGGACTTGCACCTCAGTTACTGCTGTGACCCGAGGGTTTGCCCATACAGTGCATTGTCCAAGTAAACAGAACTTAAGCTCTCCTTTATAAAGCGCTTGGTAACTAAAAGTGCATCACGTCGGTGAGGCGATTCTATAAGGGGCTTATGGAGTGAGATAGAGAAGGAATAATATCAACGTAAAAAGCGTCTAACGAACAGAAGGTACGAGGTGAGTGGCAACTTAACTCGTCACAGGAGTTACACAATAGCTGCTTTCACCCGCTTTTGCCCTTTTGGCATAATTTCAACCTCGCCAATATGCAACAGGCTTTTCGGTGCGCAAGGTGTAACTGGTCCTGGTTGCCCTCAAACTACATTTTCACTCTATCAATTACATGAATCAATGCGGAAAAAATGCGAAAGTATTGTAGCGTTTTCTCAGTTATCTTGTCTCTTATGTAGCTGTAAAGTTGATCTCACCGACACCTCTGTTTTATTGTGGGAGCCCGGAAGGACCGGTTCTAGTAATGCTTTGCCGCAAAATACCAACATGGTGAGGACTGGGCTGTTGGACTATTATGGACACTGCGTGCACAATGATCTATATTGCCCATGCATTACAATACAATGTCTCTTCAAGTTACACGGTTACAGGTACCTGCTACTAAAATGGCCCCTGCGTCAGTACGGACGGATAGTTGTCAAATTTCAGCCGCACAACATTATACTCCAGTGGTCGCTGATGATTTGGTTATGTGAACAACTGGCACAGGGAGTCATGGTCGCCTATCATGAAAAAGGCCACGAGGGACAAAGCTAATTTACTAGATTAAAATGGAGCAAAATGAACCCGATCTCAATATGCAAAAGTAAGTCTGAACAAATGTAACTGAGTCATGTAAAGAGGACACTTGATAGTGTTTTCTGACAGAGATTAGAAAATCTGCTTGAATCACTTATACTTACGCCTTCTAGGCATCGTGAGATACATTCAGAGTAAAGTGTATTGAAGGTGGATAGAGTTTCTAGAAGCTTGTGCAGCAACACCTTGACATTACATCATGAATGGCTCCCTCCCATCTAGAGAGCCTCGCAGCACAGCTTTGATAACACGTGGGGGGAGGGGCACAGAGTTTTCATACCTAACTGAAGAACACAACCGTTCAACATGAGATAGTGCTTAATTTATGCCGGTGCTTTCATATGGTGGGCACCGGCACTCATTTTAGGGAACAGAGACGTATTTTTCATCATCAGTCTTTGACGCAGAGCAAGTGAGAACGAGGCATCAAGGCATACGTTCATATAAAACATTATACACATTCAAATTACAAGGATGATATTAAAAGGTTTTCACAATTAATTTAGTAAGGGTATATTTGGGATTCTCGCACGCAGTGTATCAAAATTAATATATTTTAGGATTGTTTCCCACAAAAAAAAAATATACATGGTGATTTATTTTTGGGGGAGACGTGACAGGAGGTTCGAACATTAGTTCCCAGCACCAAAGTTGGCAGCGTTGCCCTCAGACCACATAGTTTTCCGTTATGTGGTCGTGAATCATTTCTAGTATTTGGGGCCCTCGCACATGAATATGACATCGTTTCTGAGATCAATTTTTTTAATTTCCGTAAGTTTCCTTTCCGTTTTGTTGAATAGGTTTCTGAGATCCTTTTTAGTTTAATTTCCGTTTTGTTGTGCACTGTCGATATTACATCCCTTATGAATATTCCACCCTTTCTGGAATATATGGTGAGCGTTTGTTATTATATCGTGCATTTTTCCTATTATATCGTGCATTTTACTTTCTGCTTGGTTTAATATGATATCTTGCATTTTACTTTCGTGATCGTGCACTTTTGCACTGTCATGCGTTGCGTGCATTTTCCCGTGTGGTGAAACAGCACTTTTGCACTGTAATGCGATGTAATGGCTTTTGTACTGTAATGCGATGTAATGGCTTTTGTACTGTAATGCGATGTAATGGCTTTTGTACTGTAATGCGATGTAATGGCTAGCGCTGTAGAAGTCATTGCGACGTCTTAGTATTTATTCATTAATTTGTCATTTTTGCACTTGTTAACACAGTCCATGCATAGGTTGCAACTCATTTGTACAAGTTTAGCAACCAAATATAGGAATAAGCGAAATAAAGGTGAACAGTCAACCTTCACAAAGAGCCTTCCAAAGGCAGCCTCAAGTTGCTGCATGTTTAGTTTCTTTTGAACCGTTTCGGTTGAAAACAATATTTCTGTTAAAATCTGCCGATTATGCGCAGAGGATGGATTAAGTGGCATGTGCGGCTGATTCATAATTAACGCATCAGCAGCACAATTGTATAATGCACAAATGGCATCCACCTCAGAGTGTGTGGATGTCTGTAAGCTGTTATTTCGCTATTCAGCAGTTAGTAAGCGCTCATTAGGGGGTCTGCCAGGATGAGATGCCAAAGTTGGGAAGATACCCTCCCCACTTTTCCAAATGGCATGCCATACCTTACGCATTAGCCTTGTCCGGAACATGATTGCTTAAGGCAGCAATTTCTAAACATCATTTCATGTTCTCTTACAACTCCCCCTCCCTCCCCTCCACCGCCGCACACACACACAGGCCCCAGGCGATATATATATATATATATTTTTAAACCTCTTGAATATAAAGGAGATACATTTATCAGAATGGAAGTTGTTTTGGTAAAATGTAGGCTGGTCGAAACATACATTTTACCAAAACAACTTCCATTCTGATAACTGAATCTCCTTTATATTGAAGAGGTTTTAAAAAAATATATTTATATATAGCAAAATTCTAGCCTTCCAACTCCATTTGTTTAGGGCTCCATGCGTCTTAAAAAGAGGATAGAGGCAGATAGAGAGGGAGAACTTGCCTCGGTGCCTAGAGGCACTTCGTTTGAACAATTGAGGCAGCTCAGCTGTGACTGTGGCACAATCTTTCTGGTACTACAGATGGCAACATGGTCAACGAATCCCACCCGCTTTAGAATCTCACATATGGTTCAACCAGTTCATCAGCCAGCCTATTACTGTCACATCCAACATGAGACGGGCAATTTTGACGTCATCCAGAACGTGCCTTCTTTATCCCACTTTAAAACAACTGTGGCCTCTGCTTTATACGTCACATCGTGTATTTATTTCCCAGTTAACCCAACACAGAGTGTTTCACAGAAGGAGGTCTTGCTGGTAAAACCTTAACTGGGAAAGAATAAAATTCATGACGTGACGTGGATAGCCGAGTATGGTTCACACTGCTTTGACAGCTGTCCACTTAAAACGGAGTAGATCTGCAAAGTGGGTCATTTGACAGAGACTCTCGCACAAAGACCGGCAATTGCAAATCAAACGACTGGCATTGTGGCGCTAGTAGCCTGAGAGAGGACAACAGTCAGTATACCAAATCTTTGGTATCCCGTTTCTCTGGTGAAACGGTCACATTCCTTATGAGTCGCTCATCCGGCACCGGCACTCATTTTAGGGAACAGAGACGTATTTTTCATCATCAGTCTTCACGCAGAGCAAGTGAGAACGAGGCATATGTAGAGGAGAAAGAATCAAAAAGAGAAGATCAAAAGAAGGTGGCATGGATGGAAAATAACCTGCTAGAGCCAAGAACTGTATAACGGTGCGGAAAAGGAAGTATGAGACGGAAGACTCGTCAGCCTGGAGGTTCGTAGCACCTGGGACAGGCTCATAGGGATAGCGCTGAGGCCCTACGTGCAGTATTATTATCACAAATTAAACATTGCATGAGAGGCCGTGGCAACCGCAGCTGCCCTCAACGCTTTGTGAGGCACCTTACAAATGCTCACAGCGAGCTGCAAGTGGCCTTCTCACGCAGCACTGCTGAGGTGTTACTGAGTGCCAGGAAGCAGTAAGGCGGTCCCTTGGTGGCGGCCATGCCCGAGCCCCACAGACATCCGAGGGCAAAGCCACTGTTTCCACTCTTTGAAATGTGACAAACGCTTGATCTATCAGTCATTTGTGCGCGAATTTTATTAATCGGATTTGCGTTTCTTTTTGCGGGAAAATGGGTGATCCGAGGCTCTCACTTTGCCTCTCGCAAAACTGAAAGTGAGTCATTATTTCAAAAACAAGTGGTGACGTTAGTTACATGTCCGCGGATCCGCGCTGCTGCTTTCAATGCTAGTCACACAATGCAGCAGCAGGTAGTGCCACGCGTTAGGGGCGGGGGTGCAGACCACAGTGTAAGAGAATAGTCACGGCCAACCAACCCCATCCCTCGCAGGCATGGTCTCTCCTCCCTTAACAATTTTGCACGAATTCCACACCAGGCTGGCTCCGGATCCAGGTTAGCAGCGAAGGCCCGCTGCCATGCACAGCTCCGCTCGCAGGCTGCGCCGGTGCCCGGTCTGCAGGCGGTGGACACTGCGCCAGCGTCACTTGAAGCTGCTGGAGCGGGGGGCAGATAGGAGGGGGGGGGGCAGATAGGAGGGGGGGGCAGATAGGAGCGGGATGCAGGGGGCGGCGGAGGTAGAGGCGACCACTGGAGCTCAGGGCACAGAGAGGACCCGGGCGGCTTCCCGCACGGGTCAGAACGTCTCGCAGCATCGGGCAGTTACACTAATCGGCGTGGGGGGCAGATAGGAGGGGGGGGCAGATAGGAGCGGGATGCAGGGGGCGGCGGAGGTAGAGGCGACCACTGGAGCTCAGGGCACAGAGAGGACCCGGGCGGCTTCCCGCACGGGTCAGAACGTCGGTTACACTAATCGGCGTGGGGGGGCAGATAGGAGCGGGATGCAGGGGGCGGCGGAGGTAGAGGCAACCACTGGAGCTCAGGGCACAGAGAGGACCCGGGCGGCTTCCCGCACGGGTCAGAACGTCTCGCAGCATCGGGCAGTTACACTAATCCCTGGCAGAAAACAACCGGCTGCAAAAGTCACAGACCAGCCCTTTGCTCACAGATGGGACGGCGGCTGGCTCCTTCTCCTCCGCAGCGGGACTTCCGGCTTGCTTGTAGGCAGGCCTCCGTCCTCTCTCCGCTTGCCTGTCTAGCAGCGCGGCCCCGAGCAGGAAGGCGGGTGCAGCGTGTGGGAATCCCGGGCCCGGCAGTGAAGTCTTTGGCAATGCCGGGTGGGCACCGGCCTTAAATTAAACAGCGAAGTCCCTGGCAGGGTGGGCACCTGCCAGGGGACCCAAAAATCGCCAAGGAGCGGGGCAAATGCACGGCACAAACGCAGCCTTTTAGGCCTTCTACCTAAAAACAAGTCAGGTCCCGGGCCGCGCTGTGATTGGCTGACGTCACGGGGGTGTCCCGGGCCGGCAGCCAATCACAGCGCGGCCCGGGAATGACGTCACGGGGGTGTCCCGGGCCGGCAGCCAATCGCAGCGCGGCCCGGGACAAAGGGGCGGGGCTTAAAAAAAGCACCAGAAACGCCCCCGAATCGCGTTTTCGAGAGAAAGCGCGATTGACAGCCTCTGTCTCCCAATGGCTAGCCTCCATTTATGGAGCTAGCCAATGAGAGGCAGAGGCGGTGCCGACATCCCTACTGTAGACAATAGTTTTCGATCTGGGAGTGGCACTGCGTGCCCCTCGCCAGGTCGAAACCTAAAAAGAACCCAATGGATGAGACCAAAATAGAGAGCAAGGAGAAGGATGCTTTCATAGACGAACTCCTTACAATAAGACCAGCCCCATATAATGTTGCACTGGACCACAGCTGCCGAGAACAAATCAGCCAACGCAAGACCTCTGGAATCTAGCACTCTTCCAAGTTACACTGCTTCGCCACCCCCCGGTCCAGAACACATCACCTAACAAATTGGCTAAATCACCAGCATCCTATAAGACAAGTACATCGCAGTTGACCCGAAGGAGAGGCCTTATGAACTCCTGTTGCAGGAGGTATTGCAACTATTTTGACTCCACCAACTACAAGGCAAAAACAGGTACCCCCCAATCAAAAGCTGATTTTGTAGAGATTGTGAAGGGTAACATAGGTATGGATTTCTTAGGGCACTACAGTGAGAGTGAATTACTTTACACGAGCAAAGAAGTCACCAGGGCGGTGTATATTCGAAAATGTAGACATTGGCACATGAATGGTGGGTTGATCTAATGCAGTGAAAAAAGTTGCAAAGAAATGTTAGGATGAAAATGGTTGGAAAGGAACTGAAGCTGTTAAAATTGGCAGGGGTAAAGACACATGTGAGAGAGTTGACTGAGATCATATGGGGATTGACATGAGCTGAAGGGATTTAGGGAGCTATGGTCTAAGAAAGAAAAGGGTGAGGCGGAAGAAAGAGTCATGAGGAGGGAGAAGAAATGCAGGGTGCAATAAAAGAATTCCCTTGAGAGAGGTACAGGGAGGAATATATATAAATGTCCCTTGGCACCAGACAGATCTTTTCCACTTCACAAATTCTCTTCCGAGACTCAGGGAAATCCTGATAAATTGCATAAATTATTAGATCAGAAGTTTTGTGGGAGTACCTGGATGTACTTTTTGAAGTGGCTGTTTCAAAAGACATTTGGGCAGAATGCGAGGGAGTTGTTAATTAGTGGACCCAGGACCCACCCCTAGAGTAGAGAACATAAATTAACCACCACCATTCAAGAATACTAAATATGGCACAGCCATTGCCCACTTTAAAACCAATTTTCACCAAAAGGAGATCATTTGGCTCAAGATTGTTTGAACATCCCAATAGCCAAGTACTTTAATAGGCTAATTTAGGTGCTCATGGAGCATAGCGGTCTGAACGGCCGGTTAGGAGACTATATGAGAGGGTTCCTTGCCTCCTTTGTGCAAGGGCTGCGACCTGAGATTAACAATCAGATCATGGGAGGAGGAGCTTAGCGCGCACCCAAGATGGTCGCGTGAGCTCAGAGCTCCCGGACCCTCGCCACCTCCACCGATTATCCTGCACCTTATCCTGATTTGGACGACGGGCTTTTGTGGTCGTGACCCTGCTGATCATTTCCTCGTTTCCGCATTTCGTCTAGGCTCCCGGGAACCGGAAATATGGACTTTTGACCATTTTTGGCCTGCTCCATGGTACTGCCCCGGGCTTGCTTTCCCTGCCAGCCGGGTGGTAATTGAATAACAACGGCACGTGTGACTCTCCCCTGCCCGGTCTCCAACTTTCGGTTTCGGTTCCGGTGCCTCCACCTCATGGACTCTGCCTTGGTCGCCTAGGTGATTTGATCCTCTCACCTGGCCCGCAGGTGCTTGGCGATCCTGGTTTTCCCTGCTTCTTGACTGGTGGCTGGCCTTTACCGATTCTCCGACTTGCTGAGGGCACTTCGAGTGTAGCCATTTTCATTAGGTCTCAGAGTACCCCTCGGGGCGCACAACCCAAAATGGCCACCAAGCCCGAGGGAGAAAGACGCAAGACCAGACCGGCAGCTCGAGGAGGCTCTGTGCAGTCCAACGTCATGGATCGATACACCCTCACTAAGGGCTCTCCGGGTGGACCGAGCAAACCCCCTGCCAACCTTGGGGACGACT
The DNA here is from genome assembly GCF_964261635.1 of Lissotriton helveticus. Lineage (NCBI taxonomy): Eukaryota > Metazoa > Chordata > Amphibia > Caudata > Salamandridae > Lissotriton > Lissotriton helveticus. The sequence continues at coordinate 914,639,679 of NC_136059.1, read as the reverse complement.
CCCTGTTGGATGGAGATCTGTCGTTGAAAGACGTCATGGGCGCCATTAATAGGATGAATGCCACGCTAGGACAGCAATACGAGGCCCTGACCCATAAGTTGGACACAGTTGCCATAGATGTCACCCTGATCAGGGCGGACCTTGCGAAGACTAACGAGAAGGTCAAATCCCTAGATCTGAAGACATCTAGCCTTATTACCGACGTCTCCGAATTACAGACTGAAGTCGGTAACCTGAGGTCCGCCCGTGACTACCTCTCTCGAAGCCTGGATGATTTTGAAGGCCGCGCTCGACGGAACAACGTCCGACTGGTCGGGGTACCGGAGACGACGGAATCGTCATCGGTGGATCTACTAGTGGAGGACCTTGTCCTGAATCACTTAGCGCCCAAAGGCCTTAGCAAGTTTTTTGCAGTAGAACGGGCCCACCGTATCCCGGGTGGCCCGCCTAAGCTTGGAGCTCCCCCGCGGCCCATCATTGCACGGATCTTTAACTTTCGTGACAGAGACATGATCCTCCAGGCTTCCCGCACATCGGGCCCTACGGCTTATGAGAATGCTTCGGTTAACTTCTACCCGGACTTCACCCAGCAGGTCCAGAAGCAGCGCCTTGGATTTCAGGGGGTGAAGAGGAGACTGCGGGACAGAGACATGAAATATGCCATGCTTTTCCCGGCTCGCCTGCGTGTGGTCTACAATGATAGGACATTTTTCTTTGATCATCCTGGAGCAGCCAGCGACTGGCTGGACTCACTGCCCCCTCGAGAACAATTTGACCGTCCTGATCACTCCGGTGGTGCGGGGGACGGCCCGGTGGAGCAGGAATGAGGAGCGAACTCGGCTCCCGGGCCGCCATGTTGACTTTCGGGAGTGGTTTGATGCTACGCAACTATTGTTTGCTATTGTGTTGTCAGAACGGGGTGTGGGCGGGGGTCGGGTGAATCTTCCTCCTCTGGGGTTCTTTTCGTAGATTCGTTGTATATTAGGGCGACAGGCACACTGCAAGTTGGGGTGGCTCTTGAGTCTTACGCAGGGGTGCGGGGTGGGGGGTATGATGATGTTTTGGGGGGTTGAGGGGTTTCGATTTTTGTTTCTCTGTTTTCTTCAAGGCACTGTACTGATGATCTTCTGTATTTACGTGTTGCGTTGGGGGTGGGGGGGGCCTTGGGGTGGCCTGTGGGATGGGGGATAGGGTACTATGTATACTGTGTTGGAACGTCAATGGGTTGGGTGATAGAATTAAGAGGGGGGTGGTTTTGCAGATGCTGCGACGCTTGTCTCCGGATGTGGTTTTGCTTCAGGAGACGCATCTGCTCGGCAACACGTGCCATGCACTGAATAGAGGTGGCTATCGTCTCATTGCACACTCAGGTTTCACTTCTGGCTCCAGGGGGGTGGGTATTATGGTTCGGACCTCCCTCCCTCTCGCTGTAGACGATATTATACTTGATGATAGAGGGCGGTACGCCGCCATTGTTGGGCGCTGGGAGGGGAAGGTGATCACTATGTTTTCGGTCTATATACCTCCGGGCCTCCAAACTACGACTTATGCCGATCTGGGAAGAGTGATTCTGGGGGTCCCCGAAGGTTTGCTGGTGGTTGGGGGGGATTTCAATTCGGTAGTGTCTGGGACATTTGACCGTTACCCTCCCCGTGTTATCGCACAATCTCAATCCTGGTTGGGGGACTTCCTGGAGGCGCTGGGGCTGGCTGATTGCTGGCGTTTACATCATCCTGGGCAACGCCAGTATACCTTCCACTCTGGGGCCCACGGTAGCCTTTCGAGACTTGATTATGTACTGATGCCCTCCTCTCAGGCTTCCCTTATAGGGGAGGTTAAACATCTAGCCAGGGGTATCTCGGATCATTCCCCGTTGTGGTTGGTTGTGAACGCACATCTGGGTTCGGAGGGTCGTCTCGCCCCGATTAACCCGTGGTACCTCCGCGATCCTAAGATCAGGAAGGAACTCCTTGCAGCGATCAATCACTACTTTACTGACAACGTTGGTTCAGTGACCTCTTCTGTTTCTCTATGGGAAGTGTACAAAACTGTAATTCGAGGCCAGGCCCTCTCATCGATTGGCCATGTTAAGAGATGTAGGCGGGAGGAGGTTGTCCGTCTTGAGTCTGAAATTTCCGCCCTTGAAGGGGAGTTGGATTCTGGGGTCTCCCCTGAGAAGCTGCACCTTCTAAACCTGAAACAGCTTGAATATAGAGCGCTGGTGACTGATGCTGCGAAAGAGATGGGTCGTGAACGACAGGGGCGGCTGTATGATGTGGGTGATAAGGCTGGGAAATTGCTGGCTTGGTTGGATAGGAGAGAATGCGCGAGTCGAGTAGTTCCTGTTGTGGTGGATGAAAATGGTGTGGATGTCACTGATCCAGCTGGAATCGTGACGCGCTTTGCTGACTATTTTCGGGTGGTGTACTCCTCGGTGTCCGATCGGCCGGAGCGGGACTCCCACTTGCTTCTACGTCATATCTCGCTCCCATGCCTGTCTGATCAAGAGAGGGATCTGTTGGAAGCTCCGCCCACTGCGGATGAGATTGCGACCGTTATCCGCTCGATTCGCTCGGGGCGGGCCTCGGGCCCGAATGGGCTCCCTATTGAACTTTATAAGCTCTGTCCGGATGTACTGGCGCCGTATCTCCGATCGATGTTCTTGGAGTCACTGGAGGAGGGGTTTCTTCCTCCTGACCAGAGACTGGCCTCCATAGTAGTTATCCATAAGGAGGGTAAGCCGCGTGACCGTTGTGAATCCTTTAGACCTATTTCCCTGATCAATGCTGAACCTAAGATCCTGGCCAAAGTCCTTGCTAATCGTCTGGTGTCTGTTATAGGCGATCTGGTTCACCCGGACCAGTCCGGCTTTATACCGCACCGAAACACGGCACTTAACCTTCGGCGACTGCATGGAGTCCTCGCGAGAGCGGGGACTCTGCTGGAGCCGGCCATCTTGGCGTCCATGGACGCCACCATGGCGTTTGACACGATCGAGTGGCCTTATCTTTGGGCGGTCCACAGTAAATTCGGTTTTGGACCCGCCTTTATTCGCTGGGTGCAATTGCTCTATGCTGACCCCTTAGCCAGGGTGGTGGTGAATGGGCGGGCCTCGACCCCCTTTGCTCTTGGTAGGGGGACACGCCAGGGTTGTCCTTTGTCCTCGCTCTTGTTTGCCCTAGCTCTGGAACCACTGGTGGCTTGGTTGAGGTGGGAACCGTCCTTGAGGGGAATTAGATGGTCCCCGGACTTTGAGGATCGGATATCTCTGTACGCAGACGATATACTTTTGTACCTTACGTCACCTCGTAAGTCGTTAATCGTCCTTTTTGATGTTTTGACTTCCTTTCATAAAAATTCCGGTCTAGTTATCAACTGGTCAAAATCCTGTATTTATGTTCTTTCCGGTGACGCTCCACTTTTGCCACGTGGCTGTCCCATCTCGGTGGCGCTGGAGGGTTTTAGGTATCTGGGGATCTTTATTACCTTGGACCCCGCACTTCGATATTAACGCAATTTGCTGCCCCCCCTCCAGCGCCTCCGTGCGGATGTTGGAACGTGGAGTCGGCTTCCTCTCTCTCCTCTGGGACGAGCAGCGTTGTTTAAGATGATGTCGCTCCCCCGATTTCTCTATGCGCTTCAGAATACGCTCGATGTTGTACCGGCTAGCTATTTTCGGGAGATTGAGGGCCTCCAGAGGCAGTTGCTATGGGGGGGCCGGTCTCGCATTGCCCTTTCGAAGCTTACATTCCCGTGGTACGATGACGGCATCGCTCTCCCTGACATCCGTCGCTACTACTGGGCCTCTCAGCTGGGGGCCATCAATCATGGCACCTACACTCCTTCGCCAAATCCGGCCTTTGCGATGGATAAATGGTTGTTGCCCGGTGGTGACTACAACAGGGCTCTGTATGCGAAGTTGACCGTCGGGTCACTTACGGGGCCCACTAAAACAGTCGTGCAGGTGTGGCATCGGGCCACGGCTGCTACAGGCTGGGCTGATAAGTTGACCCGTGCCACGCCGCTTTATGCCTCGGATAAACTTGGCTCCCTCTGGCGGTCGAAGGGGTTTGATCAATGGGACATGATTGGGATCAGCAAGGTTGATGATGTATGGATCAAGGGTAGGATCAAGTCGTTTGATGAAATGAAAGTTGAATATGGGCTGAATGATAGAGAATCCTTTAGATATGCGCAGGTCCGACACGCGGTCCTGTCTGTTTTCCCCCTGGGCTCGGATGTTCCGGAAGCGTCCCCGCTTGAGGATCGGATACTGGATGGGCATGTCCCTGATAGCACGATCTCCCTCATTTATGAAAAGTTAATCAATATTAGGATTGATCTATTGGATAGCCTTCGGGAGTTGTTGACTAGTGATGGTCTGGAGCTGGATGATGAGGACTGGCAAGCTGCGCTCTCTTCTCCTAAGGAGGTAGCTATTCCGGCACGCCTTCGATTTGTCCAGCTCAAGATTCTTCATAGGGTATATGTGACTGGTCTGCGTCTGGTGCGCATGGGATTCTCGGCGGATGGATTGTGCAGACGTGGTTGCGGTATGGTGGCCACGTTCCTACATATCATTTGGGAATGCCCTGCTGTACTACACTATTGGAATCGCGTGCATGATGTAATGAGTGAGGTTATGGGTGTGCGGTTGAAGCCTGAAGCGCGGAGATGCTTGTTGAATGTTTGGGAACCGAATGATTGTACCCAAGCGCAGCTTCGATGGGTGACACTGGGTAACATGATAGCCAAGCGTGACATTGCCCAGATTTGGAAAAACAACAAGTGATGGACTGAATGTGGATCAATGTCACACACTCCCCCAGTCAAAAGATCTGGGCCCAAATCCATCGTTTTTTTGCACTCCACACCACCCTGGGTTAGACAATGGCGATATGCAAATCAGCTCTGACCCTGTTGCCCCATGGGAACAGTCCAGTCCGAACTACAAAAGCCATGTCCTTCCCAGAACGGAATCAAGCATCCGAGGACCGGACCGGTTTCGAGGTAACACCTCTCTTCAGCCCGGCTAGCTTGACTCCAAGTGGTGTGGAGTGCCTGGGACCCACGTCTGGGCATCCCCAGCGCACTTAGGGCGGCAATTGCAAAAACAACAAGTGATGGACTGAATGTGGATCAATGTCACACACTCCCCCAGTCAAAAGATCTGGGCCCAAATCCATCGTTTTTTTGCACTCCACACCACCCTGGGTTAGACAATGGCGATATGCAAATCAGCTCTGACCCTGTTGCCCCATGGGAACAGTCCAGTCCGAACTACAAAAGCCATGTCCTTCCCAGAACGGAATCAAGCATCCGAGGACCGGACCGGTTTCGAGGTAACACCTCTCTTCAGCCCGGCTAGCTTGACTCCAAGTGGTGTGGAGTGCCTGGGACCCACGTCTGGGCATCCCCAGCGCACTTAGGGCGGCAATTGCAAAAACAACAAGTGATGGACTGAATGTGGATCAATGTCACACACTCCCCCAGTCAAAAGATCTGGGCCCAAATCCATCGTTTTTTTGCACTCCACACCACCCTGGGTTAGACAATGGCGATATGCAAATCAGCTCTGACCCTGTTGCCCCATGGGAACAGTCCAGTCCGAACTACAAAAGCCATGTCCTTCCCAGAACGGAATCAAGCATCCGAGGACCGGACCGGTTTCGAGGTAACACCTCTCTTCAGCCCGGCTAGCTTGACTCCAAGTGGTGTGGAGTGCCTGGGACCCACGTCTGGGCATCCCCAGCGCACTTAGGGCGGCAATTGCAAAAACAACAAGTGATGGACTGAATGTGGATCAATGTCACACACTCCCCCAGTCAAAAGATCTGGGCCCAAATCCATCGTTTTTTTGCACTCCACACCACCCTGGGTTAGACAATGGCGATATGCAAATCAGCTCTGACCCTGTTGCCCCATGGGAACAGTCCAGTCCGAACTACAAAAGCCATGTCCTTCCCAGAACGGAATCAAGCATCCGAGGACCGGACCGGTTTCGAGGTAACACCTCTCTTCAGCCCGGCTAGCTTGACTCCAAGTGGTGTGGAGTGCCTGGGACCCACGTCTGGGCATCCCCAGCGCACTTAGGGCGGCAATTGCAAAAACAACAAGTGATGGACTGAATGTGGATCAATGTCACACACTCCCCCAGTCAAAAGATCTGGGCCCAAATCCATCGTTTTTTTGCACTCCACACCACCCTGGGTTAGACAATGGCGATATGCAAATCAGCTCTGACCCTGTTGCCCCATGGGAACAGTCCAGTCCGAACTACAAAAGCCATGTCCTTCCCAGAACGGAATCAAGCATCCGAGGACCGGACCGGTTTCGAGGTAACACCTCTCTTCAGCCCGGCTAGCTTGACTCCAAGTGGTGTGGAGTGCCTGGGACCCACTTCTGGGCATCCCCAGCGCACTTAGGGCGGCAATTGCAAAAACAACAAGTGATGGACTGAATGTGGATCAATGTCACACACTCCCCCAGTCAAAAGATCTGGGCCCAAATCCATCGTTTTTTTGCACTCCACACCACCCTGGGTTAGACAATGGCGATATGCAAATCAGCTCTGACCCTGTTGCCCCATGGGCACAGGGTCAGCGCTGATTTGCATATCGCCATTGTCTAACCCAGGGTGGTGTGGAGTGGAAAAACTATGGATTTGGGCCCAGATCTTTGGACTGGGGTGAATGTGTGACATTGATCCACATTCTGTCCATCACTGTTGTGTTTGCAATTACCGCTCTAAGTGTACTGGGGATGCTCAGACGTGAGTCCCAGGCACTCCACACCACTGGAATCAAGCTAGCCGGGCTGATGAGAGGTGTTACCTCGAAACCGGGCCGGTCCTCGGATGCTTGTTTCCGTTCTGGGAAGGACATGGCTTTTGTAGTTCGGACTGGACTGTTCCCATGGGGCACAGGGTCAGCGCTGATTTGCATATCGCCATTGTCTAACCCAGGGTGGTGTGGAGTGGAAAAACGATGGATTTGGGCCCAGATCTTTGGACTGGGGTGAATGTGTGACATTGATCCACATTCTGTCCATCACTGTTGTGTTTGCAATTACCGCTCTAAGTGTACTGGGGATGCTCAGACGTGAGTCCCAGGCACTCCACACCACTGGAATCAAGCTAGCCGGGCTGATGAGAGGTGTTACCTCGAAAATGGGCCGGTCCTCGGATGCTTGTTTCCGTTCTGGGAAGGACATGGCTTTTGTAGTTCGGACTGGACTGTTCCCATGGGGCACAGGGTCAGCGCTGATTTGCATTACGCCATTGTCTAACCCAGGGTGGTGTGGAGTGGAAAAACGATGGATTTGGGCCCAGATCTTTGGACTGGGGTGAATGTGTGACATTGATCCACATTCTGTCCATCACTGTTGTGTTTGCAATTACCGCTCTAAGTGTACTGGGGATGCTCAGACGTGAGTCCCAGGCACTCCACACCACTGGAATCAAGCTAGCCGGGCTGATGAGAGGTGTTACCTCGAAACCGGGCCGGTCCTCGGATGCTTGTTTCCGTTCTGGGAAGGACATGGCTTTTGTAGTTCGGACTGGACTGTTCCCATGGGGCACAGGGTCAGCGCTGATTTGCATATCGCCATTGTCTAACCCAGGGTGGTGTGGAGTGGAAAAACGATGGATTTGGGCCCAGATTTTTGGACTGGGGTGAATGTGTGACATTGATCCACATTCTGTCCATCACTGTTGTGTTTGCAATTGCCCAGCTTTGGGGCACTCAGAGGCCTCCTACGGTTCTGGCATGGCAACAGAACATGGACTGGTCCATGTTTCGTGAAAAGACTGTGTATGTCTCCCGGGGCAGACCTGGCAAGAGGGGGAAGATTTGGACTCAATGGAACGCGTACCGTGGAGATATATGTACCCCCCCCCCTTTCGGAATTTGATACCGACTTGTCTTCCTCCCAACCTGATGTTTCCTCCGCAGAAGTATAGATATATTGATTGTTTCTTTTATCCTTCTCTTCCCCCCATCCCACAGTATATTTTGAATGCGATACTGTTAGCTTTACGTTTGTACCCCCCCCGCAAAACCACATGATGACATGCTTGTACTGGACTGCCTTGTTTTCTTTTGTTTTTCTATTTTCTTGTTCTTTACATTCAATAAAAAAGTTTTCAAAAAAAACAAAAACAATCAGATCATGCAAGGTGTTCTCTGCTGGCAAAGCAAACCCATAGATGAAAATCTCTAGTTTGCGAAATATAGTAGCCACATGCTGGATGCTAATTGAAATTTATGTTCGCGCAGATACAGCTGGAGCAGGGTGGACCTGTGAGAGTGTTTAAATTATCCATCTAGGATTAAATATTGATCCCAGAGTAGGAATAAACATATAGGGAGTCTCCATGTCATAGGGATGGGGAATACCCAAGGATTAGGAAGAGTTTGAGCAGGTGTGCCAGGAAACAGCATAAGTGCTTTAAACAAGATACCCTCGTCACATCTGTAACAAGGTCAGTCATTGGAAGTGGGAAAACAGCTATAATCCTGATCCAGCAATAACTGAAACCCAAGCAGCAAATCTCTTCGTGCAGGCAAAGCTCCCCCGTACCTAGAACCTCCAATGGCAACTCCAAAGATCGGGAAACCAAGTTTGTCTGCAAATTCTCTTGTCCCCACACAGATAGCAGGAGGTATCCCCATTTCCAACCCAGCAACAGAGCTTCACACAACCCATTTCCACCCCGGAGTGCCCTGATTCCCATCATGTTTGGGGGTTCCACAGAATTTGAACTGGTGCCATGATGGTCCCCTGGGAGGAGGAGGAATGCGTGCTTGGTGCAATCCTAGAAGTGAATCATAGTAGCCTATATGTAGATGGAAAGATTAATGTACATTCCATGTCCTTTCTGATAGACATAGGAGCCACTTGTTCCACTGTTAGAAAAGTTGAGGACCCAAATCTACCCCTCTCAGGAAAGGAAATCCAAGTTGTTGGCATTACAAACCAGCAGTCTATGAATCAAGCTACTGCCCCAGTGAAAATTAGGGACATTAAAGAACACAATTAGTTCATTGTATGTGACTTAAGTCCTGTACATTTATTGGTATGGGACCTGCTTTATAAACTCAATTGCATCATATACTGTACACCAGACGAAGTTTAAATTGGCAGTTCGGGCTGGACTGTTCCCATGAGGCACAGGGTCAAGGCTGATTTGCATATGGCCATGTCTGAACTGGGGTGGTGTGGAGTGCAAAAAAACGATGGATTTAGGCCCAGATCTCTGTACTGGGGTGAATGTATGACATTGTTCTACCTTCTGTCCATCAACTGTTGTTTTTGCATTTGTCACCCGAGTGGGACGGGTATGCTCAGGCGTGAGTCCTGTGCTCTCCACACCACTGGAGTCAAGCTATCCTGGCTGATGATGGCTGATAGCCAGAAACCGGTCCTAGGATGCTTTATTCCGGTCCAGGGAAGACATGTCTTGGCAGTTTGGGCTGGACTGTTCCGATGAGGCACAGGGTCACGGCTGATTTGCATATGGTCATGTCTGAACTTGGGTGGTGTGGAGTGCCAAAAAACGATGGATTTAGGCCCATATCTCTGTACTGGGGTGAATGTATGACATTGTTCTGCATTCTGTCCATCAACTGTTGTTTTTGCGAGTTTAAATTGCAGGCACCAGAATCTGTATTCAGATTATACTGTGCTCTTACTATAGAAGACCTACATATTGACCTAAAAGGGACAGTCAGAGAAGATATGGGGACTTCGACAGGTAACGAGATTAAGTTGATTAAGGATGCCAAGTGTCTAAAAATAACCCTTTGGTCAGACTCTTTGTTTCCTCAGACACGCCCTTACCAAATGATCCCAGAGCCATTGCAGTAATAACACCTGTCATTGAGAGTATGTTAGACCAACAGGGCTGAAGGAGGTGATTGGGAGTCCATGCAACTCCCAATCATGGCTTTGCAGAAAACAAACAAGAAATTGTCAATAGGGCAGAATTGAACCCTTTCGATGCTAGGCCTTCAGCCCCCCCCGTACTCCCCCTGGTGCTAAGCTTTTTTTTGGACTATTGGGGGTAGTTCGAACTTAGGCACCTGTAACTTTTTGTCCACATAAGATATCCACGCCAAATCACCATCTTACCAGCTTTCAGGGACAAGCAGACTTTTTTGTCAGAAAACCAACATTTTCTACACAGTTTGGCTTTTTACTGGGACATAGCCTATTTTTGCTACTTTTTGTGCTTTCAACCTTGTTCCAGTTAGTGGTAGAAATGAGTATGAAAGCAATAATGAATCCTGGAAAGCTATACATTTTTGAGAAGTAGACAACATTCTGAATTCAGCAAGGCGTCATTTGTGTAGATCCTTCAAGTTTTAAAACAAATAGAACTAACAGTTGAAAATAAGAAATATTGAAAATGAGTTGAAAAAAACATTAATTTCTGCCAAATGTTTTCATTGTAACTTCTTTTAAGTATGACAGTTTTTTAAAAGTAATTTACCGTTACATCCACTGGACCCTTTTGGTTGTCAGGTTATATAGGACTTATAGGTTCACCAAGAACTTGAGGAACCCAGAGCCAATAACTGAGCTGTGTCTTGCAATGGTTTTTCATTGTGTACCGGGTACATAGCAATATGTTTGGTAAAATATAAAGAGTGAAAAATAGGTATCAAGGACACCTATGTATTTATGAAATGGGAACAAAATATAGAATTTAGAAGCAGAAGTTATTTGCACATCTTCTAAATTGTGGGTACCCATACTAGCATGTGAATTATAGGAAATTTTTGAAAGTGACTTCTTTTTAACACATTGTCTTACATTTGGAAGGCAAATATGCATAGAAATTCAATAGCTAATAGTAGTTGTTCTACAATTCTGTGTTCCCCGAAGTTTCTCAATACAAACTTGTACCTCACTTGTGTGGGTAGGCCTAGTGCCTACGACAGGAAACGTCTGAAAACGCAACGTGGACACATCACATTTTTCCATTGAAAACAGACCCTGCTTTTGCAATGTGCTAGCTAAGGATTGTGAACCCTAGCTCAGCAGGCACATAGGGAAACTGAGAAAACCTATGCATTTTGAAAACTAGACACCCAGGGAAATCCAGGATGGGGTGACTTGTGTGACTCTCACCAGGTTCTGTTACCCAGAATCCCTTGCTAATCTCAAAACTTGTCTCAAAAAACACATTTTCCTCATATTTCTGTGATGGAAATTTCTGGAATCTGTGTGGATCCACAAACTTCCAGGCATCCCTCATTCCCCAAAATCTCCCTATAAAAGCGAAATGTCACTTGTCGGGGTAGTCTAAGTGCCCGCAGCAGGGAAGGGCCCAAAACGTATTGTGGAGACATCAAAATGACCTATCACAAAACGTACTCAAAGGAAGGGGGAAAAAGAGGGAAAAATTGGCTAGGCTCACCCTCCAAAAATGTATGTCAACCTGAAAATCCCTATATCTGGGGATCAAGAAACTAGCCCTTGGATGATTGGCATTCACAACACTTGCTGGGGTTGGAAAGTTCAAATTTTTAGAAAGAAAAAAAAATGTCTTTCTTGAGTCCCCTCACTCACCAGGGTTTCCCCACGGTAACATGCTTCATCATTGGGGCCATCCCAGTCCTCTACGGACTGAGGCATGCTACGACTTGCGAATTACGTAGGAGCACTAAAGTGATAGACTATGTGTAGTGCAGTCAGTGTAGTGAAGTGGAGTGGGTTTTGAAGTGAGTTAAAACTACCTATCTAGTGTGCGACGATGATTTATTCTTGCTCCTAGTAGGTCAGAACTCAAAAAACGTTTAGAGGAACTAAACAAACCCATGAATGAATTTGAGATCAGCTTAAAAGATACCAAATATGTGAAATTCCACAAAGACAAAAAATCATTTTCTCATGAGAAAGTATACCCCTATACGAAAGAGGACTGTACCCCCTCAGGGAGGAATCCAGGCTACAATATTGATTTTCTAAAAATGTAAACTTTCCAACCCCAGCAAGTGTTGTGAATACCAATCATCCAAGGGCTAGGTTCGTGATCCCCAGATGTAGGGATTTTCAGGTCGACTATCACAAAACGACCTGATTTTGCAAGGGGTCACCTGGGGTTTGGCCCCAGGCTCGGCCGCCATCCAGGGAAACCTACCAAACCCAAACATTTCTGAAAACTAGACACCAGGGAGAATCCAGGAAGGTATGGCTTGCGTGGATCACCCAAAGTTTCCCCACCCTTAATTCCCTGCAAACCTTAAATTTAGCTGAAAAAAAACACATTTCTGTGAAGGATAGTTCTGGAATCTGGGTGGATCCATAAACTTCCACCCATCCAGCATTCCCAAAAGTCTCCTGATAAAAATGGTACATGACTGGTGTGTGTGGGTAAGTGCCTGCTGCAGGTAAGGACCCACAATTTATTGCGGAGACATCAAAATTACCTATCACAAAATGACCTGGTTTTGCAAGGGAGGTCACCTGGGTTTTTACCCCAGGACACGGCAGCCATCTATCAAACCCAGACATTTCTGAAAGCTAGACACCAGGGGAAGTCCGGAGAGGTATGGCTTGCATGAATCCACTAACATTTTCCTATCCAGAATCCCCTGTAAATCTCAAATTTGGCTGAAAATATCACATTTTCCTCACACTTCTGTGATGGAAAGTTCTGGAATCTGCGTGCATCCACAAACTCCATCCTACCCAGCATTCCCCAGAGTCCCCAGATAAAAATGGTACCTCACCTTTTGGGTGGGCTAAGTACCCTCGACAGGCAAGGGGTCTTTGTGTCTAGTTTTTAAAAATGTTTGGGTTTGGTAGGTTTCCCTAATTTTTCCCAGGAGACCAAGGGGAAAGGTGGGTGGTAGGATATTTGTGCCTGCACAGTGACCCTACAACTTATCCACACAGAAATGTGAGGAAAATGTGACTCTGTAAGTAAATTAGAGGTTTGCGGGGGATTCTGGGTGAGAAAACAATGGGGTATCCATTTAAGCCACACCGCCTTCCAAGAGTCAGTACATGCACACCACCATCCCTGCACACCACCAGCCAAGCACCATCCATTCATACCACCAGCCAAGCGCCATCCACATACACTGCCAGCCAAGTGCCATCCATGCACACTCTCAGCAAAGCACTATTCACGCATACCACCAGCCAAGTGCCCCCTGCACTCTGCCAGCCAAGCGCCCTCATGCACTCTGCCAGGCAAGTGCCATCCCTGCACTCCGCCAGCCAAGCACCATGCACACTCTCAGCAAAGCACTATTCACGCATGCCACCAGCCAAGTGCCCCCATGCACTCTGCCAGCCAAGCGCCCCCATGCACTCTGCCAGCCAAGTGCCATCCCTGCACTCCTTCAGCCAAGCACCATCCATACCCTGTCAGCCAAGTACCAGTCAACGTACTCTGCCAGCCAAGTGCTCCTTTCCACACACCCCCAGGCAAGCGCCGATTTACACACACCGTCATCAAGCGTGAGCCCACACACACCATTAGCCAAGTGCAAGCCCACACACACAGCCAGCAAAATGCCAGCCAAGGTCACTACACGCAGACCATCATCCAAACTCCATTTCACACACACAGAAACTCTCCTTGGTTTCTAGTGGTTTTCAAGCACCCTTTAAGGGGTAGATGAAACTAAAAATGTCACTGAAACAGACAAAATGCATGCCTAAAAAAAGGGGAGTGACCGTGCCTATGGGGCTTCTCCCTGACATCCCCATAAACATATCCCTGGGTCCTAGCGGGCTTTCTGCACCCCCCTGGAGGGGCCGTTAAGGGGCTATTGTCCTGGTCTGCCTCGGGGGGAGCGGAAAGACAGTTTTGTGTGTGGGGGCATTAGCATGCCCATTTCAGGCAGCTCCCATCCCTATGTATAAAGAAAAAAGCACAATCCCTGGTGCCTAGTGGGCTTTCTGCCCACCGGTGGGCCGATCAGGGGCTATTGCCCCATGTGCCTTCTGTGGGTCAGAAATACTTTGGAATTTATTGTGGGAGGTGGGGCATTGGCATGGCCATTTTGGGCAGCCCCCACCCCGTATATACATAAAAAATATCCCTGGTGCATTGTGTGCTTTCTGCCCCCCTGTGGACAGATCGGGCGAAATTGCCCCATCTGCCTCCTGGGGAGAAATTAAGACTGCCTATTTTTATTGGGGGGATGGGGGCATTGCACTGCCCATTTTGGGTACCCCCTACCCCTATATACATAAACATAAAAAATCCTTGGTGCCTAGTGTGCTTTCTGCCTCTCCCGGGGGGAATATTGGAGGCCGTAGCCCCCATCTGCCTCCTAGGGGAAGGCAGAAAGACTGTGGAATTGGGAGGGGGCATTGACATGCCCAATTTGGGCAGCCCCCACCGCTATAAATGTAAAAAAAAATCCCAGGTGCCTAGTGTGCTTTTTGCTACCCCCGGGGGGAGATTGAGGGCTATTGCCCCATCTGCCCTCCCCCGTGGGGGCAGAAAGATTGAATGTGCCCAAAATAATGGGGGCGGGAGCAAAAGCTCTTGGCAAAGGAGCCGCTCCTCCCTCCCTGGTGCCTAGTGGTTGGATCCCTGCTTGGGGATTGTCCTCCTGAGGTGATCCTCAAGCAGGGATCCAAAAGGGGAGAATCTCCAGTTTCCAATGATACCTCTCCCATCTGCCTCAGTGCTCAGGGGGCTGAGATAACCCCCTGAGCACTAAGGCAGTAAAACTGAAATGTACCCATCAACTCATTTCAGTTTAGGTTTCTCTGAAATGACATCAGCGCTATGTGCGTACTGATCCCATTTCAGAGAAACAATCAGAACAGCCTAGGGAGCTGGGAAAGCTCTTCCCTAGCTCCTAAGGCTGTTTTGATTGAAAGGAAATCCCTCTGGTGCCCGCACCAGAATGATTACGGGTGCCATGTGCGCGGACAGATGGGAGCCGTCTGATGCATTGAAGGAGTTTGGAAAAATCAACCTAATAGTAATTCTATGACATCCTGTAGTACCAAACCCTGCTTAAACCTATTCTAAATTCCCCCAGAAGTTGAGTGGTTCAAGGTCATTGTCATTAATCAGACATTATTCTCGGTTTCTCCTCTCTATGAGGGACAGTTTCTCTTCGCATTTCGGTCCAAGAGCAGACTCTGGTATGCTGTTATGCTCCTCAAGGGCACACAGAGAGCCCACCATTCTTCAATCCGATTCACAAAACGATTTTAGAAACCTTACAGTTGACATGCAGGTCAACCCTAGTTCATTGCTTCAATGACAAATGAAGCTTGTTGGCAAGTCAAATTCTCTCCACTCAGCTCAGTCATTTAGCTGAGAACGGGCATAAAGTTTCCACGGAAAATGTTCTGTATTGTCAAAAATAAGTCAAGTATCTGAGACCTCAAAATGAGAAGGGAGTCAGAAGAGTGTCCCACAAGCGCATTGTAACGTCCTCAAAATGAAGTTCCCGACCACACAGCGATGCAGCGAGATTACCAGCTTGGGTTAATCATAAAACTACCATACTCACCTGAGCCCATAAACATTCGCACATGAGCCGATAATCACAGCTGTGATCAAGATTTTATATTTCCTTCGTGATGAATTTACCTTTACACGTATTCTTACCATCCCTATCAACTTGGATCTTAATTTCCTCTGTTCATTAGATTAGGTTGTTAGCAGAATAGGTAGAAATTACATTTACCTTTATATCTTTAAGTGACCACAGACTCGAGAGATTTTTAAAAGTTTTATCTAGTAAATAATTTTGTGAGTCAGATACCAATACATGTCAAATACCAATTTCTTTGAGGAAATGCTCAAAAGTAAAACACAATGACTTAGTTAAATCTCATGACGTTGGTACCTGGCAAGGGAGGAAACAGAGAACAGTACAAGGACATACTACACAGAATTATATTTACCTAGAATGGTGTGAGGACCAACCCCTGGCCAAGGTGCTGGAAAGGGGACTCTAGATTAGGAGCCGATAGTTCAGGAGAGGATAGTTGACCTCTTCTAAGTGCAACGCCAGCGTCGCACCCCTCTCTGGTACTACTCGCTTCGATTCTTCCCCTAAAGTGGTCACTCCAGGGTTTTTCTAGAATCGATATGTTTTGAAAACAGTCGCTAATCCCCTGCTAATCCTTTTCTAAACAAACAGGATCATGCACAGCTGGCTCTTGGCCATGGATGAAAAAAAGTGGTGTCCCTTGTACAGAATAAATCTACTGTGCCTAGGGACTTGTTTGTGTACGACAGATTCAGTGATTAAGATATGGTACCAAGAGCCTGATGTTGGAGGGACAGAAGTAAGCTACTAGGTAAAAGGTCACCCGCGTAAGACCATTATGTCATGTGGATAGGATACAATGTATGTAATCGGTATGTACATGAGGGGACTAACCTAAAGGACTTGACACCCTCAAGAAGACCATTTAGCGCACTGCGCTATAAAAGTTTGAGCTTAAATCAGCTCTTCAGTCTAAGCTTCATTCATACAGGTCAATTAACCATACTACCATGGGTAAAAGCCTTGCCATCTTAATGTTTGGGAGAGACAAAGGAGCCAAACTGTCACAATAGACCAATGAGAGATCTATTGACATTGGTAAACTCTGCATTACTGACTCGTCTCACAAACGCAAAATGAAGACTTATGAGGATGGATGCAGCTGTGCTTGGAGCACTCTGTTCAAAAGAAGAGAGCTAGGGCCAGATGTAGGTAGCCAAATACCGGTCAGTAACGGCCGAAATTCGGTAATTTTGGCCGTTACCGACCGGTATTTGGAAAATGAGATGTAGGAGTCAAAATTCTACCGAATTGGTAAATACGAGTCGGTATTCTACCGATTCGGAATGTTCCGAATCCTTATTTACCGAATTCTTATTTACCGAATCGGTAAATAAGAAATGGTAAAAAATGACTATCGAGATGTAGGAAATCTAAAAAATACCGAATTTCATGAAATTCGGTATTTAAGAGTCGGTATTTACCATGGATTGAAAGCAGGTGGTAACCAGGTGCAGGCTATAAAATAAGGACCCAGAATGTAACAGTGTTACCAGAATGGCGGCATTCTACATCATAGCAAGGCGGCTACGGCTACAGGCAGCAGGAGAGAGGGTATGGAGAAGGGAGGAGCAAGTCTACAGACAGAGGATAATGCTCTTCCAACTGACTGAACCAGAGATACTGCAAAGGTACAGGCTACACCCCCAAACCATCCTGGACTTGATCAAGGACCTGCACCCACTCCTGTATCACCCAACACCAAGGGCGTAAGCCATCCCACCCCATGTGCAGGTGCTGTGGAGCCTACACCTGCTTGCCTCTGGGAGTTACCAGAGTGTGATTGCTGCAGTAGGTGATGTGTCCCAGACCTGCCTGTCCCGTTTCTTCAGGAAGTTCCTTGAGGCCATGATGCAGAGAATGCATCATTATATTAGGTTCCCTGACACACCTGCAGAACTTGCGAAGACCAAAACAGATTTCTATCAACTGGCACACTTCCCTCACATCATAGGCTGCATAGATGGCACCCAAATCCCACTCTGCCCACCTGCAGCCACAGAACACATTTACAGGAACCAGAAGGCAACGCACCCAATCAATGTGCCGGTGATATGCAACGCTGGCAACATCATAACAGACATTGTGGCCAAATTCCCAGGGAGTACCCACGACTCGTACATCTTCCAGAACAGTGGGATATACACACGCCATGTTGCTGGAGATTTCGGGGATGGATACCTGCTAGGTAAATAACTGTGACACACCCTGATAGTCAATGCAGATGAATCAATCATGAGTATGTAACTAATGGCACTCTCTTTTCCACTTAGGCGATAGTGCTTATGCTCTGCGGTCCTTTGTTCTCACCCCTTACATGAATCCATCTACCAGGAGTGAGAGGCATTACAATGTGGCACACAGAGCAACACGCAGCGTTGTAGAACGCACATGTGGACTTCTAAAAAGCCGGTTCCGCTGCCTCCACAAGAGCGGAGGTGCACGGCAGTACACTCCAATCATCTGCTGCAAAATAATTGCGACCTGTGTCATGCTGCACAACCTTGCCACCAAGGAAGGCACAGAGGTGGAGATCACACATCATGAGGACATTGATGATGGAACAGAGCAGGCAGAGCCCTATGCAGCAGGAGCAGCGCAAGCCACAGATGGGAGACTGAGACGGGCAGAGATCACACGCAGCTATTTTTAAGTAAGTAGGGAGACACAGGCAGGCTTAGTATTTGAATTACATAGTTTAATAGGCACTACGGTGTTAAAATCTAGATTGCGACGTAAACATTATCGGCGCCATCTTGTCCCCTTTTAGCTCAAATGTGCGCGTAAGTAGCAGCCATTTTGAACGCCATGGCCTCTCTGCCCACTGCCGATAGCCAGCGCGTCTCTCTCTCTCCCTCTCTGACCCCGCCAGCATCCCCCGCGCGCTGACAGCCCACGTTCTCACATGCTTGGGCCATAAACCACCCCTTCAGTGCGGCCCTGCCTCGGAGCCACATCCCGTACCCGACTAACACCTCCCTCCGTCCCTTTAATGATCACGCATCCTTTGATGAACCCCCTTCCTCTGTGCCCGATTGTCCCGCCCGATCCCAGGCCATCACCTAGCCCTGCGGATACAGTTTAATTCCCCTTACAGTAGGAAGCTGTCCCTCTTCAAAGAATCTATGACTGATAAAAGCCCCCACCCCATGAGATCCGATCAGCCGCTCACATTCCGGGAGCCGGCGGGATATCCAGCTGCGCGATAGTCATCACCTACTGAGATCGGAGTGGGGATTTGTACTGTAAATATGTGTGGGAACGGGTTTGGAGCGGAGATTCCGAGGATGCCTTTCCGTACATCAAAGTATTGACAAGAATGTGTTTTATGTAATAAAGCAATAAACCTGTGTATAAGAGGCCAGGCTTCAAGGATGCGTTTAGAGCACCTCGAGAAGATACCCTGTTGTCTGATTTGACGTGTTCTGCTCCGTCGGAATAAACTCCTACTTCCTTCCTTCTGTCTCCAGCGCCTGCCTCTTTGTTTGGTAATCTCGAATGGTATGAGAGGCGGCTAACGCCGGGCAAATACTGAAGGGTTCTTGGTCGAATTCGGCCCTACCTTTTGACAATTGGCGTCCCAAAACATGGGGCC
The DNA here is from genome assembly GCF_964261635.1 of Lissotriton helveticus. Lineage (NCBI taxonomy): Eukaryota > Metazoa > Chordata > Amphibia > Caudata > Salamandridae > Lissotriton > Lissotriton helveticus. The sequence continues at coordinate 914,620,542 of NC_136059.1, read as the reverse complement.
CATCAGCGACGCGTGGATCCAGTGGGAGAGGTCCCAACGACAGAGTGAACGACTGCAACGATCGGGAAGAGCTCCTGCCCGATAGACCCTCGTCTGGCAGCCGATCATCCGAACTTCACCGGTTCCGAGCAGACCTCTCTCGAGTGATCTACGGTCCTGACTGGGAACCATCAGGAGTGCCACAGCAATTACGGAGAACAGAGGACGATCAGGCGCTGGAAGCGGAAGACGAGAAACTGTCCATGCGGTCCGGGTAAGGTCGTGTAACACGACGAATTGCGAATTGATTGTTTGATTGTTTGAAAATACTAGTATTACTCATTTGATTGTTTCTGAGAGATTCTCTATTTGCAAACAAGCACAGAGTCGCAATACTCTGTTTAGTCTTTGCAGATAGTGAAGGGTAGGTAACGCAGGCTTATGCCCCCTTTGTAATCCGTCGTGCCTACTTCCCTCTCCATTTGATTGATTGTTATCCAAGCATTTACTGTTTTGGAATTGGTTCTCTTTGGATCATTCTCTATTTGCAAACAAGCACAGAGTCGCAATACTCTGTTTAGTCTTTGCAGATAGTGAAGGATAGGTAACGCAGGCTTTTGCCCCCGTTGTAATCCGTCGTGCCTATTTTTATCCCTCATTTGATTGATTGTTTATCCGAACATTGATCGTTCGGAATTGGTTCTCTTTGGGTTATTCTCTATTCACAAATAAGCACAGGGTCGCAATACTCTGTTTAGTCTTTGCGGATAGTGAAGGATAGGTAGTGCAGACTTTTGTCCCCTTTGTAACCCGTCATGCCTGTCTTCGCCCCGTTTGTTGGTAGTTGGTTCAGCCCGGACCGCTTATTGGAGGTGAACCATCCGGCTCCACTGGAGGGCACCCCTAATAAGGACATGTTTACTAAATATGGACTAGTCACCGTGGCTTATAGTAAGCTGTGGCATAAATACACGAGAAAGGATCGGGGAAGTCAGTGGCCACTGTTAGGATCCTTTGATAACGACAAAATAAACGCGCTGGAAACAGCCCTTTATAACAACAAGACACCACCCACTATGCTCGATAGCTTCGGCATGTGGCGCAAAGAAACAGAACAGCGAAAGAAGAGAAATGAGGTCAGGTTAGAAAAGGAATTACGCAAGGCAGCTCACCTGGCCGCTAACAAATTAAAGGAAGAAATAAAAGAAAGAGAGGAAACCAAGCTAAAACAAGATTCCGAATCATCAGGCCAGTGTCCCGTCAGGACACCCTCTACACTTTACCCCGAGCTACCTTCGAAACAGCGAACGAACGATGATTTACTACTAGGTCCCCCGATCATCTACATGCCCCCTCCATATGCCCCTTCCCAACCCTTAGCACAGCACCCGCAACCCCCAACGACAGGCGAGAGTAGTGCCGGAGCCTCGGTCCTCATGGCCTCTGCGCCGACCGAAACCCTTGCACTCAGCGCAGCACAAGCAGCAACTTCAGGTGATCCCGAAGCGGGGAGGAAAGACCCCGCGAGATTGAATAGATTAAGTAAGGACGAACGAGCTGGGATCGATAAGATTGTAAAGACACTGGTGGTGCGAAAGGAAAGTGAGGATTATATAACGGATATGTACAATACATATGCCAATAGCCACAGACGACACTTTGTCGTACGCCTTTGTTACCACACCCTTAATGCCTACGAGGACCGATACCAAGGAAAAGGCCCTGAAAACCTAACGACTCTGTATAGGAAAATTGATGTCGGAGATGGAGGCGAGTGTGATGTGGCGAACCTCTTCACGCGTACGCTTGAAGTTTTCCGCCACCTCACGGAACTGAAACCAGAGACCAACACCACGACTCCTGCAGTGACTGAAGCCAGAGTAGGAAAAATTGACACTATGATGCCCATAAAGGAGGCCGCTCCCTATTGGGTTCCCCCACGAGGACAGGGAACACACGACAATATTAACCACCAAGGTGCGAGAGGGAGGGTAGTTTACAACTGGGTTTACCAACCATGGGATCGGCAAGACATCCTGACTTTCCGAAACTCCTTGCCTGATCTGCGAAAGAACCCCACAGCCTTCTATACAGAATTAGCCACCGCTCTGGGTTCAACGATTATGACCCTAGCGGCTATCGATTTGTTTTTCGGGTTATGTCTGCCAGCTGATGTGTGGAAGCAAATCCGGAAAGTCGACCACCTTGAGCTGTTCGGACATACCTGGATACAACTCGGTGATGTAGACAAACAGCGAGAGCCGGGACAGAAACCTATGAAAGCCATTATAGACCTACCAGATAAGATCGTGCAGAAATTAAAAACCTTAGTCCCAGAAAGGAAGGTGGACTGGTCGGTAGTAACGGCCTGTCGCCAGAAACCCCAGGAAGACGTATCAGAATACTTCTCCCGGTTTGAAACGGTGTTCTCCGATTACAGTGGTCAGGACATGACCGCTGCAACCGGACATCACTTGTTTGTCCAGAACTATGTGAAAGGCCTGACACCAGAAGTCTCGCAGAAACTACAGACTAGCGAGAGTAGTTGGGCGGCCTCCAAGCCCGCAGCTATTCTTCAGATGGCTCAATACTATGAGCGACAAAAGAACGAGAACGATCAAGCGACTGAGAAAAAGAAAAAGGATTTGAAAGAGAGGGTAATGATTGCTCAGTTGCAAGGGGTGACTATAGGAAGGGAACAGTATAGAGGGAACTACCAGTCGAATGCTCCTAGAAATCCACCCCCTAGAGACCGCACACCCGCACCCGGCGCTCCGCAAACAGACCTCGATGAGAACCAGTGTGCGTTTTGCAAAGGATTTGGCCATTGGAAATCTCAATGGCCAGTTCTGCAAGAAGCACTCAGAAATAAAGACACGAGAGACGTAGCGGGCGGGCCGAGAAATAGAGGACAGGGACGAGGGCACACAAGCGACACCAACAATGACAGACCTGGTAGACCGAACACGTTTGACTGTCCCCGACAGAATCAGTGCCAACAGTCTGACTGCGACAATGCCCACGACTTTGCATAGGACTGCCAAGGGCAAGGAAGGGATCCAGTCGAGCTCTATGTTGACCAGCAAGGCCCTTATGTCACCGCTAAGGTCCTAGGTACGAAGTCTCCATTTCTGGTAGATACTGGTGCAACACGTAGTGCGTTGTCTAAACGATTGATTCCCAGGGCACCCTTGTCTGGATCACATGTGACATCAATAGGTTTTGATGGAACGCCCTCCACTAATCGCTTGTCCACACCGATCTCTTTTAACTTGGACAATAACACCACTGAAACAACGTTTTTGCTCTCCTCCAACACCCCCGACGCCATTATGGGACTTGACTTATTGAAACATTTTCGAGCTACTATTAGGTGTTCACAAGACGGAGTTCGAGTCATTCTGTACGACAACCCAACACTGCTCAGATCTTGTCGCACACAACGCATGTTTTCTATCACTGACACTGGCTTGTCCTTACTCGACACCCTACCTCTGTACCTATGGCAAAAACTGACTCGGACGTAGGACGCATGATGATAGACCCTGTACACATAACTGTTCGACAGGACGCAGTACTCCCCAAACTCCCAAAGTATTGGATATCGCCCGAAGGCGAGAAGGCGTTGGTAAAAATCATCCAGTCCCTGGTAGATGCAGGAGTGGTAGAAGAAGTAGTTAGCAATGTTTGCAACAGCCCTATCCTACCCATTGTGAAGAAGCAGGGTGAGGGAGATGAAAAAGCGTACCGCTTCATCATCGACCTACGAGAAGTCAACAAAGTGGTTGTACCCCAGTACCCTGTTGTCTCAGACATCACCACCATTCTGACCCTGATTCCTTCCACTGCCACCACCTTCACGGTAATCGACCTCAAGAACGCATTCTTCTCCATCCCCATTCACTCGGACAGCCGCTACCTTTTCGGCTTCACTTTAAAACCCCGCTCATACAGATTTTGCAGAGCACCCCAGGGCTACACTGAAAGTCCAAGCATCTACAGCCAGGCCCTCAAGAGACAGCTGGACGCAGTCCAATTGCCGGATGGAGTGGTGTTGATACAGTACGTCGATGATATCCTTTTGGCGGCCGACACCACTCCACTTGCAGTCACAGCCACCATCCAACTCCTGCACTTCCTCGCGGAAAATGGCCACAAGGTCTCCAAGAAGAAGTTGCAATTCTGCCAACCTCAAGTCACTTACCTAGGCCACCTCTTGTCCAAAGACGGGAGAAAGCTCACACCCGATTGAATACAGGCTATTCTAGAGACCCCTATCCCTAAAACCCCGAAGCAAGTCCGCTCTTTGGTAGGCCTCACCTCCTTCTGCCGACAATGGTTGCCAAATTTCAGCCTCATTGTGAAACCACTACTTTCCCTACTGGCTAAAGATGTCCCCTTCCCGCTCCCTTGGACCCCTGAATGTCAATCCTCCTTCAAGGAACTACGAGACACCCTTTGTTCAGCGCCCGTCCTAGGAACCCCTGATTATACAAAGCCCTTCTCTCTCTACACTCACGAAAGGGAGGGATGCGCTTTGTCTGTCCTGACTCAGTCCATTGGCCCCAAACAACGACCATGTGCCTATTTCTCTGCCACTCTTGACCATGTAGCAAGAGCTTTGCCTGCCTGCCTTCGAGCAGTAGCCGCTGCTGCTGTCTCTATCCGACAAAGTGAGGGAATCGTACTCTCGAATTCCCTCACGGTACTAGTGCCTCATGCTGTTGACACCCTCCTAAACCAGACAAAGACACAACACCTGACCAGCGCGCGACTGACTGGGTACGAACTGACACTGCTCGCACCTCACATCACGCTGAAACGATGCACCACACTGAACCCAGCCACCTTGCTGCCTCTGCCTGAAAACGATCCCGATGTGCCCCCAATACATGACTGTGTGACCCTCACGGACGAACAGACTAGGAGTAGAGTTGACCTCCGAGACACTGCCTTCCCAAACCCTGACGGAGAGCTATGGGTAGACGGCTCTTGCATTAAACTCCCCGACGGCACCACCTCAGCTGCCTATTCAGTTACCACAGCCCAAACTGTAGTTGAAACCGCCCGCATCACGCAACGATCCGCCCAGGCGGCAGAACTGATTGCCCTCACACGAGCATGTCTCCTAGCAAAGGGGACGACAGCAAACATTTACACGGACAGCTAGTATGCCTTCGGGGTGGTTCATCATTTTGGGCTCTTATGGAAGGAGAGGGGATTTCTGACATCTCATGGCACGCCCATCCTGCACGGAGATTTGGGGCCCGATGTAGGTAGCCCTTTACCTATCGGAATCGGCCGAAAATACCGATTTTCGGCCGTTTCCGATCGGTAAAGGGCTATCGAGATGTAGGCGCACATTTTCGGTAATTTTACCGAATCGTTATCATTTCCGAATCGGTAAAGTTACCCAATCGGTAATATTTACCGATTCGGTAATGATGACGATTCGGTAGAACTACCGAAAATGCAATGTAGGTAGCCAATGTTCCATCAGCACATGGCCTACAGAATCGGTATTTTACCATGGAATACAAATCCATGGTAAAAAACCGATTCCTGTGTACATGCACATATGTGCATGTACACATGTGCCATGTGACAGACAGACGTGCCCTTAGGGCATGTCTGTGTGCCACATTGCACACATGCCCGTTTTGGGGGTGCTAGAGGGTGTCAAAGTGACACCCCCTGCACCCTTGTGAATTCTTTAATTACCGATTCGGTAAATACCGAATCGGTAATGCCTAATCATTCCTATGGGCTTCAAAGCCCATAGGAATGAATGGGCATTACCGATTCGGTATTTACCGAATCGGTAATTAAAGAATTGTTAAGGATTCGGTAACGAATCCAGATGTTGGGACCTACATCCCATTTACCGATTTTTGAATACCGATTCGGTAGGATTCGGTATTTCAAAATCGGTAAATGGGATTTACCTACATTGGGCCCCTAGTCTCCGCTCTGACTGAAGCGGTTCTCCTCCCCAAACAACTTGCCGTAATCAAATGCCAAGCACACAAAAAGGTGACAGACATCATTGGACAGGGAAATGCACTGGCCGACATCACTGCCCGAACCACAGCTGAGAACAGGACGACGACTCGCATGTACGTGACTAGGTCACAAGCAGGAAAATGGACGGACGCTAGGGAAACTATTAGGGACATCCAAATGGCCAGCTCACCACAATAATTGACTGAATGGGCACGGGTGGGATTAAAGGATGATGAAGGCTGCTGGCGGACAAAAGACACGAACAAATGGTTGCTACCCAACTCGTACCTGATCCCCATACTGACGATGGCCCATTCCCCTGCACACATAGGATCTGCCCCTATGGCCGAACTTGTCTCCCGAGTTTGGCATAACGATAGAATTACAGACTCAGCTAAACGATTAGTCCAACAATGTCTAGTCTGCCTGCAACACAACCCTGGGAAAGGAACTGTCGTACCCCGGGGAGGGTTTAGGGTCCCCAACCATCCATTTGAAGTCCTACAGATGGACTATATCCAGTTAGAGAGATGTCAAGGACTGAAGTATGTACTTGTTGTTGTGTGCGCTTTTAGCAAATGGGTGGAAGCCTACCCGACGTGTGACAACACTGCTATTGCCACTGCAAAAGTACTACTGAAAGAGTTCTTCCCTCGCTACGGCCTTTGCCGTATTTTATGGAGTGACAATGGCCCCCATTTTGTAGCCGAGGTTATCCAGCTCATCCTGAAAGGACTGGGGGTACGACAGAAATTCCACGCAGTTTTCCACCCCCAATCTGCTGGACTGGTCGAGCGGCACAATGCCACATTGAAACTAAAACTGGCGAAAATAGTGGCTACCACAGGACTAAAATGGCCAGACGCTCTCCCCCTAGCATTGCTGTCAATGCGTTCCACCCCCACCAAACACCCCTTGACCCCTTACGAGGTCGTTTTCGGCCGGCCCATGAGTATATGGTCCGCACCCAAACCGACATCTATTCACGACATCCCGGACGTCCTAATGTCTGACTACCTGTATAACCTAACTAAAACACTGTCTGTTATTCATCATCAGGTGCTGCAGGCCATCCCCGATGCTTCCAGGGGCCCCGGACATACCATCCAGCCTGGAGATTTCGTCCTGATTCGGAACTTCCAGCGGGAGAAGAGTCTGGAACCCCACTGGACGGGCCCCTGGCAAGTCTTGATCACCACCCGAACAGCTCTTCGAGTGGAGGGGAAGCGAAATTGGCTGCATGCACATCATTGCAAGAAAATCTCTCCGGCCCTGACGTCGACCGAAGACGTGAGCACCCAGGAAGAGCTCCTGAACAAAGACCGACCATCCCTGAGCTGCTACCCTGAAACAGAGACACTCGAATTGGCGAAATTCCCTGATCCCACTGTGCCATCCAGAGAAGGGTATAACCTGCGACGAAAGGAGAGAGCTTCGGTTAAGTAGACCACTGACTAAGTTATCATTCTCAGAGCGGCGGCCTAACACTACAAAGGCTGCCAGGAGAGAAACCAAACGAAGTCTGTGGTTCTGCCCACTACTGAGCACCTTGAAGATGATGGAAGCGCCCGATACAAAGATGATGGAAGCAACCGGACATCCGAAGACCCGCTACAGGAACCCGAAAACTGACAGTTTGCACAGCTCAAAGACTATTGCTCTTCTTATCACTCTTCTCTTTTGCCTCCTCCTCATGACTACCTTCTGGATCGTGGAAGAGAACGCACCGGCTCATAAGACATTTCTAACGACTGCACAGCCTACCATCATGAAAGAACACTACCTTGTCTCTCTTTCACCTCAAATCCAAGAAAGGCGTAAGGAGTTCTGGAACAACTCCTTCGTACAGTTGCTGCACCAACACAACCTTGCTGCAAATGCCACGAATTGCTGGATCTGTGGGTTGATACCACATGCCACCGGACATTCCATTCCCTTCATCCCTTCACCTTTCTCTGTTCATGGCTCCTTCCTTGCCTGGCTGATCCTCTTGCAAGAGAGCTACAGAGACAACGCCACTTCCAGCGAAACTATGTCACACTTTTATCATGGAGTCTGGCTGAACAAAACCGGGAGAGCTGCTGCTCCTTTTTGCCCTCTATCCTCCAATGCCTCTGTTCACATGGACATCCCCGCTAAGGAAATGGTGTAGATGCAAATATTCAACAATCCAGCCAGACCCACCTTCTCCTACCTCCGGAAACGAACAGCTGCCACCCTGACTGTGGCCCTATCTGTCGTCAATGTCTCGGGCCTCGTATGCATCACAGGCCATGGGACACAAATGGTGGGCCACAGCACTTGCCGCATCACCAGAACTTTGTACTCAACCGACCCACCCTCTTTTGTCACCTCTCCAAACATGTACTTCGTCTGTGGTACAAAAGCCTACACCTGGCTCCCAAAGGGCTGGGGAGGTACCTGCTACATAGCCTTCATCCTTCCTCCAACCTATGTGGCTCCGGCAAACCATCACCGACAGAGACGAGCAAAGGACATCGAGCAGGCCGACTCCACTGGAGCACAATTCTTGGATGCAATGAAAGGACTTGTTCCACTTTGGGGTCCGATGGCGAACAGTCGTGCCATTCGACATTTATCCCAGGCAGTCGAGACAACTATGAACATTACAGCTGGTATCCTCACAAACAATACAGCCGAGCTTCAGGCGGTCCGTCTGGTGGCTCTTCAAAACCGCCTTGTTCTGGATGTGATTCTGGCGGACCGTGGAGGAGCATGTCGTATCATCGGGTCCAGCTGTTGTACCTACATACCAGACAATTCACCCTCCGTTTACAAGGCCATCGAACACCTCCACAGACTCTCCTCAGAAGTTCATCAGGAACAAGAAGGATGGTCGCTCGGGAGTTGGTTCTGGAGTACTGTAAAGGACTGGGGATGGAGGTTGCTCATGATTGTACTGATACCAATCGTCGTAATATGCGGACTCTACCTGGGTATTCAATGCTTGCCACCTCTGTGTTCACTATTTGCTAACTGTGTTTGCCCTAAGACTCCGAACTTTGAAGCTGAACGCATGAAAGCTTTGTATGATGTAAAAATCCGTAATATGATGGGGATAGACATAAATTGACAAGCTGGCTAGATATGTTGAAAAGGGAGGACTGTTAAAATCTAGATTGCGACGTAAACATTATCGGCGCCATCTTGTCCCCTTTTAGCTCAAATGTGCACGTAAGTAGTAGCCATTTTGAAGGCCATGGCCTCTCTGCCCACTGCGGATAGCCAGCGCGTCTCTCTCTCTCCTTCTCTGACCCCGCCAGCATCCCCCGCGCGTTGACAGCCCACGTTCTCACATGCTTGGGCCATAAACCACCCCTTCAGCGCGGCCCTGCCTCGGAGCCACATCCCGTACCCGACTAACACCTCCCTCCGTCCCTTTAATGATCACGCATCCTTTGATGAACCCCCTTCCTCTGTGCCCGATTGTCCCGCCCGATCCCAGGCCATCACCTAGCCCTGCGGATACAGTTTATTGCCCCTTACAGTAGGAAGCTGTCCCTCTTCAAAGAATCTATGACTGATAAAAGCCCCCACCCCATGAGATCCGATCAGCCGCACACATTCCGGGAGCCGGCGGGATATCCAGCTGCGCGATAGTCATCACCTACTGAGATCGGGGTGGGGACTTTTACTGTAAATATGTGTGGGAACGGGTTTGGAGCGGAGATTCCGAGGATGCCTTTCCGTACATCAAAGTATTGACAAGAATGTGTTTTATGTAACAAAGCAATAAACCTGTGTATAAGAGGCCAGGCCTCAAGGATGCGTTTAGAGCACCTCGAGAAGATACCCTGTTGTCTGATTTGACGTGTTCTGCTCCGTCGGAATAAACTCCTGTTTCCTGCCTTCTGTCTCCAGCGCCTGCCTCTTTGTTTGGTAATCTCGAATGGTATGAGAGGCGGCTAACGCCGGGCAAATACTGAAGGGTTCTTGGTCGAATTCGGCCCTACCTTTCGACAACGGCAGTTTACTGATACCACACCATGGTACTACAATGTCTGTATTCCACACTGGGTGGTCACAGTTTACCTCACCGTGACCTGTCCTGTGGGTTGAGGGCATCATCAATGTTTGCACCCACGCACTACAGTGCGGGATGCATGAGGATGGGTGTCAACGGTTGAAGTGGTGCCTGGGTCAGCAGATTGGCGCCAGCTGCTCTTTCGAATGTCAGGAACAGGAGTGCTAGAGCCACTCCTGCTGGTGGAGTCTTCTGTGTCCCCGACACCTGTGTCCCCAGCAGTGGCTGCCTGGTGTGTGAGTAGTAGCTCCATGGCAGAGGTGACTCTCCCCATCCCCCTCGACAAATCTGTGCAGCAGTACACAATGTCATCTTGCATGGCGACAGAGCGCCGACATAGCAGGGAGGTTGCTGTGGCAAGCCGGTTCATGGCTTTGGTCTGTTGCCGCATGCACTGTCGATCCCTGCGCCTCTTGGAGTGGTCACTATCTAGTTATTTGCAGAGAGCACTCATGCACTGTGTCATGTCCCTCATTTCCTCTGCCATGGACTGCATGCTCTCTGTCATGGAGCCAATTCCCCGGTCTATGTTGGCCATCCTGGTATTCAAGATGCGCACCTGTCTATGTACTGCTAAAATGCCCTTTGCTTGCAGGCACTGGACTTTAACCATGGTGGCCTCAAGACCACTGAAGACCCCCTCTCCATCCTGGCTTTCGCCTCTCTCCCGTGCCCTTCGGCCTCGGACACCGGCACGCACAGCTCCAGATGAAGTCTGCTGCCCAGCGTTGTCAGCCAGAGGTGGATTTGTTGGTGTAAGACCCTCTACATCTTCCTCATCTGACGTCTCCAGAATCCTGAGAGGGGGTACATCATGCCTCCTTGGCCTTACCCCACAAATACCAATAAATGGTCTGGCTCATCAGAAGCAAGGCTGAGCACTAAATAACAAGAAACCAAACCAATTGCCAATGCTGCTGTTTTTTTCAATAAAGTTTTGCAAAACTGTAAGAACTGTCAATACATGTGTAAGTTAATATTTACAAGACAACATCACATCACATATTCTGATTCACACACACTACATCCATACTAATAAACAAGACATGAAGAAGTTTTTTTATACAAGAACAAACCAAACATTACACAATCATATAAATTATATCGCTTTTTCAGTCCCCAAAGTTACATACATTCTATACAATTTGATATTCTCAATGGATTTTGTTTAAATCTCCTGCTGGGTTTATTGTACTTATGAATAAGAAAAAAACGTTTGGTTTATCCAATGGCCTACACGTTTCAAACCTCTTTGTGTATGAGGTTCTCATCAGGGCCAGACTCACTATGAGAAAGAGGAAAAGACAAACTAATCAAAGAATGACCTGAATCAAAGCTACTACTCATATAGCAGTACCAGTGTTCAACATGTGTTTACCTCTAAGTGAGCTCAAAAACCACAAAATGGCACCATATTATAAATGACCAATAGACAATATCTAAGAAAAGAGAGACAAACAGAAAGGAGGAGAAGAGCTGTTAGTCATATGTCTCAATGCCAGGGGCATTCTGGGGGGGGACAAAATCAAGGTGACCCGACAATTGCACTTACATGTCGATGTATCAAGGGGTCCCCCGTGGTGGCGCTGAATTGCTAGCGCTGGGCAGATTGCTTTCCCAGTCCTGAGGCGAAAAGCCGGGAGCTGGAGGTACGAAGACCTTGCTGAAATTGATTTTTAAAACCACAACTGCTTTTAATTCCTGTAACATTGTGTGGTGTCACTTATTCTCTCTCTGTGTTTGTAAAGCGCCACTACCTGACATCTTCTGCAGCGCACAGACGATCTTGTCTCTGCTCGCGCTTGGCATTTCTCGAGCGGCCGCCATCAGCACAGGCGTGCGCGCCGGCAACGCCCCCTACAGGCCACGCCCCCAACTGTTATATAAATGTGCATACACAGGAAGCGCAGCGGACGAGCGCAGCGGGAGCGCCGTTTGCGCGCCGAAGGCGCGCCTAAGGCAAGCCCGTCTGCGCCCGTCCGTGACTGTCCGGGGCTAGGGGCGCGTCACTCTGCCCCGCTCACCACCTATACCCCGGACCAACTACACAAGCTCCAGGGACCCTGGCCTATCGCTACCTCCACCTGTTCCCGCATCCTCTCTCTTGGTCTTTCTCCTGCCGCTCCCTCTCACATCCCCCTTCCCACAGTTGACCCCTCTCTCTCGTCCAGTAGCATCACTCCTCCCACTACCCCTAAATCCCTCACGGTGCTCTATCTCAACACTCGATCAGCAGTCGCCCATGCACACGAACTCTCAGTCCTGCTGGACCTTCAAGCCCCTGATCTTCTTTTCCTAACGGAGACCTGGTTCAGCGACGACTCCCTCCCCGCCCTATTAGCCACCTTACCGGCCTCTTACTACGCCCTTCGGGCTGATCGCCCTCCTGTCAGAGCTGGAGGCGGCGTGGCGGTCATCTCACGCACCGATCTCCCCTTTCAAATTCTGTCCCTGCCTGATATCGCGACCACCGAATACTTGGTTATTCGTACTACCTCCACTATGCCTCCTCTGACCTGTTTTCTCACCTACCGTCCTCCTCAATCCCCTTTACAGTTCCTTTCTGACTTCTTGGAAGTCCTGGCTACCATTACAGTCAACAACTCTTCTATCCTACTCCTAGGCGACTTCAACTTCTGGCTTTCCGACCCAGCTGAATGTTCGTCCTCTAAGGAATTCTCTGAAACCCTCCAATCCCTCAATTTCACTTCCCATGTCCACTCCCCCACCCACATTAAGGGTCACACGCTTGACCAGATCTGGTCCCTAAACTGTCCCGTGGAATCCCTCTCTATTTCACCTTGCATCTGGTCCGACCACCACCTTATCTCTTTTTCCCTACCCATTCACCCCCTAGCCAAACCCCCTCGCCCCAAAAACATCTGGGTTCGAGCATGGGGCCGTGTCAACCCGGAAGACCTCTCCTCCCTTCTTATCACTTCCCTCCCCTCCCTGCAGGGCCTCTCTACCCTCTCCCAGGTTGAGGCCATAGATCAGTGGCTCTCCGCTGGCAGTGACTCTGTTGCCCCGCTCAAACGTAATACTTCCAAACGTGACAAGGATGCCAACCGGTGGTTCAACGCAGAGCTTAAGGCCACCAAACTTACTGTACGCCGCGCGGAGCGGGCTTGGAGGAGAAGTTATTGCCCCACTTTAAGACTGGAGTATACCTACATCCTTACCCAGTACAAAAAAGACATCTTGGCGGCCAAAACCGCCTACTTCTCCTCCAAAATCCTTGCGGCAGAAAACCAGCCTAAGGAGATTTTCACGATTGTCCATAACCTGGCGTTCCCTGACAGAACAACTTTGAAGCCCGCCCCCTCCGAGGAACTCTGCCACTCCCTCAACAACTACTTCATCCATAAAATTTCTATTATTAAAGCTAATATCCCGCCCCCTTCTCCCTCCTTTGTTGACCCCCAATGCCCCCTCCCAAGGGACAACTCACTGCCCTCCCCCCCATATCTAAGGAAGCCTTGTCTTCCTTGGTACCTTTGGTTAAATCTGGCTCTCCACTCGACCCCTGTCCTGCTCACATTCTCCGTCACATCTTTGTTTCCTGCCCGGATCCTCCCCTTCACCTCCTCAACAGCTCTCTGGCTAAAGGTGTGGTTCCCTCCCCCTTGAAGTCTGCGGTTATTGTGGCGATTTAAAAAAAACCTGGGGCAGACCCCTCTGTACCTGCCAATTTCCGCCCCATCTCCCTCTTACCTTTTCTGGCAAAGGTGCTCGAGCGCCATGTCACCGGCGCTTTGAGCACCTTTGTAGAGACTCATGGAGCTCTCGCTCCCCGCCAGGCCGGCTTCCGCCCCGCACACTCCACGGAGTCCGTTGTTATTTCGGTCTTGGACAACCTCAGGGAGGGTATGGATACCAACCGGCGCCAGGCCCTTGTGCTCCTCGATCTCTCAGCCGCCTTTGACACGGTGGATCATACCATCTTGCTTTCCCGTGTCAGGGCGGCCGGGATCGGAGGGACTGCCTTGGTCTGGCTATCATCCTTTCTGAGCGACCGCACCCAGGCCGTCCGCCTGGGTGATTTTACAGCGGACGTCCGAAAAGTCCAGTGCGGGGTTCCCCAAGGCTCCTCCCTTTCCCCCCTCTTGTTCAATCTCTATATTACCCCTCTTATCTTTTCTCTTCAACAAATGGAGGTCGCCGTATTTAATTATGCGGATGACCTCCAGCTGGTCTTTAACCTCTCCTCTTCCCCCTCCTCTGTCCTTAATTTTCAATCTGTCATGCTCCACATCCGGGACTGGATGAACCACAATCACCTTAAACTCAACCCCGACAAGATCGAGCTGGTGTTGACGGGTGGTTCATCCAGCCCCTGGTCCCCTCTCTTCTGGCCCCCCTCTCTTGGCCCCTCTCCGGAACGCTCTACCTCTGTTAAAACCCTCGGCATAAAGCTCAACTCTCAACTCACCCTTCACTCCCAGGTCAGCTCTGTGGTATCTTCCTCTTTCCTTTCACTGCGTACCATACGCAGGGTGTCCCGTTTCTTCACCTTCTCAGCTCTCAAACTCATCACCTTAGCCATGGTGGTGTCCCGCCTGGACTACGGCAACGCCCTATATGCAGGTATCCCTGCATATAGTTTACGGCGTTTGCAGCAGATACAAAACCAGGCGGCCCACCTGGTCTTCAATCTTCCCAAATTCCACCGTTCTTCCCCTCTCTTGAAATCCCTGCACTGGCTCCCTGTGCGAGCCCGAATTCAATTCAAGCTCGCCTCCATCACTTTCTTGGCCCGACTGGACCTGGCTCCAGCATTTATCTCCTCAGAGATCACCCCCTATGTACCCACCAGGGAACTCCGCTCGTCCTCCCAGTCCCTCCTCACTATCCCACGCTACCGGACAAAGAAGTGGGGAGGTTCGAAATTTGCTACCCTTGCCCCGATCCTCTGGAATTCCCTTCCCCTGGATCTGCGATCCACCGCCCTGTACCCGCAATTTCGCAAACATCTCAAAGCCCACTTGTTCACAAAATCCTTTGATTAAATCCCCAGCAGTCTCCCCCGTTTTTTAGCCCTGGATCTGGTTAGCAGCAGCGCCAAGAAACCGCAGGTGAACGAGCGCTCTACAAGTATTTTAAAACTCAAACTCAATTTGTGGGTTGTAAAAAAAGGAGTTTGATGATCTGAAAAGACCAAATCGATGACGCTAGTAAGTTAAACCCGCAACGGGGTCCATGGGCGGTGAACGCATATGGATAGAGTTTGACGAAAAATCTTACCTCCTGAAAGCCGCTGTTTCCGCTTATACGAAGGAGGTTAAGGATCTCCAAGTCAAAAAATGAAGGCGTAAGGTGAATTCAGTTATTAAAAATCCAAACAGCCATGGTTCATATCTCGAGCCACAGAGCGTAGCACTGACCGGTTTGGGACGAAATCCTTTCCTGGTGCGTCAGGGGACAATAGCCAGTGGAAAAGCCTGTGACAGCCCAAGTGCGTGCTGCTTATTTTATGCGCCAGCTGATTGGTTATGGGGCGTGGCGCGAGCCGGGATCTATGTTTTCTTGTGATCGGCCGTAGGACCGCGTAATCTGTTTATTAATTTTGACAAGCGAGTGCTCAATTGTGTACATTCCATAATTGAAAAAGAGTTTGTCCCTGCTTTGTATCGGGTAACGACACACTATTTCAGGGCAACAAAGGATACTGAATTAGAGTCCCCACTCATTGGTTGCAGGATCTGGTATGTGTCGTGGGCTGTGGTTCAGTCCCCTATTTTGACGCAAGGTATATTCCGGAAAAAGCTTTGCCATGCATGTGATATATAAAAAGAAAATGGGCAGTCATTCCTAAGCAGGATGCTTGAGCCTGCTTAGTTGCAAATGGCAGTACGCTAGTGACGCACAGTCTCTGTCGGGAAATGTAGTTCTTTCGTATTAACACATTACCAATGTATTAATCATACGATGTCATAGATTGGTTTGCCACATACCCGTCCATCCTGTAGCATGTCCATCCAAAGTATGGCGCCTTTATCACAGTTATGTCCATGTAGTGTTCAACCCCACGTTGATCCCAAAGCCCCATATGCTCCAATGCCTATGATACTTAAATGGCCCAATTGTGATTGTAGTTTATATAGCTCAGAAGTTTCATTAAGGCCTGATATCGCTGTATCAATTTTCACTATCAAAAAAGCTTCTCTTCTAGACAGTTTTAACTCTCTGTCACCACCACGGGGATCCGCTTCCACGGTGGAGATCACAGTCCATTGTAGGTCTTTTTCTAGATGTAGCTTTCTAATCCAGTGGTTCACCAGAGGAGCTGTTTCAATTTTCCTCCTGATGCGTGACTTATGCTGGGTTATTCTCTGCCGGATTTCCTGGCTCATTTTGCCGATATATAGTAGCCCGCAGGGGCAGGTTATCCCGTAGATAACAAACCTGGTCTTGCCGTTTGAAAATGTGTCATGTTTCCAGTATATTCCTCTGTGGTTAAAGACATCACCTTCTACTGTACTTTCACAGCAGATACATGTACCACATTTGTGGTGTCCTTTGACCGGTGCCATGCCCATTAGATGTCGTAACGTAGGTTTTGGCCCTTCTTTCAAACTTGCTCGAACAAGATAGTTTGAAATACTGCTCTCCTTTTTGAAAGCGAATAGTGGGTTTGATTTAAACTCACCATCGAACTTTTTCAGCAGGTTCCAATTTTGGTTAATCACCTTTTTCAATGCATTTGACTCTGGACAGAAGGTGGTGACACACACATGTCTTTCCATCCTAGGTTTAATTTTATTTTCTAAAAGTGTATCCCGAGGCGTCCACTAAGCTCTCTTCATGGCTGTTTTCACCAGTTTCCTGGGGTATCCCCGATCTTTTAATTTGGTCATCAAGTTGTTGGCATGTACCATATATTCTTCTTTGTGGGAACAGTTTCGGCGGATTCTGAGGAATTGCCCGTATGGCAAGTTTTCGCGCAGGCTTCTCGGGTGGTTACTCGTGAAAAGGAGAGATTTATTCATATCTGTAGGTTTTTTGAACAACGTCGTTGCTAGACCCTTGTTGTCGGCATAGACTTCCACATCTAAAAACAAAATTCTGTGGGTTGACTGCGATATGCTGAATTGTATATCCGGCATCCTGATATTGAGCCAATTGATGAATAATTTTAATTGCTCTTCACCTCCGGTCCAAACAACAAAAATATCGTCTATAAAGCGGAGCCAGGTGGCTACATGTCCCACAAATGGATTATTGTTGTAAATAAATGCCTCCTCATACATCAACATGAAAAGGACTGCCAGTTCCGGTGCGAAAGGGCAGCCCATTGCCACGCCATTTATTTGGTAGAAGAACTCATTCCCAAATGAAAAATAGTTCTTTTTTAATGCGAACGTACCTAGATCCACAATGAACTGAATTGGCACTCTCCATGGTCTCTCTCTACCGTCCAAGAATTGTATCAGCACTGCCACTGCCTCATCTTGGGGGATCTGTGTGTACAGAGATTTGACATGTAATGTCACTAGTAGATCTTGGCCTTGTGTGAATTGAATCTCCTGGATTTTATTGATGAAATCAGTTGTATCTTGCAGATAAGATTTAACTTTAGGTAGAAACTGTTTAAGAAAGCAGTCCACATATTTTGATATAGGTTCAAGTAGAGACTCACAGCCGGATATGAATGGACGTCCGGGAGGTTGAGTGGGATTCTTGTGGACCTTAGGCAGTATATAAAATACTGGTGTCATTGGATGCCTATTTTGTAGGAAGTTGTATTCTTTTAGTCCTAAAAAGCCTTGCTCGAATCCTTCTTTCAACAGGGCAAACAATTGCCCCTGTAATTCTTTTGTGGGGTTATTTTGGATCTTCTTATAACAGCTTGGGTCTTCAAGTTGTTTCCTGACCTCTGTGGTATACTCCTCCGTATCCCACACCACAAAGGATCCCCCTTTGTCAGCCTGCTTTATGACTATTTGGGGATCATTTTTTAATGTCATTAGTGCGTCCTTTTGGTCTTTTGAGGTGTTATGTTTCAGATATTTCCTTTTCTTTTCCATATTCGTGATAGCGGATAGAACTGTTTTTTCAAAGACCACAATTTCCTTTGGTACTTGGTTTGTAGGACGACAAAAGGTGGATTTCCTCCGCAGGCCGGTTACTTCCAGTGGTGTAGGGGTGTTTTTTTTCTAAAAAGAAGAGTCGTAATCACAGTTTGCGGCAAAATTCTATAAACTCAGTTTTGAGTTTAACAAAATCTGTCTTTTTTGAAGGGACAAAGCTTAGTCCTTTACTCAACACACTTTCCTCCGCGTTTGTCAGAATCTTTTTAGACAAATTAAAAATCGGCGAGGTGTCTAATTTTTGTAATGTTGCCTCCGGGTTGTCATTTCCCAAGGTTGGTTGTTGAACCATATGCGTCCTCTTGGTTTGGACTGGCCTCGGGCTAAAAAAGAAGAACCCTGTTGATGCTGTGGAGGATTCCATTTTCGATTTCTATTTTGACGATTGTCTCCTCTATCTGTATCTCCTTCTTAGGAGGATGATGTAGCAGAGAATGATATGAACTGTTTTTTTGATCTACCCTGGTTGTCACTCAAATGCCGTCTAGATTCAGCTTTTGTATAAAAATCTAGTTACAGGTAAGGGTAAACTGAGTCCAGTGAGAAATTCTTTTTATCTTTCTCGAATTGATTGGTTTTTTGTTTCCAATGCTTCAATTTCCTCAAGCTCTTTTTTTGAAATTCTTAATGCTGTTTCTACAGTCAGGACCATCAGGTCACTACTGCACTTGGTTTCTATGAAACTAAAGCCTTTCTTAAAGATAGGATAGTCCGTGAATATGACAGGTATATTTTTGATTTGTAAGCCTCCAGGTATTGTGCCTTCTCTTAGGTGTTGCAAGAGAAAGTGGCCGTGTAAATCTGTCCTAATAGGTTTTTTCCAGAGTCTTAAAAGTTTATCTGACTCGTTTTGAACTTTCGCTGTTGTGCTTAGAGATGCCGATGCGAACACTGGTGGGGCACTAAGTAGCTTTCTGATGTGATCTTCGCTGTAGTCGAAGGTGTCATTTTCAGTCATAGTCAGAGAAGAAAAAACAAAATGAGGTAAGAAGACAATAATCCAAAACAAAACAACTACACCAACAACAACGGAACCGTAACATTTCCTTAAAGAAAACCAGAACACTGGTCTCTTACACTGGCCACTACTTGATAGCCATTGGAAACCTCGCAAGACTGCTCCCGCTAAAAATCACAAATACCAATAAAGGGTCTGGCTCATCCGCAGCAAGGCTGAGCACTAAATAACAAAAAACCAAAACAATTGCCAATGCTGCTGTTTTTTTGCCAAACTGTAAGAACCATCAACAGCGGCTTTCAGGAGGTAAGATTTTTCGTCAAACTCTATCCACATGTGTTCACCGCCCAGGGCCTCAATTGCAGGTTTCACTTACTAGCGCCGTCCATTTGGTCTTTTCAGATCATCAAACCCCGGTTTTTACAACCCACAAATTCCCACCACGGGGGACCCCTTGATACATCGACATGTAAGTGCAATTGTCGGGTCACCTTGATTTTTTCCCCCCCCAGAATGCCCCTGGCATTGAGAAATATGACTAACAGCTCTTCTCCTCCTTTCTGTTTGTCTCTCTTTTCTTAGAAATTGTCTATTGGTCATTTATAATATGGTGCCATTTTGTGGTTTTTGAGCTCACTTAGAGGTAAGCACATGTTGGACACTGGTACTGCTATATGAGTAGTAGCTTTGATTCAGGTCATTCTTTGATTAGTTTTTCTTTTCTTCTTTCTGATAGTGAGTCTGGCCCTGATGAGAACCTCATACACAAAGAGGTTTGAAACGCGTCGGCCATTGGATAAACCAAACTCTTTTGTCTTATTCATAAGTACATTAAACCCAGCAGGAGATTTAAACAAAATCCATTGAGTATATCAAATTGTATAGAATGTACATAACTTTGGGGACTGAAAAAGCGATATAATTTATATGATTGTGTAATGTTTGGTTTGTTCTTGTATAAAAAAACTTCTTTATGTCTTGTTTATTAGTATGGATGTAGTGTGTTTGAATCAGAATATGTGATGTGATGTTGTCTTGTAAATAATAAGTGTTGTGTATTTGTGGTATATTGTCTAAAATTGTTGTACATATGGTCAAAAACTGAAAAAACTTTTCTTTCAAAAAATGAAATAAGTCCTTAAAAAATAAACAAGCAATTAATGAGCTTACACATGTATTGATGGTTCTTACAGTTTGGCAAAACTTTATTGAAAAAAACAGCAGCATTGGCAATTGGTTTGGCTCTTTGGCCTTAATAGCACAGATGACTCTGAGGTTGGTGTGAGGGAAAGTGCTGGTGGTTCCAACTGTTGTGAGCCAAACAGCAGAGGTGACAGAGGCTGTGGTGTGGTAGCTCGCTCAGGTGTAGTGCCTGCCTGCGCTGTGGGTGTGTGTGGCAGAACAGTGCTTTGACCTGCTCTTTCGGTTGTTTCCTCACTCCTCTCCGTTGCCGGTGCCCTCTCCTCCCTTTCCTCCACTGTACTGCGCAATGACTCTCCTGTGGACAGATATGAACATTGGGTCAGTGGTGTTGTACAGCTGTGTGTCATTATTAAATCACATTCCTATCACACAATTGCCTAGTCCTCAACAGCTTATGGATGTAGTGTGTGGTATGCCTTGCTGATTTCTATGTTGACTGCATTGATGTATGTTCCTATGACTATGTCTCCCATGATGCATTGCTGGAAAAACCTAAAACCAGTTCTGGAGTGCGATGCAGACACCCACATTGGGGAAGGGGGTCAGGGAAAAGGGTGGAGATTCATGTCCATGCATCAAACTTGTTTTTTTGTAGCAGCTCTGGCTGAGCTGTCAGCATCCCTGATCCCATGGACGCTATCTGGCTCCAGGGTGGATTCCACCAGCTGCTCCAGG
This sequence comes from Lissotriton helveticus, assembly GCF_964261635.1. NCBI lineage: Eukaryota > Metazoa > Chordata > Amphibia > Caudata > Salamandridae > Lissotriton > Lissotriton helveticus. Next base: position 914,599,589 of record NC_136059.1, on the reverse strand, counting down.
TCTGTTAGTCTTGGTGCATGGTTCCTCCCTCCACCTGTGGCTCCGGCTTCTTTTATCTGGGCTGAAAGTTTTTTTTTGTTTTGATCCGCAGATCATACCACCTTTTTTTCAGGTCATCAATGTCCCTGTGTATGACACCAATGGCATTCACCTTGGACTGGATCTCCTGGCAGGTGTTCCTTTTAACAGACTCTGCAACATGCAGAGACTGCTTGCCAAAGAGCTGGGTGTGGTGTTTGATGACCTCCTCCACCAGCACCTGCAGTTCTGCTGGGCTGAATTTAATTTTCCTCTTGTGCTCAGCTCCATCCTTCTGACCATCCTGGGATTCCATTATGCAGCTCAGCTATGCTCAGGGCAGCCTGTTCCTCTGTGTTTTCTCCAGCTCTCCAAACAGTTCAGTTGCTCTGCACCTGCATGGGTGTGGCCACTTCCAGGTACTGGGGAGGGATAGTTGCATCTGATTGGTTGGTTCCTCTGTTGCTTTGTTGTGGGGTGTGGTGGGTGTTCCTGATCGGTTGACAGGCTCAATTGTTTTTTTTTTTGTATTTACCGAATCGGTTTTTACCAAATCGGTAATTCCCATTCATTCCTATTGGCCTGGAGGCCCATAGGGTTGAATGGGTATTACAGAATAGTTTTTTTCCGAATCTGTATTTACCGATTCGGAAAATACCGATACAAAAAATCCGAATGTTACCGACTCAGTATTTTTTACTGATTTTTACCTACATCCCGTTTTCCGAATATGAAATACCGAATCGGTATGATTCGGTATTTAATAGTCGGTAAACTGGGATTACCTACATCTGGCCCCAAGTTACTAAGTTATCGTCAAGCAGAAACAGAGATACAAGTGTGATGCTCCTTTTGATGCTGACCCACTGATGGTTGTGTCTAGTAAAGGGCACATGTTGACTGCTCCTCGTCCTGGGAAGTCAATTACGCAAGATTCTTCACATTTCAAAAACATGCCTTGACCTTCACCAGGTGGATACTTCTCACTTTCCAGAAGTGAGAAGTATCCACCTGATTTTCCGAAGAGCCCAATGACTGTACCAGGGTCTATGACTTTACACATACCAAGAATAGAAAATTTGAGAAGAAGAATGTACAATTTGAGAACCCAGTCTAGACCCTCAAACAACATTTGAGGTCCTAAACCTTTGGGAGGAGTTTGCAAATGAAAAGAAAGGAGTTTGCATTAAGGGTCTGTGAGAAAGCTTATTCATGGATAAACGCACAGGATGATGAGAGGCAGAAGAGATGAAGGGAGGTATAGATTAAACAATGAGAACTTACCTTTTGATACAGAGCGAAGACAAAGAGAAGGAAATCCTATAGAGAAAAAGAACCCAATGGATGAGACCGAAATAGAGAGCAAGGAGAAGGATGCTTTCGTAGACGAACTCCTTACAATAAGACCAGCCCCATATAATTTTGCACCGGACCACAGCTGCCGAGAACAAATCAGCCAACGCAAGACCTCTGGAATCTAGCACTCTTCCAAGTTACACTGCTTCACCACCCCCCGGTCCAGAACACATCACCTAACAAATTGGCTAAATCACCAGCATCCTATAAGACAAGTACATCGGAGTTGACCCGAAGGAGAGGCCTTATGAACTCCTGTTGCAGGAGGTATTGCAACTATTTTGACTCCACCAACTACAAGGCAAAAAACAGGTACCCCCCAATCAAAAGCTGATTTTGTAGAGATTGTGAAGGGTAACATAGGTATGGATTTCTTAGGGCACTACAGTGAGAGTGAATTACTTTACACGAGCAAAGAAGTCACCAGGGCGGTGTATATTCGAAAATGTAGACATTGGCACATGAATGTGGGTTGATCTAATGCAGTGAAAAAAGTTGCAAAGAAATGTTAGGATGACAATGGTTGGAAAGGAACTGAAGCTGTTAAAATTGGCAGGGGTAAAGACACATGTGAGAGAGTTGACTGAGATCATATGGGGATTGACATGAGCTGAAGGGATTTAGGGAGCTATGGTCTAAGAAAGAAAAGGGTGAGGCGGAAGAAAGAGTCATGAGGCGGGAGAAGAAATGGAGGGTGCAATAAAAGAATTCCCTTGAGAGAGGTACAGGGAGGAATATATGTAAAAGTCCCTTGGCACCAGACAGATCTTTTCCACTTCACAAATTCTCTTCCGAGACTCAGGGAAATCCTGATAAATTGCATAAATAATTAGATCAGAAGTTTTGTGGGAGTACCTGGATGTTTTTTTTAAGTGGCTGTTTCAAAAGACATTTGGGCAGAATGCGAGGGAGTTGTTAATTAGTGGACCCAGGACCCACCCCTAGAGTAGAGAACATAAATTAACCACCACCATTAAGGAATACTAAATATGGCACAGCCATTGCCCACTTTAAAACCAATTTTCACCAAAAGGAGATAATTTGGCTCAAGATTGTTTGAACATCCCAATAGCCAAGTACTTTGAGAGGCTAATTTAGGTGCTCATGAAGCATAGCGGTCTGAACGGCCGGTTAGGAGACTATATGAGAGGGTTCCTTGCCTCCTTTGTGCAAGGGCTGCGACCTGAGATTAACAATCAGATCATGCAAGGTGTTCTCTGCTGGCAAAGCAAACCCATAGATGAAAATCTCTAGTTTGCGAAATATAGTAGCCACATGCTGGATGCTAATTGAAATTTATGTTCGCGCAAATACAGCTGGAGCAGGGTGGACCTGTGAGGGTGTTTAAATTATCCATCTAGGATTAAATATTGATCCCAGAGTAGGAATAAACATATAGGGAGTCTCCATGTCATAGGGATGGGGAATACCCAAGGATTAGGAAGAGTTTGAGCAGGTGTGCCAGGAAACAGCATAAGTGCTTTAAACAAGATACCCTCGTCACATCTGTAACAAGGTCAGTCATTGGAAGTGGGAAAACAGCTATAATCCTGATCCAGCAATAACTGAAACCCAAGCAGCAAATCTCTTCATGCAGGGAAAGCTCCCCCGTACCTAGAACCTCCAATGGCAACTCCAAAGATCGGGAAACCAAGTTTGTCTGCAAATTCTCTTCTCCCCACACAGATAGAAGGAGGTATCCCCATTTCCAACCCAGCAACAGAGCTTCACATAACCCATTTCCACCCCGGAGTGCCCTGATTCCCATCATGTTTGGGGGTTCCACAGAATTTGAACTGGTGCCATCATGGTCCCCTGGGAGGAGGAGGAATGCCTGCTTGGTGCAATCCTAGAAGTGAATCAGAGTAGCCCATATGTAGATGGAAAGATTAATGTACATTCCATGTCCTTTCTGATAGACATAGGAGCCACTTGTTCCACTGTTAGAAAAGTTGAGGACCCAAATCTACCCCTCTCAGGAAAGGAAATCCAAGTTGTTGGCATTACAAACCAGCAGTCTATGAATCAAGCTACTGTCCCAGTGAAAATTAGGGACATTAAAGAACACAATTAGTTCATTGTATGTGACTTAAGTCCTGTACATTTATTGGTATGGGACCTGCTTTATAAACTCATTTGCATCATATACTATACACCAGACGAAGTTTAAATTGGCAGTTCGGGCTGGACTGTTCCCATGAGGCACAGGGTCAAGGCTGATTTGCATATGGCCATGTCTGAACTGGGGTGGTGTGGAGTGCAAAAAAACTATGGATTTAGGCCCAGATCTATGTACTGGGGTGAATGTATGACATTGTTCTGCCTTCTGTCCATCAACTGTTGTTTTTGCATTTGTCACCCGAGTGGGACGGATATGCTCAGACGTGAGTCCTGTGCTCTCCACACCACTGGGTCAAGCTATCCTGGCTGATGATGGCTGATAGCCAGAAACCGGTCCTAGGATGCTTTATTCCGGTCCAGGGAAGACATGTCTTGGCAGTTTGGGCTGGACTGTTCCGATGAGGCACAGGGTCAAGGCTGATTTGCATATGGCCATGTCTGAACTTGGGTGGTGTGGAGTGCAGAAAAACGATAGATTTAGGCCCATATCTCTGTACTGGGGTGAATGTATGACATTGTTCTGCATTCTGTCCATCAACTGTTGTTTTTGCGAGTTTAAATTGCAGGCACCAGAATCTGTATTCAGATTATACTGTGCTCTTACTATAGAAGACCTACATATTGACCTAAAAGGGACAGTCAGAGAAGATATGGGGACTTCGACAGGTAACGAGATTAAGTTGATTAAGGATGCCAAGTGTCTAAAAATAACCCTTTGGTCAGACTCTTTGTTTCCTCAGACACGCCCTTACCAAATGATCCCAGAGCCATTGCAGTAATAACACCTGTCATTGAGAGTATGTTAGACCAACAGGGCTGAAGGAGGTGATTGGGAGTCCATGCAACTCCCAATCATGGCTTTGCAGAAAACAAACAAGAAATTGTCAATAGGGCAGAAGTTAACCCTTTCGATGCTAGGCCTTTAGCCCCCCCCCGTACTCCCCCCTGGTGCTAAGCCTTTTTTTGGGCTATTTGGGGTAGTTCGAACTTAGGCACCTGTAACTTTTTGTCCACATAAGATATCCACGCCAAATCACCATCTTACCAGCTTTCAGGGACAAGCAGACTTTTTTGTCAGAAAACCAACATTTTCTACACAGTTTGGCTTTTTACTGGGACATAGCCTATTTTTGCTACTTTTTGTGCTTTCAACCTTGTTTCAGTTAGTGGTAGAAATGAGTATGAAAGCAATAATGAATCCTGGAAAGCTATACATTTTTGAGAAGTAGACAAAATTCTGAATTCAGCAAGGCGTCATTTGTGTAGATCCTTCAAGTTTTAAAACAAATAGAACTAACAGTTGAAAATAAGAAATATTGAAAATGAGTTCAAAAAAACATTAATTTCTGCCAATGTTTTCATTGTAACTTCTTTTAAGTATGACCGTTTTTAAAAAGTAATTTACCGTTACATCCACTGGACCCTTTTGGTTGTCAGGTTATATAGGACTTATAGGTTCACCAAGAACTTGAGGAACCCAGAGCCAATAACAGCTGTGTCTTGCAATGGTTTTTCATTGTGTACCGGGTACATAGCAATAAGTTTGGTAAAATATAAAGAGTGAAAAATAGGTATCAAGGACACCTATGTATTTCTGAAACGGGAACAAAATATAGAATTTAGAAGCAGAAGTTATTTGCACATCTTCTAAATTGTGGGTACCCATACTAGCATGTGAATTATAGGAAATTTGTGAAAGTGACTTCTTTTTAACACATTGTCTTACATTTGGAAGGCAAATATGCATAGAAATTCAAAAGCTAATAGTAGTTGTTCTACAATTCTGTGTTCCCCGAAGTTTCTCAATAAAAATGGTACCTCACTTGTGTGGGTAGGCCTAGTGCCTACGACAGGAAACGTCTCAAAACGCAACGTGGACACATCACATTTTTCCATTGAAAACAGACCCTGCTTTTGCAATGTGCTAGCTAAGGATTGTGAACCCTAGCTCAGCAGGCACATAGGGAAACTGAGAAAACCTATGCATTTTGAAAACTAGACACCAAGGGAAATCCAGGATGGGGTGACTTGTGTGACTCTCACCAGGTTCTGTTACCCAGAATCCCTTGCTAATCTCAAACCTTGTCTCAAAAAACACATTTTCCTCATATTTCTGTGATGGAAAGTTCCGGAATCTGTGTGGATCCACAAACTTCCAGCCATCCCTCATTCCCCAAAATCTCCCTATAAAAACGAAATGTCACTTGTCGGGGTAGTTTAAGAGCCCGCAGCAGGGAAGGGCCCAAAACGTATTGTGGAGACATCAAAATGACCTATCACAAAACGTACTCAAAGGAAGGGGGAAAAAGAGGGAAAAATTGGCTAGGCTCACCCTCCAAAAATGTATGTCAACCTGAAAATCCCTATATCTGGGGATCAAGAAACTAACCCTTGGATGATTGGCATTCACAACACTCGCTGGGGTTGGAAAGTTCAAATTTTTAGAAAGAAAAAAAAAATTCTTTCTTGAGTCCCCTCACTCACCAGGGTTTCCCCACGGTAACATGCTTCATCATTGGGGCCATCCCAGTCATCTACGGACTGAGGCATGCTACGACTTGCGAATTAAGTAGGAGCACTAAAGTGATAGACTATGTGTAGTGCAGTCTGTGTAGTGAAGTGGAGTGGGTTTTTAAGTGAGTTAAAACTACCTATCTAGTGTGCGACGATGATTTATTCTTGCTCCTAGTAGGTCAGAACTCAAAAAACGTTTAGAGGAACTAAACAAACCCATTAATGAATTTGAGATCAGCTTAAAAGATACCAAATATGTGAAATTCCACAAAGACAAAAAATCATTTTCTCATGAGAAAGTATACCCCTATACGAAAGAGGACTGCACCCCCTCAGGGAGGAATCCAGGTTACAATACTGATTTTCTAAAAATGTAAACTTTCCAACCCCAGCAAGTGTTGTGAATACCAATCATCCAAGGGCTAGGTTCTTGATCCCCAGATGTAGGGATTTTCAGGTCAACTATCACAAAACTACCTGATTTTGCAAGGGGTCACCTGGGGTTTGGCCCCAGGCTCGGCCGCCATCCAGGGAAACCTACCAAACCCAAACATTTCTGAAAACTAGACACCGGGGAGAGTCCAGGAAGGTATGGCTTACATATGGCTTGCGCGGATCACCCAAAGGTTTCCCACCCTTAATTCCCTGCAAACACAAAATGACCTGGTTTTGCAAGGGAGGTCACCTGGGTTTTTACCCCAGGACACGGCAGCCATCTATCAAACCCAGACATTTCTGAAAGCTAGACACCAGGGGAAGTCCGGAGAGGTATGGCTTGCATGAATCCACTAACATTTTCCTATCCAGAATCCCCTGAAAATCTCAAATTTGGCTGAAAATATCACATTTTCCTCACACTTCTGTGATGGAAAGTTCTGGAATCTGTGTGCATCCACAAACTCCATCCTACCCAGCATTCCCCAGAGTCCCCAGATAAAAATGGTACCTCACTTTTTGGGTGGGCTAAGTACCCTTGACAGGCAAGGGGTCTTTGTGTCTAGTTTTTAAAAATGTTTGGGTTTGGTAGGTTTCCCTAATTTTTCCCAGGAGACCAAGGGGAAAGATGGGTGGTAGGATATTTGTGCCTGCACGGTAACCCTACATCTTATCCACACAGAAATGTGAGGAAAATGTGACTTTGTAAGTAAATTAGAGGTTTGCGGGGGATTCTGGGTGAGAAAACACTGGGGTATCCATTTAAGCCACACCGCCTTCCAAGAGTCAGTACATGCACACCACCATCCCTGCACACCACCAGCCAAGCACCATCCATTCATACCGCCAGCCAAGCGCCATCCACATACACTGCCAGCCAAGTGCCATCCATGCACACTCTCAGCAAAGCACTATTCACGCATACCACCAGCCAAGTGCCCCATGCACTCTGCCAGCCAAGCGCCCTCATGCACTCTGCCAGGCAAGTGCCATCCCTGCACTCCGCCAGCCAAGCACCATGCACACTCTCAGCAAAGCACTATTCACGCATACCACCAGCCAAGTGCCCCCATGCACTCTGCCAGCCAAGTGCCCCCATGCACTCTGCCAGCCAAGTGCCATCCCTGCACTCCTTCAGCCAAGCACCATCCATACCCTGTCAGCCAAGTACCAGTCAACGTACTCTGCCAGCCAAGTGCTCCTTTCCACACACCCCCAGGCAAGCGCCGATTTACACACACCGTCATCAAGCGTGAGCCCACACACACCATTAGCCAAGTGCAAGCCCACACACACAGCCAGTAAAATACCAGCCAAGGTCACTACACGCAGACCATCATCCAAACTCCATTTCACACACACAGAAACTCTCCCTGGTTTCTAGTGGTTTTCAGGCACCCTCTTAGGGGTCGATGAAACTAAAAATGTCACTGAAACAGCCAAAATGCATGCCTAAAAAAAGGGGAGTGACCATGCCTATGGGGCTTCTCCCTGACATCCCCATAAACATATCCCTGGGTCCTAGCGGGCTTTCTGCACCCCCTTGGAGGGGCCGTTAAGGGGCTATTGTCCTGATCTGCCTCGGGGAGAGCGGAAAGACAGTTTTGTGTGTGGGGGCATAAGCATGCCCATTTCAGGCAGCTCCCACCCCTACGTATAAACAAAAAAGCACAATCCCTAGTGCCTAGTGGGCTTTCTGCCCACCGTTGGGCCGATCAGGGGCTATTTCCCCATGTGCCTTCTGTGGGTCAGAAATACTTTGGAATTTATTGTGGGAGGTGGGGCATTGGCATGGCCATTTTGGGCAGCCCCACCCCGTATATACATAAAAAATATCCCAGGTGCATTGTGTGCTTTCTGCCCCCCTGGGGACAGATCGGGCGAAATTGCCCCATCTGCCTCCTGGGGAGAAATTAAGACTGCCTATTTTTATTGGGGGGATGGGGGCATTGCACTGCCCATTTTGGGTACCCCCCACCCCTATATACATAAACATAAAAAATCCTTGGTGCCTAGTGTGCTTTCTGCCTCTCCCGGGGGGCATATTGGGGGCCGTAGCCCCCATCTGCCTCCTAGGGGAAGGCAGAAAGACTGTGGAATTGGGAGGGGGCATTGACATGCCCAATTTGGGCAGCCCCCACCGCTATAGATGTAAAAAAAAATCCCAGGTGCCTAGTGTGCTTTCTGCTACCCCCGGGGGGAGATTGAGGGCTATTGCCCCATCTGCCCTCCCCCGTGGGGGCAGAAAGATTGAATGTGCCCAAAATAATGGGGGCGGGAGCAAAAGCTCTTGGCAAAGGGGCCGCTCCTCCCTCCCTGGTGCCTAGTGGTTGGATCCCTGCTTGGGGATTGTCCTCCTGAGGTGATCCTCAAGCAGGGATCCAAAAGGGGAGAATCTCCAGTTTCCAATGATACCTCTCCCATCTGCCTCAGTGCTCAGGGGGCTGAGATAACCCCCTGAACACTAAGGCAGTAAAACTGAAGTGTACCCATCAACTCATTTCAGTTTAGGTTTCTCTGAAATGACATCAGCGCTATGTGCGTACTGATCCCATTTCAGAGAAACAATCAGAACAGCCTAGGGAGCTGGAAAAGCTCTTCCCTAGCTCCTAAGGCTGTTTTGATTGAAAGGAAATCCCTCTGGTGCCCGCACCAGAATGATTACGGGTGCCATGTGCGCGGACAGATGGGAGCCGTCTGATGCATTGAAGGAGTTTGGAAAAATCAACCTAATAGTAATTCTATGACATCCTGTAGTACCAAACCCTGCTTAAACCTATTCTAAATTCCCCCAGAAGTTGAGTGGTTCAAGGTCATTGTCATTAATTAGACATTGTTCTCGGTTTCTCCTCTCTATGAGGGCCAGTTTCTCTTCGCATTTCGGTCCAAAAGCAGACTCTGGTATGCTGTTATGCTCCTCAAGGGCACACAGAGAGCCCACCATTCTTCAATCCGATTCACAAAATGATTTTAGAAACCTTACAGCTGACATGCAGGTCAACCCTAGTTCATGGATGATCTGCTCATTGCTTCAATTACAAATGAAGCTTGTTGGCAAGTCAAATTCTCTCCACTCAGCTCAGTCATTTAGCTGAGAACGGGCATAAATTTTCCACTGAAAATGTTCTGTATTGTCAAAAATAAGTCAAGTATCTGAGACCTCAAAATGAGAAGGGAGTCAGAAGAGTGTCCCACAAGCGCATTGTAACGTCCTCAAAATGAAGTTCCCGACCACACAGCGATGCAGCGAGATTACCAGCTTGGGTTAATCATAAAACTACCATACTCACCTGAGCCCATAAACATTCGCACATGAGCCGATAATCACAGCTGTGATCAAGATTTTATATTTCCTTCGTGATGAATTTACCTTTACACGTATTCTTACCATCCCTATCAACTTGGATCTTAATTTCCTCTGTTCATTAGATTAGGTTGTTGGCAGAATAGGTAGAAATTACATTTACCTTTATATCTTTAAGTGACCACAGACTCGAGAGATTTTTAAAAGTGTTATCTAGTAAATAATTTTGTGAGTCAGATACCAATACATGTCAAACACCAATTTCTTTGAGGAAATGCTCAAAAGTAAAACACAATGACTTAGTTAAATCTCATGACGTTGGTACCTGGCAAGGGAGGAAACAGAGAACAGTACAAGGACATACTACACAGAATTATATTTACCTAGAATGGTGTGAGGACCAACCCCTGGCCAAGGTGCTGGAAAGGGGACTCTAGATTAGGAGCCGATAGTTCAGGAGAGGATAGTTGACCTCTTCTAAGTGCAACGCCAGCGTCGCACCCCTCTCTGGTACTACTCGCTCCGATTCTTCCCCCTTCAGGATAGACAGATTCTTCTTCCACAATATCTCCGACTCTTCTCTTTCTCTGTCTCTTCTCTCTCGATTCTTCTATCAAAGTGCTCAAACAACGTCTCTGACCTCCGTGGCATCCGCCGTCATCTGCATCGGTGATGGGTCTGTGACATCTAACTGACTAAGCCTACCTTAGTTATACTATTCTAAGTGTATGTACCATCCCCAATGTTTCAATATTCGCAAAAATCCCTAATTCTGATTGGACAATGGGATGGGGAGAGGTCATAACACCATACTAATGTAATGCTTTTCTATCGTTCATTGTTCAATATTCCTGCCCTTTAATTATACTTTCCCAAGTTTTATTCCCACCCGCATTTCACATTAGGAACTAATACAATGTATGTGGATTTTGACTTCTTCTTCTTCCCTTGTTCTGGTCGAGAGATGAGGTTCCCAAGCGCTTCATTGCTAGAGTGACCTTGGCTGAGTTTCAAATGACACATCATGGATCCGGATGGATTTTGGTGCACTTGTGCATAAATCATGTGGGATAGGGATCGCAGTCACCCTCCAGGCCCAAATACGAACTAATTATAAAGTTAGCAGTTTAATATAACATGCAAGATTTAGTTTAAGCATAGCATGTGCATTAACATGTGAGTTTCAAGTGGCCATTTTAATAGCTATTGTGCAGCTGCAAAGTTTTCCCACCAAACCGAAAGATGTCATACTACGTAGATGCAGTAGACGCATGCGCAGAAAGTTCCCGTGTTTTCAGCAGCCATTTTTAGACACTCAGGTTACTTATTAGTAAAACACATATGCAAGCATCCCCTAAATTTAATGTAAAAATATGAAATGCAATTATTAGTATTAACCAACATGTTGATTACAATATTACACGGTATTTGAGAGGATTGCATCCGAGCAAGTCTCTTTTATGAAACCTTGCTCCATCAACAGAGAAAAGTACAAATGTTTTTAGGCATGGTCGACTGCTGCCGGCAATGAATTCCAGATTTCTCTTTTGTGGTGAAGCCTTTGCTGAGGTTGACGCATACTGATGTCAATGGCCCTGTACCAAGGCATGACGAAAATATGGAAATCTTCCAGGAGCTCAAAAACTTACTTTGCAATGCACCCCTCTGGGAATCCCAGACTACACTAAAGACCTCAAGCTCTTTTGCCATGATCAAGATAGGTGTGATTTGTCTGTATAGACACAGATGCATGGAGAGGTCAAATGTTCAATTGTCTACTTTTCAGCAACTCTTGATCCCGTAGCTACTGTGTAGTGATGGAGGAGACATCAATTTGTTAAGGTAAGATTTATTGGCAAATGAAAGTTCCCACAGATGTAGCACAGTGTGCGTGAAAGCACCGCGCAGGCTAGAACCAACTGTCACATCAACTGTAAATCGCACACCAACTGTCAACAAGGGGAATGGCTCGCGTGCCAACACGCAGCATGAGGCAGCATACAGAAAGGTGTCCAAGCGAGAGAGGCGTGCTAGAAGAGAACACTACATTTATCTCCTTTCCCTAAAAGAGGAAGGAGGAGGCAGGGGAGAGAAGAAGGGAGAGGGGGGAATTGAGAGAGAAGAAGAGGAAGAGAGAGAGAGAGAGTAGGATGAAAGGAAATTACCTGAACCTTACAGGTAAGCTGACAACTCTGGAACTCCTCCTGGGGGAAGCAAGAGGGTTATTGAGAGCATCCAAATAACAGTGTCTAGGAACAGAAGAATGTGCCAAGACCTTATCAAAACATATACTTGGCCTCTCACCAACCTTGTCATTGACTTTAACAATCTTCTTCATGTTCCACAAATTACACTTATTGACACAAACAGCACTGCCACAGATTTTATCAATGAAGACAGGATCGCTGAACTTAGAATCACCCTTTTTTTTACAAAACCCTGTCTCTTTATTTTCACTGTGTCAACTACAGCAAATTTCCTGTTGGAGACATGTTTCCTTTTGTAAAAATATGTCTTTTGCTTGTTTTGTACGTCACTAATTTTTTTTCTAACCATTGCATCAAGCTCCTGTGCAGATGCGCTGCGTTTGAACCACTTCAGCATTCAAGCTGGCCTAAAGTCTGTACTGGGCTTTCTGCCTTTGCGCAGTTCAAAGAGGAACACACCTGTGGATGAGTGGGGTGTGGTCCTGTAAAACCACAGCATGCTTCTTACAGCAGTTGGTATGGCTTTGTTGTGATCTATGGCCCATCTTATACAATTGCCAATGACTCTGTTAAGTCTCTCTACAAGCCCTTTGGTTTGAGGATTATAGAGTGAGCTTTTGAGGTGGATGATGGAGGATTCTTAAAGGAACTTTTTGACATCAACTGTGACTAACTGTACTCCATTGTCTGGGATGACAGTCTTCGGAAAACCCTTTCCTCATGGAGATCTCTTTCATAAACTCGAGAATCTCTTTTGAGTCAACTTGGGTACAAATTTGATTTCGGGCCATTTAGAGTAATAGTCAACTAATACCATTGCGAACTATGTCTGAAGGGTTAGGGTGTGGAAGGGACCCAAAACATCAATTCCCAACTTTTCCCAGGGATTTTCAGGAAGAGGTATGGGCGTGAGGGGGGGATTGGATGTGCATAAAGTCTTAACACTACAAGCACAAATAGTGCACTTTAGGACCAAAGCATCAATGTCTCTGTCCATTTGAGGCCACCAGAAGTATTCACGAACCCTGCGTTTAGTGAGTGTAGCTCTCAGTTGTACCCTGTGGGCCTTGGTCACCAACGTTTTCCTAATATTAAAAGGGGGTACTATTTTATCTAGCCTGAAAGCAAGACCATCTTCCAGCGATAATTCATCACAGACTTTAACAAAAGGTTGTATATCAACATTTGAATTCCTCTCTTTTGACCACCCATTAATAATGTATTGCTTTACATCTTTCAATGTTTCATCTGAGTCCATGGCAGGATACCAGTTGCTTTCAACAACAGAACACTCATTTTGAACTTCTACCCTTGCAACTATGCAGTCTTCATGCTCATAATCCTCAATCTGTTTTTCGCCAACCTCTGACTCATTAGGAATAGGAGGCAACCGTGAAAGGGTAGCTGCTCGTACGTTCTTTCCTCCAGAGATGTGTTTAAAATCGAAGTTGAATTTGAGCAGTTTAGATGCAAAACGGGCTATCCTTGGAGCGGTGTTGTGATGAGCGGTGTTCCCTAAGATGGCTACTGATGGTTTGTGGTCTGTTTGCAGGGTAAACTTCCTGCCCCATAGGTAGCATTTGAACTTTTCGATAGCCCACCAACAGGCAACAAGTTCCTTTTCTATGACTGAGTAGTGTGATTCTGTGTCCCTCAGACCCCTAGAAGCGAAACCTATTGTGTGTTCCTGAGCAACTACTTGCTGGGTTAGGTCAGCACCCGGACCATAACAGCTGGCTTCTGCAGTAAAGGTACAGCGTATCAAAGGATCAAAAGGTTTCAAGGCTTTGACCAGGGTGAATTGACTTTTGAGCCATTCAAACACATGTTTACATTCATCATCCCACACAACACACAGTTTGATGTTTAAGCAAATTGGATATAGGGGGCGTATTTTGGTAGCATGATCGGGAATGAACAGCGAATAAAACTCAGTCAGTCCCAGTAGGGATTTCACTCCTGTTTTGTCCTTTGGGGCAGAGGCATCCACAATGGCTTGGACTAGACTGGGTTTAGGCGTTACACCACTACTTGTTATCGTATGACCAAGGTATTCTACAGAGTCCTTCGAGAACACTCATTTGTCACGCTTGAGCACAACCCCATGTTCTTGAAATGTGGACAGTACTTGACTCAGTGTGTCATTATATTCTGTCTGGTCAGCAGCGTGTACGAGGACATCATCTTGAAAGATAGCAACTTTTTTTATGCCTTTGAGAAGATTGACTATGATAAAATACTGAAAAACTGAAGCTGCCAAGGCCAGGCCAAACGGCTTGCAACAGAATTGATACATGCCTGAGGGAGAAATGAACACAGTGAGATGACGTGAGTCCCTGTCCAGTTCAACCTGGTGATATGCTTACGCAAGGTCGAGTTTGGAAAATATTTTAGCTCCTGCTACCATGCCCAACATTTCTGAGATGTTGGGTAGAGGGTGAGAATCAATCCAAATTTCTTTGTTCAGGCTGCGCAAGTCAATGCATATCCTCAGCTTGTTGGTTTTTTTTAGGGCAACGACTAAGGGAGATGACCAATCCGATGATTCGATAGGCTCGATCACTCCTCTTTTATGCGTTGACAAGAGCTCTTTTTCAAGATCTTCTCTTATGCTAAATGGTACACTTCTCAGTTTATGTTTTACGGGTATAGCACCTTCTTTAACTTTTATTCTATGTTTGAATCCTTTAATTTTTCACAATTCACCTGAGAAGACTTTAGGGAATTTTTTAAGAAGTTCTTCCAGTTGTGTGGAATCGCGAATGGCCAAGTCCTGCTCCTTTGCACCTGGTCATAAGATAATGTCGAACAACCCTTGGTGAAACCACCCTAGGATATTCAACACTTATATGGCCACATATATTTTGCCATGTAGACGCCTGTTTTTTAACTCTATGACGTCTTCAAAGTACCCTAGGAGCTCGATTTTGCATCCCTCGTAGGACAGAGGGGCACAATCTGCAGGAAGTAACGGCCTATCGTCCCAATTTGCTTTAAAGAGTGACTCAGTAATCATGGTGATTCGTGCACCTGAATCCACAAGAAGGCGTAACTTCTTTTCGCCAACTGTTATGATAACATAGGGGTCCCACATTCATTGGGTTCACCTGTTCTGATATCACTGTCATTTACTCTGAGAATCATATCTTTCAATTCTTCCAATGGATCTTCATTTTCACTGTCACTGTGGTCTTTGACACGTTCTATCCGTACATTTTCTCTTTTGT
The DNA here is from genome assembly GCF_964261635.1 of Lissotriton helveticus. Taxonomy (NCBI): domain Eukaryota; kingdom Metazoa; phylum Chordata; class Amphibia; order Caudata; family Salamandridae; genus Lissotriton; species Lissotriton helveticus. Next base: position 914,584,407 of record NC_136059.1, on the reverse strand, counting down.
ATCCCTGACATACTTTGTCAAATTGGCCAACTTTACCACAAGACTGACACACTACATTTTTAGCTGGACACGGCCTTCCATTTTTTGTATGAATGAAATTAACACACCTAAAACAAATGTCAGTTCTTCTGAAAAAACTGCTCAGTGGGGTATCTTTTTTCTTCTTGTAATTGGTAAGACGTACTGGAGTACCCACTTCTGCAGTCTTGCTTTCGCGTTCCTTCACTGAGGCTTGTGAAGTTTCAATACTTTTTGCAATGCGAATGGACTCTTCAAGAGAGGGGTATTCTAACGACAGGAGTTTTTGTCTAATAGTTCTGTCAGAACATTGACTTATGAACTGGTCGCAAACTAACTGCTCAAGGAAGTTTTCAAATTCAAAATCAGCAATCATTTTTCTTAGGGCAGTGATGTATGTGTGACATCTCCATCGTTCTTTTGTACACGTTTTAACACAACTACGCTAGGCTGGACATCATATCTTTTTGCAAATTTTCTAATGGTGCTCTGGTATTCGTCTGGTTCTTTACCTTCTTCTGCCTCAGCCTCTGGTGGGTGCTTGAGGGTAGCCCTCCCTTTAAATCCTTTTCTGGTCTGAACCTGTGTACATAAAAGGCTTCCATCTTACCTGCACTTGTGCCTGGACTCTGCCATTTGTGATTCTGCCCTGCCAAGTGGTGCCATGCCATTCCTACACCCTGAGGCCTAAGGTGCTTCTTCAACCAGCCCATGCATCCGCATAGGATCTGGCGCATCGTCATCTTTGCAAGACCAGAACTGGTGTATCTTCACCTTTTCGCGGATCAGAACAGCACAATCTTGTAGTTGCGTGGAGTGCACCCAGCGCATTGTCTTTGGAACCAGCGCAACCCCTCAGAATCGACTCATCCTCTGCTACAGGAGAAGAATCAATGCATCGCATTCGGAACCAGTGCATCGCCTTCAATACAGACGCATCACATCTATTGCATGGGGAAAACCGACTCATCTCCCTCTGTTACGGGACTGGAACTGATGCATCGCCTCAGCTGCACCTCATATCTTTATTGATGTTGACGCAAACAATGATCAAGGTCCCTGTATGTGCCCTGCGCCCATTGCAGTTGGCCTGAACCTTTGACTTTGCCCCAGTCCAATGTGACCAGACATCCCAAATAGTAGCTCATTGCTTCCAAGCGCAATTATACAGTTTATTTTACAAAAAATTCATATCTCAAGTTCTACTTATTGGATTTTTGTTGTTTCGGTCTCAATATATTTATCTGTGTTTTTCTTAACTGGTGTGGATTCTTTTTGTGTGCTGTTTTCGCTCTTTTGCTGTTTGAAGTGCTGCACAACTACTTTATACATTGCCTCTGAGTTAAGCCTGACGTCTCTCTGCCAAGCTATCAGAGCATGAGCAAAAGTTAATTTAGGGCTTGCCTTACACTTACCCTGACTACAATTGTGGTTGCTGTTTGACTGAGGTTTATTCCCCAGTTAACCAACAACACAATTTCTAACATTGGTGATCAGCGGTGAGGATAGGACTTGTGTTTGTGCAGCGCCATACAGTGACTTGGTGTACGCTACCCATCCGCATCCAAGACCATTTGAAATCTTGTAAATTCTCCCTGGTTGGCATATTTTTTTTATTTTGCCTCAAAATTATGTCTCTGGCTGCTGGTTCTACAACTGCACTCATGGAATTTGAGCGGACTAACTTGGAAGCCTCCACAGTGGCTCAGTTTAAAGACGTTTGCAAGGAGATGTTTTTTTTTCCAAAAGTGCCACCAAGAAGGTGGAATTACAAAAGGTGCTGAGGGCTAAAGTAGAAGCCCACTCCAAGGAGAATGATGGATTGTGGGAGCCTGAGAATGGCTCTTTTGAAGAACCAACTGCAGTGTCTGAGGGAAAAATCCCTGAATGTGAGCTCCCTGTGAGTGCAGAAAGTAGTGTCTCCTCCTGTGGCCTACCCCCAGAGGAGTTTAGGGAGAGGAGGGAGAAGAGAACATTCAAGCTGCAGATGGCAAAATAAAAAATGGAGGATGAAAAGAAAATGGCTGAAAGGGAGGGAAAGAAACCTGAGTCAGAGAGAACCTTAACAGAGAAGAATCTTCTAATGGCTCATGAACTGAGTCTGAAAGAGTTGGGTATCAAGGCCAGGCCGAAAGATTCCAGCAGTGATAGTGGCAGCATACATGCAATTCCTGATGGAGGCAAAAGGGTGTGCTTAACCAAGTATTTGGTGCCTAGTTAAATGGTGGGAGATGACATTGATAAATGTTTTTCTGCTTATGAGGTTACACTGAAGATACACAGTGTTCCTGAGGAGCACTGCTGGCGGGTGCGGTGGGGAGGTCTGTGGCAACACATGCCAACACTTGGGGATATTCACGTCTCACTCTAGAGGCTGGGGACCAAACAAAGTACACCCCTATTAAGGCCCTGAATGGCTGGGTGAGGGGCAGCGAGGATAGTGCTGTTAATGGGTTGTACCATTTAATCATGAGAGAGCACATGCTCAATATCTGTTTTCTGAGTTGTGCCAGCACCTAGTGGACAGTAAGCTAACTGATCCCAAGAAGCTTACTGAGGAGGCAGACCTCTAGACTAGCACCAGAATATCCAAAAAGGTTTCTTGGGGGGAAATCCCCCAAAGGTGGTCAGGGTTCTAAACAGAAGAAAGAGGGGGGAGAAATTTTTCAAAATAAGGAGTTCTCTAAAGGCCCTAAAAATAATTTGCAAGTGAGTAGTGGTAACCAGTCCTAGTCTGTACCTAAGAAGAAGGGGTTATTTGATCATAAGACACAGTGATTTGTTCCTCAATATGCTGAGTGATGCAAGTATAGACACTCCAAGGGTGAATCCAAATGCCCCAAGACATCACACCCCTCCCACCAGTGAGCAGACACCTGAGTTTGGAGATTAGAGCTCAGGTAGGATGTGGTCCCTGTCAGATTCCGGGGACAGACAGAGGTGACCCTAGTTTCCCTGAGGGCTAATGAAATGGTGCCAAAAGCCCATGTGCCTGCAAATATTTCAGAGTATAGGCAGTGGGTCACCATTAATGTACAATAGATGGAGACTCTGGGAGACACAGGAGCCAGCATGACAAATGTCTTGTGTCAGCTGATGTCTGCGGAGCAGGTCCTACCAAACACAATCCGCCAAGTCGTTGTTGCTGACAATTGCGAGAGCCATCTACCGGTGGTTCAGGTTCTTTTTGAGTGGCGTGAGTCTCTGGTTCTTTGAAAGTTGCTGTGATCCTTGCCATGCCTGTTGATTGTTTGCTAGGCAACGTCCTGGAGTACACTGCCTAGAGTGAGCTGGAACTCAGGTCTCACTGAGATGATGAGATTGGAACAATCACCCAGACTGCTGACAAGGAGAGGGTTATGGGGCGTGGGAATCCAGCCCCTGAAGTTCCCGCACTGTAATTGATGGGGTCACTAAGGAGGAGGCCCCTGAGCCAAATGGGTAGGATATTGCCACCCTAGGTGACCTACCTGAGCTTGCCAGCTGGAAAGTTGAGTGTGGAATCACCAGGGAGGAGTTCTGCCAAGTGCAGAAGGAGTTTCCCACTCTTGGGGGCTTGAGATGAAAGCCCATGCAGCAGGTGAAGCCTCTGGAGATCACCTAATCTACTAGTAGAATGATCTCCATTATAGCGAGCCTAATGCTCCTGGTGCTGAGGCAGCCCATGTGCTGGTGATACCCCAGTGTTACAGGACCTTCCTACTCGGTTTGGCTCATGCCATTCCCCTGGCAGGACATCTATGGCAAGACAAGATCTTAGCCAGGCTTGTCTCCCACTTTTTGTAGGGCCCGGAATGAAGACAGCCTCTGATGAATTTTGCAGGTCCTGTCCTACCTGCCAGACCAGTGGGATATTAGGGAAAGAACAAAAAGCTTCCCTGACCCCATTACCAGTCATTGACTCCCCCTTTGAAAGGGTGGGAATCACGTAATTGGGCTTTGGACCCCAAGACAGCATTAGGCAACAGGTTTGTCCTGGTCTTGGTGGACCATGCCACCCACTACCCAGCCACCATCCCTCTGAGGTCAGTGACTTCACCTGTGGTGGCTAGAGCTCTGATGAGGATCTTTACCCATGTTGGGTTCCCCAAGGAGGTAGTATTTGACAGGGACACTAACTTCATGTGTGCGTACATGAAGTCCATGTGGAATGAGTGTGGTGTAACTTGCATGTTCACTGAACCCTATCACCCAAAACCAATGGTCTTATAGAAAGATTCAACAAGACCTTGAAGGGCATGATTATGGGCCTGCTTGAGCCCATGAGGTATAAGTGTGAACATCCTCTTGCCATGCCTTCCCTTTGCCTACAGGGAGGTGTCACGGTAAGTAGTACGGTTCAGCCCCTTTACAATGCTCTATAACAACAACGTTAGGGGAACTCTGAGCCTTGTCATGGAGGGGTGGGAGATAGCTTCCAAGAATCCCCCAGGATATGGTCAGCTACACTCTGGCCCTCCAGAACCAGATGTCCATGATGTTTACACTGGAGACAGTCCACTTGTAAAGAACAAAATGTACAGGTTGGCAGAAAGGGTGAGAGGCAGCATCAAGGAGGAAGTCTCCAAGATGTTGGCCTTAGGGGTGATTGAGCCCTCTAACAGTCCCATGTCCAGGCCTGTGTTGTTGGTACCAAAGGCTGTCCCACCGGGCACCATACCAGAACTCTGTTTCTGCATAGACTAGAGAGGTCTCAACTTAGTCAACAGGGCTGTTGCACACACCATCCCCTGAGCTGATGAGCTCATTGATAGGCTGGGCACTGCAAACCTCCTCATTACCTTTGATTTGACATCAGGGTACTGGCTGATTGCTTTGACTGAGAGGGCCAAAGGAAAGTCTGCATTTTCAACACCAGAGGGCCAGTTTCCATTTTCGGGTGATGCCATTTGGATTGAAAAATGTCCCTGCTCATTTGCCTCGTGTGTTGTGTGGTTCCCTTCCCTGGGATAAACCCGTGCTGTGATGTGCTAACTAAGTGCTCTATAACCCTACTTAACCTATGTGCAAGTGTTTTCATATAGATTTTAGCGTCCGCATTCATAAGCGTTATCGGACGGTAAGACCCGGGTTCTAGCGGGGGTTTGTTTTTCTTTAATATTACGATAATATCGGCTCCTGCCCAAGATTGTGGAACTGATTTTCCACTCTGTGCCTGAATAAGAGCTTCGTGCATATCTTTCCCTAATATATCCCAATTTTTTTTGTAAAACTCCGCTGGTATTTGGTCTGGGCCTGTCGCTTTCATGGGGGGGAGGTTGTTCACTGCTCCCTGTACTTCTTGTACTGTAAATATAAGATCTAGTTTTTCTTTCTCCTCGGCTTGTAGCACTGGATGTATTATAGTGTGTAAATATCCCGTGATCTCCAATTTTGTATTGCTTAGGGTCTGTTCGTACAGCTTGGTGTAAAAGCTCCGTAAAACATCCTGTATATCTGTTACCTTATTTACTACATCTCCCGCCTCATTCTTTATTTCCTTAATCTCTCCTGCCGCTAAATTCTGTCTAGTCCTAATCGCCAGTAGATGCCCAATTCTCTCATTATACTCGTAGCTTTTCTCTTTTTTAGCTAAATAATTGGCCGCAGCTCTCCTCACTAAGCTTTCGCTTGCTTCTGCCTTCTTCAGCTCTATATTTAGCAGCAAGTCTTCCAAAGGGTCTTGATTAATGATTGCTAGTATTAAGCGATCTTCTAAGTCCGCTAAATCCCTCATCCTTATATCCATTTCGGCTTTCTCCTTCTTAGTCCTTTGGAGCGTGTAGCAGAGGGTTTCCCCCCTAACGCCCGCCTTAAAGGCATCCCAGACCGTGCCAGTGGCTGCTGACCCTCTGTTAATCTCCCAAAATTGATTAATTCAAATTCTCATTCTATTCACAAAATTCTCATCTTTTAGGAGACCTCTCTCAAAAGTCCAGTTGCAAGACTTTCTTTCCCCCGCAATAACCTGTGGGAGTGTTAGCACAAGCGGATTATGGTCTGATAATATCCTAGGTAGCCTCTCTAGTTGACTACCACCTACCAAAGAGCTGGAAATCAGAAAGTAGTCTAATCTGACAACCAACCTATGTGGTGCTGAATAATATGTGCTGCCCGTCCCAGGTGGGTGATCTGAGCCCATACATCAACTAAAGCATTATGGCTCATAAGATCATTTACAGCTTTACAAACCCTCTTCTTCCTCCCTACATACATCCCCCCTCCCGTCATGCCCAAGCCCTTCAAACCATTAATATTCAGATCCCCACAACATATGATTGGTTCGGACCACAGAGATAGCTCCTGATCTAAAAATTCAAAGACCTCTGGATCATCATCTGTGGATCCATAGACAGAAACAATTGTATAAGAACCTGCCTTTGTTTCTCCCTCGATTATAACCCATCTCCCCCTCTGATCCTCTTTTTTCCTCTTTGTTTTAAAGGCCCCTTTTTTGGCTAGTATGACTACTCCCCTAGTCTTAGTTTCTTGTCTGGTACATGCTAATACCTCAAAACCCATTTGTTCGAACAGATATTTATTGTTTCCCTCTATGTGCGTCTCTTGGAGACAAATTAAGTCTAATTTCAGCATTCTTAACATTGCAGCCACTTTCTGCCTTTTCCCACCATTATTTAAACCACAGATATTTATAGAGGCAATCCTTAAAGTCATCGCATAATATTGTGTATTTCCTTCCTATTATACCAGATTATCTTCCCATTATCTCCTACGTGTGACACTCTTACCCCAAAAACGTTGTGTCTGTGTCTGTGTAGTTCCTCTTTGCGTGTTGTATTCCCAAACCATGTATCCACCCCCCCCCCGCCCCTCCCTCTCCCCCCTCCACCCTTCTCCCCTCCCTCTGAGTCCCCACCCCCCCCTTCTACAGGCAAATAGGTCAATTGAGACCTATATGCGGCCTCTATAGGCTGCAGTGTCGCCTCTCTCTCTTACCATTGCCTACTGTCTTATCTAGTCATTTTTGATGTGGTAGTCTATATGAATCCTATGGTGTTTTTGGAGGGCTTCTCCCTCTGTTATTCCTCCCTCTACGCTGTTCCGTAAGTTCTGCTAGAAATTCCCCCGCTTTGATTTCTGAGAAAAACATCCTGGTCTGCCCCCTATTGATAATCTTTAATCTCGCTGGATACAGTAAATATGCTTCTGCACCTTGTTTCTGAAAGGAGGAGATCATTTGCCTTAACTTCCATCTTCTTTCAACTGTAACATGACAGAAGTCAGGCCTGGCAAAAAATGTAACACCATCATATGTTTTCCTAGAATCTGGTCTGGCTCTGTCCATAATCTCCTGTCTAGCAAGAAAATTCCCTAGGAACACAAGCATTGCCCTGGGTAGTGCATTCTGCTGACCCCCTTGATTTTTCTTCATTGTGAGTGGGAATCTATGGGCTCTTTGGACTTCCAACTCCCACTGCCACTGGGATTCAGGGAAGGCCCCTTTCAAAAGTTTGATGACATACCCTCTAGGGTCTTGCCCCTCCAGCCCTTCCTCTAGACCAAGGAGTCTTACATTATTCCGTCTTTGACGGTTTTCAAAGTCTTCGATCTTCCATTGAAGATCTTCCACTTTCTTCCCTTGCTCATTTTTAAAGTCCTGCCAGTCCGTTATCTCATCTTCCACTCTTCCCGTTCTCTGTTCCACCTGTGAAACCCTCTCCTCGACCTCTTGGTACTTCCTGTTTAATTTCCTGAGTGACGCCTGAATTTTCTTTGTGTCGCGCCTTGCTCTCCGACTTTCCACCCTGGCCTCAGACTGTATCTGTTTCAATGTACCAAACATCATCTCCATTGTTACATTCTGGGGTGTAGATCCCAATACTGAATCTCCTCCAGCCCCATCTCTATGTCCAGCTTCTTGATATACCCCTGAGGTGGCTGAGTAGTCCCATGATAATTTTTTGTTCCTAGAGCCCGGGGAGCCCCCTCCGTTTCTTCTTACTCCCGGCTTTCTTTTCTTTTGAGTACTTTTGTCCCTTGAGTTTCTACTGGTGTCTGAGTCTGTGCCGGTAGTGTCCTCCGTTGAACTACCCCCCACATGCTCACTTATATCGGTGGAGTCTGATCCTTCATTGACAGAATAGAACTCGGGTGACCCCCCTCTAAGACCTCTGTTCTCAGCCTGCTCCTGCTCCTGCTGCAAGTCTAAGCCTGCCAAGCTCTCCCATTTTGGTGTCTGAGGTTGGTTAGTGACAGGATTAAACCCAGTACTAAGCCCAGCCTCAACTGAGAGTAAGGCATCCAGCATTTGGGTGTTGTTCTGCCTCTCGAGCACCCCCAAATCATCCTGAGCCACCCCGGGTTCTCCCCTGCTCACCATGCTTGTGAGACTCTCCTTCTCTTCGAAGCCGGCAGTCCCCGCATGATGCATGGTAGATTGGAGAGGCTCCGCTGGTTGCTCGGCAACTGTCCCGCTTGCGTCCTCAAGGACGTCTTTCACCATTTCCGCGTTCAGCGCGGCTGAGTGACTTTTGCTGCCGGTTGCTTCCTCGTCTACTGCCTGCATCTGATTACCGAGGCCGGATTTGGAGGAAAAGGACTCGGTTAGGGTAGGCTGCCTCATGGCGGATACGTCCTTAGGGGGGAGGGGGTTTATCCGTTGTGATCTGTGTTTCTCCTTTTCCTTCTCCTTTGCGTTTGGAACACCGATCGGCTGCGTCTCTTTCTGTATTTTGACAATGCCGTGCTTTATCTCTGGTGTCTCAGATTTCTTCTCTGCTCTCTCGGCTTTCTTTTGTTGAGCCTTCGTCAGAAAAGTGGCAGCAGGCATCTGTTTTTTGCTCGCCGATATCGTTATTTTGGGTGTTGCTCCTGAAAGTGAATTTGATCCATCTCGTGTTGCCGGTCCTTTGCTCATCCCGGCTGCAGTTGATGACTTCTCCTTGTCCTTATCTCTGCTACGTTGCGACATCACAGCAGCAGGTATTCTAATGACTCTGACTATGCTCCTCCAATATTTCCTCCAGCCTTTCAGAATCGCTAGGGAAGCTTGTCTGAGCCGTCCTTTGCCAGTGCCACTGCCCGTAATGATCTGGATCAGCCCGTCCAATACCAGCATCACTGCATCCAACCTACCAACATCTCATTGTGAAGGCAGGAGAGAGAGTGATGCCGTGGGGGTTGCAGGGGACCCTGTCGCGGCTATATTCTTGGACGCGGAGAAGGCTTTCGACAGGGTCTCCTGGGACTACCTATGGGAGGTAATGGAGTGGTTTGGGATTGGCAGCGGGTATATCGGGGCAATCCAGGCACTGTACTCAAGCCCTACTGCTAGGATAAGAATTAATAAAGGATACACCAAGGAAGTTCAGATAAAGCGTGGGACACGGCAGGGATGCCCTTCATCCCTGCTGCTCTTTGCCCTGTATATTGACCCTATCCTACGAAGACTGGAAAAAAACAGTAGGATTGCTCCAATCAAGCTGTATGAAATAAGCTATAAAGTATTCGCGTACGCGGATGATGTGGCCATTATCACAAATAGACCAGATACAGCGCTCCCTGAGATAGAGAGAAATGCATCAAACTTTGGGGCAATCTCAGGTTATCGAATTAATAGTGAAAAAACCCAAATAGTACAGAATAGCCACATGATATTTCAAGACACTAGAGTGGTTAAGGAAGCAACATACCTAGGAATTAAAGTTACTGCAGATCTCGACAACCTAGTGGACCTTAACAGCAGACCACTATTAAATAAAGTAAAGGAGAACACAGAAAGGATACACAAATTACATTTGACGTTGATGGGGCGTATAAATGTAGTGAAAATGATTACATTTCCAAAGTTTTTGTATTTGTTTAGAGCTATCCCGCTATATTTTGATCATATATGGTTTAACAAGATAGAAGCTATAGTAAATAAATTTATTTGGGCACACAGTAAGACCAGAAGAGCATATCGACACCTTACACTTCCAAGGGAAAGAGGGGATGGGGGGCACCTGATTTTAGGTTTTATTATTGGGCTGTAGCTATGCAGTATTTCCAGGGATTAATTGGCAGTGGTGGCACAGTACAGGGAGAGGACACACAAGGGTTCGACAACGTCTATACTGCGTTATTGGGCAATGAGGCAGTAAATGGATTTCTGAACACAATTGATTTCAGCTATTTTAAGCACACAAGATTTAAAACGTTACAAGCTGCATATACTGTTTGGAAGGTGATCTCAAAGAAAATAGGCCTGGGAAGACACAATAGCTACACACGGTTGTATACTAATAGATCATTACCTGGAGATATTTTCAGGGACTCAGTGATGAGGGACTGGGATAATAAAGGGATCAAGAAAATTGGGAACCTCTGCGACCAACAGGGTGGAATCCTGCAGTTCCATGAGATCAAAAGTAAATTTAAGGTAGCAAACAATAGCTTCTTTAAATATCTTCAGATTAGAAGTTATCTCTCAAATAAACAAGGTGGGGCTTTGGGTTTTGATACTTGCAGTATAATGGATTATATAGAGAATAGTACTCACTGTACAATACGATACCTATATGCAGAACTGGGTAAATACAAAAGTGACGACAGAGACAAATATGCTAGGAAGTGGATGGAAAAGATTGACCTACAAATAGAGGGGTTCCAGTTATCCTTAGATTTGGGCCACACAGTCTTATGTTCTGCGACCTTACAGTCACAGCACTATAAGACTCGGTATTCGCTCTACCATACCCCAGCTAAGATCGCACAATGGGGGGGGGGGGTACTTCAGGAATTACATGTCCCAGGTGTGATGCCACCGATGCAGACATAGTACACGTATTTTCACATTGCCCACAACTGTATTCTTTAAAAAAAGATATTGAGAAATTTATTGATGTATCGCTCGGTCTCAAAATCAAGCTTACTGATGATTTATTACTGCTGGGGGTACTGGTAGGGACAGAGGATATTCCTATGGAGTTTATGTTTATGGTATCCGCAGTTTATCGTATATGTATAGCAACATTATGGCTTGATAGGGCACCACCAACTTTCCAAATGTGGATTGCTCGGCTATTGTCAACTTATAACTTAGAAAAAGCAATTTATGATAGGAAAGGTAAAAGAGGTAGAACTCTGGGTAGGAAGATTTGGCATCCAGTTGTGAATTGGAAAAACGGGTTGATAAACCAGCAAGGGGAGGTTGCCGCTAGGGCATACAGCTGAAGACATGAGTTGAAAAGTTTACAAATTTTTAGTATTCTTTGTTTTTTATGATTGTATTTCTAATTACCTCCAAAAGAGTAATGTCTGTATTGTAATGATTTAAATTGTTGAAGCGTGATGTAACAACTATTTGTTTTCTTGAGAAAATGTGGGAAAAAATTCCTTTTATAAAAAAAAAAAAAAAGAAAAATGTCCCTGTTACCTTCCAAAGTTTGGTTAAAAGGGTCTTGGCTGGTAAGGAGGCTTTTTGTGTTGCCAACCTAGATGACACTGCTGTTTATAGTTCCATCTGGGAGGAACACCTGTGTCACATCCACTCAGTGCTTCAGGCCCTGCAACAGGCAGGCCTGACCATGAAGGGCAGTAAATGCCAGGATAGGCAGGGTTCCTTGGTGTACCTGGGATACCTGGTAGGTGGGGCAATGTCCAGACCCTCCAGGCCAAGTCTGAAACAATCATGGCCTGGCAACCCCCTAAAACGCAAATGGAAGTGAGAGCCTTCATAGGCCTCACATGTCACCACAGGAGATTTGTTAAGGGTTATGGCACCATTGTTGCCCCATTAACTGAGCTGACTTCCAAGAATCAGCCCAGATAGGTGATCTGGACAAAGGCTTGTCAGAAAGTCTTTGATTTTCTCTCCTGCACTCAAGGCACCTGACTTCTCCAAACAGTTTATTGTGCAAACGGATGCTTCAGAGCATGGCATAGAGGCAGTGTTAGTGCAGTTAAACGAAGAGGGCCTAGACAACTAGTAGCCTTCATTAGTAGGAGGTTACTTCCATGGGAACAGAGGTGGAGTGCCATTGTAAGAGAAGATTTTGCTGTGGTCTGGGCTCTGAAGAGGTGATAATACTGTTAAGAAGGCAAAGTTGACCCAGGTAAGTATATATACTATTCTTTATTTAAGATGAACTATACAAGGAAGGAGCGGTGCAGGCACCTTGAAGTAAATGACTAGGCCACAACAACTTCCTTGAAGGTATGCCTTTTTATTAGTACCGTCAGGAATAACCCAATCCCATCCTGGCCAGTGGTCAACTGATCAGAAATGGAATTCTTACTTGAAATTACAATATACCTCCTGCAGCAACCCAAAGAATAATAGTCAATCAACTGCAACCCAGCCTAAGATATGTTAGCACTGCTGATCTAAAAGAAGTGGGGTTCACGGTAAACAGTAAGGGGGAGGAAATAACCAAGGTTTTACTCCACTCAGCCCTAATAAAGGATGCTATAGAAAAGGCAGAGACCGAGATGCTACGGGAAGGCATTAGAATACTAAAAAGGCAGGAAGTACTATCGGATAAGTTAGGGAATTCATTCCTCAGGAACCACGCAGCACTAGGCGAGAGACGAATAAAAATTATCAACCTGGGGAGAGGCACTAAAGACACCCTGGAAATCACGATAAGACCCAAAGACCAAAGGTGGGACATGGAAGATGTACTTGCTGGGAATAGATACAGAGAGCTGGCATACATGAGTGGTGAGGAAGATGGTTCTACGAGTGAGATCGATTAGGAAGTAGGGTCGCCGCACAGCCTATCTATAATGACCTGGAATATAAATGGGTACAATAGAATAGTGGTACAGGAGGACTTTAAAAATACCTTGAGGAAAAACGACATCGTTTGTCTCCAGGAAACTTGGCTGTGCGGCGAAATCCCTGCTACCGTAGGTTTTACTCATTATGTAAAAGCAGCTAAAAGTAACATGGTGGGTAGACCATCAGGGGGTCTGATGAAGTTGATTTCAACAAGAATAGCCAAAGACATTGAACCCCTGGAACTAAAGTGCAACTGGGCATTGGGCAATAGAGTGCGAACAATAAATAATATGTTGGGGGGTGAAAGCCTATGCATTATAAATGTGTATATTCAGAAAGGGAAAGCAAATGAGTATAAGGCAGACTTGGAACGTTTAAAAACTGACCTGGAAGAGGTGTGTAACCGTTATCCAAGGGATGTGCTCATGATATTGGGAGACTTCAACCATAAATTGAACCCCAAAATAATGGACTCCTGGTTGAAGGACTTGCTGGATGCATATAAAATAGAGCGGGCGCAATTTCCCTGCTGTGATACTTCAACTAAAGATGATGAGCTTGGGCAACTGTTGGGGGTCATGGGCTTTGTATGCTCCAACGGTAGAAAGAAAGCGGACAGGCCTGCGAAGCGTACCTTTAAGGTAGGGCAACAATTGTGCCCCATAGATTACGTGTTCATACAGGCCTGGCATTTCCATCTTATCAAACAATTTGAAATTTTGGGGGTGGAGGGTAGTGACCACTATCCATTGCAGGTTGAACTCCAGGTAAATAGCCCCCCGCAAAGACAAAAAGTGCTATTAGTAGATTTAGAATACCCCAAGCGACTAACAACACGAATCACTGATGAATATATACAGAAACTAAGCGCATATCAGCTAACTGTGAATTTGGGTAACCTTGTAGCAGAGGAAAGCTTTGGCTGGTACAAGGGTATAATAAGGCAATTGGTGGAATGCCTTCGGATTAAACTAAAGTGCAATAATCATAAATCAGTAAACAATGCGACATTACACCCTAACAATACCAAACATTGGTTGGATGCTGAATGCCGGAAACTAAAGGCCGGTATTAAGAAACAAGAAAGACGCCTCAGAGGCTACTATTGTGAGGAAGTGGTATTAGAACTCAGAAAACTGAAGTTAAAATACAAGACAGTTATCAGAGATAAAAAAAGGAGTTCTAAGGACAAATGTTGGGATAACTTACTCGAGGTAATCGAAGATAAAAATGTGAAAGGCTTTTGGAGGTTAATACAGGATTGTACGGGGAAAGCACAAGGAACCATGTAGCGCTCAGTGCCAGAGGACAAGTGGTTGACCTACCTAGAGGAAATTTATGGTAAATGGCCAACGAGGGAAGGAATAATGGCAAATGTGTGGCCAGGAATAGGTGAAGATTTAAAAATCCACTTTTCCCCAGACCAAATTAGAAACATATTAACTAGGCTAAACCTAACACGGGCAGCTGGCCCTGATAACCTGCCAGCTGTCATAATAAAAACTAACATAGAATGGTGGGCAGAGTTCTTTTCAAATATGTTTCTAGGGATCCTAAATAGAGGTGAATTCCCTGCAAATTGGAAAGGGGCTATTGTTAGGCCAATCCACAAAAAAGGAGATGCAAACTCCCCCAAATATTACCGCTTAATAAACCTTCTGGATATAGGTGAAAAGGTCTTTTCCAAGGTAATTCTAGGGCTACTAAAGGAGTGGGTGGAAGACAAACAGATAATACCCCCAGAGCAGGGGGGGTTCAAAGAAGGCCACTCAACGATTGACCATTGTTTTACTCTTTGGTCCATTGCACGGAAGTCAATTGATCAGAGGGGTAATTTATTCTGCTGTTTCGTTGACTTCCGTGCAGCCTTTGATCTTGTGGATAGGGAGCAGCTGTGGTCAACACTAGTAGGGTATGAACTACAGGATGACCTGCTGGTCCTTATCCAAGCTCTACATACAGAAAATTGGGCACAGATAATATTGGACAAGGACGGAGGACTGACTGGGAGAATCCCTATTGGGAATGGGTTAAGGCAGGGGTGCGTCCTAGCCCCCCTGCTGTTCGCCCTGTTCTTAGCTGACCTACCCCAAGTATTAAGAGATGTTAGAGGGGTGAACCCGAAAATAGGAGGAAAGCACATATCGTGCCTCCTTTATGCGGATGACCTAGTCATTATGGACCAGACGGAGATAGGCCTCCAGAGAAAACTAAATAGGTTTAAAGAATACTGTACGAGTAAAAAATTAGTGGTAAATATGGACAAGACTAAAATTGTATGTTTTGGGAGAAGGAAAGCGAAGTTCTTGTGGTATCTAGGCACAGTTTTGCTTGAGAGGGTGACCGACTACAGATATTTGGGAATGTGGTTCTCAGGTAACTTGAAATGGCACACACACCTGCAAGCATTAAAAATAAGGGCATTGGCGTCGGTCAAAGGCCTAAAAAGATTTAATAATACCTATGGTGAAAGGTCAGATAGGCCGGTCTTAAAAGCCTATCAAGCAATGGTTCCCCCACAATTTTTGTATGGAGCCGAGGTTCTCTATCTCAGTGGTAAGACCTCCTGGGATAGAGAGGAGGGAAACATATTAAAAAGTTTATTCGCGCTGCCTAAATCATCTATGGTGCAGGCAGCACGATTGGAGCTGGGAATAACCTCCTGGGCTATAACAGCTTGTATGAGCCTTGTACGCTTCTGGCAGCGGTTGGGAGTAGGGGAACTTACTAAAATCTCCCAATGGGCTAAGGAGGAAATTACCATCAGTGAGCTACCCTGGGCAAAAGAGGTGAGAGCTTCAATAAGTAAGGCTTACGGGGTGCTAGATTTGAAGGTATGCTCGCCGCAAGACCCCATAATATTTGGGAAAAAAGAATTAAAGATTCAAGGGGTCAATATGTCCCGTAGCTATGATCGGGACTACCTTGCTCAAAAGTCCTTGGTAGCACACATGAAAGTGGCTTGGGAGAGCAGCCAACACTTCCCCTATGTGGATCGGCTACCCAGCCATAGTCTGAGGCGAGAAGTCTTGAAAATGCGAATTGGTATAAACCCAGGTTATGCGAATAACGGGGTTCGAAATCTAATGATAGGATGTAATGGGAAATGCACTTGCACTTTAGGAACCACCTGTGATATTTTACATATTTTATTAGATTGTATGAGATTTTTAGATTTTCGAAAGGAGTTTTTATGTCCGATTTTTAAAAAATATAAGATTACGCACAGAATGCAAGCTGCTACTCTCTTGGTGGAAATGGAGAACTTAGATATAGCCTGTGCGTTGGGGAAATATATGAATAAAGTCAAGCTGTTCCTCAAATGCGCAGATGAACACGTATAGTGCAGCCCATACCTCCGAATAAAGGAAGAGACACTAAGGTATAACAGTAGTAAGAGCTGCATTCTGAAGAAGTTATGTATAGGTAAGATTTTAGCGATTTTAACAAATAAAATGTAA
Organism: Lissotriton helveticus; assembly: GCF_964261635.1. Taxonomy (NCBI): domain Eukaryota; kingdom Metazoa; phylum Chordata; class Amphibia; order Caudata; family Salamandridae; genus Lissotriton; species Lissotriton helveticus. The sequence goes on along the minus strand of NC_136059.1, from coordinate 914,568,225 downwards.
TACTCCGTTTTAAAAGGAACAAGAGAAGTTAATCTACACGTATCTTGAGGTGTAATTGTGGTTTTAATACTGTCATGTTATGCTGCTGTCTTTCTCTTTGCTGAATACTGTCATGTTATGCTGCTGTTCTTTCTCTTTCACGGAATGTGGTAAATGTACTTTTAAGGTATTAACCAACCAAATAAAGTTTTGTTTGACTGACTGACAACTGCAACCCACAGAATCCTACTACCCATTCAATTCTACCCCACTAGCATTTTGCCCATAGCGAGTATGTGTTCCACGCATACCTATTTGGGACTCACGTCTTGATTCTGACAGACCACAGGCCCCTTAGATGGCTCATTTGGTGAGGGGTGAGATTCCCAAACTGTTCAGGTAGTCCATCTCCCTACAGGAAATGGACTTTGTGATGTAATACCATCCTGGGCCAGACGACACCAATATTATTGGTGTCTCCAAGTTTTTTCACCTTAGGGAAGAGTACTCCGAAGGGATTGTGAAGCTCTCCCCACTTTCATCTAGAAGTGGACAAGTGTTAGACCTGACAGCCTTAGGGTAGTCTTCCTCCCAGGTTTTTGACTGCCTCCTCCATTTTTCTGATCTCATTTTTGCTAGCTTTAGGACTCTGTGCACTTTACCACAGCAAACCAGTGTTAAAGCAGGCCTTGAAAAATCCACTAGCCCACTCGCAATTGCAAGTGAGATTTTATCAGGTCGAGCTATTTTAGCACTTACTGGACCTTGCTGGGAGTAAACTTAAGCTGGAAGAAACAGGTGTTCAATTCATTCAGAAAGTGAATGAGCAATTAAGACACCTTTAAATCATGTTTTTATCTTGACACATTTGCTGACTGCTCAAAGACAGAGGTCAAATGTCAGTTTGACTTTTTACTAATTGTTGCCTTTCTGTTCCTAGAAAATGGTTTTAACTTTTCTTTCACTTATTTATCACAGTGAGGTTCTGTAAATTACGAATTCGTTCGTGCTCAGCCTCCATTTTGTAGTCGCCGCCATTTTGTTGCCCTCACTCAGGCAGCGCGGCGAATGCGATGTTTTTGTTGTTTCTGCATTTACGTGTCAGGTGGCTTCTTTGCCTGTATTTACTAACTAGTGTCAGGGTCTGGCTGAGTACACTAATTCCTGTCTGAGCTGATTAATCCCCGTCCGGACTATTTGTTGGTTCACACCATTCTTTCCTCTGAGTTATCTTATCTGCTATCCTTCGCAACATGTCTCTTGCATTCTCCCGTTTCACGATTGTCCTTCCACAACATGCAGCTGTGTTTTCTCTACTCGTTAAGTGGATTGTGTGGATTCACTTGTAATTTACTCAAGGGGTCGAGTGACAAACATAACTGGGAAACTTGAGTTGTATTAGACTTAAAGTATTGTCTATTACGTTTGCCCATGCCTCATTCTCTTGTGTGATTGCATTTTGCATTGTATTGTACCATATATAAACCTGTGCGCCACGGAGTTAAGTGGCAGTCTCTTTTGAACTTCATTTTTATCAACGACTTCTAAGACCACTGTACTAGCTGCAGCTAATAAATACTATCTTCTACGCCAGACGAAGAGTCCGTGTCTCTGTTTCTGACAAGGCAGGTGAATCCAGGGGATTTCAGGCGTACCCTGCGCCGCCGAGCCTTAAGGCTATGGTTCTCCAACTGGCGCCCAACGTGGGGCGACTTCAACGGTAGCAGTTGAGCCTAAGGGTCGTGAGGAGCCCCGCAAGAAAATTCCGGAGGAAGCGCACCACGTGATCGACCCCTGTATGTTGAAAGTGGACCGAAGGTCTTTGACAGCGCGGCTACTCCTCTCCGACGGCTGCTGACGACTGCTGCCCTGACTGTCGCACTGCCTTGGACCCTTCTGATGATGTTTGGTATAGCGAGACGATAGACGGACCTTCGCTGGTGTAGGACGATCCTTAGTTAAGTATTTGGTGGGTCGCTCCTACAAACTTTGTTTTGTTTTGGTTTTTGGGTTTTTATTCAGGTATTGCAATACCCGAAGCCAAGGGGTAAGTACGTTTGTACTGTTTTATTGATTTACACCCCTTGTTGTTTGTGAACAGTCTAGAGAAGTAACGATGCCCGGACTGAGTTAGTTCAAAAAAATGTGTTGTTTAGGTTGTAAGAGGGATTCCCAGTTGGAGGAATCATGTCCGATTCCTCCAGTTGGAACTCCCACTTATGAGCTCTATTTGAAACATGGTATTGGTCCCATTACCTTTAACGAGACATGGGTCCGATACACTAAAAATAGTGGAGTTTTGAAATGGCCCCAAAATGGTAGTTTTGATCCCGCCGTACTAGATAATTTGGAAACGATTCTGTTTAAAAGAAAAGCCCGGCCGGCAAAGTTTGACTCTTTTCGCCTTTGGCGTAAGGAAGCCAAACAGAAGGAAATTAAACAAGCAAAAAAGGATAAGAAAGCGCAAAATATGTCGATTATAGAGGCTGCTCAGCAGTTTAAAAATGATGAAGTAGATGGTGCGACTGAGATACGAGAGAGACAACATCGCATGGCAATAGATAAATGCTATTCGATGCTGCCTACTTCATCGTGAAGTAAAAGTAAGGAATTGGAAGAAGATTCCCTAATGTCTTGTTTATTGAATTCACCTCCGCCCTATGCTCAAAATCCTAATGCACCCCTGCTACCCCCTCCTATTGCTCAACCAATGGTTGCTCCATTACCAATTGTTCAGCAACCGGCTCAGCCTAATAATGCTTCCCTGCCTGCCTCTGCTCCGTCTTTGCCGCCTGTAATTCAGCCCCCACCCCCTCTCCAATTCCCCGCTCTTGTTACTCAGTCATCTACGTTCCAGTCCCCGTTGCCTTCTATGTCTGTAAGGACTCCTGTTCTCTCAATGGATTCCCCTACCTCACACAGGAAACTAGCAGACGCTGTTTCGAATTTCTCTTCTCCTCTTCTTGGGTCTTTGAACTTGTCTCCAGCTTTCTCTAGATGACAATCTCGTTGTCAACTTCCTCTTACGGATGAGAAAGTAGTTTTGGGTTCCCTAGCTCGTAAATGGATTAAAAATGGACTAGAATACAGTACAGGAGACATTATGAGTTCCTTTCATCAATGGGCAGAGCCCACACAAAGATATGTTTTTAACGTTATGTGTCAGACTCTTATCAGTGGTTGGGAAGGTATGGAGTTGGATACTGTTCCTTCGGATTTATTGAAATTACAGGCTGATTTTGATAAAGGTTTTATTGTAGGGCCACAAGTTGAGGAGGCGGTGAATAAACTTGTTGCGTTCCGAACAATGTTTTTGTCCTTGTCCGTTTCCGAGATTGATGCTTCCAAAGGCAAGGGCATTAAGAATTATCCGATGCGTGAAGTTCCCCCAGTATGGAGGGACGCGGTGATTGGTCCGCCTGCTGTCCCTGCTCACTTTCAGCGTATATGGGTTCATGAACCCTGGAAAAGGTCTGAAGTATTGGCGCTTAAACCAACTCTTTCGGATCCTCGTAAAAATCCAGCTGGATATTACAAGGAGTTGTCTCAAACAGTTGAAGCTTGTATTATGAATTTAGCCGATATTGATATGTTTTTTTCAAATGTGGTTCCGCAAGCATTATGGACACGGAATCGTAGGGAGAATCATGTTGGTGAATTAGGTGGTGATTGGGCTGCTATTAGAGCCGCTGACGCTAATCAAGTGGGTGGCGCGAAGCCTGAGGATCTGATTACGGCCCTACCAGGCAGAATAATTGAATTGATGAAAACTATGATGCCCGCGGTGCGAGTTAATTGGGATAAGCTGGCTGCATGCAAGCAAAAGAAAGACGAAAGCGTCCGGATTTCTTCACTCGGTTTGAAGAGACGTTTATTGATCATAGTGGTCAGGATCTGAGTGTAGAGGGGGTCAGCGATTGTTTGTAGATAAGTTTGTGTACAATTTGCTTCCTGAATTGTCAAATAAATTGAAGAGCTCCGAAAGTGCATGGGCTGTCTCTTCCCCTACTAAAATACTGGCTACTGCACAGTATTATGAGAATAGGGATAAGGAGGAGAAAGAGAAACAGGAGAAGAAAAATAAAGATTTGAAAACGAAGGTTCTGTTACAGCAAGCTTATCCTCCGCGTTCTGCACAGCCTCAGTTTTCTCAATCCCCACAGTTTCAGAAAGTGCTCCAGAAACCTGAGTACTTCACACCACGTCCTTCGTTGGGTCCTAATCAATGTGCGTATTGTAGGGAAGAGGGACATTATAAGAATAGTTGTCCGGTTTTATTACAGCGTAATAATGGGATGTCTGCTCCACGGGGTCGTGGTATTGCCCAGACTGGATCTAGAGGTAGAGAACGAGGTGTGTCCTCTCAGGAGCAGCGTTCTTTTCCTACATCTACTATGAATTACTTTGATCAGCAGAGAGTTCAGTCCACGCAGTATTATAATGACGATTATTGTGAAGAAAGGGCTGATGATTTTCAAATCGAATAGGACAGCCATGGACGAAGTGAGGGAGTTGTGTCGATTCCAGTAGATCAAAATGGGCCATATGTCACTATCAACACGATGGGTGTTTCAGAACCGTTTCTTTTGGATACTGGTGCGATGAGAAGTTCTATTATGCATACTAAACTCCCTGGGGCACCTTTGTCTGGCTTAATAAATACTATAGTAGGATTTTCTGGAGCCCCAGTTCGTAATCCGGTTTCTTCTCCTTTGCCCGTTTCGATTGGCCCATATGATTTGAATGCTCCACTTATTCTGACAACTGGTTGCGGCGAGAACTTGCTGGGTCTGGATTTATTGAAAAGACTACATGCAACATTGTATTGTTCCCCATCTGGTGTACATCTAACGTTGGGGAAGAAATTGACGTCTTCCATGTATCTATCCCGAGACCAGTTCCCACCTGAGTTGCTTTCTCTTCCTGAAAGTCTTTGGGCCACAGGCCTGAATGACGTGGGTTGTCTTGCAATTCCACCATATGTTGTCACTATTAAAGAGAATGTGAGAATGCCGCGCATTCCCCAATACGGTATCTCTGCTGATGGGGAGAGAGCACTTTTGGCTATTGTTGATGATTTTATTCAGAAGGGTGTGGTTGAAGAAACGAGAAGAAATGTGTGTAACAGCCCTGTTCTTCCGATCCTCAAAAGGACGCATTCTTCACAGCCTCCTGTGTATCGATTTGTTATTGACCTTAGAGAGGTTAACAAAATAGTTGTACCACAGTTTCCTGTTGTACCAGACATTACAGCTTTGTTGACGATGATTCCTGCTTCGGCAGCTTGGTTTTCGGTCATAGATCTTAAGAATGCTTTCTTCAGGATTCCTATTGCTGAAGAAAGTAGGGACATCTTTGGTTTCTCTTTAGGTGGCCGAAGTTTTAGATTTAAGAGAGCACCCCAAGGCTATTGCGAAAGTCCCTCTATCTATAGCAAGGCTCTTAAGTCACAACTTGAGGCTTTCTCTTTGCCCCCAGGTGCCACGCTTATTCAGTATGTGGATGATTTGCTGGTGGCTGCTGATACGGAAGATGTGTGTAAGAATGTGACTGTTGCGTTGTTGCATCATTTGTCTGCTTTACATCATAAGGTGTCTCCCTCTAAGCTGCAATATGCCCGCCAAGAAGTGACCTATTTAGGTCATCTCTTGTCGAAGGAGGGAAGGCGATTGACCCCAGAACGTATTCATGCTATTTCACAGATGTCTGTACCCACCACGCAGAGAGAAATGCGTGCCTTCTTGGGTATCACTTCCTACTGCAGACATTGGATTCCCAATTTTTCACTTTTAGCTAAACCACTGTTGGTGTTAACGCTGAAAGATACGCCACATCCGCTCCCTTGGATGGATGAATGTCAGAAAAGCTTTGATGACCTACGTACTGCTCTATGTTCTGCTCCAGTGTTGGGTACCCCAGATTATAGCAAGTCCTTTACACTGTATGTTCACGAAAGAGAGGGTTGCGCATTGTCAGTTTTGACACAGAAATTTGGAGATAGGCAGAGGCCATGTGCCTATTTCTCCGCTACACTAGACCCAGTAGCTAAAGCTTTGCCCAGTTGTCTCAGAGCCACGGCAGCTGTGACAATCTCTATTAGACAGTCTGCCGGATTAGTGTTGGATAACACGCTCGTTGTTATGGTTCCACATGCAGTGGATACCCTGTTGAATAGGACAAGAACACAGCACCTTACAAGTGCTCGTTTGTCTGGATATGAGCTGACACTTCTAGCGAGTCATGTACATATTAAAATATGTAATACGTTAAATCCAGTCACATTGTTGCCACTCCCAGAAGAAAACGACGCTCAGGAAAAGCATGATTGTTTTCTCCGAACGGAAGACGAAACGAAGGGTAGGATTGATTTAAAGGACACTCCGCTCAAGGACCCGGATGGGACCCTGTGGGTGGACGGTTCTTGTTTCAAGCTTCCAAATGGGGAGACTACTTCCGCTTATGCTGTTACTACCTGATGCACAATTGTTGAGACAGCACGTATTGGACATAATTCAGCCCAAGCAGCCGAATTGATAGCCTTGACTAGAGCGTGTGTGTTGTCAAAAGAAAAGAGAGTGAATGTGTATACAGATAGCCAGTATGCTTTTGGCGTTGCACACAGTTTTGGTAGGTTATGGAGGGAGAGAGAATTTTTTACCTCTCATAGAACAAAGATTCCGCATGGTGAGTTAGTGACTGTAATTCTTGTGTCTATTTATTTATTTATTTATTATTTATTTATTGAAAAGTTTTGTATAGCGCGAACAAGACCCGTGGGTATCAGAGCGCTTTACATAGAAGTAGGATAAAAATATTAACAGGATGATAACCATTAAACAACATATAGATATGGGGTAGATAATTATATGGCTTTGTTGAATGCATAAATAACCACCTTCCATTCAAGTTAGTCTTTTACAATATGCAGTACTACGAAGCATGAAATATAACATTAGTCATTGTCGTCATACATATGAGGTAGTAGGTTATATGGTTTCAGGATGTGAGATAATTGTATGAGTTCACTTTGACATGAGGTAACAGTTGGTATACAGTTTAAACACCAGAGATGTCGTCAGTTTCGACCCATAGTTTATCTTTCATCTAATTCACGTTGATCATTCTCTTTCTGATGACGTAAGTGTTTTGTATGCGGGCAGAATTATATCCCATAGCGATCCATGAACTTCTCTATGTAAGGTATTTACTCATTAAGAAGCTCTTCGCTTCTCGCTTAAATGTTGAGGTATTAGGTGTCTTCCTAATGCTTGGGGGGAGTGAGTTTCAGATTCTAGGGGCAGCTCCTGAGAACGCTCTGTCATAAGTTTTTTTCTTTCTAAAGATGGCTGGACGCAGCACCAACTCCTTGGCACTCTTAGCTGGTCTGTTTCCTCCTGACAAATCAATTTTCTTGGATAGGTATCCAGGAGTATTGTGGTGAAGCGCTCTATGGGTGATACATGCGATCTTTAGTTGAATTCTGGCCTCATAGGATAGCCAGTTTAATGCTTTCAAGTGAGGAGATATGTGGTCAAACTTCCTTGATCCCGAGATGAGTCTCGCCGCAGCGTTAAGGCAAGCTTTAGGTGGTGCTGTGGATGTTTTTGGTAAACCCGCTAAGGTAGTGCAACCATATTCGATCCTAGAGATGACTAAGGATTGGGTTGCCAGTTTCGGATCTGATTCAGAGATAAATGGTTTCAGTTTTCTTAGGTAGTTCAGGTGGAAGCGGGCGCCTTTAGCCATTGAATTAATGTGAGCTTTCATGTCAAGGTTCTCGTCTAAAGTAATTCCTAGCGACTTAGCTGAATTGACTAGAGTCGGGGTGCAGTTGAGCGCCGTCACCAACTTGGTCCACTCCTTTATTTCCATAACGCTTCTTGGTGGAGAAATTAGTAAGAACTCAGTTTTCTGAGCATTTAGCTTCAAATGATTGGTAGTTAACCATTCCATTGTCATTTTTAAAGTTTCATTCATTAGCTCAATGTCTTTAAGGGAGGCTATCTTTATATATATATTTGCGTGTCATCCGCATACATATGGTAGGATATCTTTGAGTTTCTGAGAATTGCTGTAAGAGGTTCGACATACAAGTTAAACAAATCAGGGGATAATGTCGATCCTTGTGGAACTCCAATCGAGTTGGGGCAAGGTGGTGAAATTGATTGGTTGACCAGGAAACGTTGTGTTCTGTTCCGTAGGAAAGAGTCGAACCATTTCAGCACATTTCCAGACACACCCATTCTGTCCTGTAGCCTGGCCAGTAGTGCTTCGTGGTTAACTGTGTCAAATGCCGATGACAGGTCCAGGAGAATTAGTAAGCATGCTTGATTTTGATCAAGAGCCTGTAGCGCGTCATCAACAATATGGAGGATCGCTGTTTCCGTGCTATGCCCTGATCTGAATCCTGATTGGCATTCATCTAGTAGGGAGAACTTAGTGATGTGTTGGCTCAGTTGGCCCTGCACGCATTTCTCAATTAGTTTGGCCAATAAAGGGATGTTGGTCACTGGTCGAAAGTTATTCGGGTCTGTAATATCCGCAGTCGGTTTTTTGATCAAAGGAACCACTTGACCTGTTGTTAGGCAGTCTGGGAGGATCCCTTGTGATAATGATGCGTTTATTATTCTGGTCCAGATTGGTACCACAATATGGCTGATTCCTCTTACGCATTTCGTGGGTAGAGGATCTTGGTAGTGGTTGTTAGGTTTGATTTTGGATAGCATTTTGGCGATCGTGTCCTGATCATATAATTCAAATGTATCCCAGTTTGCCTTGTTTTTTGTCTTGCTACACCCTGAAGTCGGGTTGGAATCGCATGTAGTCATTGGTTGGATGGGGAGGTTAGTCGCTGCGCTTAAGAGTTCTGCTTCCAGCGATTTGGCCTTCCTCGTGAAGAATGTTGAGAATTCCTCGCTGCTTAGAGATGTTTTTGAGTTTTCATGAGCTGTTTTGGCTAGTTTGTTTGATTGTTGCTTCAGGATTTCAAAGAGTTTCCGAGGTCTGTTTTTGGCATAATCCAATTCCGATCTTATAAATTCCTTTTTGGAATGGATGATCTTTTTGTTATATTGGTTTCTAATTTTTCTAAGGGCTTTCAGCTCAGGGGATGATGGGTGTTGTCTCCATTTTCTTTCGCCCATTCTCAGTTTGCGCCTGTCTTCGTTCAGTGATCCATCAAACCACGGATTTTTCATCTTCTCCGTGGTTCTTTTTAGTTTTAATGGCAGGGTGTTGTTGACGATATTCCCGACTGAGGTTAGATAGTGTTCAGTCAACTCATTTGCATTCTGCAGGTTGCTAGGTGTCTTTAAGTCTCTCTAACAAGTTTCTATTAGTAGCTCAATATTAGCCTCTCTTGTGTCTCGGATCCATTTTTTGCAATTGGCAGGTTGAACGGTCTTGCCCTTTTTCAATATGGGTATCAGGAATGTTATTGCATAGTGATCCGACCAATCACACGGGACTATTGAGAGGATTGAAGTATTTTTGTTGCCTGAGATAATCCAGTCCAATGTTGCTCCTTTAGAGTGTGTGGGTTGCGTGCATGCTTGGTTGAGGTTAAGCTCTGCAAGGAAATCCTTAAGCGTGTTAACTAGTTTGTCATTGCAGTCATCCCAATGTAAGTTGAAATCTCCTAAAAATATGTTATTGGCATCCGTGTTAGAGTTGGTCGTAATGATCTCCATTAACTGCACTATGAACTTTGCATTCTCTCCTGGTGGGTGGTAAAACGCGTGTAAATTGCATCTTTGATTGGTTGCTGATCTTATATTGAGACCTAAGTATTCGCACGATTCTAGAGGGTCAGCTTGAATTTGGTTGACCTCTATATCTGAACGGTGAATGCAGGCAATTCCTCCTCCTGACTTTTTTGGTCTATCTAGTCTCACAATGTTATATTGAGGTGGTACTAAGAGATCCATGGTTGGAGATGATGCTTCCGATAACCACGTTTCTGTAAGGATTGCTAGATCAATTTCCTTGTTAATGATGAGGTCTGCTATGTCTGACGCATGTTTGGTAGCAGATCGACAGTTGAGTAGGAGGCAAGTCAGTTGTTTCCCAGGGTCATTACTATTCAGATTTTCGTATTCGGAATTAAGCTGGACTTGTTGTAAATTGTTATGGTTGAGTTTCCTATCCTTCTTTCTTGATGTTCTATTAAAGTCGATCGAAACTGTTTTGATGTTCTCCTCTTTCTCTCGGTCTGGTGATTCATAGGTTCGGAGTAAGGCAAGGGCTTCCTCCTACACTTATCTTACCTGTACAGATAGCGATCATAAAGTGCAGTGCACATAAGAAAGTCACAGATGAGGTGGGTCGTGGAAATGCATTTGCAGACAAGGTAGCAAAAACTACAGCTACAGATACTGCTCGTCGAATGTATGTGGCAGGTCCTGCAAACTGGGTTAGGGAAATTGGAATGTGTGAAGATACGATTTAGAGTGTGAAAAGGATTCAAGGAGAGGCTACTGAGAAGGAATTGAAAACGTGGAAGGAAAGTACGGGAATGTTAGACTCATCGGGTTGTTGGACGGAATTGTCGGAACATCAGCGATGGTTATTACCAGATGCTTATGTGCTGCCGGTTGTTACTATGGCTCATGGCCCAGCTCACATTAGTGCGAAAGGCATTTGTAAGCGGTTGGCCCCTGTCTGGCAAAATGAAGGAATTCCGAAATGTGCAGAGAATGTGGTTAAGCATTGTATTGTTTGTTTAATGCATAACCCAGGAAAGGGTACCCCAACTCCGGCAGGTCATTTTGCTCCTCCGTCATATCCTTTTGAGGTGTTGCAAATCGATTACATTCATATGGATCAATGTAACAACCTTAAGTATGTTCTGGTGGTGGTATGTGCCTTTTCCCGCTGGATAGAGGCCTACCCCTTGAAAGATACCACTGCTATGTCAACTGCTAAAGTGTTGCTTAAGGAGTTCTTCCCCAGGTTTGGTTTGCCGCGAATTGTCTGGAGTGACAATGGAAGTGAATTTGTGGGTCAAATCATGCAGAAAGTCTGTTCTGGTCTTGGTATTAGACAGAAGTTCCATGCGGCAAATGGTACACTCAAACTTAAACTAGCTAAGATTCAAGCCAGCACGGGTCTTGCTTGGCCAGACGCCTTGCCCTTAGCTCTCTTGTCAACCAGAACTACTGTACACTCTCGTATGGGACTTAGCCCATATGAAGTGGTATTCGGACGCCCAGCCAATATTTGGGGTGTCCCTCGTCCCAAGAAATACTCTGACATACCATATCCTTTGTTAATTGATTATTTGCATGACTTGACTACTAAATTAAGTATTATTCGTCAACAGGTACAAAGTGCTTTGCCAGAGGCCTCCACAGACCCGGGTCACACCATCTTGCCCGGTGACTGGGTCTGCGTCAAAAACTTTCAACGTACCAAGAATCTGGAGCCCCGTTGGTCCACACCTACGCAAGTCCTGCTTGTCACCTGCACAGCTGTGAAGGTGGTCGGCAAACGAAACTGGGTACATGGTGTGCACTGCAAGAAAGTGCCATTGCCATTACCCTTCGATCAGTGGATTCGCAGTGGTGTAAGGGAATTGGACACTGCAGCGGTTCCTTGTTTTATGCCTTTCAGTGATGCTCAAATTTATGGGACTCAGTCTGAGAAAGCAGATGACGATATTCTTCAAGCAGCTGTACCTGCGCATCTTCGAATAGACGCTACAAATCCAAAAACACTGTTCAAGGACCAGACGGTGCCAAGAAAAACTCGCTACAACCTGAGGTCGAGAGCTGGCCAAAGGAACTGAACATTTTGAACACTTTTTCTTATTGATCAGAGACATTTTTTGTAGGATATTTAGTATTAGATGTGCCATCTGTCTCCGTCGCAGGGTCACGGTAGGAGTCTCAGACTGTAACCTGGTTTTTGTTCTCTTTAGTAGGTGGCTAGTGCCTCAGGATATACAGAAGTACGTAGCTGAGTGATTGAGGAAGATTGCCGTGAGCGACTTTTTTTTTATAAAGATGGATGGTACTACAACAATAGGTAGGGAAAATAGAAAGCAGGAAATGAGATTGAAATATTGTAAATTATTGCGTAGTCGATTTGGCGTAACTTTGTGTATTTTCATGTTTTTGTGTATTCTAATAGCTTGCATAGGTTGGTTAGTACATGTTTTACACCCGAGAAATGTGGCTAACTCTATAACTTCTTTGCCCTCTCGCCTTTCTGTCTTTTCACATAAAATGCATACTCTACCCCCTCATGAACAGATAAGGAGAGCTGAATATATGAATAATACGTTTATTCAATTGTTACACCAACACCAGTTGGCTATTAATATAACTGATTGTTGGGTTTGCGGTCTTATGCCACACAATGCACGAAAGGGGATGCCATATTTGGTTCTTCCCTTCTCATATGAAGGATCAGCTTGGGCTTACCTGACTATGTTTTCGGCCGCATACCACAACAGACTTCGAAGCCCTGTAAAAACTTCTGGAAATGGATTGGATTTCAGCCATAGCTCTCTGATAAAACGAATAGTGACGATGGCTAAGATTGTAGAGAAGAGTAAGATTCCGTTAGATGAGAAGGAAGCTTATGAAGGATGGAATGTTACCCACTATGTTTCTATTCTTGGTGACAAAACTAGAAAGGGTGAGTCTTCTCCTATACGGACTGTACCCCATCAAGGTAATATTTGTCTCCAAATTAACAGTAAGAAACCTGACGTTAAGCAGAAATGTTTGCACAACTACATTTCCTCGTCCACTGATTTCCTTTCGTTGGTTCCGTCTCAAGGAACCTATTTTGTCTGTAAAGATGGAGCTTACACGTGGCTCCCTTCCAACTTTTCTGGAACCTGTTATGTAGCCTTCCTTCTGCCCCCTACCAATACGGCTCCGTCAGACCACCATAGAGTTAGATATAGCCGAGGTATATTTGATGTCAAGGACACGGCAGAACAAGAGGGAGGAGACTTCCTTCAAGGATTCCTTCCCTTTTGGGGCCCAATGGCCAACAGCAGAAACATCAGGCAATTGGTGCGAGTGGTTGAGACCACTATTAATGTTACTGCAGGTGCAATAGGTAACATTACAGCAGAGCTTCAGGCTGACCGTCTTATGACGTTACAAAATCGAATTGCTCTAGATGTGATCCTAGCAGACCGAGGAGGCGTCTGTAAATTGATTGGATCTAGTTGCTGCATTTATATTCCAGACGATGCTCCTGCAGTATACCAAGCCATTTCCAAATTGCATACCATCTCCGAGTCGATTCATCAAGACGAAGGGGATTGGTCCTTTATGGGATGGTTTTGGGGACTATTGTCAACTTGGGGATGGAAGATCCTAACATTCCTTGGAGCAATTTTGGCCGTCATATTCTCTTGTTGTCTGTGTGTTCAGTGTTCAGTATGTGGCCAGTATGTGGCCTTCTGGCTACTTTATACGTTCCACGTGCTGCAACTCAGAGGACAGAGAATATTAGGATGATGGTACAGCAGCAGCTTGAGGATTTTATGAACATCGATGCTGATTCCGACTCAGATTAACATGAGTTGATTTGTTTTTTGCCTGAGTAATGGCAAAAGGAGGGACTGAGGTTCTGTAAATTACGAATTCATTCGTGCTCAGCCTCCATTTTGTAGTCGCCGCCATTTTGTTGCCCTCATTCAGGCAGCGCGGCGAACGCAATGTTTTTGTCGTTTCTGCATTTACGTGTCAGGTGACTTCTTTGCCTGTCTTTACTAACTAGTGTCAGGGTCTGGTTGAGTACACTAATTCCTGTCTGAGCTGATTAATCCCCGTTCGGACTATTTGTTGATTCACACCATTCTTTCCTCCGAGTTATCTTATCTGTTATCCTTCGCAACATGTCTCTTGCATTCTCCCGTTTCACGATTGTCCTTCCACAACATGCAGCTGTGTTTTCTCTACTCGTAAAGTGGATTGAGTGACCACCCCAGGCACTTAAGGGCCAATTTACCTTATGGCCAACTACTCCGCATTAGGAGAAATTGTACGGAACTATCTGAGTATGAAAGACATGCGGATACATTCTGTCATGAAATGGAAAGCAGAGGTTATCCTAGAAAATTGTTAAAAAACTAATTTAACTAATTTAAGCGGGCACGTTGTTCACCACGTGATTGTTTACTACAGGTAAAACCAAGGGCCGAACTGGACCGGCTGGTCTGTGTCACCACTTTTGGGCCTGATACCAATAGATTCAGGCAAACTGTGTTAAAAAATTGGCACTTATTAGAGAACTTGGATTGCCCCTTTCCCCGCCCCATTTTCGCGTACAGGAGGAACAAAAGTATAGGACAACAACTTGTAAGAGCTGATATAGCAATACCCAAACCTAAGAGTGACCTTCTGTCACAGTGGAAAATGAAACCCATAGAGGGACACCATAAATGTGGGTCATGTGTAGAGTGTGGGACAACTGTGGAAGGGAAAGAATTCCAGCATGGAAATACTAAATGGAAACACTTAAGTTTTTCGAACTGCAAAACACGTAATGTGGTGTATGCAGTAATTTGCCCATGTGATAAAATCTATATAGGCAAGACAACACAACAGGTGAACATGCGCATAACACAACATAAATCACGACTTAAGAATAAGGTGCAGACTGCACCTATGGTGGAGCACTTTATTGAAAATAATCACAATGAGATTGATTTGAAATGGACGGTTTTGTATGTATTACAACAGTCTAGACACACTGACCATGAGAAAATTCTTTTACAAAAAGAGGCATATTTGATACTGAAGTTCAAAAGTGCACAAAGCGGCCTCAATTCACTATCTGAGATATCAAGACTGTAAACCGTTCCATATATGTTAGCGTGTTTCACGACTGAGATTCATCTTTCTATATATCCCAAAAGAAATCCCTTCCCACACTCCCCACTCTAAGATGGCCGCCCCGATCACGCACTTTAACAAGCTTAAAAACCACGTTCCAACATGGCCGCCACACATAGAATCGGGAGCCAGACGCCGGGTTACAGCGTGACCAAGTAAGTCCTGTTACAACTTAGAATAATTCACGCAGTAATGCAGCAGCGATTAAGGGGTTTGTAACATTAGGCTATCTCCTTTAGGGATAACGAGTGGAGGGATTGAGGACCTCTTAAGTGGTGCCGATTCCGGCGTAGAGCGTGTGCCGCTAGATGCCAAAGAAACCGAACAGCCCACACACAGAGCTACATTCAACAGGTATGCCGAGTAGAGCGTTGAGCGCCTTTCTCTCTCGTCTCTAGTGCATGAGCACTAAATGAATGTTTCATCCTTCACAGGCTGTAAGTTTTACACCGGGGTGAAAACAAATCGTTATTTAAGAAAACGAAGGATCAACGAAAAGATCCAGTCAGGTAGGCGATGAAGTGTGTATGCCCGTGTCCTGTATAACAACCAAGACAAAACAGGTTTTGACACTTACACATTTATTTTTAGATTTGCAAACAAGAAACTCAGTCAGCACCTACAATCCGCTTCAGAACCGGCAAGGGCTGGTAGAACAGGTAATTAGAGGAATACAAACTAAATGCAGTGGGAAGCTTCATCATATATCAACAATATAGCTAAAAAAAGCTTTGCTCTATACACTTTCAGATACCCCGCAAAAAGGCAGAGCCCTGATGGGAATCCTTAGAGTTGACATACCGGATTCGAAACGCGTTGGCGTAAAAAAGATCGGACATTAATCTGTTGAACAGACTGAATTAATTAATTTTGAGTGTGTTTTTTCTATTCTTTTTGAGCTAACTACATCAAGTTGTAGTCCCTTGCGATTAACTGTTTATTTTCAAGGAACTGTCAATGACTCATGTCTTTGTATAATTAGTAACTACCTAGTGTATATATATTAGAGCAAATAATCATGTATATATGTTTAGTCATGTGTATGTTTTTGTGGTGTAAATGATTTTGAATAGTATATAAGTGTTTGTTGATCAAAATATAAATTACGATAAGGTGTCTTTTTCATACATCTAACAAAAAAAAGATAAAAATCAAATAATAAAAAGGGTTGAGTGATAAACCCAAATCGACCAGGAAGTGTTGACTTGGTCTTTTCCCTCAAAAATAGAGGATCAAAGTAAGTGTGTGGGCAGCACCTTGTATTTTTGTCTGTTTCTGACAAGGCAGGTGAATCCAGGGGATTTCAGGCGTACCCTGCGCCGCCGAGCCTTAAGGCTACGGTTCTCCAACAGTTAATGGTTTTTGTCAAGTGAGCTGACAAGAATTGTAAAACTAAAAGATGTAAAATGTCAGTTTTTTTTCTCCAAAAACATTTAAACTGCTTGTTAATGAATAGTACAAGTATTTCAAAATATAACTGGAATTATGTAATAACTTTCTTTAATAATTCAGAAGTGTGGTGCAAACAAATATTTAAATAGGAGCAAAGTAAATCAGAATACTTTACTTTGCGATGTGCATATGAAAAATATTTGCAGACACTTAATTTCCAAACATTGTACAGTATTTTGTTTTAAAACCATATGTCAGTGACAAATCATGTGGCCATTTCATTGTAAAATCTTATGAATGCAAATTACAGTGTGCTGCTACTTTATGCTTTAGTTATGTATTTATTGAAAGTAATAGTTTTTACACATGATTTGAGAAACATTCCTTCCCCCCGCCCTCATGACAATGCAGTTAATGAACTAAGAGGAACGTCAGGGGTCATGTGTATCCTTTATGTGGCTAGATTTGTATTCTTTATGGAGTTGATGTTTAGTTTATTAAATCAAACAAAATAGCTTTCTGTACTGGAGACATGCTGAACTTGTGTATTTAAAGGTGTTCTCATATGTGATAAAGAAGAACTTGGCATCTCAGTAAATTAAAATACTTGCCTAGGATCACATAATTTGAAACCAGTTTATGGGTCAGGAGCATTATAATTAGGTTGAGTAGATTATTTAACCGCATGCGCGCTAGCGGTTTTCCCGCTGCGCGCTGCGTTTTTTCAAAAGCTGCGTTTTTTCAAAAGCTGCGTTACATGACGAGCTCAGCTCGTCATGAGCGTACGAGCGTCGTAACTCATGACGAGCTGAGCTCGTCATGAGCGTGGAAGGTGTTAAGTCACTAGACCTTCAGGTCTAGTAAAATGTTTTGAATTTTTTTAAGCCTGTTAAGTGCTTGTGCTCTCTCCCCTAAACATGATAATATTGGCTCATTCCCAAATGGCATATATTTAATTCACTTATAAGTCCTTAGTAAAGTGTACTGCATGTGCCCAGGGCCTGTAAATTAAATGCTACTAGTGGGCCTGCTGCACCAAAAAATGATGGGCTGAATGCTGAATGAATCAAACATTCACCCCCAGTCAAGAGATCTTGTTTAAATCCATATTTTTTGTACTCACTACGCCACCCCAGTTTGGACCCAGCCATATGCAAAATAGTCTTGACCCTGCGCCTCATGGGAACAGTTCAGCCCGAACTGCCAAGCCAGGTGCTCCCTAGACCAGAAACAAGCATCTTGAGACTGATGTGGGGTAACAACCCTCATCAGCCAGGCTAGCTTGAATCCAGTGGCACAGCAAGCAAGGGATCTATGTCTGTGCATTCCCATCCCACTTAAGGCAAAAGTGCTACAGCACAAATGATTGACAGAATGCTGAATGAATCAAACATTCACCCACAGTCAAGCGATCTGGGTTAAATCCATATTTTCTTTACTCACTACAGCACCCCAGTTTGGACCCAGCCATATGCAAATCAATCTTGACCCTGCTCCTCATGGGAACAGTCCAGTCCGAACTGCAAAGCAGGGTCCTCCCTGGACCAGAAACAAGCATCCTGGGACGGTGTTGGGGGAACACCCCTCATCAGCCAGGCTAGCTTGAATCCAGTGGCACAGCAAGCAAGGGACCCTCGTTGGGCATACCCATCCCACTTAGGGCAAAAATTGCTGCAGCAACAAATTATGGACGGAATGCTGACTGAATCAAACATTCAAATCCCAGTCAAGAGATTTAGGTTAATTCTATTGTTCATTTGCTTACCAAACCACCCCAGTTTGGACCCAGCTATATGCAAATCAGTCTTGATCCTGTTCCTCATGGAAACAGTCCAGCCCGAACTGCAAAGCGGTCAGGTCCGCAAATCCTGGGAGACGTAAGATGCTCAATGGGGTCCACCTCCTGATAGCCCCAAGGTCTGAGTAAACCAACAGACTCAATAGAGTGATCAGGTGAGGGAAGGAAATGATGGGATCTGCAGGGAAGGAGATCTGGAACGAGAGGCAAACAATAATAAATACACCATACTATATTTACTCTTGATAACAGAATATTTTATGTATAATGACACCTGGCCCAAATACCTGTAAAGAAAAATAACTGTTCATGTGTCCTAGGGAGGTGTCTCTGAAGTGCCAATGCCACTAACGTATCTATGGATAGAGCAATGGGATTACTATAAACATCATTAATACAATTTCTAATGGAAAGTGAGAAAACCTGACACTATAGTAACATAACACAACACCCCCGAAGGGGAGCAAGGGTCAAAGGGAAATGTTTAGAGACCTTACCAGATTCAATCCCCAAATCCTAATTTATTCAACACATAGGAAAAACTGGTGGTCTAATGAAAGATAGACCACTACAGAGGCTAAGAGAAAGAAAGTCAAATCAGATCACTCGTCAAAACTAAGGACCATGATCGCTACAATTGCTGACACATGTGCAACTCTGTGACAGAAGAAAACCCTGAGGAGGGGAGAAAACAATAAGGATTTCCATCAACTGCCCAACGTGGCCAGTGTCATCATTTATAAACTCCCAGAGTACCCCTGTCACCTCAGTTCTTCTGGCAACAAGCCAAAAACTGGTGGACTGGGCGTAAGGAGAGACCAGTGCTAAAGCAATTGACCTAATCAATCAATTAATGCAGTGCAGGAATAAACACTAAGTGAAGGTGATGTTAAAAAAGTTTCAGCAGCAAACCAGAAAACGTTATTAGAGATTGCTGATGAGCTTATTGAAAACAGTATCTCTGCAATAAACGAATCTGCCGGGTGTAGTGGTCTACTAGTTTCAGCCGTACTGGGTCACAGGACCCCGGCTTTCTTCAGGACCTTTGAGTAGAAGCTACTGCATTTAGTGCAATTTGACCAACAAGAGACAAAAGTGCATAAAACGAAAAACATAAAGTTATCACAATACTGCTGGTTGTGAGCTTATACAATACCTCTACACAGGTCAGTTGGTTATTCAAACCTGTGGGGATAAAAGCAGCATGCCAGTAGTCAATGCTCTAAGTATAGCCAAACAGATTGTATCTGACTACGTGCTCTGTAGTTACAAAAGGTTAAAATAGAAGTGATTGATAATCAACTCACCTATCCCGTGTGTGGTATCAGGCCTCACCTCACCTGGCTCAGACTCAGGTTAGTTCCTTTTTCTTAAAGAGCAAAGGTGGGTGTTTAAACTTAAAAGTGATACACAGGGTTTAAACGATGATATCCCCTGGACCATGTTTTAAATGATTTGACTTCTGCGCTGCGTACATTTAGTGCATGAAATGACAATTTTAGAGGACTACACGGCCCTTGCTTTTGTCCCTCTAGATCTTATGTGGTTTTGATTTTATCTGATGGTGATAATATGCTTTCTGAAACCACTCTTGGAACTGAATATGAGTGCATTTTTGCACACTTTACCCATTAGCTTTCTTAACAGCGGTTACTTTCTCGATCTATTAGAACTTTAACCGCATTATACATGTGTATAAACATATTGGTCCTTTCTGAGGTTTGTAAAACAAACAACACGTATTTACCCCAGTTACAACATTGGAGGCGTATTTGGCCAGTATGTGCTGTCACTTTTGATAATATCATGCTCATACGTTTGATTTGCAGCTAAATGAATGTCATTCTGAAGACGAATATATTTTATATGTGTCCATCCTGGACCTCAATACAACATCGGGTATGAAGCAGATAGGCAGTCATTTAATAAAGTTTACCGCGTTCAACAGCACGGTAATAAACTACTCATACCAAACGGCTTGCGTCATTCTGTAGTTCTTGCAAGCGATTGGACACAGTGACTTGACGTCATGTACCATGTTTTTCCGGCCAGCGGGACTCTAAGGGCGCCGCTCAGCGAGGACACGCCACCTCCCCCAGCCTCAGCAGACTTGCCTGAGGTACCGATGGAGAGGTAAGCGGGGTAACCCCCTCTCCCCATCCTTGTTTGTATTGCAAGCGTGGCAGGGTGATTCAATGTTATCCTCACCTTTGGAGTCATCCTATATTCGATCTAGAAACACGGGGTCGTTTACTAGTAAGCAAATGCGGCCATCAAGTTATACCAATGGGGAAGCGCCAGAGCACATTAGACCTCTGGTACACGCTGGGATATGGTCATTTCTTCCAGTGTGGCCCGAGTCATAGCTGCATTATAGGACTGGCACCATTACTTTCCAAGCGTCCATTTGCTCAAAGCTATTTGTTAAGGTGAAACGAGCCGTGTGCAACTTCTCTGATGGGAGTTGTGCATTTTCATGATCAGCACGCTGCGAATGCTCTGAAGGGGTTCCTAGCCCTCGTTACCCACAGGAGCTTTCTCAATAGAATAAGATATCAATTTGGAGTTTTTAATGGCATGTTATCAACAACAGCACAGCCAGGTATATCAATAGCATCTATGATGTTCTATGTGTACATAGAATTATATGGTTGTTTTCTGTGGGCTGTTCTTTTTTGTTCTTAGGGCGGTGCCTTCCTAGACCATAGTCTGAGCCAGATGAGGTGAGGCCTGATACCACACACGGGATAGGTGAGTTGATTATCACTTCTATTTTAACCTTTTGTAACTACAGAGCATGCAGTCAGATACAGTCTGTTTGGCTATACTTACAGCATTGACTATTGGCATGCTGCTTTTATCCCCACAGGTTTGAATAACCAACTGACCAGTGTAGAGGTATTGTATAAGCTCACAACCATCGGTATTGTGATAACTTTATGTTTTTCGTTTTATGCACTTTTGTCTCTTGTTGGTCAAATTGCACTAAATGCAGTAGCTTCTACTCAAAGGTCCTGAAGAAAGCCGGGGTCCTGTGACCCAGTACACCTGAAACTAGAAGACCACTACACCCGGCAGATTTGTTTATTGCCGAGATACTGTTTTTAATAAGCTCATCAGCAATCACTAATAAAGTTTTCTGGTTTGCTGCTGAAACTTTTTTAACTTCACCTTCACTTAGTGTTTATTCCTGCACTGCATTAATTGATTTATTTGGTCAATTGCTTTTCAACTGGTCTCTCCTTATGCCCAGTCCGCCAGTTTTGGCTTGTTGCCAGAAGAACTGAGGTGACAGGGGCACTCTGGGAGTTCCAAATGATGACACTGGCCACGTTGGGCAGTTGATGGAAATCCTTATTGTTTTCTCCCCTCCTCAGGGTTTTCTTCTGTCACAGAGTTGCACATGTGTCAGCAATTGTAGAGATCATGGTCCTTAGTTTTGACGAGTGATCTGATTTGACTTTCTTTCTCTTAGCCTCTGTAGTGTTCTATCTTTCATTAGACCACCAGTTTTTTGTATGTGTTGAAAAAAAAATACTATAGTAACATACCCAGAGGCAAAACAGGGGACTTGGAGCTGTCTTCGGAAGAGCTCAACAAGCCCTGCTGTATAGGATAGAAATAAACAGGCCAATAGAAACACAGTTACTGACTGCCTGTAGTTGAGTCACTCAGATCCCCAATAGAAATCAGCAATATAATAACATCTGCATTTTTAAGGAAGCGCCACAGGTACTTGAAGCTTCAAGTAAGATCTTATCATTTCAATGGTGCTTAAATGTCTTAAGGAATAATACAAAGAATGAACCACTATTTCTTGGACGAGTTTTTGTTCAAGAGTCATTCAGCAAGCATGTAATCATTCCCAGCTTCCTTGCCGTATTGCTATCATATTGGCAGAGCTGGATGATACATTCATAAAGGAAGAAGCAAAGCCAAGCCAAGATAAACAAAATATGCAGCCGCGCGTGCTGTCTATGTGCAGGAAACACTACCTTTGTTCCTTCTGAGATAGAGAATACCAGAGGAGGGTTCGAGTAGCTCCGCAAGAGCCAAGACCCAGCTCGTCCAACGGGGCTACTGTGACTTGGGATCTTGCTTCCATTCGCGGGAAAAGGCGCAGCAAGGTTTCAAAGATTAACATCACTGAACACAAGGAGAAGTTGGTGTGGTAAGCACCCCTACCAGAACTACTCCTGCTCGACTCGGCTCCGCGGTGATTTCAGGAATTAGCTGCACCCGACTGGTGCTCTGGAAGTGTATGAATCAGCTTCTGTAAACGACGTGACGTCACCAGCGGCACGTTCCCCATTGCATCACGGGAACTGTAGTTCTTCGAACTACAGCTTCCTGACTCACTGAGATGTATAGCGCGTCAGTGTTCTCCAACTCCACCCTGAATGCGCTGTGACAAAAGCCGGACCTCCGTGGACCAGAAACCAGCACCCTGGGACCGGTTTCGGGTGAGCACCCCTCATCAGCCAGACTAGCTTGAATCCAGTGGCACAGCTAGCAAAGGGACCCACGTCTGGGCATACCCATCCCACTTAGGGCGAATTGTGCTGTAGCAACAAATGATGGACGGGATGCTGAATGAATCAAACATTCACCCCAGTCAAGTTATATGGGTTAAATCTATTGTTTTTTTTGCTCACTACGTCGCCTCAGTTTGGACCCAGTCATATGCAAATTAGTCTTGACCCTGCTCCTCGTGGGACCAGTCTAGCCCGAACTGCCAAGCCGGGTCCTCCCTGGACTAGAAACAAGCATCATTCAGTATTCCATCCATCATTTCTTGCAGCACTTTTTACCCTAAGTGGGATGGGTATGCCTAGACGTGGGTCCCTTGCTCACTGTGCCACTGGATTCACGCTAGCCTTGCTGATGAGGGGTGTTTCCCCGAAACCGGTCCCAGGATGCTTGTTTCCGGTCCAGGGAGGCCCAACTGGGTATAAGTACTGGACCTCTGACACCACAACTTCAATACACTTCTGAACCTGTGAAGACTCTGTCAGAAAGAAGAACCGCCGTGCTGCTGAAGGACTTCCACACTGCTGCACTGCTGGACTGATGCTTTGCTGGACTCCTGTCTTGCTCTGTTGCCCTGCTAAATGCTGTTCTCTTGCCTGGGTGAGAAGTACTGGACCTGCCTCACTTGAGCGCAGAGTGACTCCAAGAGCTTACTGGCTTACTTTCCTGATCTGAAGTCTGAAGGACAGAAAATACATCCATCTACCTGCATCTGCACCTCGACTCTGCCATCGGTGAGTCTGCCCTGCCAAGTGGTGCCACCCTAATTAAGGACGCTTGGAAGGGAGGCCTAAGGTGCTTCTTCAGCCAACTCGCACACCTTCATCATATCTAGCGCATCCTTGCCGTTGCGGGGACCAGAACTGCTGGTCCTCATCGTTGCATGGAACGGACCTGGCACATTGCCTACGGAACCAGCTAATCTCTCTTGGAATCGATGTGCCCTCTTCTACAGGTTCAGAACCAATTCTTCACACTTGGAACCAGCACATTGTCCTCTGATCCGAAGCATCACTGCCTTTCCGTGGGTAAAACCTATGCATCTCCCTCTGTTGTGGGATCGAAACCTGCGGATTTCCTCGGCTGCACCCCGCATCTTCCTCGATGTCAATGCAAACCAGGATCAAGGTAATTTTGTTCAACGAGCCCAAGATAGTCCCTCTATTCGGCCTGCACTCCATCACAGATGGCCAGAGCTTTTGACTTTACCCTGGTCCAGCACAACCAGATATGCCATATGGCACTTTTTGCTTCTAAGCACTACTTTGGTTTAGTCTTTAAAAGTTCATATTTCATCATGTTCTGTTTATTGATTTTTGCCATTTTGGTATTGTTTTATTTATTAAATTACCTCTGTTTTTCTAACCTGGTGTTGATTCTTTTTGAGTGTGATTTTTACTGTTTGAAATGCTGCACAAATACTTTACATATTGCCTCTAAGTTAAGACTTACTGCTCTGTGCCAAAATCCCAGAGGGTGTGCAAAGGTTCATGTAGCGTTTGCCTTACATTTACCCTGACTAGGACTGTGGGTGCTGTTTGACTTAAGGTTATACCCCTTAAGGAAGTGACACATTTAGGGCCACCCGGGTCACGTATGACCACCTCTCAGCTATCCATACAACATGAAGAGCCGATCAGACAGTAAAGAATACAAACCAATAGCTATTTATTAGTATACACTCAGAGCGGAGCCACGGTGTGCCCAGTTGCTAGGAGTGCTGCAGAAAGGACTGAAATCGACAAGCATAATGATATATTATGTACGTTTCATAGCTGGGCTAAAACACGCCCACAGTGGAATTTTCCAAACAGGTGCAGCTAAAAGAGTAAAATATAGAAAAAATGGTTTCAGCGCTCCTAACTTATACAAAGTATCATAATCCAAGGTCGTTCCATCAGGAGCCTACCACCAGACAAGGAGGAGAAGGCATCTATCTAGTGAGAAAGCTATGTGCTAATATGAACAGCATGCTTGTTACTAAAACAGGACTCAGAGGAAGAATCGAAACTTACAGGAGGGCATTTCTCGGAATTGAACTGGATCGGTAAACATCACTTACAACGAAACTTTTACCACGCACTACCATTACAATGCGGTCATTACAACGCAAACCATTAAAACGCATTGCGCTGGGGGGCGCTCTAGGAAAGGGAATACGTTTAATTTACTATCCAACACCTTCCCTAGTGTCCACGGGGACTGGAGTTGGATTAGTAAATTAAACTATTCACTATCCAGCACCCAAAAGCGCTATGTGTTGTAATGGTATGCGATGTAAAAACCACGTTGTAAAGGCAGGCGTTGTAATAGCCTGCGTTGTAACGTCATACATCCAAATGGATCAGTTTCGAACAGTCTAAATGGCGCCTGCAAAGAAAATGAAGCAGCAAATGCTAACTTAAATAGAGCAATACTTACACATAAACATTTCTATTTTAACACCCCAATCAACCAACTTCCCTCATTTTGAAAGCATTTATAGTTACGTCTGTTTTCAGATGTTAGTTAATTATGTCAAAATAATGCAAGTAGGGTATTGTTTTGTGTGCTCCTAACTTTCAGCCTGGGGAGTGTGGAGCCAAGCCAGGCAGCAAGATTGCTGCTCTGCCGGCCCAAATCTGAATCCGGCCTTTTTTCTGCAGCATTCGGCTCTGCCTCAGCAGGCCATTTACTGATCCTGCATCTGCGAGGAACCCCTCTGTGTTTTTTTCGAATGGGCTCCCACCTGTGCCGCGGCTGCCTCGCCATGGCCTGTGCCTTGCATTGGCACTGCCGGCCTGGAGTGGCAACGGGGACAATGTCTCACTCTGTGAGTGTGCCTGAACGGGCTGGGCTTCGGCGGAGGCGCTGCCACCGAGGACTGCCATTGGATCTCTCCTGGAGCCATTCGCCTATCCTGGCTTGCTGGCCTGCAACATAGACCAGGTGTGGCGTGCTGGACTGGGTGATGCTTGCTGGGACGCTGCGCTCGACCGTGGCTACGGTGCTGCCACCTAAACAATAACAAGCGCCACGCCCATTGGGGTGGCTAAGAACTCATAAATTGTTCCTGGTGTGCTGCACTGGAAGGAGCTCATCTACCCCGGGGCACTGTTGGGGCCTGCGGTTGGAGCCTGCCCCATGGATTGACTGACACTGCCCAGGCTATTGCCACTGCCCTCATTCAACTGCGGCTAGGCGGCAGTTGGACCTTTATGGACTCCCATGTGTTGCGTGCCACAGTGCCGGGCTTTCAGGTCGCCTGTCGTGTAAGACTTGTGCTCTGCCCATTAACATATCCTCAGCCCTCCTCCCTCAGTTGTCTGTGATCTGTTTCTTCCTGGGCCTGCTTGTGTCCGTCCTGGACCTGGGGGTCGCTCCGGGGTGAGGTGGGGCCCCAACCTTGATTCTTGGGCCTTTCCTGATGCTACCACTTTGGGACTAGGTGGACCAGCTGCTCTGGCACAGCCTCTAGCATCCGGTTAAATGCCATTCAGCACCTTGTGTCGTGGTGGGCCTCAGCAAGGCCTACCAGTGCTAGGGGTTCGCCCTTCTCTGCACAAAGTCCTTAGACCAATAGGATAGAAGTTGGCACAGAAACTGGAATGTAAAACAAAGTATTTATTAACCTCATGAGGTGGAACTACATTCATACAACACCCTTCGGTAGTGTATGACGTAGCACACCGAACAGTACTTACATGGACCGTTTAAACCCACACAGGGGCTCAAAAGAAGGCAGTATAAGAACAAAAAGAAGGTTTTAGGTACATATAAGGTCATACAGAAAATGCACAATCAGCAAGTGGGAGGAGCTAACAGATGCTAATTCTAGTAAACACATCCTGACAGTTACAGACTAAAGGCAGCTGTATGGACAGCTGCAAGCTCAACTGAGCATGTGCAAAGCAGAAAAGGCTAAATATACCTTGTCACTAGGCAGAGTACAAGAGCAGATGACAGAAAGGTAGGACAGAGCACATGGTGAGCACGTGGTAGCAAATGGCATACAAAATTGCTGCCAACTTTAAGATGGCTCCAGCTAGATGCTAACCCCTATCGCTGCCAAATTACAACAGAAGACCCTTTTAGCATTAGCTGAAGACAATCGTTTATTTGGCGTAATCTAAATATGCATCCTGTATATCAATTTGCATAATTTCAGTAATTTCTTTATTCAGCATTTGTTGGGCTTCTATCTCTGCAACATTTCTCTTAGCAGGTGTACAAGCAGTAATGCAGATAGAGTAATGCATGGGACCACATTGTATACATACACAGCATGTAAATAATATCACCAGCAGTATGCATAAAATAGTCAGTAGCTTCCATCTCCAAGTGACAAATAGTGTCCAAAACCAGCTCGAAAAAGTCCATGTACCAGTCTTTGGGTGAATCTCTGCAGCAATTTTATCTAGTTTTGATATTGCATCATATACTGAAGGTGAGTGATCCGGAATGTAAACTCAACTGCTGCCGATGATGCGATATGCACCACCTCGATCAGCTAGAATCACATCAAGAACCATACGATTTTAGAGTGCTACAATCCTCGCAACTTGTTGTTCTTCTGTAATTTTCCCAAGTGCCAATGCTGCCTGATTGGTAACAGCTTCCACAACACAAGTCAATCGTCTTATCTTTCTATTGTTCAATGCAGCACCCACAAAGAAAAACAAGCCCAAATTAAAGTCGACATATTGTTGCAAAGTGGTATCAGTCTGATCAACCTCATCTGTACTTATTGGTCTTTTGTATCTGTTCTTAGAGATATTGTTATATAGTTTGAAATAACGGTGATACGATGGAGGGGCCAGGAACACAGGGGGTAACAGAAAGGATACATAACATACTCCGGACCATCCAATTGGGAGTTTAAATATCCCTTATTACCACATACAAAATATGTATTATGTGATGGTGCGAAACAACTATTATTGGCACCTTCAATAGTTAATGTCACAGTACACTCACTCCTTCCCACTGGAATTTTCCCAATACTTTCTATACATAAATCTGCTTTAGCTCTGGTCACAGAAATTAAAAATGGTCCAGTGTTCTTTATAGTTCTTGTGTTCGTTAAAACATATGGTATAGAAATATTGTCCGGTTGATACTCTTCCCATTCCCATTTAGTTCCTTTAGCTTGAGGGTAACCATCTTCATCAGGGTAACAAACTTTATTAAGATGATAGTTAATCCTTCCAACTGCTGCTTTCTTTGAAGCAATCAGAAGCGCAAACCAAGCTTGACAAGAACCATAGTGCGAGAAAGGAAGAGGAATAAAAGGTGTTCCCCCTTTCTTCTGGTGAGCAGGTATCATCCCACACACCCAACAGTCAGTGGTATTTGTGGCATTATGCATATGATGCAACATCTGAATAAATGTGTTGTTTAGGTAGGATTGTTGATGCTTCTGCTCATGGTAGGGAAGTGTAAAGTAATGATGCTCAGCTGGTTTAGGAGTAGTGGCAATCAGCAATTGTCAAGCAGGAGCCACTTTCTCTATGAACCAAGTTATTGCTGCTATAGCCACCATAGCAACAACAAATCCTACAGCACAAATGGTCTTCTTATTACAGATCTTAGCAACAGTTGATCTCTCTGCAGACATGATCACTTTGTCGTTGAAACAATCGTTGGAGCTCTTTGCCCTGGGCAGCCGTTGATTTCTTCACCAAGGGTGAAGACGGGTGTCACTACACAGGACTGATCCCTACCCTTGCCACATCGGCACTCCGTTTCACCAACCCAGGACAATTGCTCAACCAGTCTTTTTCAACAACGCAGGTTCTTTCCTCGGTCTCAGTTGGTATCGTGATACTCCAGGGATCGTGTGGTCCGGGAAGACTTCCTCAGATTCGTCAGGTGAGATAGCGCAGCTCTTCTCCATGTCCAGAATCTCTCGATGGTCGGTCAACACAGCAGGTTCCACCAAGGCAGGCGACACTCGCTTACAGTGAGTGCTATGGACCCAATTCTTTCTGTTTGTCACTCGAACCGCTGTCCTCGTCGCTAGGAGCACCTGCTCCGGTCCTCGCCACCTCGGTTCCAAGCTGTTCGATCTCTCAAATATTTTTACCATCACATGGTCACTGGGCCGAAGTTCATGGGCCTCACCTGTAGATCTGTCAGGAAGAGCTTCTCGAACCTGTTGATGGATAGAGATCAAACTGTCAGTTAACTGTGCTAAATAATCATTCATCAGAACACATGGTACATCATGTATGGGGCGTGGCTTCGGAACTCCCCAAATATTCATTAGTCTTCCAAATACCACTTCATATGGAGTAAGCCCAGATCGTGAATGTGGCACTGATCTTATGGACAATGATGCCAAAGGTAGTGCATCTGGCCATTTCAAGGATGTTGAAGCAAGTATTTTCGCTAACTTCAATTTCAACGTAGCGTTATACCTCTCCACCAATCCTGCTGATTGCAGGTGGAAAACTGCATGAAATTTCTGTTTGATCCCTAATCCTTTCAGGACATGCTCAACAACTTGCCCAATAAAATGAGGTCCGTTGTCACTCCATAAAAGTTTGCAAACACCATATCTAGGGAAAAACTCTTTTCAAAGCACCTTTGCTGTAGTAAGAGCTGTATTATCCACCACTAGAACATACTTTAAGTTGTTACAGCGTTCAAGTTGGATGTAATCCATTTGCAAAACTTCAAAAGGTGCAGTTGGTGTAGCAAACCCTCCTGTAGGAGTTTGTGTCCCTTTTCCAGGATTATACTGCCAACAGATCAAACAAGATTGCACTTTCCTTTTAGCTGTACCGGCAATCTCTGGATGCTCCCAGACTTGCGTAAGCAATTTCGTTATCGCAAGAGCTCCAACATGTGCAGGTCCATGTGCCATTTAAACCATAGGCTGTAAATAAACAGCAGGCAATTTCCACGTATTCATCTCTGTGTTGCACCAACAGCCCTCATCGTCTAACATTGCTTCTTTAGACCATTGCTCAAGTTCTTTCACAGAGGCAGATCTCTGTATATCTAATACTTCTTCTCTAGCATCATGCCAACGCTCAGCTTGTGATTTCACTACGTACATGGATGTAGTGCTTCCTTGTATTGCAGTCTCAAGAGCTACACGATCTGTAAAGGCGTTGCCTTGTCCTATCTTATCAATCACTTTCTTGTGCGCGCTACACTTAACAATAGCTATTTTCTTCGGATATGTCAGTACAGTCAAAAGATTATGCACTAATTCTCCGTGCATTATCTGCATTCCATGGGATGTAAGAAAGCCTCCTTCCTTCCAGAGTAGGCCAAAATCATGAGCCACTCCAAAAGCATAGCGGCTATCTGTATAGATGTTCACACACAAATCAGTGCTAAGTTCACACGCTTGTGTTAAAGCTATTAACTCAGCTGCTTGAGCCGACTTTTGTGGTATACGAGCTGAGTAAGTAAGGAAGATACAATCATGAGATTCCTGTGACTGAGTCTGAG
Source organism: Lissotriton helveticus (assembly GCF_964261635.1). Lineage (NCBI taxonomy): Eukaryota > Metazoa > Chordata > Amphibia > Caudata > Salamandridae > Lissotriton > Lissotriton helveticus. The sequence continues at coordinate 914,538,225 of NC_136059.1, read as the reverse complement.
TCACTGGATATGGCAACAAAGTAGCTGGGTTCAGAGTCGCACATCCCTTCAGTGTAATGTGAGGGGCTAACAATGTCAATTCATATCCTTTCAAGCGAGCCCTAGTTAAGTGTTGGGTTTTGGTTTGATTCAAAAGGGTCTCAACCGCATGGGGTACTAGCACCAACAGTTTATGTGACAAAACTATCCCTTCACTCTGACGTATGGACACAGCTGTTGCTGCAACTGAACGGAAGCACCCAAGCAATGCACGATCAACAGGATCAAGAACCGCTGAAAAATATGCACAGGGGCGCTGCTTGTCACCGTGTGGCTGTACTAAAACTGACAATGCACACCCATCTTTCTCATGTACATAAAGTGTAAAAGACTTTGTGTAATCTGGAGTCCCTAACACTGGTGCAGAACAAAGAGCTGTCGTAACTGACGAAAAGCATCCTGGCATTCATCTCTCCATGGAAGGGGCATTGGAGTGTCTTTAGTCAATGCACTAGCAGGGGTTTAACAATGTGTGAAAAACCTAATATCCATTGCCTGCAGAACGAAGTCAAACCAATGAATGCATGGACATCTTTCTGAGTAGAAGGCACTAGTGTTTCTAAAATTGCTTATATGCGATATGGTGTAAGTGCACGCCCCTCCTTAGACAGAAGGTGAGCTAAGTAGGTAACCTTCGGTCTACAATATTGCAATTTCTTCCGTGACACTTTATGGTGATGTGTAGCAAGAAAAGAAAGTAGAGACAAAGTAAATTTTTCACACTGCTCAGTTGTATCGGCTACCAACACGATGTCATTGACATATTGTATGAGAGCCACTCCTTCAGGCAAAGTAAAAGAATCAAGTTGTTGTTTCAGTACTTGACTGTAAATGCTCGGACTCTCAGTGTACCCTTGAGGAACTCTACAAAATCTGTACAATCTAATATTCAAAGTGAAACCGAACAAATATCAACTAGCAGGATGAATAGGAATCGAGAAGAAAGCATTCTTCAAATCTATTACAGAAAATGTAGTTGCTGTTGGAGGAACTAAGGTAAGGAGTGTCGTTATGTCAGAAACCACGGGGTAGTGCGGTACTACAATCTTGTTAACTTCTCGCAAATCAATGATGAATCTGTATATCCTAGTGTCAGTGTCTTTTTTCAAAATGGGAAGAATAGGACTGTTGCAAACATTATAAGGAACTACTTCCACAAACCCCACCTTAATCAAATCCTGGACAATGCGTATAAGTGCTTCTTCGCCTTCTTGAGAAATTTTGTATTGAGGCAATCATGGCAATAAAGCGCCCACCTTGACACTAATATGTACTGGCGGAATAACCATTTGCCCTACATCGGTATCTGAAGTAGCCCACAAATTACTAGGGAGTGAAGCTAATGCAATGTCCTCTTTAACAATACATGATCTCTCAATCACAGGGTAGTTGTCATTTAATATGACACATACTCCTTCCGGAGAACATCGTATCGTAGCCCTGAAATATTTGAGCATATCAAGACCCACAATATTGTCTGGTGTGTTTGGAGAAAGCAAAAATGGACATGGAGCAGTAAACTTGTCAACATGAAATGCATGAAATGCAGTTCTCCACATATCAGGGGGTAATATAAATACGAAAAAACAAGTCAATATCAGGCAGAGTCATAGTACAAGAGCTAATAGCACCCTCAACTTCCTCATAAAAAGCTGCTGGATTTTTTCGCGGATCAGGTAATGCAGTTTTAAGAGCCATGACATTCGCTCTATTCCAAGGAGTGTAAACCCAATTATAAACAAAATAACCCTTTGCATCAACGGAATCCTTATTATCATCTGTTCCCTTGCCTCTAGGAGGAACATACAAAGGTGCGGCTTCCCTCATAGGTCTCACATGAACTACTACATTCTTATCTGTTTCAGAAGTAGAAGCCTGTGTCACGCCGGTCTGAGATGTTTGTGCAGCTGCTTCTGCTGCCTTTTTCTCTTCTCGCAAACGGACTGCATCAGCACGCAGTTTAACCAAACGTCTGATTGAGTCAGCCACCTGAGAAAAGACAAAAAGACCATTAAGCATTTGCTTACAGTCATTTGCTACATCAACTGGCTCTAATTCCTTAGAATGTTTCCTAAACCGCTCAAGGACCTCTGCGGCAAACATCTCAGTAAAATATATTTGCTCCCTTTCCTGCCAACCTTCCATGTCATCTAAAAGTTCAGAAGCAGGAGCAATACTACGAACGGCTTTACGAGCAGCAGATCTAAGCTCAGACGCACGCTCAGCGGACAACATAGAATGAGTTTCCCGTGCTTTCTCCTGGTCTGCAGAAGAGTCTTCATCTGACTCATGAGGAGCAGAAGGAAAAATATAAAGGAGGCAGAGAACGATCTAATAAAAAGCAATCATGTCGCGGTTTATTAAGGATAGGATAGAGGGGCCGCCAAACAGCGTATTGGCCAGTTACCTGAAAATGGCACTCCCTATCCTCTCTCTCTTTTAGTTCTTTCATTTCTTTATTTTTCATTTCCATTGCTTTTGCATGAATGTTCTTACGCTGTTCCTTTTCAATCAAGGCTTGTTCGCGCTTCATTCGTTCACGCACTTCTTTCTCCCACATTCGTACACAGTCAAACATATCTTGCCTAGTCTTTCGCTTAAACATACATTGTTCCACATACTGAATCTTTCACAAATCAAATGACGCATGCATAGGCCAACGCAACTCAGGATCCTTACGAGTATATTTATTCCATACCGTGCTGTACATTGTAGAAGAAATACCATACTTAATATACATATCCCTATTAGGCATCCCCTCCGGGGGGGGGGGGCGGTTGTGCTTCATTAAGTCTCAAACTGGTACCACTACAAAAGCAACACATCCTACGAAGTGTGCTAGAAAAAGGCATGCCAAAAATAGTGCAGAATATGCAGTATTATACACAAAGTAGCCATTGAAATCAATCAAAAGAGAGAAAATTCTCTTCATTACCTGCCTATATAAATTGCAAATAAACAAAAACAGAGAGGTCAGATCAATCTCAAAAAAACCACAGAGACGGAGTCAGATAAGAATCACACACCCACTTTGGGTGGGAAGGAAAGCCCTCACACACCGACCTAGTCAGTGTCATGCTTCATCATCGGGCCCCACCAAAGAGGCCGAATGCCTCTTCGGTGTGCTGCGACGCCAGAAAGACTGCGGAGCTGGTTGTGTGAGAAGGGCGTGCTGTGAGGTAAAATTAAAAGTGCCTAAAAAAGGGTATCAAAATAACAAATTTTAATGAGTGATCCCTAAGGCACAAAATAAAGAGTATTATGTGTCTGAATTTAGCTGCCAAGGTTTTAGGATTGGTTAAATTCAGAAATACTTACATCAGTCAACATGTTTCTGCCATATGGGTGGTTTCAATTTACCAAGGCATTCATCAGGACTAAACCCCGGCGGTATGGACTCTCTAATCGTCCACCCTGACCTGGGGACGTGAAAGTGAAAATCTAAAAAAGGTGAAAAAGTGCTAAAAATAGAAGAGCGGGTTGCTCATTCCCAAAAATGCTCCAAATTGTGGAGTATCTCAGCACTTTAAAACAGGGCGCTACTTGCACCATGGGTCTCGGGAGGGGGGTTGGAGCGTGCCTGGCACATCGCCCTCAACGCTCTCAGCCCGCTATGAACCTGGGTGTTGCCTCAATACCGGACCCCGTTTTTTTTAGATTGATCTGACCTCTCTGTTTTTGTTTATTTGTATCTAACCGGGGACTGAGAGAGTGTCCTTGAATTTCCATACCTCTCCCATTGTTGTTGTGTATATAAATTGCAATTCATATATCAATTACTTACAAATCCCAAATTGGCCATTACAAATTCCAAAAGTCACAGCAAGCGTCGCAAAACGACCTTACCAATCCCAGGCATCAAACCAACAGCAAGTGTTGCATCAAAACAACGCTTACCAATCCATTGGTGTCCAAATTCCAACTGCCAAGTTCTTGAATCGACCAAATGGTCACTGCACGGCAAATCAACAGAAGAGATCTCAGTCGAGGACCAGCACCACCTGGATGGTCAGATCAGAAAGAGAGGAAAAACGCCGTGGTTTGCCAAGACCCGGGTCTCCTCAGACAATGATCGTCCATAGCGAGATTCCAATCCTTCGTTTCGACCACTCCTTCGGGCATCTGAGTCGCCGATGAGCCCCACTGGTTGGGCGCCAATTAGTCGTGGTGGGCCTCAGCAAGGCCTACCAGTGCTAGGTGTTCGCCCTTCTCTGCACAAAGTCCAGACCAATAGGATAGAAGTTGGCACGGAAACTGGAATATAAAACAAAGTATTTATTAAGCTCATGAGGTGGAACTACATTCACACAACACCCTTCGGTAGTGTATGAAGTAGCACACCGAACAGTAGGTGCATGGACCTTTCATACCCACACATGGGGCTCAAAGGCGGTAAAAGAACAGAAAGAAGGTTTTAGGTATATATAAGGTCATACAGAAAAAGCACAATCAACAAGTGGGAGGAGCTAACAGTTGCTAATTCTAGTAAACATATCCTGACAGTTAAAGACTAAAGGCAGCTATATGGACAGCTGCAAGCTCAACTGAGCATGTGCAAAGCAGAAGAGGCTAAATATACCTTGTCACTAGGCAGAGTACAAGAGCAGACAACAGAAAGGTAGGACAGAGCACATGGTGAGCACGTGGTAGCACATGGCATACAAAATGGCTGCCAAATCCAAGCTGGCTTCAGCTAGATGGTTACCCCAATCCCTGCCAAATTACAACACTTGGATGTGGATGGGGTTGCTGCTCAGATGTGATCTTCTTCTGACCCTAATGTGAACACCTCGTGGGGTACCTCGCCTGGAGCTTGGCTATTTGAATGGTCTGAGCCCTCATTGTGGGTCTGTGTCTTTGTTGGGGCAAATGGGACTGGTGCTGGCCGTTGGATATTTTATCTCATCCTTCTGGGTCTGCTCATGGCCACCACGACTAGCGCACAACTTGTGGTGTGGTGGGACCTGAGTGCACAGAGTCTTCATGGCACCTTGCAGACACTTGCTTCTACCAGTGATTTACTGTACTCCACCCTCAGTTCCACATCCACATCCCTGACAGGACACCCCTTCTATCCCCTATCCACAACAATGGCTCGGGAGTCCTCCATACAGCTTTCTGCACTCTTTCAGCCTTCCCAGCCGGCAAATCACTGCATTCCAATTTTCTCTCCTCCCTCCCAACTTCCCTGGCACGATTCACATTCTCATGTTCTCATGATTTACATCCAGACCTATCAGGGTCAGCCTCTACGTTCCATGATTCTATCCCCTAGAAGCTATGATGATAGCCACTAAGTGCCTGACTTGGAATGTCCACGGGCTGAATGACCAGCAGAAGGCCAGATTAGTGCACGCCTACCTTTCAAGACACCATTTTGACATTTGTTTCCTTCAAGAACTCCATCTCAGTTCTTTGATGTGCTCCCGCCTCAGTGCAGGCTTGTACACCGAAATTAACTATACGCAAGGGACTGCCATTCTTATACACAAGGGCCTACCTTGGCATCTGACTCAAGCTATATGCGACACTGAGGGACGCTACGTCCAACTAGTCGCAACGTTACACCACCACCCGGTTATACTGGCGTCCATCTATGGCGTAAACACTGATTGCCCGGAGTTATTTGCAGGCAAAAAGCAACAAATGGCTAGTTTGGGGCCAGGTGCAGTGATATGGGGGTTGACTTTAATCTAGTACTGTTCCCAAATATTGATCGCTCTGGTGCTCTCCGTCGACCCTATCCCAACACAGCTACACAGTTGCACACGTTAATTAGCGATAATTGCCTTGAAGATGTTTGGACATGCATGGTTGGGCGCAATAGGGAGAGCATAAGTTTTACATCAGCGCATGACACATAGTCGTATATAGATTATTGGTTGACCACAAGTGATGTTTTCACATGGACCACTGCCATGTCACACCGTACTCTCTCAGACCACACTCCGTACTCCTGGAACTTTCCCCGCCACTGGCCACTACGTGGGCATTCACATGAATACTCTCTTTTTCTAACTGCGATCCGTACTGCCATTATTGACTACTTTTTCACCAATGAAGGCTCAGTTTCTTCCCCATCGATTTTGTGGGAGGCCTTTAAGGCTGTGATCCGGGGCAGATGCATCACGAAGCAAGCCGGTGTTCCCAAAGCCATCAGAATGCGTCTTACCGTGCTGGAGCGCATTCTCTAAGCGCTCAAAGTAGAATTTTAATTCTCTAAGGATACCGCCACCATGGCAACCTTCTGCAAAAAACTGACAATAACAAACAGGCAGAGCGAGAGTTTAACTACTTGACGCGTGAAGTGATGGCATACTGCTTTGGTGAGGGTGATCGGCCCAGTAGAACTCTTGCTAACATGCTCCGTAGGCTTAGGACCTCAGACTATGCAGTAGAACTACTTGCTGATTGACTGAAGTGACAATCTACCTCTACTATTTTTCTACATACAATGACCTCCTTTTACGCTTGACTCTATCAGGCCAACGACACTACCGAGCCGAGAGGAGCTCTGTAGCTTACCTCGATACAATACAATTACTCTGGCTGGACCGCGCTCAACACCTATACTTAGATTCCCTCTTCATAGAGAATGAAGTACTACGGATCATACAGAGCCTTACCAACAATCAAGCATCTTGTTTAGATGGGCTTATAACTTCCTTTTAGAAGGAATATGCTTCCTTACTGATCCCTCACTTACTCACTATGTTTGAGGCTTCTGTGAGATCGGCTGAAATGTCTCCACTGCTTTGAGAGGCAGTCATTGTTCTGAACCTCAAACCCGACAAGCCAGCGAACCAGTGGGATTCCTATAGGCTGCTGTCAATAATAAACGTTGACAATAAAATGTTCGCTAAACTCATTGCCACCACTTTCTCGCTCTTTTTCCCTACATAGTATGTCCCGACCAATCGGGGTCTGTGCCAGGGTGGTCCACAGCACATAATCTTCGCACGCTGTTCGCTATTATCCACAGCATGGAGCCCAGTCTCACTGTGATCGCTGCTCTACTGGATGCTTGAAAGACGATTCACTCGATTGGCCTTTCCTATTCTCTCTCCTTTTTCATTTCAGTCACATTTTGTGCACCTTATCAAGTTACTACATACTTCCCCAATGGCCAGTCTATGCTTAAACAGTATGATATCAGACCTGTTTTCGATCACGTGCGGTACTCAGCAGGTTTGCTCCCATTCCCTAGTCCTTTTTGTGGTTGACATGGAGCGGCTGCCTGCCCTGTTGCGAGAGCATCATGCACACCAGGGGCTTGACTTTACAACGCTCAGGATCTTAATCTCCATGTACATTGATGACATTTCACTTTATGTCTAGGACCCTCAAGAGAATCTTGATTAACCCTGGGCGCAGTGCTTCGCTCCGTCCACGGAGTGCATGTAGTGTTGCCTACTTCGCGATTTGCAAAGTAGGCATAGTAGGCAACACTACGCACACTCCGGGGATGGAGCGAAGTTGCCTGCCACCCGCCTCCCTCCCGCCCTCTTCTACAAGGGCCAAAAACACAAGTGACCCCCCTTGCAAAAGCAGGTGGTTTCGACATAAGCAATTTTGCAGTCGACTCACTACGTATTGGGCCCTTGTCTGTCGCGGGTACTTGGGCCTCCCACACAAGTGAGACACCATTTTTATAGGGAGACCTAGGGGAATGCTGGGTGGTAGGAAATTTGTGTGAGACCAGTGATGCCACGCTTTTCCACACAAAAATGTGTGTAAAAACTGTTTTTTTTTCATCTAAAATTGAAGTTTGCAAAGGATTATGGGCAAGGTAACGTTGGGGGATCCATGCAAGCCATACCTCCTTGAAAGCCCCCAGGTGTCTACTTTTCATACATTTGTGGATTTGGTAGGTTTCCCTAAATGGCCGCTGAGCGCAGGACCAAAAACCCAGGTGTCCTCCCATGCAAAACCAAATTGTTTTGACTTAATTATGTGTTCAGTTCTACAGCGTGAGATTTTTGGGACAATTTTGCATGGAAATTGTGACAGACATTTTCAAGTTTGCAGCACATTGTGGATAAAAAAATTACTTGGAATTCACAAGAGAGACATCACCATATACTCCCATGGTTTAACAATAATATCTACATTTAGTAGCTTATTCTTAGATGGAATGTACACCTTAACAGAGACACTCAAAAGTCAAACATTCCAGCACAGCTGTCTAGTCCTCAAACACACGCACATACTGGTTGGATTTGGCACGAGGGCGAGTGATGGTTCAGTACATAAAATTTTATTAGCAAGAGATTTCACACAAATGAAATGCTCTGTCAATATTTAAATGCATAAAAACCGAAACAGTGACTCGCAACTCATGAGCTGTAAAGCCATGACAAGGCACTAACCGTTTTACAGGCCATTCCCGCACCTTTCATACCTGATACACACAAGCCCATTCACACCATCCGGGAGCAAAAGTAACCCATTACAACATACACAAAAAGGGACAAGGTACACCCTGCTTCAGAAAGAGAAAAAAGACAAATATTACTGCACAGCCATCTAATCCTCAAGCACACACACATACTGGTTAGATTTGGCAAGAGGGTGAGTGATGATTCAGTATATACAATTGTATTAGCAAGTCATTCCACAAAAATGAAATGCACTGTTAATAATTGAAAACATGAGAAACTGAACCATTGACCCACAGCTCCTGAGCTGTAAAGCCACGTCAAGGCACCAACCTCTTTACAGGCCATTCATACAACTTTCATACGTGTGACACATACAAAACATTCACACCCCCAGCCGCGGGCCAATCACATTACAACACTCACACCAGCAGACAGCGCCATTCAAGGGCCCATCACTTTCACACGCCCACATTCCTGACACAGCAACTACACAAAGTGATGGACTGCGTGGAGTGGCACTCAGCTAGCAGTGTGTGTAGTGACCAACAGAAAGTAACTACTCACACAGCACCAGCCGAGCGCCAGTCCACCCACACCACCATCCAAGCACCAGGCCATGCACATCGTCAGCCTAGCACCACTCCACGCACACCGCCAGCCAAGCGCCAGTACACGCACACCGCCAGCCAAGCACCACTCCACGCACACCGCCAGCCAAGCACCACTCCACGCACATCGCCAGCCAAGCACCACTCCACGCACACCGCCAGCCAAGCACCACTCCACGCACACCGCCAGCCAAGCACCAATCCATGCACACCGCCAGCCAAGCACCAATCCACGCACACCACCAGCCAAGCACCACCCCATGCACACCGCCAGCCAAGCAACATTCCACGCACACCGCCAGCCAAGAGCCACCCAACGCACACCGCAAGCCAAGGTCCACTCCACGCACACCGCAAGTCAAGCACCACTCCACGCACACCACCAGCCAAGCGCCAATCCACGCACACCGCCAGCCAAGCGCCAATCCACGCACACCGCCAGCCAAGCACCAATCTACACACACCGCCAGCCAATCGCCAGTCCATTTACACTGCCAGCCAAGCGCGCCAACCTACACACACCTCCATCACATTTTGAATTTTTTTTACAAAACAAACACAAATTGCAAATAGATACAAATTTAGTAACACAAAATCTGAAACTAAATACATTGCACTAATGCCAACCTTAAAACAGAATACTCATTTTAAACAATACAGACCAGGCAGTTCATTTTACCACTCATGGATACTCCCCAAAATTATTTTGTGTGTGGTAAGCTCTATAACAAGCAGGCACACACAGCCCAGGGTTAGAAGGACACCCAGAGCAGAAAAGACGAGTCTCCTTCCGCAAACCTCTTCACCAACAGACTCTACATCTCCTAGTGGTAACGTCTTTTGTAGATGTGGGAGGAATGTAATCAGGAAAGTGGCGATCTTTCATTTGAGCCACATCCTCCACCACTCCAAATCTAGGAACACTTACTTGTTCAACAACAACAAGGCTATATATCACTGAGTGCTGAAACTGGAGAAATGTCAACTTGGACGCAGGAGAACACTCCTTGAACACAATAAAAGCATTGAAAGTTGCTAAGTTGAAAAAATAGATGGCCAACTTCTTATACCAAACATAAGCCTTCCGAATAGCAGTGTAAGGTTCCGACCTCCGATCTACTCTGTCAACACCACCCATGTGCTTATTGTTGTCTAGAATGTACACAGGTTTGTGCATATCAGCAACCTGACCCCAAACAGGCACAGGTGAAGTACTCTCATCATGGATGGTAGTCAGCATGTACATATCCCTCTTGTCCACAAATGTCACAGCTAGTAGTTCTTCACTCGCAAGGAACTGCACTGACCCCTCTGAAGTTTTTTGCAAACAAGCTCTTTCGGAAAACCTTTGCAGTTAGAGCGGATTGTGCCACATGCAAAAGTGTCCACTTTAAACAATTCCTTAAACAATTGCACAGCAGTGTAGCAGTTATCAAGGTACACATGATGGCCTCTGTTGAACAGTCTTCTAGCAAGATCCCACACAATTTTCTCTGAAACTCAAAAAGTGGATGGACAACCAGGGGGGTCAAAAGTGGAATCTCTACCAGTGTACACACGAAAATTAAAAACATATCCTGTCTTACACTCAGACATGATATACAGTTTAATTCCATAGCGTGCCCTCTTGCTAGGGATGTACTGCCTAAAAACCAAAGGACTCTTGAACAAAACGAAAGACTCATCAATAGATATTTCTTTCCGTGGAGTGTAAATCTCTGAAAATCGACCAACAAAGTGATCAAGAACAGGCCGAATCTTAAAAAGACGGTCACAGTCAGGGTGACTACGTGGCAACGCCAAAGAATTATCCACAAAATGCAACATGCGTAGCAAAAGTAAATACCGATCACGAGTCATAACTGCTGGAAATATGGCTGTTGCCATCAAGGGCAGGAAGACCAATATGAAGCCAGGGTTGGCTTCCTTACCAAACCCATCAATAAAGTCAAACTCAAAAACTTCTTCAGCTCTTCCAGATTTGTGGGAGTCCACCGGGTAGCTCTAGAGTGGGGCCTAAGTTTGTCACTGTTGTCCCTCAAAAACTGTTCAGCATACAAATTAGTCTGCTCAACAATCTCACCCAAAAATACATCATCCATAAATAACTGAAAATACTGTATAGGCAAAAATATTTCACAATCCACTCTACATCACCGCTAAAGGCAGGCAACACCGGCTGCAGCATGTTAGGATCAACCCAGAGTCCAGCACTTCCAGTAGGAAGACTAGCAGCCTCAGGCTGCAATCCAGATGCCTCTTGCACCATCGGCACAGCAGTATCCTCCTCTAAAACAGGCCCTCCATCTGCACTGAGAGAACCTTCATCATCCGGTGATTCCATGTGGAGAGAAAACTCACTGCCAGAATCTTCCCCTCCCTCCTCTCCCTCAGACGCACTGTCAGTGTCATAATCCGGCTCAGAGGAAGATTCAAGAAGCATACTGTAGAAATCAAAAATCCACTTCTCAGGGGTTCCACTGATACTTAGTCCTTTCAAACCAATAATAAAGAATTTGGCACAGAAGCTGAAAATATAAAAGAACATTTTTATTAAACTCAAATGAGTGAGACTACGTCACACAGAAGCCTTAGCAACTGAATGAGGCAGTCTGCCAGAATGGTCTTACTTCACATCTTATATAATGTTTATCCTGCCCCAGGCATGTAAGGGAGTTGTACCAATTACATTCCTAAACAAATGGAAAATCTGGAGAGTCAGCAGGTGAGTAGCCTTTGGGGTTTTAGCAGGATATGGGCAAAACATTATAATTACATAGTTCACAAAGGTTAATCTGATTTAGATGGCACTGCAGGGCATGGCATGATTACATGTACAGTATCCCAACCCAAAAGTTAATAATTAGGAATGTCCCAAATTCAATCTCCAAAAGCCGGACAAACCTATAATTGAAAGCATAACCCATGTAATGTCAGAACATAAAGGAAACAGTAATAGATGCTGAACAAGATAAAACATGTGCAAAGAAACTAAAAGTTAACGATGTTCTGAACATTGATTGGCAATCTCAGATAAAGATCGATCAGGGAAATTGGCTTTGCAAGGTCAGTTTCTTACAGTTCATTCCAGAGTCAGAAAGAAACCGAGTTAATGTATACATGAACTCAGAAGGCCAGGCCACTTGTTCGCCAGGCTACCTTCACAGGCGTAGGTGAGGGCAACACAAAATGGTGGCACAATATAAAAGGGAGTCAGTCTCGAGAATTGCAGAACCTCTGCCCCTCCTTTTGTCATTACGTAGGCAATAACCTAAGACTCATGTGAATCTGAATCTAGGTCTATATCGATATTTATTAGGTCGTCAATGTGTTGCTGTAACATCATCTTATTATTCTCTACTTCTCTCGGGACAGGTCTCTGAACACACATAGTAGCACAAAGACTCACTTCTGGTGGACCATTTTTGGATGCTAGAGGCAGAGCCACTTCCTCTTCCATGGCAATTCAGTCAAATGAGAACTTAATTAACATTTACTTTATACAATTGCACTGGAATCGCTTGTGCAACTGTGCCCAAAGTCCGTTCAAAGCCTCTCTGGCAGGCTTTTATCGTCCATCAAATCTTCTTCCATTGTCTTCTTCTGCATTGGGCCTCTCAATTCAGGCCTCTTCATGAAAATAGTACTGTTTATTTGGAGTACCCTCCTGGCAAACACTCACAGCTCACTCGAAAGTCTCAATGGCTCAAGGCAGTGCACCAATATCTCTCTTCTGCGGCAGGCACTACAGATAGTGTGCTCTTCATTGATCATGGGCACAGATCATCTCGTGCAGACCCAAGTACTATTAATTTGAAAAGAGCAACCGACTTTCACGCTCAGCAGCACTTTCAGGCTCCAACACTCATTATTCAGTGTCAGAGGACGCTCAAGCTGCTCTTTCATGGACACCATAATGTAGTGCCGTAGATCCTCCGGTGCACTGCCCTTCCGTTGGAGCAAAGAAAAAGAGGTGGTAGCCAAAAACTCAGGCCAAGGGGCTCAAGGGACTGCACACTGTCAGAGGTTACCAGCACATGACAGGTAGAAGACTCAAGCCTCAATTCTTTCGCTCTTTTGCACTGAAACTCTGGTTCTGTGGCAAAACCAGCTCCTCCTTCTTTTCTGATGTTCAACACCTTCTGATGAAGCAAGCACAATACTTTGAAGATACCACTGATGGCACGCTGGCGATCGCTGTCCAGTCTTGCTACTTTCTGGGTGCTGGGACTGTAGGGCCAAGACGTCTGCCATTCATCTGTAGCTATCATTGATGGGAGTTAGGATTCGTCTTGATCACCGTTCTGCAGGGTATCATTCTTCCTTTGACTCTGGAAGGTCCCGCAGAACCTAGTGATGTAGGAAATGTGACACAGTTGTTAGTTTCTTCCAAGTAAAAAAAAACAATTCCTAGTATTTAACGAGGTGACTGCAAGCAGGTGGCCTGCAATCTTTAAGGGAGTGGCCATACGCCATGGGATTACTCTAGAATGCACTGTTACTCTCATAGGATACAAAGGCCAAGACAGTGCTTCTGGCTTTTTCAATTGGGTACTTTCTATTATCTTCTGTCATCTAAGGGTAGATAGCTACAGGGAAATTCTATCTGCATGTATGTCTTCCCACACAATAGCATTGTATAATGGGGTAAACATTTCTTGAAATACTACATCTATGTGCTCCTACAATTCTTATCTAGAACATATCAAAAAGGGAAACGTATGAAACAACTTATCAGAGGCATACAGATACCTCCCTTTAACAATGGTGTATTAGGTGCATGATGCAATACAGGCTAATGATCAAAATGTGGGAACAAGAGAGTCCTAGTATTTCCACTATTTAAAACCCATCTGATCCCACCAACATTCAAAACAGCAGGAACAAAAAGGTAAAAACCAACTAAAATAGGCATTGTAATTATGCCATGTTTGAAGAAATAAACGTAAGGTATCTCCTATTGAGGTGGAAAACTTGTCTTACTATAGTATCAAGTCAGTTAACCAGTCCATCACTACCCTGACAGTCAGACTGGAAAACATCAAAGTAGGCCTGAAGAAAATTCTTGAAAACCAGTCTGGTCATACAAAAGGGAATTATACATAATATGGGGGTCCCTGGTACATTACTGCAGTCTGGAAGTGTGAACCTGAACAATACACCAATAACAATAAATGGGCTGACTGGTGAAAGGAATACGGAAAAGGGAAATGGGACTAGGACACAGCTAAAATCCCCAATAACTAGACATGATGCGACATCAATCAGAGGAGAAGTGACAAAAGGAAAATCTATAGGAAGAACAAGAAATTACTCGAGTGATAGTCAGACATGTGACACAACACCAAGAATACGGGTGATACACAAAAATCTAAAATGTTAGCTCTACCGCTGGCCGCTACACCATATACGGTAATCTCAGCTAATGTTCCAGTTCCTTCTTCAGGGAAAAATTAAAAGTTTAGGTCACCTTTAGCAAGAGCCACAAAAAATTATAATTGTTCCTTAATGTCCAATCAGGAATCATTTGATCAAGGGCTGCCTAACCCTAAGGGAAAGGGGCAGTAACGTGACTAACTGCAGGTGACACACTTTGATCCTGTATATCTCTTTTATTTTACTTCAATACTATTATGGCCAAATTTGACATACACCGGTGAAGTGTTGTCTGTCTTGTTCACAGCATGAAAATATCATATCTGTGAAATTTTGTGTCAGAGCAAATTCACCCAACTGTTGTGCAGCGATATATATCGTCATGCAAATCCCTTCACAACACAGGGGAACTTGTAATAGTATCAAAAGCAGAAACATAAAACAAAAACAGGCATAAAATAAAAAAACGCACATATCAAGCCATCAGATATACGTGCTGTATACCAAGCACAAAAAGCATAGACAAATTACAATAGCACATGTAAATGAGCGGTGACGCACGCACTTCATGCAGCCCAAAACCCAATATTCGGGCCTGCTTAATTTGTCAGGCTTAAAATCAAAATTACACCAAAATTACACTTTCTTTTACTTTCCCTCCTTTTGACAGCTGGTCACCAGTTAGTGGTGATCGGTTGTCAAATACAACTTACTGTGTCGCTTCTGACACACAGGACCAGCAGGAACAATTCATAAAAGGATAAAATACAAAAAAAACATGAAAAACACACGAACACATTTTTTTTTCCCTCCAAGGAGTCATACAAAAAACTCATCTTGTTTCAACATACTGCTGATACTTCACATAACACACAAAATATCAAAATATCAAAATATCAACTGTAACTAACCATCTTAAATTAAGGAAACTACATGGACACTATTTCTCAAAAGCAGAAATATGAATGTATCATCCCCTTTGAGGCCCTGCTTTTCCAAGCAATTATTTCTCCATCTGTTTACATTCACTCCTAACTCCCACCTCACTGACCTCAAGGTCAAAATCTGCCTCGCGCTCTGCGCTCCTCAGCCCTGTTTCCTCACCATGAGGCTGTCAAAGACAAAAAGCCTTTCCAACTCTTTCTAACCTGCAATAACCAACCCTATCCAAAACCACATACCATTTATATTACTCCCTTTAGGTGCCACAATCCACTCCTATTCCCAGACTCAAAAACATCTACTGTGAATAATTCGCAGAACTCAACAACACAACATACCAGCTTTAGAACAAATGCTTGTTACCACCCTATGCAATGGTACTCATTTCATCAACCTTAAATGGATGAACGTCTCAGTAGGTCTAGCTAGAGTTAGAACCTTCAACCCTGATATCAAACTCAAACCTCTGCACTGGGCACATTGGCTCACTGAGTCATTAAAAGCAACCCCAAATAAGAACAACCTGGAAACTTGTATTATACCTAAATTTATGCATTTACTGAAGCTTAAGGCACCTTAAAAGCTACTCTAAATGGCAAGAATACTGTTTAAATAGTCTATTTTACCCAAATTCGACTTTGGTATTTGGGGCACTTAAAAATAAATATCCTATAATTGTGCTACATATTAATCATCCTCAGAATGTTCTGTACAGATTGCAGAGATTGGATATCAGACATATCTCATGTAAATCCTTAGAAAAATGAGTTTTTTTACACCCGCGCCAAGTGAAATTCCATGTGCAAATATTCTCATTTTTGCTGTTCAACACAACTTAAATTAAATTTTAATGCTAGGAGGTCATAGTATGAGTAGTAAGCTTTATAAATATAAAAAAACGATTTTAAAAGCACTTACTTTAAAAAAATCCCATAATTAGTAATTTTTCTTTTAATAAAACCATTTTTAATAATTCCAAATATAATAGTAAGCTGCATCCCTTGCCTATCATATTTAGACGCATTCATTCACAAGCCTAAGCACATAAGCCTAACTTGAAACATGACAAATTTTTGCGCCACTTTTATTTAAAAGGACAGTTAATTTAATATTAGAACCAAAAATGTGCTTACAAAAAATGCTTAAAGAAAGGAAACCCTTAATTGAAATGTTTTTCTGTAATACAAAATAATGAACCTTATTTTTGTAACCTTTTTAAAACACTATTCTGAAATGCAAAGGTTCACCTGTGTTTAACTGGGAAAGCCCTGACTGAGTAAACATTCCTGTCTATTCGTGATTGCTTCGTGTTCCTTGCTTAGCGGCAGCAACAACTGTTTCTTAGTGTTGAAAACGTGGGCACGGTGGCAGTCTTATTTAAAACAGCCACAAAACACACAATTTTCCTTTTGAGGCCTTTCATTCCTAGTGAATGTGAATTCTAACTTATTATTTTTTTTAAGCATTGAACAGGTTTGTACATGTGCGCAATTGCTACTCTATAAATGAAATAACAACATATAGCTATTGTAGCATATAATATGGTTCATTTCTGAATTTTATTTCATTTCTAATTAATATTAATTAACTAACATTTTGCATAACGGACTAAAGACAACAAGAAGACCACAAACACATAGTGAGCACATTATCAGACATATACAGAAAGGGGTGAAAACACTCAGGACGCACAATACAGCGCACTTAACAACAACATTTCATAAATAGCGCCACCGCTATTCACGTACAGAAGTTGCACTAATGGGAAAATCACATAAACATTTAAACACACATTTAACCCACAGATCAACACTCAGAACGGAAACAAAGGACATCCCACAGACTGTACTTAAACCAAACCATTTGTAAATACTAGTTGT
This sequence comes from Lissotriton helveticus, assembly GCF_964261635.1. Classification (NCBI taxonomy): domain Eukaryota; kingdom Metazoa; phylum Chordata; class Amphibia; order Caudata; family Salamandridae; genus Lissotriton; species Lissotriton helveticus. The sequence goes on along the minus strand of NC_136059.1, from coordinate 914,520,999 downwards.
AAGTCATATTTACAAGAAACGCTTCTCAATAGTGTTCCGAAAGACTGCAAAAACAGTCCAACAGACTGCTGTATGTCCAAGAAGCCAAAAAACACTCAATTCACTAGCTTTGGCTGGCAGAACACCGAAAATCGCCCTGCATTTCTCCATTCATAAAATTGCACAGAACAAAGGATCCTTGTATGATTTTTGTCATATTTGAATTCCCTGGGGATACAGAATCACCAAGGAAGAAATATGTTTTTATACCTAAACCTATTTAAATATTCCCTCAAGGGAGCCGGCTAATTTAATTCACATCTCACTATGGTACCGCCAAAAAGCAACACATTCTTCGATGTTTGCTTGCAACAGGCATGCCAAAAATATTGCAGAATATTCAATATTATACCCAAAGTAGTGCCTAAAGTTCTGTTCGTACGTGCACTGTTCAACAAAATCAGATGGAGAAAAATCTCCTCATTACCTGCCTACACAAATTGCAATTTGCATATACAAACCTATACAAATCCAAAGTTGGCCAACACAAATTCCAAAACTCCAAAGCTATACCAAACAAATAGTTGTCCAAATTCTAATTGCCAAGTTCTAAATGACCTAACGTTCTTTTTTTAAAAATACTCACGCCAAAAAGGTACTCAGTCAAGAGTGACATCATGTGGAGGATCAACATCAGGAAGATCAGAAATATACTGGGCTGCAGAGACAAAGAATCCCCAGAACCTCCGTGCACAGAGTACCTCCTTAGTAGAGTCCTGTCCTGTCCTCCTCAGTAGATTTCTGTCTTCTGACAAGATCACTCCCTCAGATAGCCACTTCTCTGATGAGGCCCGCATTGGCCGTGCCATTAGTAGAAATCAAAAATCCACTTCTCAGGGGTTCCACTGATACTTAGTCCTTTCAAACCAATAATAAAGAATTTGGCACAGAAACTGAAAATATAAAAGAACATTTTTATTAAACTCAAATGAGTGAGACTACGTCACACAGAAGCCTTAGCAACTGAATGACGCAGTCTGCCAGAATGTTCTTACTTCACATCTTATATACTGTTTATCCTGCCCCAGGCATGTAAGGGAGTTGTACCAATTACATTCCTAAACAAATGGAAAATCTGGAGAGTCAGCAGGTGAGTAGCCTTTGGGGTTTTAGCAGGATATGGGCAAAACATTATAATTACATAGTTCACAAAGGTTAATCTGATTTAGATGGCACTGCAGGGCATGGCATGATTACATGTACAGTATCCCAACTCAAACGTTAATCATTAGGAATGTCCCAAATTCAATCTCCAAAAGCCGGACAAACCTATAATTGAAAGCATAACCCATGTAATGTCAGAACATAAAGGAAACAGTAATAGATGCTGAACAAGATAAAACATGTGCAAAGAAACTAAAAGTTAACGATGTCCTGAACATTGATTGGCAATCTCAGACAAAGATCGATCAGGGAAATTGGCTTTGCGAGGTCAGTTTCTTACAGTTCATTCCAGAGTCAGAAAGAAACCGAGTTAATGTATACATGAACTCAGAAGGCCAGGCCACTTGTTCGCCAGGCTACCTTCACAGGCCTATGTGAGGGCAACAGAAAATGGTGGCACAATATAAAAGGGAGTCAGTCTCGAGAATTACAGAACCTCAATACCAACCACCTGCTGAGCAGTCATTCTACGGCTAGCCATAATGATTACTAATAAAGTTAACTTGTCACACAAGTCAACAACAACAAACACTATGTAAAATAAGCAATGAACAAAAATCACCTTTATCAAAATTACCTATACACTGCAAAACGATACCACTAACTTGCAAGAAGCAGTTACACCACATACTCTGCACAGACACAGTACGGATCAACAATAACCCACTAAAAAAAAAGAATAAAAATTACGCATTAGACAATGAAAAACACATCACAAAGATTTTCTTGCTCAAAACACTAACTAAATATGGTGCCACTATGAGACCACTTACAAAAAAATTCAATCCTACTGTTGTATAGCTCCTATATATCCTTATATCGTGTTAAGTTAGCATAGGTACATTTGAGATTTAAACGCCATTTTTCCTTTCTTGCAACTTCTGCACACGACCCTTAATTGTTGACTTAGCTTTCAACCTAGTGGTTTGCCGTGGTGTATGTGAGAATAATATGTTATTGCTCTGATATCAGTTTTGTTTAATAAACCATGTCTGCACGGAGAGTGCTGAAGTTTCAGGAGCAACACGATATGGAATTGTTATGAGGTCTGATCTCCACGCCTTCATAGTCATAACACAAGTGCAGCCTTTGCCAACTTGGGCTTGAGGCGGGATTGATATTGCTTTGCACGAGAATTGTTAACACACTTGATGCGGTGCACATGCAGAGAGAGCTGGTGTATGCTGATGTGATTCCTTCATGCTAGGACACTAAGGTATGGGCCCGCCCTAAAACAACCCAAAGAGACCTTCTTAGATAATAATATAATATATGTGTTAGGGAGGGTGAGATATAAGTGTTGTTAACTCTTATTCATTACAGCATGTTAACATGCTGTCACCATTCGCTTTTTATGTCTTAGTAACTATGCTGATAATTTTGCTACTGATAATAAGTGTACTTGTATTATCTAAGATACTGCGCCTGAGAAGACGGCATTAGTAAATAAACATTTCAAATGCACATGTGTCTTCTTTACTCCATGTTCTGGTTTGTAATGATAATATAACGAAAGAGTGTTCATGAGTCCCACGTACCCTGAGGTACTGTAAGTTCATGTTCTGGTTTGTCTAAACATTGGGTGTTTGATATTTCCGATGAGACACTGTAGCTAGCTCGGTAAGGGGTGAGTTGGTTGCTAAGGTAAGTTTTGGTACATCCTAATTTGCCGAGGTTCCACTCCTCTGTGCACAGTTCTGTGTGAGTACAGAAACCCTGCAACATGGCGCCCAACGGTTTCGGTGGTCTTATATCATGACACTCGAGTAGTTTATCGTTCATGCCTTAACCCCTTCACGTCCGTTTCCGGAAAACGGGGTGTCGGTGAAACCTACCTATTTTTTGAAATAGGTCTTTATTCAAGCTTGATTCTTTCTTAAACGGTTTCTTTGAATTACTACCCAGTTGTGCTACAAAGTATTCTTTGTGTTTTCTTATTTCCAATTCTGTAATGGCGGCAGCGGTGGCTATTGCGCAGCATAGTCGCGTAGCGGTACGCAACCATCTTCAGACGTACCAAGTCCCAGTAGATGGGATGGCTGTGATTTTCGTGGTATGTGCAGATCCGGCGTTTCCTTACGAGTTGTTTTACTCTTGGGTTACGTTTCCGGCTGTGGACGCTAATTCTGGTTTGTTCCACTCCTACACCGCCTCGGATGTCCCGGCTGAATATACGCCGTACAGGGCATTGGAAATACCTATTGATCATTGGCAGCATCGAGTTTGGTTTGATGGCGCCCTCCCCCACTCTATGTCCCCTGCGAGGTTAGGCCCGCTCTCAATTCCAGGTACTAATTGGCCTGCGTTGGGTGGCTTTACCCCGCACCCGAATCACGGGGCTTGCACCCTGGCTGAAATTCGCAGGCTGCATGTAGTTTCCATTTCCGTGATTCGTGCTTTAGTGCAATACATCGGTCGACATCTTCCTGGTGGTCCCCAGGGGGGTGCGGCCGCTCCCATGGAACGAGGCGGTATGCGTCTCAATCCAGTGATGGTAAATTCGGTTTTTGGTGCGCGTCCGGTTGACAACGATGACTTCCCATTCTGGCTAGCAGAGAAGTTTGATCAACTGGAGGCGGTTTTTCCGAATTCTACTCCTGCTGATAAACATAGAATGTTGACGATTACTCTACCGAAGGATATTACTCCTGAACTTGCTGACTGTGACAGCTGGGGAAAAACATTTGCGGCAGTTTATACAAGGTGCTTCGGCACCCCGTCTATGACTGCCCTGCCTGAAATCGTTAGACGTGTTCAGAATGATCACGGTCCAGAGGCAGCGGTTGAATTGGGTATGCGCCTGTGTGGTTCTTTTGAGATTGTAAGTGATCTCATTCTCTCCAATGTTAAAGGAGATGCAGTTAACTTTCAGGTGTCGAATGCTTTGGCTGCTCTGCCCGATGCCGACAAACCCCGCCAGTTAGCAAAAATTGTGGTGGCCGCTTATAAAACGATTGGCCGCACAAGTAGGGGTCTGAAATATTTTCCAGTGAAGGAGAAAAAACAACCACAGGGACAATCTGCAGTGACAGATGCCCAGCCCAAGTCCAAGAAACAAAATTGGCCTAAAAAACAGACACAGGGGAAGCAGACAACGCAGACTCAGGGTACTTTTCCTGCAATACAAGCTCCTGCGCCACCCGAAAAAGTTTATGATTTGCGCGACCGCGCGATGATTAAATCGCCTGATCGTTTTCAGGGTTCTGATCAACGCTCTCCTCGTTCCTTTCAGGACACATCGGCCCCGAAGACCGGTGGAGGAGGAGGGGGTGGACGTGGACGTGGTGGCCAACAAGGACGTGGCCAGTCCCGCCAGACGGACGGCGCAGTGAAGCAGGAGGATTCTACGCCTAGGCGTCCGCAGTTTGCGAAAAAGAAAGTCGCAGCCTTAACAGCGCATCGATATGCCACAGATAGTGAGAACGCGGCTTCGGAATCTGACGTGGGCTCTGACCTTGCTGGACAGCGCGGCGGAGATAACCATAGTCAGAGAGGCGCTGCGTCCACTACTGAGGGTGACAGCGACTGATGTCTACGTTGTGATAGAAACAGCGGATACGAGACTTGCTCCCCCTGAAAGACTATATGAAATTGTCCTGTTAATTGAAGGTGACATACAGCGTACCGTTAAAGGTGTATTTTGGGAGAATCTGTCTTCTACATATGATATTTTACTTTCGGAGGCTGACTGGCCCCCACCTTTTGTGCTCGCGGCGCCGCGAGGGGAGGAGGTAATCCTACCCAGTTTCGCGAACACTGTCTCGAAAGAGCATGCGCAGCATTTTGCAGAAGAGTGGGCTCGGGCTCTCGCGCCGGCTCTGTACCGTAACCAATGTGGTTGGGATAAATTGTCGCCTTGCCACGAAATTCCGTTGCGGTCTCAGCCGCAGCCTCAACCTCAATATCCCATTCGGCGTGAAGCAAAATCTTCCGTCGCGGAAATCCTTGAACAATTGGAATATCAGGGAGTTATTGAAACGTGTGTGTCACCGATGAATAATCCCCTTTTTACTGTGAATAAACCTGACGGATCATATCGTTTGGTTTTGGATTACCGGCATTTAAACTCGCATTGCCGTAACTGTGCAGTACAGAATACCCACGGCTCTGCCCTAGTGGATAGTCTCGTGCGTAAGCGTTTCAAGACAACGCTTGACATATCCAATGGTTTTTATGCCCACAGATTGGACAGCTTTAGCTCCCAATGGACCAGTTTTACAAGCGCTGGAGTCCAAAAGCAATTCCGGCGTCTTCCAATGGGCTACAAGAATAGTCCTGGTGTATTTACCGCTCGAATTGTCTCTATTCTGGAGGCACTCGACCCTGATGCTTTTTCGTATGTGGATGACATATATCTCACAGACGACGATATTTGGGAGCATCTGTGTCGAGTAAATTCTCTTGTTTGCAACTTCGCAGACATGGGTTACAAATTCAACTTTGCAAAATCGCACATTGCTGAACACACAGTGTTGTTTTTGGGCTATGAGCTCAACAATGAAGGTAGAGGTTTGGCTCCTCACTTCTTGGAGAAGTGCGCGCAATTACGCGCTCCAACAACACTGAAAAAATTACAGTCTTTACTGGGCTTTTTGAATTTCGGCAGAACTTACATTCCGGAATATGCCCAGCGTATCAAGCCTTTGTATGCTTTGATTCAACCAACTTTCTCAAAATCTTGCTGGCTGCCTGAGCATTCAGCCATTTTGCAATCCTTGCAGGCTGATCTGCTCGCTTCTAAATATTTACTGACTCGTGATAACCACACCAACCTGGTCATAAGAATAATTCCTGGGACGGTGGGTTTCACTTACCTCACTTTTAATGAAGGTGACACAGTACCTATTGCTTACAAGTCACACTTGTACACCTCGGCTGAGATGCGGTTTCCCACCATAGAAAAGGTTTTAACTGCTGTACAGATGGCTATTCTAAAGGAACGAGCTCTGTCACAGGGGAAACGCATGCTAGTGGTAACACCCTGTCCTCATTTGGAGGCAGTCACGAAAGCCAGTGTACCAAATTCAAAAGCTTTGCACCCTCGGTGGATTCAGTGGGCTGCGTCATTGTCATCCTCGGATGTCATGTTTATTTTTGACGCTTCCTTACGGTCGCAGGAGTTCTTGCAGTATGAATTCGTTCACCCTGCTCCTCTGGCGATGCGACCTTTGGAGGACTTCCATTGCATCATTTACACTGATGGGTCGGCGCAGGTTGCGCATGGCTCTAAACATGCCTACGTTTCCGCTTGCGCCATTGTGGTCGGTGCTATGTTGAATGATGAGTTCATTTCCAGGGAGGTACACACGTTGCCCCTGGGCGATTGCACTGCACAATTGGCAGAGCTTCGTGCTCTCTTACTAGCTTTGGAGTACGCAGATCCAAGTGTTACTACTCTAATTGTAAGTGATTCTTACTACTGTGTCCAGTCTTACAATGAAAACTTGTTCTTTTGGATTCAAAATGATTTTCATGATTCCAAGGGTAGCACAATAAAACATAAAATGATCTGGGTTCGAGTGGCAGAGCTTAAGGCTATGTTGCCACTCGTTTATGTGATTCATACTCTCGGTCATCAGCGCGTGGGAGTTCACGCTGTTGGCAACTCGCTTGCTGATGAAGCAGCGAAATCAGCAGTATCTACATACTTAGTTGCAGCAGTTACTAGGTCGAAAACCAAGATTGATAGCGACATCTTGGCAGCGATTGCTGCCTCTGAGAAGGGAAGTAAACATCCTTCGGGATTCCCTTCGAAGTATAATTACCACTTAAGTCCCGAAAAGGTTCCTTTTGTGACAATTCCCGATGTTGGGGAACGGCTGATTCCCAACTCGGATCGCAGAACAGACTTGATTACAGCGGCTCATGAAGGTGTGGCGTCTGCGCATGCGGGCGTCTCAGCCACTGTAACGCAACTACAACAACGTTTCTGGTGGCGGGGACTGTACAAACAGACGCGTGATTATGTCCTTCTTTGTGACATATGCCAGCAGATTAAACCTTCAACTGCTACGCGTCCGCCTCAGACTCAGTTGTACATTTCTAATAAACCACTAGGCTGTGTTTATTTAGATCACTGCGGTCCATTTTCATCTGATACTGCGTATAAATACATCTTAGTAGCAGTTGACTCATGCACACGCTTTGTGTGGTTATGGCCACATCGCAGTGCTGATTCCCGGACTGTCATCAGAGATTTGCGTATCTTTATAGGGATTTTTGCCTGTGGTACCTTCCATTCGGATCAGGGTCCGGCTTTCGCCTCTAAGGCGTATAAGGATGCCATGACTTCGATGGGGGTCCAAGTCAAGTTTTCGTCACCCTACAGACCCGAGGGTAATAGTGTAGTTGAACGAATGAACCGTGATTTAAAGCAATCTTTGACAGCCCGAGTTATAGGCACTGGCAGAAATTGGCTGGCTCACCTCTATGGCGTGCAGCGTGCTCTTAATAATCTCCCTAGAAGGTCTCTGGGTGGGCGGACCCCATACGAAATGCTCTTTGGCATCAAGATGTTCGTCCCTGACCTTGACGGTCTAGACTCGGTGGTTCGCGCCACTTGCTTTGACGCAGATGAACATTGCAATGTTTTACAGAATCTACAAAAGACGAGAGACACTCTTGCAAAGGAACATTTGCCCTCCACATCGGATGATGCGTTGCAGATCCCGGTAGTTGGCTGGCTACCCCAAGTTGGAGAACTGGTTCGAGAGAAGATCGACAACAAGAAAGAGTTTGGTCCCTCCTATCGAGCTCCGGTCCCAGTGCTTGGAGTGAAGGGCACAAGAACAGTCATTTTACCACCACTTCCAGGTCGTAAGGAAAACAGGTTTATTTCTATTGACAATGTCAAGATACACAGAGTGGCCGATTCTTCTTAGCATGACACCGGCTGTTTCCTGTCCTTCCATTGTGAGAAATTCAATTATGCCCACTGCTTCTAATAATGAACCTGAGGTGGCCATCGAATTACCTGCTGTTTCCAGTCCATTATTGAATAATTTACCAGGAACTAACCTTGATGAGACAGACTATACATACCCCACTGATTTGTCCATGCCTGACCTGCAAGCTCGTTTAGCCACGGAATCCAGATTTTCATTTGACTCTGCTTCCCTTGCCTCGAAAAAACCCTCTAAAATTGCATTATATGCTAGCCTGTTTAAAAAACATTTTTTGATACCTCCTTGGATATACATTTGGCTGGTCCTTTTTTCAGTTTACCTTTTTATGTCAATTGGTTTTGTGTTTTATTTTTTTCGGATTATGAATGGACACTATGTCGAGGAGAGAACTTGCATTACTCATTTGAATGGAACTTTGGCCCCACTTTCCTCTTCACATTCTACACACAGATTAAAAAGAGACTTGACTTTGGTTAACATCACAGCGTGGCCTGTTCTGGATGGAATCGCGTGGGATGCAGTTCGTTTTCAGATTCATGGTCCAACGGAAGTCGTTAATGTCCCTAATGTACTAAGAGTTAATATGGGGGATGTGGTGAAACAAAACATTCGTTCTGATGATTGGGATGTTAATGCTGTGGAAAGTTTGTTTTCAGATTTGAAATATTATGCTGCTTTTGATGCTGAGGATTTATATTTAGAATCTGCTAATTATGGTGAATTGTTCTGTTACCAACATTATGGCAATCACTTCTTACACAAGACATCTTCCCGAAGGGATGCGGTTAATTTTACTCAGTGGGAACATTGCCCAGCACCAACACAAGGGAGTTCAGAAACGTTTCTTAAAAAGTATACTTATTTCACTGACTTTAATCAGTCCACTCCCGAGTCCTTTTATTTTAAATTTCACAAACAGCCACTGTCCAAGGTTCGACTTACAAATACAAAATTGTTATATTCAAAGGCCTTCCTGGATCAATTAGTTACTGGAGGGTATGAGTTATGGAAGGATACCATAGACCTTAAATCAGTTTGGGGCTCAAGGGCCTGGCAGGTACGAGGCACTGAGGCTTTGCACCGTGCATGTCTCATCCCGAATCATATGTTGTTTTTAAATGACACCATTTCCCAGACCACATGCTTTGGATTGGCTACATCTAAAAGGTTAAACACCCCGTCTTTCCCGGAGTTGGAGGAATATAAGAATTGGAGTAATTTTACTAAATTGTCCATTAAAGATATACAGGCTCTGCTTCTGAATTCCTCCTTTAACATTTCCAGTATGAATCCCAAGGGTTGGCTGCTTTGGCACCGTAGTGCTGATTCTTGCCAAAAAAGATTTTTAAATATAACTGACGGTTTTAAGGCTGTTAGATCTGATCCCCGTTTTGATTTGAGTCATACTGTCACCTCTTACTCTGTGGGCAAGTTGTGTCAAGCTTGGCTGAAACATTCAACTTTACCTGCGGTTAAGTATCACCTTTCCAAACTGAATGCAGACGTGGATTTGAATGATTTCATTAAGGGCCCAGCTAGTGGCAGGTCGAAAAGGTGGTTATATGGTGTTTACAATGAAATTTGGAAACTCTCACAGATTGAGGCTGCTTCACGCCTTAGGGCTATTGATCAGGCAAATCTTGAGAAAGTACTTGCAGTGGTTGACAATAGCATTAACGTGCTTTCCTCTAGAATTTACACATTAGATAATATTGTGTCGTCTGTTGTTGATATTGTGCATGATGAAGTGTCTGTATTATACCATGGTCAAAATCAATTACGTTCAATCATGCAGTTTGCATGGACACTACAGACTCTAAAAATGGGTAAAGTTCCCTGGGGATACATGAACGTTTCCTCTTTATTTGCACCGTTTAATTTGACAGACAAACAACGCTTGCTTTCAATGCGTGATGCTTCCTTTTCTATGCTCCATATTGAAAGATTGGAATCTTTACCTTTTTCTGTGGCAGAGACCACTGCTGCTACGTGGCTTATCCACGGTTTAATAACGCTGCCTTTTGCTTTATATAAGTTTTCAAATTGTATGAAATATGTGCCAATAGGTCGTTTTGAACCCTTAGGTAGCGGTTTTCTTCATGAGGTCTGGTCACTCCCATACACATACAGATGTTTCAAGGATGAACAAGAGGTTTATCTAACAGGGGATGAGTGTACTGAGACGCCAGATCATTCTTTAATGTGCAGACACATACAGTTACACGGTTCATGTAACAAGGACCGACCGAATATGGCTTGCGTTTTACAGGGCACGCCAGTTCCTGCTATCATCCCCACGTTTAAATTGTTAGAGAATGGTAGTTATTTAATGCTCAATAATGAAAACTGTTGTGGTTTAATTAAAGGTATAGCTTTCATAGTAACGGTTAGTGAGCGAGTTATTTGCTGCAGAAATGTTCTTTATCCTCCCACACGTGAACATAGGGAGTCTTCCATTTGGCCACAGATACCGACCTTGGGAGCAGAATTCAGCGGCATGGCTAGAATAAGAGCTCTATTGTCCCAGAAAGAGGTGGCCTTGAGCTCGGCCCGTGAAACTTTCGTGCTTCACATTGCTAACACCCGTACGGAGGTTCAGGCTCTTTTAAACACTGATTTGCCTTTGCATTTCGGAGCCATGGTCCGTTCTATCTTTAACGCATCCTCCACAACGGGCCTAGCACATTTTTTTAAAGTTGTTAGCGGTGGTCTCGTGACTTCCTTTGAGAAGATTTTTGGAGTCATCCCTGCTTTCTTCCATTCTATTTTTTCGTCCTTATTTGGAGGGTTCCCGTTTTTACTTGCTTTAGCGGCTGGCGCTTTGGTGGTTTTCTGCCTTTTTAAATATGGATGCCCTTCCTGTGCAAGTCCACGCACAGCTACTACTGACGCGGTTTCGCAACCGCATGCTTGATTATTATGGCACACTGCCGTTGGCGACTCTAAGCACGGCTTTTGGATTATCTTTTCGGTTCTCCTATTTCACCTGTGTCCAGCCTGTATTTCGCTGCCTGACCTGTGATTTCCTTTGGGCCATTGATTTGTGTCTCTGCGGACCAATATCTGCTGACGTCGATTTTGATCAACTGATGAGTCCTATCATTGCTCACGAGTTGGTTTGTTCTGACGAAGGGATTATGGCCTTGGCGGTGGCACATGGACTAATGGGTCCCTGGGATGTGTTGTCGGCAGCGCAAAGTTTCTTGGAACGAAGTTTTCTTGAAGACCCACCGAGCTGTCCTCTGATGGTTATAGAGGATGCGGTGCTGGAAGATCACGTATGTTCCTTTCATCTTTTAAATTGGATGGCTGAACTGTTTTCGGATGAGGACAGTGACTTCCTCCTGGAGGCTGTTGCGGCGTACTTTTCATATACAGTCTTATCATAGACACTGCCTCAAATTGACATGCTGATTGATAGCATTTCCTTGATTTTATTGACTTTTGGTCAAGACATTTTATTTTTTGCTTGCCTATTGGCTTGAGCCACATTATACTTGTGGGCTATTTTTTAGCATTAGTTTTTATAATTGAATTTTTATTCATGCTCTTTTATAAATGGATTCTGCTCTCATGTGATGGCACTTCTGTTATCTTATTTAGTCCGTTCTCGGATCATGGGGGGGTGTTGTATAGCTCCTATATATCCTTATATCGTGTTAAGTTAGCATAGGTACATTTGAGATTTAAACGCCATTTTTCCTTTCTTGCAACTTCTGCACACGACCCTTAATTGTTGACTTAGCTTTCAACCTAGTGGTTTGCCGTGGTGTATGTGAGAATAATATGTTATTGCTCTGATATCAGTTTTGTTTAATAAACCATGTCTGCACGGAGAGTGCTGAAGTTTCAGGAGCAACACGATATGGAATTGTTATGAGGTCTGATCTCCACGCCTTCATAGTCATAACACAAGTGCAGCCTTTGCCAACTTGGGCTTGAGGCGGGATTGATATTGCTTTGCACGAGAATTGTTAACACACTTGATGCGGTGCACATGCAGAGAGAGCTGGTGTATGCTGATGTGATTCCTTCATGCTAGGACACTAAGGTATGGGCCCGCCCTAAAACAACCCAAAGAGACCTTCTTAGATAATAATATAATATATGTGTTAGGGAGGGTGAGATATAAGTGTTGTTAACTCTTATTCATTACAGCATGTTAACATGCTGTCACCATTCGCTTTTTATGTCTTAGTAACTATGCTGATAATTTTGCTACTGATAATAAGTGTACTTGTATTATCTAAGATACTGCGCCTGAGAAGACGGCATTAGTAAATAAACATTTCAAATGCACATGTGTCTTCTTTACTCCATGTTCTGGTTTGTAATGATAATATAACGAAAGAGTGTTCATGAGTCCCACGTACCCTGAGGTACTGTAAGTTCATGTTCTGGTTTGTCTAAACATTGGGTGTTTGATATTTCCGATGAGACACTGTAGCTAGCTCGGTAAGGGGTGAGTTGGTTGCTAAGGTAAGTTTTGGTACATCCTAATTTGCCGAGGTTCCACTCCTCTGTGCACAGTTCTGTGTGAGTACAGAAACCCTGCAACACTACATTACAATATTACTCATTTGGAGCAAATACAACACAAATATTTTACTTACCAAGAAACTGCAAGTACGCAAAACTGCACAACAACCACTGTCGAAACCACAAACAGGAATCAAAAGCTTTACACTAGAATAAAAAGGAGAAAAAAACATTACAATCACATATGCAAACAATACACCAAACCACAATCCAAGCTAAGGGGTAGGTGGGTCTAAGAGTATAAATTAAATATTCACCCCCTTAAAAGGGGAGCAACCCTTGCCCTTGAGGCCACATCCCAAAACAAAAATTAAAAAAAAAACTCTGGGGTCTAAAGGCTTCTGCCCCCCTTGGGAGCAGATGGGCCTAAAAACATACTGCTACTCTGCCACCCAAAGAGGGCAGAAATGGTCACAATTATCCTTCCATAAAGAGGAGTCCCCCATGCCCAAAGGCGGCACCCCACCATTAACAAAAAAACTTGGTGGGCTACTGGCCCTACAAAAAAAAAAAGAATATGCAGATCTACCCCTCAGGGTGATATCAAAAGGGATGGACGGAGCGCTTCAGCAAATCTAACTCTCACCCCCATCAACTAATCTGGGTTTAATGCATCATCATTCTTTAGCTCACTCCACCACCCGAGTTCAATACATTTAAATCAGCCCCCCCGGGGGGCAAACAAAGAAAAATGATAGGCCCCCAAAAGGGGAGCAACCCTTGCATAAGGGGTCCCTCCCCAAAACTACATTTTAAAAACTGGGCTCCCTAAAATGGCCCCCATGGAAGTGACCCTTGCCCAAGGGGCTATTCCCCAGCACATTGCCCCAATTTTATAAAAAAATAATGTATTCTGCCCCTCCAGGGGGGGGGGCCAGACAAAGCGATTTATAATGCCCCCAAGACTGAATTTGAAAATATAGGCACCCTAAAATGGCCCCCATGGGAGTGACCCTCACTCCCCATCACAATGGCACAATTTCTATAACAACATTAAAATTGTGCCCCCCCAGGGGGGCAGACAAACGAACAACATTGCCCCCAAAAGGGGAGCGAACCTTACCTAAGGGGTCGCTCCCCAAGACTAAATATTTTTATTAGGCATCACCTAAAATGGCCCCCATGGGAGTGGCCCTTGCCCAAGGGGGCAAAACCCTTTCCTTTCCCCCGATGCTCCTTTCAATCTCATCTCCCCCTCCGCCACCCCAAAACTTACCTGTTTCTCCTCCGACGCGAAGGAAGCAAATGGCTTCCCTGCGCGTCGGAGGAGAAAGGGAACCTCCAGTGAGGCGCTGACGTCATTGATGACGCGGAGGGGGGTGGGGGAGGCAGGGAAGGTCTTCCCCTGCCTACCCCGTAAAAAAGATAAGGATCGGGCACCCGGGGGAGGAGCCTAGCCTGGAAACATGATGGCCGCCTAAACCCTCGGCTCCGCCGCCCCGCTCTTCTTCCCTCCGTACCGTTGCACATCCTGTTACTTATCCGGTCTTCTTGATACGGTATCGGACTCGGGAAGTGATGCTGATTCCAGCGGTGTGCTTTCCGATGTGATCCCTTCGACAGGACTGATTGAGCGTCCCTGTTTTCTTTCTGCTGTTAATGGCGGCGACCGGGTCTTTGTTCACGGAGCAGACAGACTCCGGCCACCACAACAACGGCCACAGTCGGCAGGGCGAAGTCGACCAGCGGGAAGCGGCGGCCGCTTGGAGTTTCTGCAGCGGCGCGCTCTCATTCCTTTTTACCTCGGCACTTGATTAGACTCGCAGCTGCTGGTGCTACATTTGTATCTCCTGTGCCTTCCCTCTGCGGAGCAGTGCGGGGGGCCATTTTGTACCGAGTGCTCGGCGATTGTGCCTGGTGGACTACCCAACTACTGAGGGTGTTTACCATTGCCGACTACACACTATATCCGTGTGCCACTTCGGTATGGAATTTGCTGCCCATGTCCCCGTGACCTGGCTGTGCTTGCCGGGGCGCCCTTGGGATGACGACCTGCGGGAAGGGGATGCCGGCGTATGGGCTCGAGGACTGCCCCTGGTCGTCGACCCTCGTTTACAAGGAGCTGCATTACCCTCCTCTCCGGAGGTTCCCCTTCAGATCGCTGAGATTCTGGGCGCCCTGGCTGCCTTGCGTGCTGCTTGGGTTGGTCACGCCCGGGACCTGGGGGGCCGCTTGGACTCCATTTTATCTACGCTATCCTTAACTGTCCGAGATGGAGATCGCGTGCAGAGCGCTTCGCCACACCCTGAGCCCGTGCATGGTGAGCTGTCTATCCTGATGTGCATGGAAGCGCTGGAGGTGCGAGAACTGGATGCTGCTGCGACGCTGTCTGCTACAACCATGGAGGGATGTGAGAATCCTGGACTGGCGCAGCTGCGGGGAAGTCGCCTTTGGGCGCCATGTCCTGTACCTCATTCTGGATCTGCTGGAGATTCTTCCTGTGGTGTCCTGGGCGCGCCGCTTCTGCTTCCACTGTTCACCTATGGAGAACTGATATTGCGCCCCGCTCTTCTTTGTACGCCGATGGCCCACATGGCTTGGTGTTGGACTGGCCTTAGTGGACGACGCCCTGTCCTGCCGTGGTACTTGCAGTTGTTCACATTACTCTGGTGGGCGGTTTTCTTTTTGCCTCTCGCTGCCACGCTGGATCGTCAGGGACAAGGTTGATAATGCTTTTTACTCTTGTTTACTGTTGTTTGATTGCTGGGACTGTGATCGGTAGACAGGGGAACTGGACGCTGGATCTGTTTTAATTGGGGATCGATGGGTTGGGCGGCCGAAAATATCCTGGTGGTTCCTTTTAGGACACGTAAATCTGCCCCTCCTTCGGTTTTATATGTATACTTTTTCTTCCTTTCTCTTCTTCTGTATTTCGGGTATTCTTTATTGGGCGACAGGCACGCCGTTATGGGGGGGGTAGGCCGTAGCCTCTACGTGTGTGTAGGGTGGGGGGTAGGGGGAGGGGTCTTTGTTTTGTTTTTCGTTCCTATGGGCCTTAATTTCCCTTTCTATTCTTTAACTCTTTTTCTTTTTCTTTTTCCTTGGGTCAATGGTGTGGGTCGGGGTGGGGTGGGTGGCGATCGGCGCACGGCTTATTATGAGATTATCAATCCTTTTCAGTTGTCACTGTGCGGCCATTTTGCTCCTGTCTTAATGCTCGTTGACTTTCTTGCTTAACGTCGCCCGCCTCTGTTGTAGATGTATATTGCGACTTTTGATCCTTTCTATTGTCTATTAATTACGTCTGTTTTATGAACATTATAAAATTAAACCTTGCTTCCTCCGGCCTCTCGGTAGTGTAAATGTTTCTGCGTAACTTGGGTCGCCTGTATTTGTATTCACATTGCTACTGAGTTGCCATATTGCTTGCTACTGTGCACCGATTTCTGTCGAGGCCGGCCAGTTGGTTGAAGGCCCGTAATTGTTTATGATTCAGTGCAATAAAGGTTTAAAAAAAAAAAAAAAAAAAAAAAAAAAAAAGATCGGGCACCCACGGGGGAGCGCCAGCGCTCCCCCCGTGGGTGGGTCTCATGACGAGCTGACATCGTCATGAGCACCCGAGCACTGTATGCCATTACAAGCTCAGCTCGTCTTGAGCATACAAAGGGTTAAAGTTAGGATTTTTCTCAGTTTAGGAGTAGTAAAGTTAGGACTCCTAACTTTTAGACTCCTAAATGCCTTCTGTGAATACCAAAAATCTTAAAGTTAGTATTTTTCTCAGTTTAGGCGTATTAAAGTTAGGACTACTAACTTTAGGACTCCTAAAGGCCTTCTTTGAATACCGAAAGTTTTAAAGTTAGGATTTATCTCAGTTTAGGAGTAGTAAAGTTAGGACACCTAACTTTACTACTCCTAAACTGAGAAAAATCCTAACTTTAAGACTTTCGGTATGCACAGAAGGCATTTAGGAGTCCTAAAGTTAGGACTCCTAACTTCTGTGAATACCAAAATGAGTAAGTGCCTTCTGTGAATACCAAATTGAGTAAGTGCCTTCTGTGAATACCAAAATGATAGTAAGTTTAGGATGTTGTCTTAAGTTAGTTCTGTAAATCGGGCCCTGTGTCCCATTATCAGAGAGAATGCAAATGGGGAAACTTTCCCTCTTAAATATTTCCTCCAAGAACCTTATGACATTCGTTGATGAAATATCTCTGACAGAAGTCACTTCAATCCATCCAGAGTAAAGATCAAGAACAACTATCAAATAAGGAGTGTCACTAATACCATGCAAAGGTCCAACAATATCAATAGCTATCTCATCCCAAGGATGATCAGGTAAACTCCTACAGACCATGGGCATTTGTTTGGTTTTCTATATTTTATCACTATTACAACACTCAAGGCAATCACAAACCATTCTCTCAACCTCCTTATCCATCCCTGGCCACCAGAATTGCATTCTCAAATACTCTTTCGTTTTCACAAAACCAAGATGTCCAACATGTGCAAGATTAAGAAGCCTACTACGCACACCCAATGGTGGAATAAGCTTTGTAACCCGAACAAGCACACCATCTACAACAAACAATTCCTCACCAACCAAGGACCATGGCTTCTCAAGATGTCTGTTCTTTCCCAATGTAAGCATCTCAATAACTAAATAGTTAAATACAAGGTTAGGTAACAGGTTAACAGGGCGCTCTGCAAAAAGTAAGGCCAAGGTACAAATGAAACAATTTACGTGAGGTGCTCCAAGCAAGAGAGGGAGGTTACCATACTCCCCCAAAATTCATTGAGCTGCGCTCTGAAAATTACAAGTTACAAGTTCCTGCTGAGCACACAAATTAAAGATGTATAAATTCTGGGTCCAATATGAAGTCTTCAAAAGATAACAGTTTTCTTCATGAGAGTTCTGTTAGTATTCGGGAGTATCAAAGATGCGTAAAGTAGTAACAGTCTTATTACAAATCAAAACATCAACGGACGTGAGGTTGGTTCCTTTATTTCCAAGTATCAACCAATTCTGCAGCCAACACGTGTTTCGTCAGGCATCAATCATATGCCAAACAACTTCCTCAGGGCTATATTAAACAGATCGCATTTCAGTATAATCAGAGTTGACAAATGAAGAAAAATAAACGCAGAAATTGAATCTCATCTCTTTTTTCACAGTCACGATATCACATTCTTGGTCAAATCAGATCGACTTCACAAAATCAAATTTCTAAATCTTATATCGTTTTTCACAGTCAAAATATAAATGCCTTGATCCAATCAGGTCGTCATCATAAATTCAAGTTTCTTATATCGTTTTTCACAGTCAAAATGTCAATATCTTGATAATCAGGTCGTCATCACAACTTCAAGTTTCCTATATTCGAATGCAAGCGTCGATAAATCCTGAGGATTTATCGACGCTTGCATTCGAATATAGGAAACTTGAAGTTGTGATGACGACCTGATTATCAAGATATTGATATTTTGACTGTGAAAAACGAAACACGTGTTGGCTGCAGAATTGGTTGATACTTGGAAATAAAGGAACCAACCTCGCGTCCGTTGATGTTTTGATTTGTAATAAGACTGTTACTACTTTACGCATCTTTGATACTCCCGAATACTAACAGAACTCTCATGAAGAAAACTGTTATCTTTTGAAGACTTCATATTGGACCCAGAATTTATACATCTTTAATTTGTGTGCTCAGCAGGAACTTGTAACTAGCATCTCAATAACGTTTGTGATTTCAAGATCATTACCAATTTCATTTTTCCACTCAGACTCATCTATCTCACCCAAAGTGATTTCACAGACATTTATCCTGTGGTGTCTTCTGCACATATCAATGAAAGTCATACACAGAGTTGAAGTTTGGTCCGGTTTCTTCACTTCAGCCATCAGGAGCTTCCCAGTAACTGACAACCAAAGAATGTTCGCAATAGAATTCTACATGGAACCAAAAGGTAAGATGCTGCATGGAACTGAGCATGACATCACACTCTTCCCGCATGTAAAAACTCCAGTTGATGTTCCCAGTCCTATGGGAAACTGTTTGTCACCCAAACATCAGATATAGTTGCTGTACAGCAGTCCCCAAAGTATTCTGAAGAATACTCCCTTCCATGGTGAAAGTACTTGGAACTGGGGCAACAAGGATGTAAGTAGCTCCCACTTTTATGCAGTCAAAGCAGATAAGGAATGTGGATTTCCTGTCTGCAATCTCAAAAAAGGTTTGCGACAGTTCTTCTGTCAAGTGTCCTCTCTAAGCTATTATCCAGACAGAGCCATTGTGTAGAGTGATGATCTTCACAGCAGGGTTGTCTCCAGCCTGGAGTACTCATAACAGAGGCCCAAAGAGGCGTAGAGTTTCTGCAAGTGGCTTTTCGCCAGCCACACTGAACAGTGATCAGGATGAAGACAAAAAGCTAGCCTCACCCAAAGGTCTCTCTTACCCTGAATAACAGAAACAAGAACCCAACTCAAGCAATATAAAAGCCCTATTTTACAAACCAAAGCAACCTATTTTTCTAACAAAATATTGAGTTCCACAAAAAACTCCAAATAAATCTTTGCAATTGTTGCTGATCTATCCAATCTGGACAAAGTCATGGTGAAACCAGCCCCTACTCAAGGACTATGTGACTCACTAAACACTTTCTTCATTGAAAAAATAATTACCATCAAGACCAGTATTCCCACTAACTCCCCCATATAGCCCAGCCAACTATGCTCACGAAATGTCACTCCCTGGAGCGCTTTCCTACCATCAGCAGAGAAGCTTTTTTGGACCTTCTAATGAAGGACAGATCAGGGTCTCCGGCAGATTGCTACCCCCCACACATCTTAATGGAAGCTTTCCTCAATATTCCCACCCTCCCCTCTCGCTATTGAACAACTCCCTCACTCAGGAGGCGGTTGACAAAGCATTTAAAGAAGCAGAAATAGTTTCCATCATGAAGAAATTAGGGGCAGCTCCTCTAGCCCATACAAACTATCTTCCCATTTCCTTACTCCCCTTCTTAGCCAAGATTTTGGAAGCTCATGTTGCAAATTGCCTCTGTTCCTTTATCAAACAGTCTCATTTTCAGGTGGGCTTCTGACCCTCCTATTCCACAGAGGCAGTTAAACTGGATGGTTCTAGACGAACTAAGGAAAGGGGCAGACAAGGGCCCGGTGCATCTCGATCTATCCACTGCGTTCGACACAGTCAACCATGAACTCCTGGAGGACCGTGACAGTAATACAGGGATACAGGGCCTGGCCCTTAAGTGGCTTTTGTCTTTTCTAGATGATCGCACTCAAGCTGTATGCCTTGCCCATTTCTCTGCCTCTAAAGTCAAATTGACATGTGGGGTGCCACAGGACGCCTCCCTGTCGCTGCACCTTTTCAATTTGTACCTGTATCCTCTAATTCAATCCTTAGGTGAAAGGAAGGTATGCACCTCCAACTACGCTGATGATCTTCAAAGGATCTTTGACATAGACTAGTCTGCCGCCCCCATAACTAACTTTCAATCTACCATATGACATATAAGTAGCTGGATGAACAGTAACCACCTGAAATTAAACCCAGACAAAACTGAACTGATCTTAATTGGAGGGCCCTTAAACCCCTGGAATTCAATTTTTGTCTGACTGAGTTTGGAAAGCCACCCCTACCGTCTTGATCAACTAAAAGCCTTGGCATCACTTTTGACTGCGATCGGTCCATAAAATCCCCGATTGGGACGATGGTCTCTAATGGCTTCTTTCAGCTCCAGAAGATCAGGAAGATGATCAGATTTCTCACTCCTGAAGCTCTTACCCAAGTTGTTTTAGCCTTAGTCTTTTCTCACACTGACTACCCCAACTCACTTTACTTTGGTATGCCAGCATATCAATCAAAAAGACTGCAACTGGTGCAAAACCAAGTGGCTAGATTAATCAATCGCTGGCGAAGATGGCAGCATGCTACCACTCTTACGTAAAAGTTACATTGGTTGCCGGTTGTCGAACGCAGTGCATTCAAGTTGGGATGTCTAATCTTTAAAGCACTCCTTGGCAACTGACCAGTATTTGTTTCCACTCGAGTCCAGAGATATATCCCCACTCGGGATCTTAGGTCTTCCCATTTGAATCTCTTAGGTACTCCTTCCTTAAACGGAATAAACTGGGGGGGGGCTAATATTTGTGGTCCTGGCCCCTCAATTTTTGAACTCTCTTCATTTGGACATCAGATCAACGACATCTTATCTTCAATTTAGGAAACTGTTAAAGACCTGGCTATTTCACCAGGCTTATGAATTAATCACTTAGCAGCAGTACTCCCTTGACCCCAGCGCTAAGAAACTGTGTGGTGTACGCACGCTTTAGAAATATTTTTAATGTATTATTTGAACATAACAAACACAAGTCCCACCCGACCACCTACCAAATGGCAGTACCATAGGAAAACTAATCAGCAACACCACTCAAGTGAATTTTAAATGAGTCTTGTCGCCTCCCTCCATTTTCAGGAATGACAGCAACATTCTTCCACTGACTGTGAAAACAATCCCACCTACATCTTGTGCACAAGAGCAGGCTAAGGGCTTCCAAAATGGGACTCACATATATCCATTACTCTGGCATACTCATGCATATACCGCATGTACTACACAAGCCGCAAACACACCAAATCCAGTTGGATGTTAGTACTAGGATCTAGCTTACACATGGATGCAGAACTTTATACAAGAGGGGCCGGCTACAAGGATAGAAAGTTTGATCACAGCTGTGGATTTACAAAACACGGTATGTTGCCACTACCGCTATACATGCTAAACCCATGACAGGGGTGGTAGTCCACTGTCAGCAAAATAAGAGCACTATTGGTGTACCCCTCTAGGTCACAGTTCAGTTGCAGCACTTCATTTAAGTCAGGGACAGGGGTAGGCCTCTGCACATGTTAAGTGTGACCCTAGAGCCCAAATCAATCATACTTGGGTATAAATTATATTCAAGCACTCAGAACATGGCAATGTGACTGTATACCCCACAGGGAACATTCTCCGCCCAACAGCATGTTGAGGCAATATTGTGTTTTCCTAAATTAATATGGCTTGTCTTACTGTCTTTTCACTGCATATATGTTTAATTTACTCCTATAAATAGGATATTTTGTTGTTAATTAACAAGTGCGTATTTGTGTCTCAATGTATGATCATTGTTGTAAAAATACATTATTTTTTATCATTGCCCGTCTCTACACCGTACACACATGCCGGAATCTCTCTCCTCATCCTCTAAATGGTGAGTAGCTTCAATGTTTCGTTTTCTTTACAAAAATGATGAGTCGGTAGCAAGGAAATCTGAATGGAGCCAGTAAAGTTAATTGTGACCTGGTAGCTGCCTTGCTCAAGAGAGATCGGTCCTGTGTGCTAGAGAGATTAACTACAGCCTGCAGAGCTGAGAGTAGCCACCAGCCATTAACATGGAGCAGGAGATGTGAATACAGGGAGCTGTTGAGAGGCCTACAGACCTTATGAGAGCCCTCAAGGTCACAAAACAACTGCTTCGCTAGAAGATTTCAGAGGAAAAGGGGTCAGCCAGCCATACTACCTAAAGTGGTAGTACCTTCAAACATTCTGATTCCTTAGCAGTGCAGATGCAGTCCTCCTCACCACTGGTCCATGTTGTTTTGCGGGCAAACCTGCATTATGTCTCACCCACCAGTTTCACTCTCTTGCATCCCTTCCCCCTGCTCAACCACAATTCCAGAAGCTTAATACAGTTTACCAGATAACTAAACAGAAAAGCATCTACAGCTCACCTTTAATCTCATCAAGGCTTCATCAATCCTTCATCAATGTTGCTAAGGCCTGAGGGCCAGCATAATCACCTGGAGACCCATGTCCTCGTGACTAGCTTTGCAGTCGATCCAACCAGAACAGCTAACAGCTTATTGAATATAGGTATTTTTCCAAATGAACTCTAAGGGCCAGATGTAGGTCGCCAATTACGATTTCGGCCGTTACCGACCGGTAATTGGTTTTCAAGATGTAGGGGCCAATATTTTACCGAAACGGTAAATTTACCGAATCTGTAAAATACCGAATCGGTAATTTTACCGATTCAGTAAAACCCAGATGTAGGTAGCACTGTTTACAGTGCTACAGGCCTTCAGAATTCGGTATTTTACCACCCAATCCAATTGGGTGGTAAAATACCGAAATCAGGTGTGCATGCACATCTGTGCATGCACACCTGTGCCATGTGACACACAGACATGCCCTTAGGGCATGTCTGTGTGCCACATGGCACACATGCCTGTATTTGGGGTGCTAGAGGGTGTCAAAGTGACACCCCCTGCACCCTTGCTGAAATCGGTATTTACCGAATCTGTAAATACCGATTCGGTAATGCCCATTTATTCCCATGGGCTTCAATGCCCATAGGAATCAATGGGCATTGCCGATTCGGTATTTACAGAATCGGTAAATACCGAATCTTAACGATTCGGTATTTACCGAATCTGAAATACCTACATATCCCCCCCTCTATTTTACCACTTCTTAAATACCGAATCGATATGATTCGGTATTTAAGAAGTGGTAAAATAAAATTACCTACATCTGGCCCTAAATGTCTTGCATAAAACCCTCCTAAACCAAACAGGTTTTGAGGCAAGAGATCCTTCCAACCACTCACCAATAAGTTTTTAGTCAAAAATATAAAATGATTGAAAGATCTGCTTCAAAGCATATACTTACATGTAAATAAAATGACCTGCTTTCAGATCTCCAAAACAGATTTGAGTATGGCTGAGGCACAGAAGCAGCAATGATTTCCACATGGGATGATTTTAAAACAACAACTAATTAAAACTGGAGTACCACTAAACCTAATACTTAAACTCTCACTTGCCTTTGATACTGTTCACCATCCCAACCTTCTACAGAGACCTCACAACATCAGAGTGCAGGGTGCATATATGAAGCAGATTGCAGCTTTTCTATTAGACAGATCATCATCTCACTGCTCTTGTCATGTCAGCTCCAATAATTCACAACTAATGCATCAAACAGCTTTTCCCGCTCTTTAGCGTTTACCTTAGCTCTATATTGCACCCAATCTACCCCTTCAATCTCAAGTGTTACTGTTAAGCAGATAATAAACAAATCATACTTAAGTATGAAAACTCATCTGACTTTGACTCATACATAATCGGACAATATCTCAAAGCCAAATAATTGATAATATCTTACCACAGCAAAATAAACACATCACAAATCAAAATATCTTTATGCAGTAAATGGATCAAACACCGGCCGTCAACAATATGGCCTCAGCAAGTAGGCTTGCCACCAAACTAATGAGCTTAAGTGAGGAATCAAGGGATAAATATGGACTCCAGCCTGTCACTCATAATAAGAATGTGTTTGTCTAACACATTTAAACTGCAGTTTGGTACTTCTTTCACTCATATTGGCTATAAAGATATCTCTGCCTTCATTGCATAAAATGTTTGTTCCGCCCCACTGACTGAAGAGTTTGGCCAACCTGAAAGCTGGGTCTAGTTGCGCCTCTGTTCATGCACTAGCTGCTGTCAGTGTAACTTTTCTTGTGCATGTCCAATATGCAGTCAGTTTGATCTTTTTTGCGCATGAGCAACATAATTGCCACACTTCGGGTATCCTTATTTAAGGGTAGAGAAGCAACTTTGTTGGAGTTTATTGATTTCTTTTGTTGTAATAGTTATTGTGAGCAGTTATGGACAAGCATTTTGGGAACAAGTAGCATTGCTCACCTACTTCATATTCCTCAGCTTGAAGATCACCTTCCACCCCTTCACCGACAACAAGGAGAAATACCTCCAAGAAGGAGATGGGCCATATAAAGACGCCTCTTTGGGAAACCCTTTTGTCTTTAGATAAAAAGGAGACATATCCAAGGTGGCTGGCCACAAGAATATTTATTCAGATCTATCCTTCTCTGACCTTTCTGATGATTCTGCACTTCCTTCCTTTGGATTAAAAGGGGCAGAGCATTTTCAGGGATCTATCACCTGAGCCGTGATAAAAGTCATTTGGTATTTCCTGATGACGAGGTAGCAGGTCCTTCCAATGATGCTGTGTTAAGACAACTTAAGAAGCCAAGCAGTGTGAGAGTTCCTTACATCAGTATGTTATATTTATGAAAAATATCCCCAGCACTCAACATTTACATATAATATCTATTGACTATATCAATTGGTCCTCATAAAGATGTGTTTAATTATTTTCACAGGTACTAAACAACAGAAAGAAAGCACTATTTCACAGAAAGAAAGAACTATTTCATGATAAACATTTCCTTAACACTTTTTTGCTGCAAATATTTGGACACTAACGTTTCTTCCTTTGTGCAATTACATCTTAGGTGGTAGGGTGTGGAATTACCCTGAGTATCACCATTACTGAAGTAATCTACATACACTTGGATTTTCTTGTACTACATGACCACTAAATTGCTCATCTTACGAGGTGCAACATTTTATTCCACTGCCACCTTGTATTTGCTGTATAATCAGTGTGTCATATGTTATGGATGTTGTTTTGAATGAATGGAAGAAACCAGAATACATTTATATTCCTAGATTTCTAGAAATATTCTTTCCGCAAGAGGACATGGAGGATGAATTACCAGATGTCTTGCAGGTGGACTCTGTGGGGGAAAGCCTTGTTGGGCATTTGTCTATGGCAGAGGAAAACATAAACAGAGAGCCAGCCAAAAAGTAAGTGGAAGGGCCCTCAAAAGGTGTATACTGGTTCTCACCTTGCACTTCACACTCATCATTACGGGTCCTATACTGCACATAGTCTTTTAACAAAGTTCAAGGAGGTTTCTAAAGACTTGCAGGAAGGCTCTTAGTGTAGAGATTCTTGGAAGCAAGTTCTGGCTATCACAAAGGGAAACAGTGAGATTTGGCAATCAGAAACAGTTTAAGTTTAATTAAACAATAACAGCTCAGAATAGCAGCCACATCTCTTACAGTTGCATGGTGGAATTCAACTTGCATGAAGTACATGGCATACTTTATACTGCACAGCATGAGCAATAAAGAGAAGCTCATCCCCCTTCGGGCAGGAAATACTGGTACAGCGGGCCATAAATTACGTGATAGATGCCTTATCTGAACCTCAAAGAAGGGACCACAAATACCAACTGGAGGCAGTGCTTAATTTCAGCTGGTGGTTTCCAATGCTTGGAACCAGCACTTAATTGCCAAAACTAGCGCTTACTACAATCTGCCACATGGTGGTGCAGTCTGTCTACTTTAGGTGTGAGCACACCTATTTAGTAATTCAACTTATATATTCAATGACTAATACCAACCTCCAAAACCATTCTTGTAGCTTTGGGGCTTGGAATAGTATGAATTGTCACATTAGCAAGAGTGTGATGGCTAGTTGTTGTGTTGGCAGTCATTGGCAGTGCTGGCAAGGGCAACTGATGGTGCAAGGTGTTGTGTCCTCATGACGAGTGTCCTTGCACTTATTTTTTTTTTTTACAAATTAAGCACTGACTGGAGGTCATATTCTGACCCGATTCAGGTGGCCAGGTGTGTCATGTGTGGTCTAGGATGACGCTTACTACTAGGCATTGTTTTGGCTCTATATGATGAGTGCATCGGGCCAGTTGCTCTGGTAACATGTCCTTGGGCCGAATGCAGGCCCTCTGCTGAGCATTTGTTTGTGTTTATGAGTGGTTGCATCTGACTTTTCTTAGCCATTAGGTCCTTGGGCCATATGTGATTTACTGCTGCAATCTTCCAGGTGTGTTTGAGGCTGTTCCGTATCTGGTGTTTCCATCACTGGAAGCCCTAGCGGTAGACAGAGGGCAGCTGTGTTATGTTGATCTGATACAGGGTGACTGAAACTGTAACAACTGTTTTACTGTGAAATTTGGTAGCAAAAGCAACAGTTGCTCTGCGTTGTACTCCACTCCTAAAATAATTTCCTTTGATGCAATGAGAGCGTCAGTATTGTCTTGTGGTGCCTCGATCGCCATTTCTTAAAATACTGTAATATAGATTCTGCTTGGAGACTTACTGCATTGAACTGATGTTTAATGGTACTTGGCTCTTCGGGGCACATCTGGAAGACAAGCTGCACAACATTTTTAAAGAGAGAACATATTCCTAGTATTTTTGGCAGCAGCAGTTAAAATCTTCTTCCTTTAAACACAAGTCTTTCAGACCTTTTCATTGAAGCCGATAGAACATACTATAAACATCGATTAAATATAAAATATATTCTGGGGGCGGAGAGAGAGAAAGAAGGGTGCTGGGGTGAGAGGAGAGAGAATTATTTAGGAGTGCAAAAAGCCAGCGTTTACGTTTGCCAGTAGAGACGCGACACGGTTTAGAGTGCTTGAAAGGATCTTGTTTCTGCTAAGCTAGTATTTGAAAATGATGGTATCCATTTCTGTTAGGAAAAGTCAACGTTGTGGAATTTAAAACAAGAACAGATGGCGCGGCCAGGGAACAGTGTGAGCTGAGCGTGTGCGTAGTATGGTGTCCGCTTCACCTGCCAAAGGAACCCGGAAGCGTGCTGCATCGAAAATGTCAATACAAGGTGTGCTTCTAGCTTCTTTGTGTACCACCGAACCATGGCAACAGCTGCCAAGCAAGGTGACCGCTCAGGCAGAGTTTTCTGAGAGCGCAGGGGAAGCCTTTAGGACTCAATTTTAAACTACTTTTAATTATAGGGTCTGGCTTGTTCCCGCACCACATCTGAAAGGAAAGGCACGAGGGAGCTCTGCACGTGAGTACAGCGTGGGCACATACTAAGCAAGAGCATCGCGTTCATTTGTAGATCAGTGGCACACATTTTCTGATGTTTACGTTTTTTTCAGTGTGTTCTGTGTGTTCACATTTTTAAATAGCTCACTGTTTGACTTCTTGTCTGCTCTTGCCTCGGTTAGTAACATCTGTACCATTTATTTCTGACAGTATACAAAGATCGCACGTTTCTCAGGCAAAATACTGAAGGGGGGGGGGGGGGCTTGTGATGAATAGGGGGGGTTGGCGCTTCACAGATTCCTCCCTCATGGCGGCTTCTCTTTGACCTTACAGGAAGGAGATGGCTTTGGCAAGCGGACATTGGACCAAGAAAGAAGTCCTTGGAGATGCGCCAAGTCCTCGGTACAGTCAGTCGCTGCCACTGTGTGCGGTTATTGTCACTCTGAAAGAGGGGTTCCATCTTTGTATTGACATAACAATATTGAAATCATCGACAGGTTATTCTTTAACGCTATGTTGTGTTTCTCACGAATTAACCCCTTAACTCCTTAACTGCTGAGGCTTTTCACCGCCCAGTGCTGATCCCTTTCGTTGGCAATTTTTGGGGTAGTTCACGCTAGGGACTCCATAACTTTTTCCCCATATAAGGTATCCATGCCAAGTATGTGCCCATTTTTTCTAACTCACTGGGGATTCAAAATGTACCCAGGGATGTTTATATTCCCTTGGAGGGGATGGAGAAAATAGGAAAAATATAGCTACATTTTAAGTTTTGATAGGAAAAATAGGAAAAATGTGCTCTGGATAAAAGTGACATCAATAAACGGTTCACTATTCTAAAGTCACCATCTTCCCAGCTTTCAGGAACATGCAGTTAAAAAAAAAAAACAGGCCACCGCTCTTCTCACGACAGAAGAGAGGCACCAACTGGCTCTTCATAGAACCAACACTCCACAGCACCATGACAACACAAGGTGTTCTGTATAGAATTATAAACAAGCATTTCTAAGCACAACAAGTTTGGGCATTTTTCACAGTGGTAGCTCATTTTACCTATTTTGTGTGCTTTCAACCTACATTCAGTTTGTGGTAGAAACCAGTGTGAAACCCATGGGCGATCTAGAAAAGCTATAGATTTCTGAAAAGTAGACAACATTCTGAATTCATCAAGGGGTCATATGTAGATCACTCAAGGTTTTACCAAATAAACTAACTTTTGAAATAAAGAAATACTGGCAATGAGTTGGAAAAAACAGCCATTTGTGGCAACTTTTTTATCTGTGCCCGTGACAGGAAATGGCCTAAAATAAAACATGGATACATCACATTTCTCCACACAAAACGGACCCTTTTTTGCACAGTGGATAGCTGTAAATTTTGGTCCCTTGCCCAGCCAGCACCTAAGGAAACCTAGCAAACCTGCACATTTTTGAAAACTAGACACCTGGGGGAACCCAGGAAGGGTGACTTGCATGGTTCTCCCAGGTTTTGTTACCCAGAATTCCTTGCAAACCTCAAATTTGATTAAAAAACATATTTCCCTCACATTTCTGTGATGAAAAGTTCTGGAATCTGTGGGGAGTCACAAATATCCTTCTATTCACTATTACCCCAGGTCTCCCCATAAAAACTGCACTTTATTTGTGTGGGTGGGCCTAGCGCCCGTGACAGGAAATATCCCAAAACGCAACATGGTTACATTACATTTTTCCACTCTTAACTGACCCATTTCTTGCAAAGTGGGTAGCTTTGAATTTGGGGTACTAGCTCAGCCGGCACCTAGGGAACCCTAGCAAACCTGTAAAGCTTTGATTGTCACCTAGGGAAATCGAGGGAGGGGTGACTTGCGTGGCTCTCACCAGGTTTTGTTACCCAGAATTCCTTGAAAACCTCAAACTTTGACTAAAAACATATTTTCCTCACATTTCTGTGAAAGTAAGTTTTGGAATCTATGGGGACCCACAATGTTAATTTTACCCACCGTAACCAGCTTTTGGGACGCCGCCACTGCCAAGAGTCACCGGGGGCCACAGAGAGAAGTAGAATCCACGCCGCTACCGGCCGAGAGTCAGCAGCATCAATCTACGCGCCGCCGCCCCGGGACAACAACTCCCGGCAGGCTAAGCGGCGGCGCGCACCGCTGACGACGCGCCCGCACCAGGAGGTGCATAAAGCCGACGCAGAGGCCGGCTTCGCGGTACGCAAGCGGGACGCCGGGCGAAGCCCGGGCCAAGGGTGGGCCCGTTTAAGCCCGTTCAAGACCGGCAGAGGCCAGGACTGGCCACCCCACTAATACTACAAAAATCTTTGTTTCGTGAGTACTGTGGATTTAATTTCTTTTTATTTATTTAAATTCCCAATTTCTGACTGGCCCATGAACAATGCCACCAAAGGAGGTTAAAGGGAAAACTGACACTGTTGCATTCACTGGGGCAATGGACCAAATTATTAAGAAGATGAACTCTGTTGTCGATGAAAGTATTGTCATCATGGAGAGACGGGTTTCCCAGGAACTGGCATTTGCAAGACGATCTTCACTAGGCCAAATAGCCAATGCACAAACTCCTGTTTCCTCTGGCAGAGTTGTATCTAATGGGGGAGTTAATGTTTCACCAATCTTATAAATCATCCCATTGTAGGAAACTAACAGTGATACACTACATGTTACAGATGGGAGCTCCTCTACTGTTTCAGAATCACTCTTATTTTCACCAAATGAATTGCCCACTGTCCCCAATGTTGTCAAAGTGCATAACACAAGACAACAGAAAGGAGCTAATACAGGGACTATTCCCAAGGTGAAATCGGGACCACCAATTTTACATTGTGGAAGGAAGGGAAAAAAAAAGGGTTCTAAAAATACCGCAACAAGCCCTGGTATCATGGAAATACCTGTCGTCAGTGATTGTACAAACGTGGAGCATGATGCATTAGACAATGGGGACACGATACAACCGACAGGGGGCCACTTAACTACAGGGGTTATGGAAGGAATTGTGAATATTGAGTCAAACATTATTTTTGACACATTAAAACTCTTATTACGTCCACTTGAGGAGAGGTTGAGTAAGGTAGAGACCTATCTAAAACGGATTGAGAGGGATATTAAGGGAATTGCCGAATCCTCCCCAAAAAATGTCAACCCTTGGTCACTAAAACTGCAGAGGCATCAGTGGTACCGAAGGACCCACCAGTACCAAAAATTACTGAGGGGATTCCTGAGGCAGCGAAAGAGAAGGATGTAATGGAACCTAAAATAAGTAAGCCAACTAAAAATAGTGTACCACAGGATAGTAATGGCAAAAATTATAGCACAGAAAGTACTACAAAGACCATTAATCTCCCCCCAGAGGTTTGCCCATTTGTGGTTATTCTGGCTGGAGTGCCGGAATTGGGCAAACATGAGGTAGAAACCTCTGGATCCTTATGGAACAGGGTGGTCCAATGGTTGGATGTTAATAGACCACTACCCTTGTATATGATGGGTAGAATCCTTAATATCAGGCGAGTACCCTGGGTGGGGCATTTGGCAAAAAATATAAATGGGGACTGTATAATAATAAATTTTGACAATCCTAGAGTAGTTAAACATATCTGCAACTGGAGGTACCCTAGTTTAGGCACCACTATTCGTCCTTTTCAGCTAACTTATTTCTACCCACCAGGCCACTTTTCATCTAGGGCAGATGGTTGGACAATGGTGCAGCGAAATGGTAGGGGGCCACGTGGTGGAGGCTGGCTAAAGCCGCCTCTACACCTAGATTATATTTCCACCAACAATCGCTTCAATTGCTTAGATGCAGTTGATTGACTGCAAGATACACCTCCCCCTCCTCTTTTACTGCCACCACGTCAAGGGACTGTAGAACAGGTACCCAAATATCTTAGAGTACCCGATTTAAAAGAGGTAGGAATTAGGGACACTAATGGAGTAGTATGTCCTAGTACAAATCAGGCAGTTGACCAAATGTGGATCACTGTCACTACAGACCAGCCCCCAAGTGAAGGTATAGTAGAAGAGGTCACAGTCTTAAAGACAGGAACAGTCTGTACAGACCTACCAGTAGTGGGCAGGTATGACAGTTCTCGAATAGGGGCAATTAGAAGCCCAACTACACCTCCACCATCAAGTAGTAGTGGCACAAATGAAGGGTTGAGTTTAGTTAAATTAGTCTCATGGAATGTAGCAGGAGTGAGTACAAAAACAAGTGACCCTGAATGGAACAATTACATGAATACCTTTGATATCTGCGTTTTGCAGGAAACTTGGCCTACAAACCAATTACACAGAGTTGGATATAAAACATATCAGATAGACGCGGTTCCATCAACCAGAGGACGGGCCTCAGGTGGTTTATTAATATGGGTCAGTGTATCTATTAACATCGGCATAAAAAATCTAAATATTGAGTCTTTGGATCTACTTGGCCTGGAAATTACCACTGATGATAAAAGGGTGATATACCTTATTAATGTCTACAATAGACCATGTCCATCCTATAAGGAGTCACCATGCATTGATAAATTAGAAATCCTTGAGAACACTTTGGGCCCAGAAGCAAGTGTAATTTTATGTGGGGACATGAACTGTAATTTTGAACCTATTATAGGCATGTATAAATTGTATGTAGAAGAGGATGCTGCTAATGGAATACCTTCTTTAGTTAGTAATGGGGCGGCTGCTGGGACCACCCTAGCTCTTCAGATCACAAGGTTACTCACAAGTCAAGGACTGAGGGCATGCAATGGGCGCCTGCCATCTGATAGCCCAAAAGCACCCACCTTCATGAGGGGTACATGTGAAAGTAAAATAGATTATGTTATTGTTTCATTTGATCTATGGCCATATATAAAAGACTTGAAGGTTAAGGAAAGATTTGACAGCGATCACCGCCCCCTTGAAACTAGCCTCTTACAGAGTTTATTAAAGGGGTCGGAAGTAAGCGAGCGAGGTCAAAGACAAATACAACCACCCACGATAGACAACATTATTCTTAGTAATAATAGACGGTCTGTGAAATGGGCATACATCTTGGGAAAAGAAGAGTTATTGGTTAATATTTATTGTCCCCTTGCCAATACATTTGACTCATATAACCCTGTTGAATGCGAATCAGGTGAATTTATTAGACTGCACAAAGCCTTTTTAACAAACTATTAGAACTTATGACAAAAAAAACTAAAAAAGGGACTGGTGTAGTGAATGCAGTGCCTGCTGGCAAACCCTGGTTTAGTAAAGAGTGCCGTGTCGCAAAATCCATACTAATTGATGCACTTAAAACAAAAGGTGCTCTAGAAGTAAAAGAAAAAAGGAAAGTATATAACAAAGTACTGGCAAAAGCAAAGTCTTCCTGGGACGAAGAACTCTGGTCCAGTATGTTGTCAGCGGCTAAGACAAAGGACCAGAGGTTATTCTGGGAAATAGTGGCTAAGGGAAATAAAAGGGAGAAAGGATCGAGAGAGGTTTTCCTAGATGAGGTAACGTGGATAAACCACTTTACGAACCTTTACGCAGCACAAGGGCCTGAGGGAGTAGTGCAGGAAGAGGGAGTTCTACCTGTTGTAGATGATGTACACCCACAGGTAGTCTTTAACTTACAGGAGACAGAGCTAGCTATTAACTCGGTCAAACAGGGGAAAGCCCCTGGACTTGACAAAATCCCAGGTGACCTCTTTAAGCACGACTTGGCTGTATGGGCACCATATTTAAATCATCTGTGCAACATAGTTGCGGCTGGCGAACCAATCCCGGATACATGGAACGGCGCAGAAATTATCATAATTTTTAAAAAGGGGGACAGAAGCGATCCAGCTAACTATCGCCCCATAAGTCTTTTAGATATAACCCAAAAAATGTATGCCAGGCACATATTAAACCGTATTAGTACATGGTTGGAACAAGAATCAGTTTTAACAAAATATCAGGCGGGCTTTAGAGAAAAAATAGGAACCATAGATCAGGTACTAAGGCTATGCTGCTTGTACTGGAAATATGTCATCATTCTCAAAGGCCACTTGTATGTGGCATTTGTTGACCTACGAGCAGCATTTGACCTTATCCCCCGAGATCTACTATGGGAATCCTTGAAATGCCAGGGACTCCCAGGGGATTTGTTAAATTTGGTGAAGGGTCTGCACAAGGAGAATTACGCTAAGGTTAGGTGGGGCCCAAACGGGGAAATTTCACAATCTATCCCTATAAAAAGGGGAGTACGCCAGGGATGCGTGCTGGCTCCTACACTCTTCTCCCTCTTTGTTAATGACTTCCCGTCCTATATGGAGAAGTGTGACAATGATTCACCTAGATTGGGGGGTGAACGGGTTCCGTCCCTCCTTTTTGCAGACTATACCATCCTTATCTCACAAACACCACGGGGTCTCCAGAATTTATTAGAAAGGTTCCAGTCATATTGCAATCTTAAAGGGTTGGAAATTAACATAAAAAAACCAAAATATATGGCATTGAGCCCGCACAAAAGTTTTAGAAAAAACCTAATGCTAAATGGTCATAAATTAGATCATGAGCAGAATTTTACATATTTAGGTGTATTAATTGATTCACTACTAGCATGGAGACCGCAGCTAGAAAAAACGAAAATAGTGTTCAAACAAAACTGCCTCCCAATTTTAAAAAGACATAATAAATGTCTGAATAAGGCAGTTACCCCAGCTTTAGAGATCTTTAGGTATAAGGTCCAATCAGCAGTACTATATGAAGCAGAATTATGGGGACCAGCATGTAGGAAACCTTTGAAACCCTTGAGAACAAGTTTTTTAGGGGATTAATAAAAGTGCCCATTAACACCCCGCTGACACCACTATTTTTGGATCTGAATATTAAACGTACTGACCAACATGCAATGCTAAGACCATTATTGCTGTGGGTCAGAATATGGACAACCCCCGAACTGAACGAATATAAAAACGGGTTGAAAGAAGTCATGGATCTAGATAGTGGCAGCAAAATTTACTGGTTAAAGCATGTAAGATCATGGTTAGTTAAACTAGGACTAGCCCATTTTTGGAACGAGCCAGAATCGATGAGTGTGGGTTCAAGAAAAATTGTCAAAATGTCTTTCTGGTCCTATATAAGCTATGATTCTGCATACATAAAAATCCATGGCCCCTTAACTGAAAATGTTTTAATGGTTAAAGATGTGGCACACTTTGAGATATTTTTGGATGAGGTACAGCCGCCACTAGCTAAAACCTTGTATATAAAATACAGGTATGGAATATTGAGAACTAAAGCCCTTGAGAAAAGTTGGATGAAGACAAACAGTGATCTCTGCACTCTATGCTCTAACAATGCAAGGGAAGATTTCTTACATATATTATTTTTCTGCCCCAGTTATGCGAAGTCAAGGAAAAAGTGGATAGTGCCGCTATGTCGCATTATTGGTTTGAATTCCTATAAGGAGGCTGGTAGAATCTTAAAAACAGACACCAGTCAAGTAGTTGTGTTTGGCATCAGCAGATTTCTTCTTGCTGCTAATTTTATTAGATTAAAAACGGGTCTTCATTTCTAACCATATAACTTCATGAAGCCATCTTAAAACTAATATTATCATGATCGTTACATATGCCACAAGCAAAGGATGACCGAGTACCCAACTTTATGGTCGGGTATACCAACCATGTATTATTTTTTTACCATTTCATTGTAATTTTTAATTATTATGCCATGGTGGTTACAAATGTAATTGTTTTTTTAGCTTGTAAATATGTTGATTACTTTTAATTCTATATTTATTCAAAATGTGTGATGACTTTCTTGACCGTGATACCATGACTAAATAAGATGATGTATACCGGGATGAACTGAACTGATAATGTAATGTAATTCTGAGTAGACACCCCATACCCTACTGGTGTTTTTGAATATTACAAAATTGTATTTTAAATGAATTTTAATTGTATATCTTTTATGATGCAATTGCAACGAAATAAAGATTATTGACTTGACTTGACTAATTTTACCCAGCATTCCCTCAAGTCTCCCAATAAAAATGGTAGATCACTTATGTGGGTAGGCCTAGTGTCCGCGATGGTAAATGGCCCAAAACGCAACATGGATACATCCCAATTTTCCATTCAAAACTGACCCTTATTTTGAAAGTTAGGTAGCTGTGGATTTTGGGCCATAGCTCAGCCGCCACCTAAGGAAACTTGCAAATTTTTAAAAACAGGACAACAAGGGGAGTCCAGGGTGGTGTGCCTTGTGTGGAA
This sequence comes from Lissotriton helveticus, assembly GCF_964261635.1. Classification (NCBI taxonomy): domain Eukaryota; kingdom Metazoa; phylum Chordata; class Amphibia; order Caudata; family Salamandridae; genus Lissotriton; species Lissotriton helveticus. The sequence continues at coordinate 914,485,439 of NC_136059.1, read as the reverse complement.
CCCATAATATTATCTTACCAACAATGCCCTGCACACCTCGAACTTTGCTTGAAATCACACATTTTCCTTACTTTTCTGTGATGGAAACTTCTGGAATCCACAAAATCCCTACCACCCAGCCTTACACCACTTGTGCCGCTAAAAATGCTGAATGTAGGTATATCACAAGGGGGTGATTCAATTTAGGGATTTAGAGGCTGGAATCCTTAACTGATACATTTATAAACATAAATACCTTTAAGTACCATAAACCACACAGTTTCTTTTTTGCTCCAAAAGTCCTTTTTATTGACTTAGGGCAGTACATTATTTTAGTTTTTTCCTTCAAACGTTTTTTAGTGGTATTTGGCGTTTCCTGCATCCTATGTATTTACACGTCTCCTTTTATCTTATTGATACATGAAAACATTTATGTACAAAAAAACTTTTATGTAAAACATATACATGAATATAACATTTACACACACCCAAAAGTAATTGAACAAAATATGTTACACAATATTTGACAAGACTCGCTAAACAGCTATGTTTCACTCACATGTTGTTTTTGCACAAACTAATTTATCAAAGCATTTTTGTAGTCCTATGCTATTTGAAAACAACAATAATATATACTGGGACCAAGTGTGCCTGGGTCCTCTGCATGTCCTAATTCCAAGGTCCTGTATAGGGTCGGAGATTATTTGCACAAGATATTGTAAGGGAACATAAAAGTTTCCGCTTGATTGCCTGAACTGGGTCAAAGTCTCTTTATTCTATCTTGCTCCGAGCCTCTATCTATTAGATGCCAACGCGTTTCGACCTTATGTGGATGGGACCTGACTCTCCTTGTCATAAAGGTCTTCTTCAGGGCTGTATCTTAATTCTGATAGGCCTTCTTTTTTAACTATAAAGGTGATGAAATTGTTTGTTTAGTATATGTGTTTTCTATTGGTATAACTGTGCATTTATGTTTGTATTATAATGTAATGTACTCACGTACCCGGTTGTCAATACGGTGCACCCACACTACTGCTTTCTGCCTGTTTTGAGTGAAAGATTAAAATCAGTTTCAATGATCTCATATTTTACAATGCTGTTTCCGAAGGTAGATTAAAGTTCAAAGAACCTACCAGGCTTTTTTAGGGGTTCTGTTCTTCCAGTTATTCTGTTTTGAAAGGTTTTGGATCTGTGAAATCTGTCCTTCCAATATTCGTACTTTTGTTGGTGCTTTTGGATCCTAGTAGAGAGTAACCATGTTTTAGTTATTCTTGAGGATAAACTGCATCGTTGTTGTGCTGGTCTATAAAGTTATTTTTTAAATGCTGAGCCACTTGTGTGACTGGGTCTAGTGCCCACAACAGGAACAGACTAAATCAAGGTGAATGGGAGCCCTTGCGAGTGGACTTCCACTGACTTTGGTTTGAATCTTTATCGTCGTGGGCACTAGGCTCAACCACACAAGTGGTGCAGCGTTTTTATTGGCTTAAGTCGGGTAAGGCTGGGTGGTAGGAATTTTGTGGATTCCTGCGGATACAGGAAGCTTACATCACAGAACTGTAAGACAAATGCATTATTTCAGGGGAATTTTGAGGTTTGCCGGGCATTGTGGGCAGGAAAACCTTGTGAGACTCATGCAAGGCAGACAACCCTGGAATCCCCTGGTTGTTTAGTTTTCAAAAATGTCTCCATGGCTGATGGCTGAGCACAGCACAGCTCCAAATTCCGCATCTACACCTATTGCTGATCTCTCCAAGTAGCACTTTTGTGTCAAGGGCTCTTGGCCCACTGACACAAGTGAGGTACCATTGTTATCAGGAGATTGGGGGAATGTTGTGTGGTAGGAAATGTGTGGCTCCTCACAGATTCAAGTTTTCCTCACAGAAATGTGAGGAAAATATGTGTTTTTAGGCAAAGTTTGAGTTTTTCTGGGCATCGTGGGTAAGAAAATGGTGTGAGATGCATGCAAAGCACGCTACCCTGGACTCACCCGATGTCTAGTTTCAGAACTGTCTGTGTCTAGTAGATGTTTCCAGGGTACAGCCTACCCAAACCCAAAAAATGCAGCAGTTTACCATTTGAAGTAGGACACTCTCCTGGCCCATATGTCAAAACAACACCCAGAAGAATCAAAAGTCCTCTAGCTTGCCTTTGGAATGGGCTGCTTTAGTAAGATAAGGGAGCAGAAACACTTTTGATTTTTTAAGGGGAGGGAAGCCTGGTGTTAGGATTGGCAAGACCCACCTCATTATTTTAGTAAAACATATATATTCCTGCCATACAGTGGGCTTTCAGCTCCCCAGGGGCACATTGGGGCCCACTTCCTGTGTGCCCCTGGTGGACATAAAAGACTGACTTGTCCCTTTTGAGGTGGGATGTGGCCAATGCCAACGTGCACCACCCACACCACTTTCTTTTACCCCAAAGGCAAAATCCCTGGTGTCAGGTGGAACCTCCTGAACTTTCCGTGGCCTCTAGTGGACTTTCTGCCCCGCTTGGGGGCAGATTGACTGTAATTACCCCCGTCTGCCCACAGGGGGTCGGGACAACTGTTGCCCAATTTACTTTGGGTGGGTCCACGGCCAACCCATGCTGGGCAGTCCCATCCTTTCCTTTAAAACAAAATCGATCCCTGGCATCTAGTGGACTTTCTGACCTCTCCTGGGCTTGCAGAGCAGGGTAATTATCCCAATCTGACCCCCAAGGGGACAGAAAGACTGGTGCCCTATTTAGTTGGTGTGGGGGCTTAGCCATGCCTATGGGGGTCAGCCCCACCCCTATATTAAAAAACAAAATTAACTTTCCCTGGCTTCTAGTGGGCTTTCTGCCCACCCCCCAGGGCAGATGCTGGAAATTACCCCATCTGCCCCCCCCCCCGGGTGGCAGAAAAAATGTAACCCCATTTTTAGGGGTCAGGGTCATGGTTACACCCATTTTAACTTTAAAAAACAATCCCTGATGCCTAGTGGGCTTTCTGCCTGGCCCATGGGGGGGCAGAAAGACTGAAGAAAAATAATTTACAAAAGAGGAGCAAAGGCCCTTGCCCAAGGGGCCGCTCCTCCTCTCCCTGGTGTCTAGTGGGTGGATCCCTGCTTGGGGTTTGCTCTGCTGCATCTATACCCAAGCAGGAATCCACTGGGCAGAGGTACCACTGGAGAGGGGACATTCTCCCCTTTCCAAAGATACCTCTCCCATTAGAATCAATGCTTGGAGGCAGAGATATCCTTGACACTGATTCAGTGAAAATAAAATGACCCCTTCGTCTCATTTTGCTTTCACTTTTGAATGCAATGACGTCAGCCCACTCTGCCTGTTGATCATCAGTACATACAAAAAAAGCAGAGGGCTCTTGGGAAGCTCTTCTTGAGCAGACAGAGCTTTGGGAGCAAAACAGGAAAGCCAGTGGAGCAAAACATCAGAGGGCCCATTCTAACCCTCCCCAGTGTCTGCCAATGACTGACACCCACACTGTGCGGAGTGTGCCAGTGAACAGGTTGGGTGATTGGGGGTAATGACCCTTGATCTGCCCCCGGGGCAGAAAGCCCACTAGACACCTGGGTCAATTATCAACAGAAATGTCGGGGTGGGGCTGCAAACTATGGGCATGGCCATGCCCTACTCCCCAAAACTAAAGTGCCAGTCCTTCTGCCCTCCGGGGCAGATGAGTGTGATTACCCTCAATCTGCCCCTCCAGGTGGCAGGAAGCCCACTAGACACCACAGATTCTTTTTTGCTTTCAGTATAGGGGCAGGGACTCCTTCCCTAGGTGGTTTTGGCAACAGAAATTTTGGGAGAAAACAATTATACTCTGCACATCCAGGTAAGTATTTCAATCCATTTATTGTAGTGTTCATATAACCAAAGGCACATTATAAACAGATCATGGCCGATGTGTTTCGGCAAGACGCCTTCAACTGGGCCTGTCGCCTAACACAGCAACTGTTACTTTATATAAATCTATGCCCTTCTTTACATTTCATGACCCAAGAACAACTAGAACAATAACTCAATCGCATTATTGGAAGCAGTCACCATCCATTTCTAACTAACATTTTCATTTAAATGGGCAGTTTTTAGTATTTTTAATGTGTTTCAGTCATATTAGTTAATACATATTTATAACATAATTGATCTATCAAAGTAATCAGGTCATATGTATGGCATATTTAATTCTTGTGTTCACAGTAATACATAAATTCATGAGGTAATCGTCTCGTGGTAGTGGCAGAAATAATCTTTATAATCATGATGACACCTTGGGCAAATAAGGATACCCCAGTAGGCATGGTTCAAAAACACCTTAACTTTTATCTTAACACATGAAGCACCCCCTACATTAATTTTTAAGGAGTACTTAATTTCTTATTGCACGAACCCATATGAAAGTGTCCAGTGCATAGCCCAACCACTCCAGCATCATATTTAATATATTGCAGTTTCTTTCAAAAAAGAGCTTGATGCCTCTCTAAAAGTATAAGTGCAAAATTCTGATCCTTTCACCAATTTCCAGTTTAATGCACACCCAATCCTAAAGCGATAGATACTTTTATTGAAGGCGCTCATATTTTATCATTTTCCAAAATGAGTGAATGGATACAAAGTGCTATATTGGGGCAAATACCTATGAAATCTTTTTATCACTCAACTTAAAGTGCATCATGTTAAAATGCAAAAGTTTTATACTGAATGTAAAGTGCCACTGTGCCTCTGAACATCAGGATCACTCATTCTTTTCATAAGGTAGTATCAGTTTATGTATTTCTCCACAAAAGCATTTCCATAAATTTTCATGTACTTAAAACAGGTCCCGTTTTTTTCAAAAGTATATTGAAAGCATAATCAAATCACATTAATATATATAAATATCCACTCCATTTAAGAGAGCTGGTAATAATTTGCAACACCCAGTAATGTTTATAGGATCTATGGGTATGGTAGAGATATGTAGTACCTGAAGACCAAAAAAAGAGGTTCCTGTCCCCAATATCCAGGACCCAAAGTTTACGGGGGCTTTATAGTTAGGTTGACGCTTTACCCACACAAAACCATAAAAATTCATTAGTTATAGTTATACAAATCTGAAGAAACTGTAACTTGTGCTGTTAAGTAACTTTAGGCCACAAGTTATTGTTTCTTAGCACAAGAATATCTATACGTATAACTATAACTGCTGAATTTCTATAGTTTTTGTGAATAAAACAGCAACCTAACTATAACGCCCCTGAAACCTTTGTTCTTTCAGTGAAAATCAAATAAAAAAAAAAAATATATATATATATATATATATATTTATATCCCTATATATATAGGGGTTTTACTCACCTTAAATATACTTACCATGCATAGTAAAGGCATCTACGTGATAATGGAATGCATTGTAAAGGCTGCTTAGGAAAGGCATGCGTGGTAAAGGCATTATTTTTCTTTATAATCTTATACAATCATCCAATAGTATTAAATCAAACGGGAGAGAGAAGCTGAGAGCCATTCAGCTTTCAAATTAGCTTTCAAATTAGAAGCTAATTTTTAACATGACAGCATCATCATCGGGATTTTTTTGGTATGCTATCCTCCACCCGAAGGTAGACCAACTGGTCATACAGTAGTGATCAGTGATAAATAGTGCTCAAGTGAGGTGAGTTAAAATTGCCTACATCTCCAAACTCAATTTATTTTAAACAGTTGAAGAGGTGGAAAGGTAAAATCAAGGTGGTGCGTATAAAGATAACGTTACTAATCTAAGGCACTCTTTTGTCCATGGAAATTGGTGAAAGGATCAGAATTTTGCTCTTTATACTTTTAGAGAAGCATCAAGCACTTTTTTGAATGAAACTGCAATATATTAAATATGATGATGGAGTGGTTGGGCTATGCACTGGACACTTTCATATGGGTTCTTGCAATAAGAAACTAAGTACTCCTTAAAAATTAATGTAGTTAAGATAAAAGTTAAGGTGTTTTTGAACAATGCCTGCTGAGGTATCCTTATTTGCCCAAGGTGTTATCATGATTGTAAAGATTATTTCTGTCATCACCACGAGCCGATTACCCCATGAATTTATGTATTACTCTGAACACAAGAATTAAATATGCCATACATATGTACTGATTACTTTGATAGACCAATTGTCTTTTAAATATGTATTAACTAATATGACTGAAACACATTAAAAATACAAAAAACTGCCCATTTAAATGAAAATGTTATTTAGAAATGGATGGTGACAATAATGCGATTGAGTTATTGTTCTACTAGTAATTCTTGGGTTATGACATGTAAAGAAGGGCATGGGTTTATATAAAGTAACAGTCGCTGTGTTAGGAGATAGGCCCAGATGAAGGCGTCTTGCCAAAACACATCGGCCATGATCTGTTTATAATGTGCCATTGGTTATATTAACACTACAATAAATGGAGTGAAATACTTACCTGCATGTGCGGAGTTTAGTTGTTTTCTCCCAAAATTTCTGTTGCCAAAATCGCCTAGGGAAGGAGTCCCCATCCCTATACTGAAAGCAAAAAAGAATCTGTGGTGTCTAGTGAGATGTAGGCAATTTTAACTCACCTCACTTGAGCACTGATTATCACTGATCACTACTGTACTACCAGTTGATTATTGATACAATCATCCAAACCACGAAAGACAGAGATTCAGTCAGGTGCCGGTTCCATTATGGTAACATACACCAGGATGAGTTGGCTTTTTCTGAATTGTGCATATCAGGCGACCTTACAAATATGGAAAACTCTGTATTTTTAATATAGGGCACCCAGAAAGTTAGATGTGCACCCTGAATATCAACACTAGAACATCAATATAGCGGACAAAATATTGAAAATAAAATAACAGAATAATAAGTCTACATTGTATACACCTAACTCCACATATAGGTACCTCGGTGATACATATATTCAAGGTATGTAGATGTGGAATTAGGAATAGTAAATCTACACTTCCCTTTACGCACTTACTTTTCAGTTATTTGCTCCTCAATATTCTGTCCTTGATATGCTTGAACCACGATAATCAAGGAGTCGATAGTCAGTAATGCAACAAAAAAGTTGGTATATAACAGGACCCTGTGTGTTTTACTGTGACACTGAAATGCTGCCCTTGCACTGCTAGCACTCTAAGAGCCATAAACACACCGCACACACTTGAGATAAAAAATAATAAGGCCAGATACATTGTTTATATCAACAGTACTATTCTAATAAGCCTCACAGTAGTTTCGAGTTTTGATTAGGGAATCTATTAGCACAGGCGCAGACCGAATTGCAAAATGAAATACAGATGTAGATTTAAAAAAAAAAACATATCCAGTAAAACATATACACATTAGAGATCTATTATCCAATTACAGACACATCATCTCAACAAGAATGATACAACTAGGGTGATGCAGGTACTTATACTCAACGCCTCAACCACACATGCTTTCTGTGGAAGACACCAGCTCAGCCAGCAAAACACATTTCCAATGCCCTCAAACACTCCGCAGTTCGAAAGTTAACAAAGAACAACCGTCCAAATGAGTAAATGAGCAAAACTGTAGTCTAATAAATTGTATAAGAGGGAAAGTAAATCAAATTATTCATTAAACATTCAGCAGCATCAAAATATGAGTCAAAACATAGGGTCTGAATCACAAAAAAGTAGAAAAAGAACTTGTGAAGATCTCTGCCTTATCTTCTGTTTCCTACATTTTGCTGTTCACCAACATTCCCAAGAGTGTGCTTGGAATGCTGTGCAAGAGAAAAATGATTTGAGTTAGATGTAATTAAAAATATATTTTAAAGTAAAACCCATTTTTGAAAAAAAAACGTGATTAAATGTTTGTGCCCACATATAAGCATGGGCGTAAAATCCGTTCCGCTCGCGGATTTTGCGGATTTTCGGTAAATTCGCAATCCGCGAACTCTCGCGAACTTGCCGAAAATTCATAAAATCCGTGCGAAGCGGATTTTTTGCTTGGTCGCACTTGCCAACTAGAATACTATACAATTTCGCGGGAGTAAACACTTGCGAACACGTAGATGCGGCGGGCAGCGACAATCTCGCAATTGCGAGATTGCAAAATTTGCAATTTCGCACAAGAAATCCACCAGCAGGCAGCATAAACCATGAAAATTAGGATTTTTATCAGAATAACTCCTCAGGTTGACATTTGCCTGCACTTTTTCTTTGCAAGGAGTCCATTTTGGGGGGGGGGGGAGGTGGAAGGAAGGAAGTGCCCCACAGTCTCCAACTTCCTGTTCCTGTCCAGCAGGCTCCTCCCAGTGCTTTCTTCATGTGCTGGTCACTTTGATTTGGATCTTGACCTGGAAGGATTACTTATTGTGGATGCTGCTGGATATTTGGATTTTTGCAAAACTGAAAGCACTCAGCAGGTGCAAAAGTTCAATCTTATCATTAGTACCCATTCCCTGTAGTGCTTCCTGAGGGGCCCCTTCAGAGTTCATTTGCCTACTTGCAACTATTCTATGACCCTGCTCTGACCCTCACAGCAGGCTCAGAGAATAGCTACAAGTATACAACAAAGGTCCTGTTAAAAAAATTACACTGCAATAGAAAGCAATTACAGACAAAACTGAAAGCACTCAGCAGGTGCAAAAGTTCAATCTTATCATTAGTAACCATTCCCTGTAGTGCTTCCTGAGGGGCCCCTTCAGAGTTCAGTTGCCTACTTGCAACTATGCTATGACCCTGCTCTGACCTCACAGCAGGCTCAGAGAATAGCTACAAGTAGGCCACAAAGGTCCTGTGAAAAAAAATTGCACTGCAACAGAAAGCAAATTACAGATAAGGAAGCAGGTGCCAGCCAGACTGGAAGTTTAAATTCAGTGACACATTAATCAACCCCAAATTAATTCATGTCAGTTGAAGCAGGGCAGGTGTGCTTGCTTTTTTTCACCAACATAATCTACAGTGATAAACCAACCAGAGGGTGGCAGTGATGTACCAGAGGGTGGCATGGGTGTACCAGTGGGTGGCAGTGGTGAAACAAAGGGTGCTGTGAACCTGTGATGATGAACCAGACGTAGAAACAACATAGTCGCGGCCGTTGCAAGCCGACAAGTAAGTTCGCAATTGCGAACTGGTACACAACCCTCGTGAACTGGCAGAAACCCTTGTGAACACAAAAAAAAATCCGCAAATTCGAGAGAGTTCGCGGATTTTGCGGATTGCGAATCCGTAAATACGCAAGTTCGTGGATTGCCAATTCGCAAAATACGCCCAGGCTTACCCACATATCACATATCAGATAAATAGAAGGCTGGCAGTGCCATAGAACGGCATTCTCCTTGCCTCTTTTATTGCCATGGTGAAATTTTCATGAGTTGTTCAAATGGGGCTTATCAGTCTCTGCTATAGTTAGGTTACTTCCTGGATAGGGCAATAGGTTTTTATTGACCAGCTTCCATTTGTGACTTTCCTTCTTTTGTGATCTCGGCCAAAGAGATATGCCAGATTTACAATGTGATCCAACAACTTGGTACTCAAAATCAACCAAGAAAAAGTGTGTAAAAGAGTTGTCACAATAACATCGGAAATATTCAGATATGGTTCCCTTTTAAAGGGATGTAATCCCTGTATCCTCTGGGACAGTTTCAAACCTTAGCAGCCGTGATAGTGGGTAGTGATCACTCTACCTTGGTAGGAGCTACGTTCTCCTGGACGTTGGTCTCCAGATGCTGTGTAACCCCTTTAAAGCCTTTTAAAGGTACTGCATTTGATATACCCTGATCCTTGTTGGTGAAACAGGCAGGCAGACAATTTAAGTTAACCCTTTGTCAATGAATCTGGGGTGGCTGTTTGTCTGTGGGCTATCAGTGCTGTGGATGTTCTATTGGCTTGTCACTTGAATATAGATATAGTTAGTTCTACTGCGTTTGTTATATCAAATTAAGATGGAAAAAGTTGGGGATAATAACTAGTCCAAGGCAAACTTTACATTATGCTGGCATATTTCACCTGATTTAGGACATTTTGTAATATACATGTTACCTAAAATTCCTGGAATTATGCCATTATGCCACGTTTTGGAATAAGGTGCCATTCACAGTAAAAACATACCTCGAATGTGCCATTTGCTCTAAAGATTTACAACAAATGGATGCTGACCAAAAAATTGGGATGGGTGTTCTCTGTGTTTTTGTTTTTTTGACTTTTTTTTTTAGCATAATGCGGCCCTGTGTCAAAAATTAACATGAGAACACACTAAAATGTAGCACAAAATGGCAGATTTGTATTTTTGGGTAATTCCTTGTAATTTTGACAAAATTCCACCTAATTACATTAAAGCAAATTAAACAGTGTTTGCACACCACCTACTGATAAGTGATTAATGTTTCATGCTCTCATGATAGTCAAATTGCATTTTATTTTTTGTAAAATTCCATGGGAGACATTTTAAAATGGGTAAAAATAACATTCAACGCTGAACAACTTGGTTGGTTTTCATTTCTTTTTAGGCATGGACATGCATTGACAGTGGCAGGAAACATAGCTTTTGTCTTTGGCGGCAGTGCTGCTCATGGCACCCTGGTAAGTGCTGTAATTTGTTATCAGATGCATTTGTGTGTGAATAAAATTATATCTTGACCAGAGTGCTTATGTTGTTTGAAAAACATGATGTAGGATTATGTAACTCATATCTTGATTGATCAGAATCTCAAAGTGACCTGAATTTCTGTACAGTATTTTGTTTTGGTGAGCGCATTTCAAGACGCTAGCCAAGCGCACAATATTAAAGATCCAGAAAAAGATTGTGCTCTGGAGCCGCATTGACAAAGACCCACTAGTTTATTGGCGTTCTTCAACGCTCACGGCTTTGGTGTTCCTAAATCACAGTCCTTACTTTATGGACAACCTTCAACCAAAAAATGCAAAAATCCATATTAGTCAGATAAAGTTTTGAGTGCTAAATTTGACATCATAATGCGAAGGGAAGCAAGGCATCCTGAAGGAAGTTCAAAGAAGGTGATACAACTCTATCTGTTTATCTAACCCTGAATACAGGTGACATTTGAAATGTAGAATAAGACCAAGTAGAGAAAGAGAGTGGCTTTTGGGTCAGCCCCGTTCATACATTGACTTTGATGTGTTTTTCATGGTTTACCATTGCCTGGTCTGTCAGGGCCATGGCAGTTCGTGGATGGTTATATTGTCCCATTTGTGTGCCTTTTAAGTATTTGTGATGGGACATTAAGCAGTCGTTTTGTAGACTATCGATGTGACATGATTTGTAGCTTGTCGCAGAGAGCCACTGTGTTTTTTGATATATTTACTTTGTGACACAATTACATTTAAATTACTGATTTATGTCTTTTTTGCTTAAGGAGTGCACTGTTTAGATAGTTTAGTGTTATAAAATTACAGCACTGTTCACCCTTGCATATTCTTTTCTGTTTCATTTTACTATCATGATAAGATGTGAGATGTACAGCACAGCTTTTTTTGTTCACAAAGAAAAGATGTGCACGCACATAGAGTTTCTTAAAGATAGACTAAAAACTCTTGCCCTGTCAAAAGTATGTACTATGTAATATTTTCCTGTGTATTTATTTCAGCTAACTGCCTACATCTTGAAACTCCTTTTCATGACACTTCTTTGAAGGTTCAGCTTACCTCTGCTAATGGATTCATTTCAGCAGACTCCTCACATCTACTCTGTTGTAGTCTATGTTGTTACTTAAAACGAGTTTCTCCTTTTAGAACATGTGAGGAAAAACACACATGCAAGGTTGCCAGCTATTACAAAAAGCTGCCCTCAAAGAACCTGACCTATAGGCTTTGCTAGAGATTGCTTCAGAAAGTGATGTTAGTTGGCAGGATGACTAGTCCTATTAAAATATGATTCAGGTGGAAAGATGAATTGGAAGACATATACAAGGAATCTAAGAAATGAATGTATTGAAATTAAAAATTACATTTATAAAGCACGATGGCTACCCTGAGGCCTCCCAGTGCTGCGGACGGAACAGAGAAGGACAGAGGAGATCAATTAAATACAGTCCTTAAAAAGGTATGTTTTTAGGAGTTTACGTAATGCTAGCCAGTTAGGCTCCTTCCGTAGAAGTAGTGGAAGGGTGTTCCTTTGGATGGCGGCATTGTAAGAAAAGGAACGCCCGCCGCTTCTGGCTTTGCTTATTCTAGGGGGTAAGGCCAGAAAAGAGGTCTTTGAACGAAGGTTTCTGCTCGGGCTGTAAGTGGTGATCAGGGATTGGATAACAGCTGGGCCCTTCTTCCAAAAGGCCTTATGGGCCAGGCACATGGCCTTAAACTGAGTCCTCTTCCTGATTGGCTGCCAATGAAGGCTCCTAAGTGCTGGTTTAGCAGATTGCCGGCGGGGAATCTGAAGTAACAGGCGGGCTGAACAATTTTGAATGACCTGGACCTCATGAATGATGGAATGAGGGGCTCCTAAATAAAGGGCATTCCCATAGTCCAGGCGGGAGAGGATAAGGGCCTGGGCCATAATCCTTCTGGCCTGAAATTGGAGAAAGGGGGGGGTCCTGCAAAGCATCCTCAGCAGGCCGTAACATGTGGCTGAAAGCTTCGCTGCCTGGTAGTTAAAATTAAGAGAACGGTTAAGCCAGAATCCAAGACTCTTAATCTGATCTTTCGGGGCTGGTGCCGGGCAAAGGAAATTAGGCCACAACAGGGTGGAATTGAAGCATCAACAACAATTGATGGACAGAATGCAGAACAATGTCATACATTCACCCCAGTACAGAGATCTGGGCCTAAATCCATCGTTTTTTTGCACTCCACACCACCCCAGGTCAGACATGGCCAAATGCAAATCAGCCTTGACCCTGTGCCGCATGGGAACAGTCCAGCCCGAACTGCCAAGCCATGTCTTTCCTGGACCGGAATCAAACATCCAAGGACCGGTTTCTGGCTATCAGCCATCATCAGCCTGGATAGCTTGACTCCAGTGGTGTGGAGAGCATGGGACTCACGTCTGAGCATACCCATCCCACTCAGGTTGACAAATGCAAAAACAACAATTGATAGACAGAATGCACAAAAATCTCATACATTCACCCCAGTACAGAGATCTGGGCCTAAATCCATCGTTTTTTTGCACTCCACACCACCCCAGGTCAGACATGGCCAAATGCAAATCAGCCTTGACCCTGTGCCTCATGGGAACAGTCCAGCCCGAACTGCAAAGCCATGTCTTTCCTGGACCGGAATCAAACATCCAAGTACCGGTTTCTGGCTATCAGCCGACATCAGCCTGGATAGCTTGACTCCAGTGGTGTGGAGAGCATGGGACTCACGTCTGAGCATACCCATCCCACTCGGGTTGACAAATGCAAAAACAACAATTGATGGACAGAATGCAGAACAATGTCATACATTCACCCCAGTACAGAGATCTGGGCCTAAATCCATCGTTTTTTTGCACTCCACACCACCCCAGGTCAGACATGGCCAAATGCAAATCAGCCTTGACCCTGTGCCTCATGGGAACAGTCCGGCCCGAACTGCCAAGCCATGTCTTTCCTGGACCGGATTCAAACATCCAAGGACTGGTTTCTGGCATTCAGCCGTCATCAGCCTGGATAGCTTGACTCCAGTGGTGTGGAGAGCATGGGACTCACGTCTGAGCATACCCATCCCACTCGGGGTGACAAATGCAAAAAAACGTCCTAGGATGCTTGATTCCGGTCCATGGAAGACATGGCCTGGCAGTTCGGGCTGGACTGTTCCCATGAGGCACAGGGTCAAGACTGATTTGCATATGGCCATGTCTGAATTGGGGTGGCTTGGTGAGCAAAATAACGATGGAATAAACCCAGATCTGTGACTGGGGGTGAATGTTTTGCCATTGTGCAACATTCCGTCCATCATCTTGTGTGTTTTGCTGGAATTGAAGCATCACCTCTGTTTTATCCCCATTGAATTTAAGGCAGGAGAGTTCCATCCACTTGGCCACCTCCTCTAGGCAAAAGCCCAGGGTGCTAGATGACCCCTCAGTGTGATTTAATGCCACCACAAGTTGAGTGTCATCTGCATAGGTAATGATTTTAATGCCAAATGGATGGACAATCTCCGCCAGGTGTCTCATGTACACATTGAACAGAGTGGGGCTCAGGGAGGAGCCATGAGGAACCCCACAGCTGAGAGGCAACCTAGTAGAAACAACATCACCTTCAAATACCTGGAAGGAACGCCCATTGAGGATAGCAATGTAATTGCAGTGCCGGAAACTCCCAGACTCTTAAGTCTGAGGATCAGTGTGTTATGACTAACAGTGTCAAATGCTGTACTTAGGTTGAGGAGGATAACTGCTGCGGTCCCTCCTTGATCCAGTATCCTCCTCGCCTCCTCAGTTACCGCTAGAAGAGCAGTCTCGGACTTTAACCACTGCACATTTCCAGGCAGCAGATACTGTGCTTGATGCAATGGAGGAGTTTACAAGATCAAGGATTACAGGACAGATGGTATCAGCAGCTAATGTGAGGGCCTGAGGGGGGCAGGGTCCATGGGAGAACCAGATTTTAGCTTTGCCATAATCGAGTCCAATAGAGCGAGACCCAAAGGGGGAAATTGCCGAAGTGAGGGTTGGGTTTCAGAGAGAGGATCCAAGATGGAGGTCGTAGGTTGTAGATTCTGTGTAACCGGAAAGGAGAGTTAGAGGGTTTGAGTTTTTTGCTGATAAAACTCTGCCAGATCATTACAGCGCGTGAGTGCACCCTTTGACATAGATTGTTTTTGAGGCAACTTAGAAAGGGTTTTATCAATTTTAAAAATTTCTTTGGGGGAGTTCGCAGCTGAACTGATTTTCATTTCATAAAAGGTGGCTTGGGCAGTTTTGATTTCAGATTGCCTTGAAGGAGGTCCTGTATTCTTTAACTAGGTTAGGACATTTGATATGGGTCTTTTATGACTTCAAATCTCGCTCTGAATTGCTAATCCTTGGCTACGGTTCATAGGCACGGAGTGTGCCACTGGTTGGTTCTGGTGTCAGATCAACTTCACCTCACCTGCAATTCTGAAAAAAGCTGAAGGCACATCTCTTTAAGGAGCACTATTGACCCAATAATTTGCCTTTGAGCTCCCCCCAAAGATTGTATCTTGCTGAGATCAATGCCCTCATTCATCACTCCATTACACTCCAGCTCCGTTTGCACTTTTGAAATACCAACACATGCATGAATAGATACCTCAAGGTTTTGAATGTTGTCATCAAAAACATGAGCTTTATTCGCATTGTCAAACTCCCTCAGCTGAAAATATTTCTTTCTTACAATATGTACAGGCATCATGGATGTTCTTGTTACATTATACAATTGGTAAAGGGCACGTTTTACCCAGTTGGAGCGCCCTGATGCTTAAAAAAACAGAGGCAAATGGCAGCATACAGGTCACAATTTGTGAAGTTTAAAGTTAAATTGTATCTCAATTAAATTGATTGTATTTAAGAATGTCAGTGTTGTGTTTATTTATTTTGTGAGTGGTTTAAACTTCACCTAAATGTAGGGAAATTTGCGACCATCAAATGACATTGACCTTAATTTAAAATGACCATCATTTAGGTGCAGGATCCACCATAAATAAACAATGACCACTTGACAACAATTATGAGCATCATTGTGTTTTTTAGGAATACTATATGCATACGGATTATGTTATGTTCATCATCATCATCAAAAAACGTTATTCAGTTTTTTTTCAACCCATCAAAGTATACAAAATCCATATATTTGAATGATCTCGTTTAAATATTCGTTAACAAAAAATGAGGTCCATATAATAGCATCATAAATATATATAAATGCAGGATAAAACACTAAAAATACAAAGATTTCATTAAGTAGATATACAGCCAAGTAAAAACGAAAAAGAGTCAATTTTAAGGTGCTGAAGACAATTAACCATTTTTCCTGAACACAAACTTCCCATTATATACTTTGACTCCATGATCGTATTTACAAAATGTACTGATACACCAAGGCACATAACCATCCTAGTCAGCCTGAGTTACAAACTTCTGGCGCCTAATCCAGAAGTTAAATAGAAAGCGGCTTACTGCAAAGTCTATTGGGTCAGACGTTTTGGACGTTTTGGACTTCAGGATTCTGTAGGCAAATCGATATTGTCTGATTCCTAAATTCAAGCATATTGGCCGTATCCACCTCCTACGATTTGAATGAAATTTAATGCAAAAAAACAAAATATGTTCCTCAGATTATTGTGCTAGGCCATATGCAGGGCATATTTCTGTTACTAGATCAATGGCCAGGTAGTTAGGAATTTTTAGGAATATGCTACCCAGCCGAAACCTAACAAACAAGCTTTTTGGCTAGGGGTGGTGAGATCAGATCCAAAAAGGGATCAAATTTGGGATAGAGCTAAAATCATAAAAAGTGGGTTGTTAAACGACCGTTTGTTGTTCTCACTGCATAATGTTCTACCACATATGTTCAGTATTTGGTCTTTACTCTAATGATTTCATCTTTACAAACCCTCTCTGGACAATCCCACAAACTCAACATTTCCAGTAATTTCCACCAATTGGCAATGTGTTTAAACCATAGTAATTTCTTAGCGCCACTAATCATTAGGACCTCCCTTAGTGAATCACTGTAATCATTTAGCTCAGGGGTTGTCCACAACCGTAGCCAACACATTAAGGGTTTGAGCAAACCCACGTCCCAAAGTAAAAAATTAATGGAGTCAGAAGTGTCGCGACTGGTACAGAGACAAGGGATCTGACAAAAAAATGTTCACACACGGTCAATTTGTGGGTATTAGTTTAGCACGAGATCTCAGCGCCATAAAGTGGTGTGCTTTGGGCTTTAGCACTGTAAACCTCCAATGCAGCTGTCAGTGGCCATACTCGTGACTTTCTCTGGAATTTCAATATTGACTTTGACCTATGGCCCAAGGTAAGATAGCTTTTTCCAAGTTGCCACTTCCATCTGAACGAGTCGATCAACCCTTATTCCCAAATAGTCAAAGCTTTTTACCCTCTCAAGTGATTCAGCTGCGATCCTATCTACTCGCGATTTTCCCTTTCACTTCCCAAAAGCCATAAATGTTGTTTTTGTAACATTAAGTTCCAGGCCCCTTTGCTTGCAGAAAAACAAATGTAACTACTAGATTTTGTAGGCCCATTGGTGTTGTGGAAATAAGTAAAGAGTCATCTGCGAAGAGCTGTATCAGTATTTTTTTTTCTTTCAGAAGGGGGGAGTCATTTCTACAGTCCTTGAGTATATTGGCCACTTTGTTGATATACAGGGAAAACAAAGTAGGCACGAATATGCACCTCTGGCACACACCACAGTATATTGGAATCTTACTCTGTAGTTCACCTTGTTTGCCTCATCGTACCTGGGCATTATTGTCCTCATGCATTCTTTTTTTTTTAACAACTCTTTTTCTTGAAGGATCAACATACAATCGCACCACTCCAAGCCCTGGAGGCACTGCAATCAAGTCAGTTCGTCATCAATCACGATCCATAGACATATAGACATAGCCCCAAACCCCTGCACCACCCCCCATCCACCCCTCTCCCCCTACCATAACTCCCACCCCTCCCCCAAGTCCCTCCCCCACACAGTGTCCCCTTGTCTCCGTACCCTGTCAAAAGCAAGAAATACAATATTAACATGTTGAAAACTCTGCGTGCCATAACGGCCCTCGGCAACATCACTCTGGCCCCTCATTATCTCTAAGTATCGCCGGTGGTTCCAGCCAGATCCCCCGATAGTCCGCCCACCGTTTCCATATTTTGTAGTGCTTCTTGGGGCATCCTCTAGCTTCATATACGGGCCGCTCCAACCCCATGCAAAAGTCAAGGCCCTGCTTCCATACTGACACTCTGGGAGCCCGAGGGTCCTTCCAGGCTTTAGCTATGTCCCTCTTCGCAACTTTAAGGCCCAACAACAGCAAATGTCTCTTATAAACATTGCCCCCCACCAGTGGCGGCTGGTGACATTTGAACGTGGCGGGGCGTAAACATTTTGCCGTACTACACCTTTGACGAGCAAGCGTAGAGAGCGAGACTGAACAACCTTTGGGGGTCTGGGGGTTCCCCCCGGAGACATTTTTATAAAAAAGAGTGGAAAATTCCCCCAGCTGGGAGTAGCTGTAAATGCAACTGTTAAACTGATAGAAATTAAAGTAGAGAAAAACTCATGTCTTCCAAATGCACAACCTCTCTCCATGTGCATGCAGGACCTTTCCACTCTGCTGCTGACGTGCTAAAGCTAAAAAAGAGTTAGGCTAGCAGTCTATGTGTGAGTGTACGGCCGTATTTCTGCTGCAGCCGTATTTCTGCTTCTTATCGTAGTACATCTGTTACTCAAATAATGTTGCTGTCCATACTTGGAATGAATACAACTACCAGCACTTCAGCACAAGAGTCACGGTAGAGCTAACAATGTAAATTAACACTTTTTTCATCTAGCACCTTTGCAGAGCTTAACACTGTTACACAGCAACCTGTCCCCACAGTTCAACACATCTTAACATCAGTGCAGTACAGCAACGGGTCACTTTCACAAACCCAGCACATCTATAGTGCATGCACGGCGCCCTGTTCGGTTTAAATTGCGTCTTGACCCACACAGCACCGTACATGACACAGAGAAACCTGGAGCACAGGCAGTAACTTGGAGATAGCTATGCATCCGTTGTGCACACACAAACATTCTCCCAGCTCGGAATGACCCACTCGTTAATGGATAGAAGCTTTCATGAAACAAGCAGTCAGTGACCCCTCCCTCAACAGGACCATTGAAGAAAAACTGAATGAACACTGGATAGACCAGGCTTCAACCAAACGTGAAAAAGCAGGCACTTTTAAAGGGCGCTTATACCAGAGCACTGCACGGTGTACTGACCCCTTAAACCAAAGCAACATGTATTAATTTATTTAGGGGTTGGCCTAACGGCTAAGGCGCTCGACCTCGGACCTGGAGATCTGGTTTCGAGTCTCGGTAATGACGCCAAAAACCCCCTGTGATTCTGGGCAAATCACTTAATCTCCCCGTGACTAAAATGAGAGTGTGTCCTCATGTAACGTAACCGGTGCTATGTAAAGCGCTCTGATAACTGATTCGGTTCGGTTCTAGTTCGCGCTATATAAAACTCTGCAAAAAAAAAAAAAAAAGAGGTTTGTAAAGTGTTCAGCATATTACTTTGCAGCCATTTCAGAAAAGTAATAGATGAAAATTTCATACAACCCGGCCAGTAAAGAAAAATATAATAAACATGCCTTCACTGAACAGTCCCCAATAAAGGAGTTTCTATCTCCATCCCGACCTGTGCTTTGTGGGGTCCCTCAAGGGTCGGCTCTTAGTCCGACCCTGTTTAACATCTATGTGACCCCACTGGCCAGACTTATAAGATCTTTCGGGATGGAGGTAGTTTCCTATGCTGATGACACCCAAATCCTCGTCTCTCTCTCCCATTCAGACGTGCAGACCGCCTCCAAGTTTAGATCCTGTATGGAGGCGGTTGGTCACTGGATGATTCAGAACTCTCTTAAACTGAATGGGGAGAAGACTGAGGTGATGGTGTTTGGAGGGAACAACAACATGTGGTCAGATAGCTGGTGGCCCAACTCGCTTGGAGCTTGCCCTTCCCCCACTACTTCTGCCAAGAACCTGGGGGTGATGATAGACCCAGTCCTGGACATGAATGGACAGGTGAGCAGAACCATCTCCACCTGCTGGGGCCTAATCCACACCCTGCGGAGGATTAGGAAATATCTCTCGTTACAATCCAGAAAGCAGGTAGCTGTGGCATTAATAGGCTCGCGGCTAGACTATTGTAATGCGCTGTATGCGGGGCTGAATAAGAGCCTCCTGCAGCGCTTACAGGTGGTCCAAAACGCCACGGCAAGATTTGTCTTGGACGCTCCCAGACGTACTTCGGCTACGTTAGCCAGGAAAACATTGCACTGGCTTCCTGTAGAATACCGAGTACGGTTCAAGGTCCTGTGCATGACATATAGAGTCATTACAAAAAACAGTGACTCGGGAGTAAGCTCCATCATTTCCAACTACATCCCTGGAAGGAACTTGCGTTCTTCCGGGAAAATGCTTTTGTCAGCCCCTCGCATAAGAAAAGCATAATGGGGTGGCAGGGCCTTTTCCACCCTTGCCCCTAAATGGTGGAACGAACTTCCTTTTGATCACAGGTCCCTACCCACATTACAGGCATTTCGTGGTGCACTTAAAACTCGCCTCTTCCGGCAAGCCTATGTGTAGTGGATGAATGGTTCTATTTTCTGATTTTATTGTTAGGCGCCTTGATACCTCCGGGTTATTGTTTTGCGCGGTATAAATTATTTTCATTCATTCATTCATTCAAGGAAAGCACAGTGAACATCACTTGCACAGAAAGCTATTTTAAATTTTTTTTTTTAAAAGAGCAGGTAGTCAAATTTCTTCTTAGACACGCACTTTTTAGAGAACATTATAATCACTAACATTTGCTGAACTGGCCTTTTAACAAACGAGACCTCTCGTATCCACGCTGCCATGACTCTTCAAGCAGACACAAAACATCATATAAAATAGATCTCATATATAAATTTCAGAACCATTTTCATATTAAAAGTGGACGGGTGAACTGAACTCCGAAATAGGCCATGCCCCGGCCCGACGTGCCAAAAAGACCCTGAACAGGCCATTACTAGAAGTGAAAAATAAACGCCTGTTCTTTACCTCGGCTGGCGAGCTCAACTGACAGAGTTAGTTCACAATCAGACGTCAGCAGGCAGGCAGTCCGGCCTACTCTCTGGCAGCAACAAAAACCAATGGTGTAAACCCGAGCAAGCAGTGAGTAATCCTGACGCAGTGAAAAATCCATTCTGACTGCCAGAGGCCATGCAGATTGCAGACTCCTGCGTGGGAAGCCATCTGAGGTGGTCGAGTCTCCGCAGACTCGATTCCTACTTCCCACTTGCCACACCCTTTCCCAACACGTCACAGGGAGGGGTCCCACCCACGCCCTGTAAGGAGTTGGGAAAGGGTGTGTGACAAGCTCTCCACTCTCTGATTGACGTGGAGGGTTAGAGATCCCGGGCTGGTTTTCAAAACGCCCGGGGCTAACTTAACCTCCATGCCATCAGGGGGTGGAGACTGCGCCTCACAGCTAGTTGTTTGCCAAGCTGATGACATCACAGCCTTCAGGGCTGTGAGGTTCTCAGCCGGCAAACTCGAAGGCTAGGCTTCCTGAGCAGCGGAGAGAGTGAGTCACGTGATGTCTATTAACAGGGCCGATATCGGTGAGTGGGGCATACAGTTCCCTGCAGCCCCGTGTTCGAGACTGGTGTTGTTAATGCCATTAAGTTAATGGAATTTTTGGCAGCTGATAAATGGGCATTTTTTTATAAATGACTATGAACTACACATCCAACATTGTAACGGGGCGGAGCCCCGACGCCCTAATAGAAAAACCGCCACTGCTCCCCACTCCATCTAGGACATGATGAAGCCCCAAACGGGGGTGCGAGGAAGTTCCCAGCCCAGCACCTCCGACAGGCAGTCCCAAACACCAGTCCACCATTGCTTCAATCTGTCACAGCTCCACACCGTGTGTAGGAACGAGCCAACCGCTTGACCACATCTCAGGCATTCAGGGGACGCAATCAACCCTGCCTTCCACAGTCTCTCTCTGGTGTAATAGGCCCTATGCAGGTATTTAAATTGGATAAATCGTAGGCATACCGCAATAGCTGCTCCCCTCGGGGCCTCAAGAGCTTCCCGCCAATCTTCTTCCTCCAGGTCCCCAACCTCCCTGGTCCAAACCTCCCGCAGATGTTGCAATGATGACGAACAGTGGGTAACTAGGGTCTGATAGATACGTGAGATCTTTTTGTCTTCTAGCTCTCCCATGAACACCTTGGCTTTCAACGGGCTAAATTCGGGCAGAGAGTCTAGGCCCTCCAACACGGGCGTAATAGCATAACGAAACTGCAGGTACCTAATGAACTGTGTCCGGGGCATGCAATATTCCTGACTAAGTTCCTGAAAGGATTTAAGGGTCGTGCCCCGCATCACGTGTCCCAGGTTTGAGATTCCAATAGAATCCCACTCCCGGAAGCCCTGCAGGGACGCCAAAGCCGGGAATTGGCCATTTCGCCAAAGCGGGGTCTCCTCAGTAAGTTTACCCCACCACCCCATGCGGTGCAGTGCCTGTCGCCAAATCCGGAAGACCACCTGTGTAACACATGGCAGTCCCTTTCGCAATTGCGCCAAGTATAGGATAGTGTGAAGCGAGTGCGGTTCCATCCAGTACCGCTCAAGGGCGTATGCCGGGTCCTCTCTGTCTCCGTACCACCACTCATTCAGGATAAGGAGGTGAGACGCCTGGTAGTATGATAAGATATCTGATGTTGCCAACCCTCCGCAGTACGAGGAGAAAAAGCAGGTACGGAGGGCCACGCGCACCGCACCCCCCGCCCACAAAAACTGGCCCAGCGATGAGTTCACCTGCTGGAACCAGCGCGGCGAGATAGGGAACGGGTGATTCTGTAGTTGGTACTGAAGTCTCGGGAGGGCGACCATCTTGAAAATCGCAGACCGACCATGAATATTAAGCGGCATTCGGGCCCAGGATTTCATCTCAGACTGAACTCGGTCCCACACCGGCACCACATTACGTTCCCAGGAGATGTCCGCGAGACCGTCAGAAACACCCCCAGGTATTTAAGGCCTCCAACTGCTATTTGCAGGGGCGATGCCCACCGACCCAATTCTAGTCGATCTCCCAGCGTCCATATAGTGGATTTCCGCGGGTTTAAGAACAGTCCTGACACCTCCCCAAAGATCCTCATAATCTCCAGGGCTCTAGGTCCCGATTTATTCACATCTGTGAGGAATAACAGGACATCGTCCGCATACAGGGCGATTCTATCAGACGGCCCGACTCCCACTCCAATCCTCGTATTTGAGCATCCATCCTGACCCATGCCGCCAGCGGCTCTATGGCAAGTGCTAAGAGGTATGGCGAGAGGGGCAGCCCTGCCTAGTGCCCCGCCCGAGTGGGAAGGCCACTGACGTGGCACCCGCTACCCTCACCGAGGCCGTCAGGCCCGTATATAGGAGCTTCACGTATGATAGAAAATGCGGGCCAAGGTTAAGCCGTGAGAGTAGAGCAAAGAGGTAGGTCCAGCTAAGGGAATCAAAAGCGCTGTCAATATCCGCTAAGAGCAACGCTGCCGGGATCTTGGCGCTGCCAATCGCTGCTACAGCTACATGTGTGCGCCTAATGTTGTGCCGTGTTGCCCTATGGGGCATGAACCCCGCCTGGTCCGGGTGTATCAGTTCAGTTATATACGGGAGGAGTCGATTTGCAAGGGCCTTGGCTAGTATCTTGGCTTTGATATTCAACAGAGATATCGGGCGATATGTATCGCTGTGTTGCCCTATGGGTGTCCACCCATCCCAGTCCTCGGGCCACATCGCTCAGCTTAGTAGGTGCATCGGCACACAATCCACCCCCTGGCCTGTACCTGTCCAACCGGCACTGCATGACATCATTCCAGTCACCCCCTATCACCGCTAAACTCTCAGGGATTTCAGACCACACCATGTAGAGCCGTTCAATCAACGCCCATTGCAGCGGAGGGGGAGCATACACACTTCCAATCACCCACGCTTCAGCACCTATCGTACCTTTAATAAATAAGTATCTACCCTGCGGGTCAGTCCACTGCGAGTCATAAACAAAGGACAGCCTTCGATGCACCCAGATGGCAACTCCCCTGGAGCCCCGCGTAAACCCTGCATGATAGACCTGGTCATACCCATATCTTCTCAAACTAAGCACTTTGGTGCCCAATAAGTGCGTCTCTTGCAACAACAAAACATCCGCTCCCTCCCTTTTCCCAAGCCGCAGCACCGCTCCTCTCTTGATTCTGTCCAGCAAGCCCCGCACATTGCAGCTCACCACTCGCATGCAGGCCCCGGGTGCCCTATAGTCCTAACTCTCAACCGCCGTCCAGTTGCAGATCTACAAATAGGCCGCGGGATGGACCCAGGGGGCAAGCACATATCAGGATAGACAAGCGCACCAACACTGGGTGACATCATCCTCCACCACCGAGATGCGGGTCTCCGCTCCAGTGATTCGTTCAACAGTGTTTCGCAAGTCTTGTCTCAGCAGGGTCACATCTGCCCCAACCGCGCCTATTTTGGCGTCCAACATGTCCCTCGACTGCGTGATTGCACTGAGGAGCGCTGCGTTGTCGGGTGCCGACAACTGAGAGCCCCCCGAGCCCGCCGATTCTGTAAACTTCTCCATGGGCCCCTGTTTGCCTTGGCCCCCACCTGCTCCACCTCGCGTCATGGCCCTCTGGGGTGTCTCGAGGGTCAGGATCTCTTTAGGCAGGTTTGCGTCCCTCTCCCCACGTGGGCTAGGTAGGTAGGCGTCTAGATGTAGCTAGCAAGGGAGCCCCGTGGGTTTCCAAGAGCAAGGGCCACACACCAAGCCACCGGCACTCTCTCCCCGTCTCGTTGCGACTGTGCAACGCCAGGCCCAAACTCCCCACCAGGGGCACCCCAACCAGCCGCAGTCTCCTCCAGGCACCACAAGTCCTCCCCACCGGGGCCCGATGTGGCCCCCGAGCACTCACCCCACACCACGGCAGCCGGGGTAGCTCACCTCTCGGTCCTCCGGAGACCTGCCTCTACCCCCACGGGGGTCTCCTCCACACCGCGCAGGCCGGATCCACCTGTCTGGGACGTGCAGGACTGGTCAGCTGCCCTCACCACTCCAGCCCAGCGTCGTCCACCCTCTGCAACTGTTGTCCGGCCCAAGCGCCACATCCACCGGCGCCTGGGGACTCAAAATGGCGGCCCTCTTTCACCTCGGCCGCTCCTGACGGGGCGCCGCCACAGCCGCAGTAGGCGAAGAAGTAATGAGGCGCGGGGGGGTCGCCCGTCACCCGGACCCTCCCGAGAGAATGGGCGCCAAGACTCTCCCACCTCGGCACCAGCAGATTCATCCGGGCCGGGCGGCACCAAAATCGAGGTCCCGGCGGTATAGGCCTTGCCGTTCCCCTCAGGATCAGCTGCGTCGCCTGGTCAGGTCTCCCGTGTCAGGGCCGCCACACAACATCATCCGCCGTTGATCGCCACCTGTCGCAGGCAGGGGCGCCGCAATACACGTCTCCCCAGCGTCGGCAAAAGAAACAGTGTCCGGATCGGGCAGCCCCCAAATCGAGGCCCCTGCTGACCAGGCCTCGCCCGACCTTTCGGGACTCGCCGCGTCGCCGGGCTGCAGCTCCGTCTCCCGGGCCGCCTCTGAGGTGAAACTGCTACCGATCGTAGCTCAACGTATCCGCTGCCGGTTGCTGTAGCCGGGAATCCCTTCTGATGCCCAGGGCAAGGATAACGGTAAAGGATTTAGTCAGGCTGGCCGGAGCTCAGGCTCTAGACGACCGCCATGCTCGCCAGCTAGGCCACGCCCCTGTCCTCATACATTCTTGCTATCAAGTTTACCAAATTAGTCGGAACAACCGTACCTACCATGACTCGCCACAGGATCAAACACAGCCCTCAGATCAACACATGCTATGTATAATTTGTGTTTCTTTAACAACACATACTTCCACGTGAGCTATGCAAACCTGAAGGCCTGATTGCACTTATTTATCTTGGTTCAGAAGCCCGCCTGGTAGGGAGACAAAATTGCATCTTCATCTATCCAGGCTTTGAATTTATCTAAAACTTGCCTTGCCAAAACCTTTTGCAGATTATCAATCAAACTGATCGGTCAGTAATTGGAAGTGATTTAAGCATCTCCTTTCTTATATATAGTTATTATCTCAGCCCTTTCCAAGTCTCTGGAATATCTTCTCCAGCTGATATGAAGTTTGACAGAAGGTTTATATAGGGAGCCCATATCACAGATTCACATTTATACAGGTCACCATGTATCCGGTCTGCTCCAGGAGCCTTTGCTGCTGTCAATTTAATAATTGTTGCCATAGTATCATTG
The DNA here is from genome assembly GCF_964261635.1 of Lissotriton helveticus. NCBI lineage: Eukaryota > Metazoa > Chordata > Amphibia > Caudata > Salamandridae > Lissotriton > Lissotriton helveticus. The sequence goes on along the minus strand of NC_136059.1, from coordinate 914,459,479 downwards.
AGACTAAAAACCATCTCATTGCTAGTAGTAGAAGAAAAGGGAGTATCCAAAATATTAAAATTAGCACTCCGTAATTTCTGTAAAGCTAGTATCTTCGTCCCTACCATATAGCGTGGAGAAGTGGCTAACCCACTCATGTGGCTGAATTTGGTAATGAGGAGTCATAATACTATCTAAGCTTCCGCGTGCAATGACATGCCATTATGTTATGTTATTATGATTGGTTTTTATAAAGCATGTGGTTATTTGTACGCTTTGCTGGCACTGGAACTGGAGTGAACACAGCAGAATGGAGCTGAAGTGGTTTAAGGATTAGACTTTCGGAAACAGACACTTTTGTATAGGCTGGCTTAATAGTATAGTTGTTGCCAGCCAATTATGTGAGAATTACTGGAGAGGGGATGCATCTCCGCCTACATGTTGGGAGCCAGGAGTACATGTTTTGATGCAGCAGAAGTTCTGTGCTTTCACGAAAAAAAAATTCTTGCCACATGCAGCAGTGATCATTTTGTTTATTTATCCAGCTACATGAGATTGAACTTTCAGGGGCACACATGTGGCCTTGTAATGCTATTAAAATGTCTTAGGTAATTAAATAATTGATGTTGTTTTTCTCTGGAAGCAGCACAGATAGGAGGTCATTGACCTACATGGATTTTCAGGTCTCGCTTGACAGTGCAATTGTTAGCTGACCTTGTAACCTACACCAATATTATTCTACAGTTCTATGCTTCCAAACAAATACATATCTATTCTCATACTATTTACTTCTAATGCTTCACATTACCATACATGCCTTTAAAGCCAGCCCTATTGACATTGCCATTGCTTGTAAGTTCTTGTGACAGGGGAGAACTTTCAGATGCAATAACGCCTGCCTAATTCACTGCATTTTCGTACCTTGCATACTTTTGAGCTCTTTCATTGCCCCGTTAGTGTGTGGTGTGTTTTTTATCATCTGCGAAATCATTAACACACTGGGCACCAAATCTTAAACTTCAGTTTGCTGGAAGGATGTTGATATTTTACTGCTGCCGTGCACTTCAGGAATGCATTCAGTCCTTATGTCCCATATAGTTCCACCCGAGGTGGCTAGCCAGGATAATTCTTAGCACAGGGTCTGGAACTTAAGCTGCACATTAACATTGGTAAACATTGGCACACTTGATACCCACAATATGTGTAAAAAAAGAAGCCCAATGAAAGAAGAAATATGGACTAAGGGGGTTTTGATGTTGTCAATTCTCCTCGGCACATTCCTATAATTAGTGAATCAAAGATCACCTTTGGAGACTTTTCCTCTGTTGTTTACCCCTCTTAATTCCAGATGACTCACCCAAATGCTAATCATTAAGAGGGCACTGCACAGGCAGGAGTGTGGTGAAACAATATGGAATCTATTCTCACAAAATAAATCATGGCGAGGTCTTTATCTCCAATGGGTATTATTTCATTCCCCCAAGTCCCCCTTATTAAGGTTGTTACAATAAAACCTTTTTCCTTGCATAGAATTCTTTCCGCTACAGGGCTGTTTATTCAGGAAATTGGTAGTGATATAACTCTGGGGAAAGAGTAAAACTACCAGTCACAGTCTCCTGGGTTTCTTTTCCTCGCCACCCACAGTACTTCCACTTAACCCCTTCGACGCTCATGACGAGCTCAGCTCGTCATGGAGTTTCCATTGATTTCAATGGAAATTGGTAGTAAATCTTTCCAGGGCCTTAGCATCCAAGTGGCTAAACACTCAGATATAGCACTTGCTTGGGGTAAGGGACTATACAGCAGTCACAATCACCTTCTTCTCCCTGCATATATGATTAGCCAGGGAGCCAGGGAGGGATTGTTTAAATGTGTCTCTTCTCTTCTAGTTTGGATTGATCATGGGATGGCTGGGGGAAGGAACCTGTCACTGAGGTGCCTATGTTATTTGGTCTTTTTTGGATCTCCATCCCTCCCATTCCCCTACCCTTACATATGTGACCCTGCCCTCTGTCATGAACAGAATGCTGCTGTGGCAGTGCCCTTCAGGCAACAGACTGTTAAGCAGTTTATGTGGTCCCTTTCTTTAAAACAGAGTGGCTGCCCTCTGCCTCCATACTGGAAGATGCCGTTTCCTCAACATTACAGTAAAGAAAGCCACCCCACCGGTGGGAGTCAGATGTTGTTGTGGTACCCACCTGAGCTTGTAGACATGTGCAAAGTGGCTCTGCTGCTGCAACGAATGGTTCACCGGTGGAGCTCCAGTCGTGAAGAGAAATGTGATGGAATGTGTCAGGTTCCACTGACTACTGATTTGTCCTGGTCTAAACAATACTGGCCAGTTAGGAGGGCCATGCAGCAGATGCCGTTCCAAACAAGACCTCTGAACTGATGTCACTTTTGGTCTCTCTCCATGGGCAGACTCCTGGATTTGTATTTTTTTCCCTGCATGTATGTTACCATTCTGCCCTAGACACCTGCATGCACAGTTCCTGTGAAGAGGAGCATCCCACCCACAGACTAGTGCATGCATTGGAGCGCTGATCCATTCAGATGGCTGAAGGGAGTTAAGGCAGGATGTGAAAACAATAAGGTAGTTTCTGCATTTGAAGCACAATTGCTTTCTCTGGTTATGGGATTGGTCAAGGAGCTGTCAGATTTAGGTTGTTTGGCACCCTCTTGGATGGTGGTTGATACCTCCAAAGCCGGAAGGTAAACAACACAACCCCTTTGAAGGTTGTTGGAAGTCCACTGTGTCAACTTTGGAAGACCTGCACAAACAACATAGGAAGAAAAAGCATCATGATATTGTGCCCTCTTCCCCTTTTGGGTGTCAATATTTTTACAAGCTCAAACATAACACAAACTACTGGGGCATCATGGGAAGCGAACCCATATTACAAGCACCCATACCCCTTGCAGCCGTCTCTACTGATTATATCACAACTGCACTCTTCTAGAATCTGGTAGAGAAAGTGATAGCAGCTGCTCTGGAGTATTACATTCCTACAATAAAGAAGCCATTAGGGTGTTCATGTTCTCTATGGACCTTAAGGGTATGTAGATACACATTCCAATCTAGGCTGGACATGATAGAATTGTGCAGTGGAAGGTGGCCTCTACCAATTCATGGTACTCCCATTTGGATGTAATATAGGTCATCATTTCTTCTCCGACAACATGCTCTGTTGTTGGCACCCCTGCGTCCCAGAGCCATATAGTTTTATCTTTGTATCAATGGCCATCCTGTCTTCATCCCATCATTCTAGAATGTCCTGGAAGACATGTTGGAGAACCGGGCCTTATGGGCGGAGCGGCGCAGGGCACGCCTAATATCTTCGGGTTCACCTGCCTTGTCAGACAGAGACACGAGACACTCTGTTGGGCGTAGTAAATCAGGTTTATTAGCTGCAGCTAAGCACAGTTATCCAAGAAGTACAGTTGTATATTCTTAGGAGACTGCCACCTAATTCCGTGGCGCACAATCTTTTATATCACACATATTTACAATGTCTACTCCCAAAACATACAAAACTAACAAATAGGAAAAGTTTGAAAACAAGCTATCAAGTGTCTTGAATACACCCTTCTTTCAGACCCCGTGTTCTCTCCTCCCCTCAAGTTAAACAATGCTAGTGCATGTAATTCAATTTGCAGGTGGCAGGACGTATTTGCGTGCCTCAAAGGATAGTTGTGTAATAGGAGAATACAAGGAGAGAATAGCGAAGGCCAGTCAAATAAGATAAAGTAAAGGAAGAATGGTGGGACCCAAACAGTCAACTAAGACAAGGATCAACCAGTCTAGACATGGATTAACAAACTCGGCCAGACCCTGACATCAGTTTCGTAAACAAGGACAAGGGGTTACTTTTTAACAGAAGAGACGCATAACAGCTGGAAAAGCAAAAAACACTACGTTCGCAGTGCTGCCTGAGTAAAGGCAACACAAAATGGCGACGGTCACAAAATGGCGGCTAAATACGAAGCGAAGTCGAAAACCACAGAACCTCAGTCCCTCCTTTTGCCATTTCTCAGGCAAAATACAAAGGACTCAAGTTAGTCTGAGTCAATGTCAATGGTCATGAGGTCATTGAGCTGTTGCTGCAACATCATTTTAATGTTCTATGTTTTCTGTGACACAGGCTTTGGGACACACAAGGTGGCGCAAAGACCACAGATGGCAGGGCCACACGGCAAACAAAGACAGCAAGAGAAAATGATGGCTAAAATCATTCCAAGGAAAGTTAACACTTTCCATCCCCATGTGGACAGTAGTCCCCAAAACCATCCCATCACAGACCAATCTCCTGTGTCCTGATGAATAGACTCGGAAATCACGTGTAACTTAGAAATGGCTTGGTATACTGTAGGGGCATTATCAGGAATGTAAATGCAGCAACTAGACCCAAACAATTTACAGACTCCTCCTCTATCTGCAAGGACAATGTCTAAATTAAGTTTGGTCTCGAAACAAAGTCTCTGGGTTCGTTGTATTCAATCGCAAATGTGTTGGTACAGCTTCTTGCAACACGTCGTCATCTTCTTTCTCAGAACTCGTCCAGGCATGCACTATTGAAAGGTACAAATCGGGGTACTTTTTCACTCTCACTGTCACCTAAGCCTTCTTGGACCCACTGGTCATAAGGTAAAGGCAAGGGTACCCTCTTACAGTGCACGCCGTGGACCCAATTTTTCTTCCCGACTACTTTCACTGCTGTACGTGTGACAAGAAGCACCTGTCGCAGGGGTCCCCAACGAGGTTCCAGATTCTTTTTCCTCTGGAAATTCTTCAGGCAAACAAAATCTCCAGGTTGAATGGAATGACCTGGATCTGAGGAAGTCTCCGGCAAAGCGTTTTGAACCTGTTGATGAATAACACGTAATTTAGTGGTGAGGTCATGCAGGTAATCAACCAACAATGGGTAAGGAATATCGGAATACTTTTTAGGTCGGGGGACTCCCCAGACATTGGCTGGGCGCCCAAAAACGACCTCATAAGGACTAAGTCCTAAACGAGAATGTACAGTTGTTCTCGTAGAGAGAAGTGCCAAAGGTAAAGCATCAGGCCAAGCAAGGCCCGTGCTGGCCTGAATCTTTGCTAATTTGAGCTTGAGAGTGCCATTATAGCACTCTACCAAACCCGCTGACTGAGGGTGGTTTGCCGCGTGGAATTTCTGCCTAATACCAAGACCCGCACACACCTTCTGCATAATTTGACCTACAAATTCACTTCCATTGTCACTCCAGACAATGCGCGGCAAACCAAACCTCGGGAAGAATTCCTTTAAGAGGACTTTGGCAGTGGACAAAGCAGTATTATCCTTTAGGGGGTAGGCCTCTATCCATCTGGAAAAGGCACAGACCACCACCAGAACATACTTGAGGTTATTGGAATGTTCCATATGAATGTAATCAATTTGTAAGACCTCAAAAGGGACGTAGGGGGACCAAAATGACCTGCCGGAGTTGGGGTTCCCTTTCCTGGATTATGCATCAAACAAACAATACAATGCTTTACCACATTTTCCGCACATCTGGGGATACCTTCATTCTGCCATACTGGAGCCAAAAGCTTACATATTCCTTTCGCACTGATATGAGCGGGACCATGCGCCATAGTAACTACAGGCAGTACATAGGCATCTGGTAACAACCAACGTTGGTGTTCTGACAATTCCGTCCAACACCCTGTCGCGTCCAACATTCCCGTACTCTCTCTCCACTTCCTCAATTCCTTCTCAGTTGCCTCTTCTTGGATAATTTTCACACTTTCTACTGTGTCTTCACACATACCTGCTTCTCCGACCCATCTTGCAGGGCCTGCAACATACATGCGACTTGTAGCATCTCTCACTTTTTCTTTCGCTACTTCGTCTGCAAAAGCATTCTCGCGACCCACATCATCAGTGATCCTCTTATGTGCACTACACGTCACAATCGCTATCTGGGTAGGCAAGGCAAGTGATTCAAGAAGGTCAGTTACCAACTGACCATGCTGTATTTTGGTCCCATGGGAAGTAAAGAATCCTCTTTCCTTCCACAAACGACCAAAGCTATGAGCCACGCCAAAGGCGTATTGGCTATCGGTGTAAAGAGTCACTCTCTTTCCTTTTGCCAACACACATGCTCTCGTCAGTGCAATCAACTCAGCTGCTTATGCTGAATTCTGTGTAATGCGTGCAGTCTCTACTACTGTATAGAAAGTAGTAACAGCATAAGCTGCAGTCGTCTCGCCATTAGGAAGCTTGAAACAAGACCCATCCACCCATAGGATCCCATCCGGATCCACGAGTGGTGTGTCTTTTAAATCTATTCTACCTTTCGTTTCCTCCTCTGTACGGAGAAAACAATCATGCTGTTCTTGTATATCTTTCTCTTCTGGAATGGGTAACAATGTTGCTGGATTCAAAGTATTACATCGCTTGATGTGTATATGACTGGCCAAAAGCGTCAGCTCATACCCAGACAAACGAGCACTCGTGAGATGTTGCGTTTCCGTTCTTTTCAAGAGAGTATCCACTGCATGTGGTACCATAACAACAAGAGTGTGATCCAATACCAATCCAGCAGATTGACGAATGGAGATTGCTGCTGCTGCTGTTGCTCTGAAACAACTAGGCAATGCCTTGGCTCCTGGATCCAATGTAGCCGAAAAATAGGCACATGGCCTTTGTTTGTCTCCAAATTGTTGCGTTAAAACTGACAATGCACAGCCTTCTCTTTCATGCACATAGAGTGTGAAAGGCTTACTATAATCTGGAGTACCCAACACAGGAGCAGAACACAAAGCAGTATGTAAATCAGAAAAACTCTTCTGACATTCATCAGTCCAAGGAAGAGGTTGGGGTGTATCTTTTAAAGTAAGTGCCAACAAAGGTTTAGCCAACAAGGAAAAATTCGGAATTCACTGTCTACAATAAGAGGTAATGCCCAGAAAGGCACGCACCTCCCTTTGTGTGGATGGTACAGACATTTGTGCAATTGCATGAATACGTTCTGGAGTTAATCGACTTCCCTCCTTCCACAAGAGATGACTAAATAGGTAACCTCTTGGCGGCAATATTGTAATTTAGAAGGTGACACCTTATGATGTAAATCGGACAAATGACGTAAAAGCGAAACAGTCGCATTTTTACTAACATCCTCTGTATCGGCAGCCACTAACAAATCGTCCACATACTGAATAAGAGTAGCACCTGGAGGCAAAGAAAAAGCGTCAAGCTGAGATTTCATAGCCTGACTATAAATGGAGGGACTCTCACAATAGCCTTGAGGTGCACGTTTAAATCGAAAACTTCGGCCTCCAAAAGAGAAACCAAAGAGATCCCTACTCTCCTCAGCAATAGGAATGCTAAAGAAAGCATTTTTGAGATCAATAACAGAGAATCAAACAGCCGAAGCAGGTATCATTGTAAGCAAAGCAGTAATATCCGGGACAACAGGAAACTGAGGGACAACAATTTTGTTGACCTCTCGAAGATCAATCACAAAACGATATACAGGCGGCTTAGAAGGATCAGTACGTTTAAGAACAGGCAGAACAGGACTATTGCAAACATTTCCTCTCGTTTCTTCAACCACACCCTTCTGAACTAAATCATTAACGATAGCCAACAAAGCTCTTTCGCCATCGTTAGAAATCTTATACTGAGGAATGCGTGGCAATTTAACATCAGGCTTGACAGTAATCACGTAAGGTGGAATCTTGAGCAAACCAACATCATTCGGACCCGTGGCCCAAAGTGTAGCTGGAAGTGAACGCAATTCAAGTGGCAGTTGATCCTTAGACAAATACATAGGAGAAACCAATTTATCACCCAAAGTAAGATGTACACCAGAGGGGGAACAATACAATGTTACATGTAGACGTTTCAATAGATCCAAACCCAACAAATTCTCACCGCAACCAGTCGTTAAAATGAGCGGGGCTTCCAAACCATAAGGGCCAATGGAGATAGGCAAAGGACAAGAAACCGGGTTGCGAACTGGGGCGCCAGAGAATCCTACAGAAACATTTGTTAAGCCAGACAAAGGTGCCCCAGGGAGTTTGGAGTGAATGATAGAACTTCTCATTGCACCAGTATCCAAAAGAAATGGTTCTGAAACACCCAATGCAACATCGTCAACATAAGGCCCATTCTGATCCACTGGAACTGATACCACTCCCTTGCTTTGTCCATGGCTGTCCTAGCTAGTATGAAAATCCTGATTTTCGCTTTCAGTACAATAATCATCATTGTAATATTGTGCAGACTGAGAATTCTGCTGATCAAAATAATTCATAGAATTCTGAGGGGGAAAAGAACGCTGTCCCTGAGACAACGCACCTCGCCCTCTACCCCTAGGTGCTGACTGAAAACCACCACGGCCTCGTGGCCCTGGCAGTCCACCATTACGCTGCAGTAAAACCGGACAACTACTCTTAAAATGACCTTCCACTTTACAATAGGCACATTGATTAGGACCCAACAAAGGTCGCGGAACAAAAGGTGCAGGTTTCTGTAACAATCTTTGAAACTGTGGAGGCTGTTGCAATTGACGCTGAGCAGAACGAGGGGGATAAGCTTGTTGCAAAAGAACCTTCGTTTTCAATTCTTTAGTCTTTTTCTCCAATTTATCCTTGTCTTCCTTATCCCTATTCTCATAATACTGAGCAGTAGCTAATATCTGGGCAGACGATGAAACGGCCCACGAACTCTCGGAGTCTTTTAATTTATGCGATAATTCTGGAAGTAAATTAAATACGAATTTGTCCACAAATAATCGTTGTCCACTATGGTCAATGAACGTTTCCTCGAAACGAGTAAAGAAATCGGAGACACTCTCATCTTTCTTTTGTTTACACGCAGCTAACTTATCCCAGTTAACACGTAAGGCAGGCATCATCGTTTTCATTAAGGCAATGATCCTACCGGGCAATTCTGTAATCAAAGTATCGGGTTTAGCACCACCTACATGTGCTGCATCTGTGGCAGTTATAGCAGCCCACGTACCACCTAAAGCTTGATCATGGTCCTCCTCACGAATCCGAGCCCATAATGCTTGTGGGACTACATTTCCCATCAACAAATCAATATCGGCCAAATTCATGACACACGCATCAACGGTCTGGGACAGCTCTTTATAATACCCAGCAGGATTCTTACGAGGGTCCGGTAGAGACTGTTTAAGCGCCAAGACTTCAGACCGTTTCCAAGGGACATGTAGCCATATACGCTGGAAATGAGCAGGGACAGGCGGATTAGCACCTGCTTGTTGAACTGCATCTCTCCATATTGGAGGAACTTCTCTCATAGGGTAATGTTTCACTTTTTGTCTAACTGCAGGATCGGGTTCAAGAGAAGCCTGAGAAGAAAATAAAGACCGAAAGGTGACAAGTGTTTTTACGGCGTTTTCAACCTCAGAGCCCACAATGAGCCCCTTATCAAACGTAGCCTGAACATCTAACAGACCCTGGGAGCAAGACCCAATTCCATATCTTCCCAACCTTTAACAAGAGTGTCACACATGACATTAAAAGCATATCTCTGTCTAGGCTCATCCCACTGGGAAAAGGTGCTCATGATATCGGGTACACTATACTGTGGACCACTCGTGATCCATTTACGGGCAAGATTATCCAACACAGTTCGTTCGTCAGTACCTGGAAGATGACTACGAGATTGTCTTCGAGATAAAGCAGGAGTCATGTTAAAGGATCCAAAGAGGGGGGAGAAAAGGCCAGAGACAGTATCGACCAATCGTCTTCGAGCTGTAGGGGAATTTGACAGTCGAATGTGAATACAATGTATTAAGCACAGCAGGAGAAGAACCAACAGTTGTAAGAGGAACTGACGGTAAAGGAGACTGAGGTATAGGAGTCCCTGGAACGGGAGTTGGTGGCAAAGGAGGCGGGTGTGGAAATACTGGAAGAGGTAATTGTGGAAGAGCCGGGACCTGTGGCAGACCGATAGGTAGCTGAACAAGCGGCAACAGTGGGGGTGCATTAGCACCTTGTACATAGGGCGGTGGCAATCGCAACAAATGGGACATTAAGGGATCTTCGTCAAGATCTTTATTCTGTGGGGGAGTAGGCAATACAGGATAACATCTATCTATTGCCATACGATGCTGTCTGTCTGATACTTCAATCATCTGATCAGTCTCATTATTCTTAAGCTGTTGGGCAGCCTGTAAAATCGTCATATCTTGCGCTTTCTTATCTCTTTTTGCCTGTTTAATTTCTTTCTGTTTGACTTCCTTACGCCATAGGCGGAAAGAGTCAAAAATTGCCGGCCGGGCCGGGCTTTTCTCTTATACAAAATTGCTTCTAGATTATCTAATATGTCAGGCTGAAAGCTACCATTTTGCGGCCACTGCAGAACACCATCTTTCTTCATATATCGGATCCATGTTTCATTAAAAATAATAGGGCCAAGACCATGTTTCGAATAGAGCTCATAATTGGGAGTTCCAACTGGAGGAATTGGACAAGAATCCTCCAGCCGGGAATCCCTATTACAGTCAAAGCAGCAAAACTTCCTAAACTTACTAAGCCCAGGCATTTTGAAACAAACTGGACTATTCACAAACTTCAAGGGTGTTAAAACAATGATCACAGCACAAACGTACTTACCCCTTGGCTTCGACTAGTGCAAAAGTCGAATAACAAAAACAAGACAAAAGAGTGGGCGCTACCCACGAATACTTTACTAAATGTTTTCTCATGCCAACAGGTGTCCGTCTAACGTCTCGCGATACCAATCATCACCAGAGTGCCAAGGCAGGGCGGCAGTCAGGGCAGCAGTCGTCAGCAGCCGTCGTAAAGGAGTAGACGCGCTGCAAAAGACTTTCGGTCCACTTCGACATACAGAGGTCGCTTGACGTGCGTCGCGAATCCTCCAGAATTTTCTTGCGAGGCTCCTCGCGACCCTTGGGCTGAACCGCTACCACTGAAGCCGCCCACACGTTGGGCGCCAGTTGGAGAACCGGGCCTTATGGGCCGAGCGGTGCAGGGCACGCCAAATATCTCCGGGTTCACCTGCCTTGTCAGACAGAGACACGAGACACTCTGTTGGGCGTAGAAAATCAGGTTTATTAGCTGCATCTAAGCACAGTTATCCAAGAAGTACAGTTGTATATTCTTAGGAGACTGCCACTTAATCCCGTGGCGCACAATCTTTTATAGCACACATATTTACAATGTCTACTCCCAAAACATACAAAACTAACAAATAGGAAAAGTTTGAAAACAAGCTATCAAGTACCTTGAATACGCCCTTCTTTCAGACCCCGTGTTCTCTCCTCCCCTCCAGTTAATCAATGCTAGTGCATGTAATTCAATTTGCAGGTGGCAGGACGTATTTGCGTGCCTCAAAGGATAGCTGTGTAATAGGAGAATACAAGGAGAGAATAGCAAAGGCCAGTCAAATAAGATAAAGTAAAGGAAGAATGGTGGGACCCAAACCGTCAACTAAGACAAGGATCAACCAGTCTAGACATGGATTAACAAACTCGGCCAGACCCTGACATCAGTTTCGTAAACAAGGACAAAGAGTTACTTTTTAACAGAAGAGACGCATAACAGCTGGAAAAGCAAAAAACACTACATTCGAAGTGCTGCCTGAGTAAAGGCAACACAAAATGGCGACGGTCACAAAATGGTGGCTAAATACGAAGCAAAGTCGAAAACCACAGAACCTCAATTTGAATGGTGTGCAACCTGTCAAGCACTCATGGTTGGGTTAACAATCTTTGACAATCTTCTCTGGAGAAGTGCTAGGTCCTTCATTTGCTCGGAGTTCTTTCCCATATATCATTCAGAGCTGAGCCTTCTGGGATTTTGTACATCTGGAAGATGACCCATTGAGATTTCTTTTGATGAAATATTGCCCCTATTCTCATCATCTTGTTTTGTTCCTTGAATGAATTGGACATTCTACTTTCTTCCTAGTTATAACTTGTATGCTTTCCAGAGGGCCTGGCACTGCTCCCTCATCCTTTTTGTTTCAAGGGTAATATTAGATTTCCATTTCCACCAGGAGCTTGTCATCCTAGTGTTTCATTTAAGTCCTTACTCTTCTGAAGAGTGGGGGTTGCATCATCTAGAAGATGCACAGCGGTTTGTATTCATTTGATCCTGTCTACCTCTGATGAGTCCTCTGGTGTTGGTTCTTTCCTTGAACTTGGGTACTGGGAAAAGAAACGTTCCTCTGCTAGGACGCGCAGATCAGTGCATTTGAGTATTGTTCCATGTATTGTTGCTTCTTTTTATGATTTTAATTAATCGAAATAAAGAACTTTGACTGACTGACTGACTGAGTATTGTTCCATTCTAAGAGGAGGTTAAGGGATCCTGGACATTTCACTGGAGTTACTGCTGTCCTTTGTGTCTAATTCATATGGAAATTCATTGCTTCCTAGGTTTCTTAATACAATTATACTGAGACTTCTCTTCAATTTTTTGGACATTCTTAAATTCACAGTATTCATTTTTGCCAAAGAATAATTTATATTTGGGATGTCTCTATCACACGAAAAAAGGATAAGAGGTCACTGAATGTAAACCATTACAACAAACTGTGGGCCTGATTTTGATGACAGGGAGAACGCCACCGTCAGGCTGTCGGTGACGGTTTCCCAGCCATCGGAGACATGTTTCCTACCCGCCATGTTACAATGGCGGGCCGGGTGATGGAGGTCGGAAAGTCCGACTGCCACTCATCTGATGGGCTCCTTGAGCCCGCTGTTGCAGTGGAGGGGCTTGTAGTCCCTACCATTTTGATGCTGCTTGCCAGGCACCGCTATAGGGATAACAATGTCCCTTTCCATTGGCCTTTTCCTGGCAGAAAGGGACTTTGGGGGCCCATAGTGGGCCCCCCTTACTCCCTGGCCCTTGACTTTGGGTGCAGGGGGGCACCTATTGTGCTCCCCAGTATACCCCTGCATCATGTGGTAGGCACCGCATGGTGCCTGCCACTTACTGCAGGGATATGTGTGGGGTGTCTGTTTTGTCTTGTGACAGGTGCTGCAGAGTGCATCACCCGCCACAACACAAAAGATGGGCAAGGCAACTGCCACGGTGGTTGTCTCATCGTAATTTACCCTGTGGGACCGCCGCCTTGTAGGCGGGTGGTCCCATATACGATACGATGGTGGATGGACTGAAGTCCGTCCGTCATCGTGATGACTCCCTCTGTGTTCTGCAGAATGTTACCACTTTATCAGGCGATGGACTTGATAAATGATGATGAATAAGACCATTCAAGGCACTGCTTGTTGTATTATATTGACTGATGTGTTTTTTAATTTCATGATATCTCTCTTTTTTTCCCACTAGGAGAATGAACCAACATACTTCAACGATTTCTACATGCTGACAAGTGAGCAGGTTTTTTTCCACAAGTTTTTCTATGATTATACATGTATCGCATTTATTGTACCGATCACATCTCCAAAATAGTTTAAGTGAGATGACTTGCAATTCCTTTTCAATACAAACATAAGTGCTATATTGTTATCATCATTTTCTCTTAATGTATGTTTTGATGTTGTAAACCAATGGGCCATCTAAAGGTTATATTCTCTTGAAAATGATAGATGGACAGAACTCAGTATCACTGGGCAACTGTAGCTGATACCGTAGGAACCAAAATGTCTTGTGCCCTTTCCTGACATTGGCAAGGTACACTCACCATACAGGCCGAGTGTAATTTTGTTTACTACTGCCAGACCCTGAAAGAAGAATGATCATCCCTCTGAGTTATGTTATGTTATGTTAAAACAATTTATAAAGTTTGCAAATAACCCATTGGTGTCTGAATAGGAAGAAGCTGGTGACCTTAAGGGTGGTCTTGGTAGCAGATTCATTGGGTTGGTTGGTAGATGGAAGCACAATTTGATGAGAAGTTAACTTATAATGACTTCATGTGAAAGGTTTAATGCCTGTTGATCGCTTTGTTGCCATGTGTGTAACGTTAAACTTTACCTCATGTTGTGTTGCTTTCTGCTATATTGGGCCATCATCCATAGGTACAATTAATATCTAAAATCAGTTGCAAAACTGTGTTACTGTATATTACACATTGGCTAGATGGACCTACGCGTGCTATCTATCACCCATGGATAGAACATGAGGGAAAAGGATGTGGCCAAACGGCTAGAGCGGTCCATCTCGAAGCTGAGGAATCAGGTTCTAGTCTTGGCAGGAATGCTCAACATCATGTGATTCTGGGCCAATCCCTTGATCTCCCCGTGCCTCACAAAAAATTAATGTGTCCCACTGTAACACAACTGGTGCTCATGTAAAGCACTCTGGTATCTTTGGGTCTAGCTTGTGCTATATAAAACACCCCAAAAAAAGAAAAATCATGAATTGTGAGATCTGGAAGAAATGCAGTGGTTCCTGGGATTGGTAGTGCTGTTGGGCGACTGCATGGAGCTCCGTCAGTGTATAAACATCATGTGTATGCCAGTGACACACAGTTTACTCCATGCCTATCCATCATAGGAGTGTGCAATCATATGTTGTGGTGTGTTATGCATGTACATGAGGTGACATGCAAAGTGTTGTGTTGTGAGCAGTTCCTGCAATGTTCAGGGGTATTCTATGAGTAGATGAGTATAAGGCTAAGTCAGTATATCAAGTTACTATGTCCTATGCATTGATGTCTTTCCATGTGGACTAAATGTTTGAAGGTGTTGAACAAGATATTCCATGTATCACTAGGTCAATGACTGAAGGACCTTTTTTGCTATGAAAATGCATTGATCCGGCCCAACCACACCTCTGTTTTTGGTCTTCAAACATTTGGACTTGTTCCACGTTTTCTGCACACCCTACTTTCCCTTTTCCGAGACATGCTTTGAAGCATCCGCCTTGCTTCGTTTGTACAAAAAGAAACAAATACAAATAAAAAGTAAATCTGAACCTTTGTCACAAAAATTTCAGGAGCAATGGAATGGCTGTCGATATTCTTATATTTAGCTAAATGTCTTTGACAGTGATTGTGAAGGTGGTGTTCATGTTGATATGACATATGATCAGTTTTTAGGTCGAGCCTAGGTGCAGCGCGCATGCGCTGCTTGCTCTGCGAGGCATGCTGAATTAGAGTATGCAGTGGAAGCCCCGCCCACTCTCCCCTCATATTTTTAATTGGCTTGTGTTGTTGTGTTTTGAAAACGCAAACTACATCCCCCATCATGCCGTGTGGTAAAATGTATGATTCTCCTGGATAATGGGGACTGAAATGTGTGCCCGCACAAGAGATGTGTACTCCATAAATATGGTCGTATGTACGGAGGTTTTTCCGTGTACCATTGAGTTCCTTATAAAAAGTGTAAAACTAGGAGACATAAAAGCGGAATTTATTTAGATATTCCCTGGTGACGCGTGCCTGGCACATTGGCTCGATGGAAGGGCCAGACGGGATGATGCGTTCACTCATGTAACATATAACCAATACAAACCTTACCCAAGTCCCGTTGAGAACGAACCAGAACAATACACGTGGCTCATACTACATCTGCCACCAACCCCGCGGTATAACACGGGATTTCAGCGAACGGCAGACGTGATGACGTGGAGTGTTTCAGCATTACAAAAATGGCGCCTACCTTTACCGCGGAACCTCCCCAAACGGCACAGAGGACGCCTGGAGTACCGACAGAAATGTAAGCGTTCTCTGATACAGGGCTCGCGACAGATATACTTAGTCTGTCTCGAGGTGTAATCGCTGGTGGGTCTTGCTTAAATATCGGCCCCGCGGGTTGTTTTTTAAACGCTGAACGCTAAGCAAGGCGTGGCAGTCAAGGTCCCAGCTTATCTTCCAAAACATGTGAGCGGCTGTTAAGGGCTAAGAAGGGGGAAGTGAAACATAATTAATAACCCACTCAGTACGAATGAGACATAGTAACTTGACTGCACTAAGAAATGTACCCTTTTTGAAAATCATAGACTGGGTATATACAATGATGGCATGGACTTTATTGGCCGACAATGAATGTGGTGACATTTATCCGTGTATGTATATGTTTTTTCTCTGTAGCGCGGGGCTCCACCTACCTGAGCCGTAGCCAGGTGAGGCGTAGAGCGTACCTCCTACCACAAAGGTAAGCTGGGGTTGCAAAAAAAGTGTAAAAAAGACTAAAAAAAGACTGGGAGTGAAACCTAATGTCCACTCCATGGGGATATGTAATACACATACCCAGAGTCTGCTCTAGAAAATTAACCAGTTTCGGAGCCTAAGATATCTCTATCTAATGTTACGTTATGCCTGTCTGTTATTTTTTTCTGTTTTAGCCAGGAGGACTGGAACCTGTCGAGGGGACACCCGGTTCACTTAGCAGTAAAGTAATGTAACCTTCTTTTTTACATTATTGTACCAAAACACACCTCCGATTTTTATTGTTGGGGGCACAAGCAGTAGCAAAATAACGGTCCTGAAGAATGCAGCAGGACACCTAGGTGGGTCCACAGTCTGCAGAAACATGTCAACCTTCTAAGAACATTATTAGTAGATATTTGTTGTTCTACTATATTTTTGCACACTTTTTTAGCTTTGGAAAATTAGGGGATACTCAATAAAGTTTTTTTTCTCTCCTTTTTCTCCAATGTTATATTCCCTCACTGTTTTCTCACCACTATCTTCCTTCACATGCACTGCTTTATTCAGCTGTCACAGTCAACAGCCTTATACCCAATAACACACTAGGGCAACCACTATTTCAACATCAAGTGGTTGCCGGTTACTCTCCTTGGTGTGGGGAGTCCCAAATGATGAACAGGGCGGAACCGATCGACAACTGATGGGTACCTTTACAACTGTGGAGATATCCTTGGGCACTTGATTGATTTTTCTTTCATGTGTAAACATTTTTCTTTGACAGTCAGGCGTAATCTAACAATATTTTCCTTAGACCTACAATCACTTATGGTGTATTTACAGTTCATATGGGGAGTGTGATTGTTCATGGTCTTTAAACTCTCCCTTGGACCCCCTCTTTAAAATGTTTGTAATATGTTCATGTTGATATGACATATGATCAGTTTTTAGGTCGAGCCTAGGTGCAGCGCGCATGCGCTGCTTGCTCTGCGAGGCATGCAGAATTAGAGTATGCAGTGGAAGCCCCGCCCACTCTCCCCTCATATTTTTAATTGGCTTGTGTTGTTGTCTTTTGCAAACGCTGGCTTCCGATTCATTATGAGGCCTGCTAGTCCCTCCTGGGTACCGCCTTGTCTGCTTTTGTTACTGCCCATAAGGACTGGATCTTTTACTTGGCTCGTTACACGGTCTGCTTTATCTTGTGGGTGAGCACTATTTTGTTTATTGACACTAATGAGGACAATGGTGTTTACTTTTTTTTGGTGGTATTTGCATGCTGAGAATGGCGCCCGCTTTAGGGACACCGTGCTCAGTTTAAATTTTATAAACTTTAATACTGAGTGCGGCGCCCGCATGATCGACTCCGCGCTCTGTTTTTTAATTTTTTTATTACTTTAATAATGAGCGCGGCGCCCGCTTCAGGGACACTGCGCTCTGTTTATGATGTTTTTTTACTAACTGTAATAATGAGCGTGGCGCCCGCTTCAGGAACACTGGCTCTTTCTTTCTTTTTTTAACACTTTAATAATAAGAGGGCCTGGTGTGTGCGGCGCCTGGCACTTCATTTAGTCTTTAGTTTTGTCTCGGTTTTTTGATAGACGTGATCAGACAGACTTTCAAAACATTTGGCATCGGTAAAGTTAGAAAATATTTTTGGCACAGTAATCCAGAAAAACACTGTCCTACTGCTTCTGTGTTAAACGCACAACCTCCCTACAACGCTGGTCTTTAAAAAGAGTGCCCTAAAGAATCACAAACAAACAAAAAAATGATTTGCCTTACACCCAGAGTGCATTTAACAGTGAGCACAAAGCAGGGGCGTAACACAGGCCCCCGCAGCCCACACAGTGCGGGGGGGGGCCACGTACCCCTGCTCTGGAGGGGGGGCCCCATTTACTCCCGAAGCCTTCTTGCAAAGGCTGCAGTAAACAACACAGCAGCTTTAGCCTGCTGTACGCCGGGATGGGATTCCCAGACCAGTGAAAGTAACTCGTAACAAACTTGTGCAATCAGTCTTTGTTGGCAGAGAAGGTCCTCGGTAAAACGCGCCTCCATGTCTCTTTATGATAGTGTGCAAGGAAACACCTGCAGAGCCCAGGGTGAGGGAGGGGAAAGACAACACAGGGAAGGAGAAAGGCAAATGTGAAATAAACACTTAAAAAGACACAGGTGAGAGGGAGAAAGAGAGAACTGCGAGAATTAGTGTGAGGTAATAAAGAAATAAAGAACAGGTAACAGAGAGAGATGGAGACGTGGCAGAGGTGAGAAAAAGGTAGATGAGAGAGGAGACAGGTGTGAGACAAGAAAAAGGTGAGACAGCTGCCAGAGAATGAGAGTACAGAGGTGATAAGGAAGCAGGCAGGTGAGAAAGAGACAGAGTAGAGAGAGACAGAAGAGACAGGTGTGTGAGTGGTAGACAGGTGAAATACCATGGGGAGCGTTAGAGGGGAGTCCAGTTAGAAAATGTACAATAGAGACTGTGAGAAGAAAAGAAATAGCTGAGAGAGAGAAAGAGAGTGAGTGAGATTGGGGTTGGTAAAGAGATAGCGAGGAAAACAGGGTGGAGGAGACAGATGTGAGAGAGATAGCAGACAAGTGAGAGACAGTTAAAGATAGATGGAGAGAGGAGTGATACAGCTAGAACAGTAAGAAAGAATGACAGTTGAGAAAGAGAGAAACAGTTGTTGGGAGGAAGATAAGTTAAACACAGAAAGCAATAGCCTCGAGAGAGCATATATAGTCACAAAAGAGAGCAATGAGGAAGAGACATACAGGTTAGAGAGAGAGGTGAGAAAGGGACAAGCTAAAAGAGGTGACTAAGCGACAGACAAGTGAGAATGAGGCTGCAGAGAGTGAGAAACATAAGTGGCATTTCTGGACCCCTATTTTCTTCAAACAACTTGCGGAACCCGCTTCGCGGGTCCCGCTGCGCTCCAGTGTCACCAGGGAGCAGGACTGTGTATGCGTGGACCGGACCAGGGCTGCGAGCGCGCGGAGCAGGACTTCTAGGACCAGAAGCCTCTGCACACCGCGCCCGCCCACCAACATCTGGCCGCTCTCCCTGTCCACCACGCCCCGCCTGCATCTCTACTAAAGGGCAGAGTGGAGAAACCGCCGTGGGACGCCTATAACCGGAGACTGTTTGCTGCCGAGGTTTGAGGGCATTTCTGGACCCCTATTTTCTTCAAACAACTTGCGGAACCCGCTTCGCGGGTCCCGCTGCGCTCCAGTGTCACCAGGGAGCAGGACTGTGTATGCGTGGACAGGACCAGGGCTGCGAGCGCGCGGAGCAGGACTTCTAGGACCAGAAGCCTCTGCACACCGCGCCCGCCCACCAACACCTGGCCGCTCTCCCTGTCCACCACGCCCCGCCTGCATCTCTACTAAAGGGCAGAGTGGAGAAACCGCCGTGGGACGCCTATAACCGGAGACTGTTTGCTGCCGAGGTTTGAGGGCATTTCTGGACCCCTATTTTCTTCAAACAACTTGCAGAACCCGCTTCGCGTGTCCCGCTGCGCTCCAGTGTCACCAGGGAGCAGGACTGTGTATGCGTGGACCGGACCAGGGCTGCGAGCGCGCGGAGCAGGACTTCTAGGACCAGAAGCCTCTGCACACCGCGCCCGCCCACCAACACCTGGCCGCTCTCCCTGTCCACCACGCCCCGCCTGCATCTCTACTAAAGGGCAGAGTGGAGAAACCGCCGTGGGACGCCTATAACCGGAGACTGTTTGCTGCCGAGGTTTGAGGGCATTTCTGGACCCCTATTTTCTTCAAACAACTTGCGGAACCCGCTTCGCGGGTCCCGCTGCGCTCCAGTGTCACCAGGGAGCAGGACTGTGTATGCGTGGACCGGACCAGGGCTGCGAGCGCGCGGAGCAGGACTTCTAGGACCAGAAGCCTCTGCACACCGCGCCCGCCCACCAACACCTGGCCGCTCTCCCTGTCCACCACGCCCCGCCTGCAAACCAACGGTCTATCTACAAAAGGGAAGGCCAGTACCCGCTAGCGGGAGCGTGCGGGAGCGTCCCGGGAGAAGCCCGGGAAAAGGGCGGGACCGTCTGTGGCCGTCCGGGGCCGCAGGAGGCCGGGCTGGGCCACCTTTCTAATGTTTTCTTCCTATTTGTAAGCTTTTTACTTGGTATTAATTATTAGTTACTTCTAAGTTTGCTAACAAACCAAAGACCTAAGTTACGGTTGAGTCCTTATATTTGGAAGAACAAATTTTGCGAATTTGTTGATTGAACATTGAGGTTGGTGACAATCCCGTTTCTTGTACTTTTAAAAATGACTTTAAGGTCAGGCAAAGAAAGGCAAGTTCAGGTCTCCACCTCCAATGGTACTTTTACGGGGACTATTGATCAATTTTTTAAACGTTCAACTGCTATATTGGAGAAGGAGATCGCCTTAGCTGAAAAACGCCTTTCGCTTGACATTATTACAGGCAAGCGTTCTTCTCTTGGCAAAATTAATGAGGCTGTCTCCCCTGTCCCACTCTCCTTGTTGACCACAGATAGCCATGATGTTAATGCAGAGTCAGTGTTGGCAACTGCTCCCGAGATTTTCACTGTGGAGTTAGTGGGGACAAACCAAGAAAGTGCATATAATACTGTGCACGACAACTTGCCAAATGGTGGGATTATTCATCTAGATCAGTCTAGTGAGAAATCTGGTCTTTCGGACTCACCAAATCTTAATGTTAGCACTGAACAAATGGACTCCCTTTCCCATTCACAACATACACCTACTCACAATCCTGGGAAACGCAAAAGGATAGCCTCACCGGACACAGAGGAACAATCTGAGGGTCTGGGAAACCCTATTTTATCCCTCTCACAGCTACTTAACACTAATGCGGTTGTTCAATCAGAGGAACATAACGCCACAATTAGCATTTCAGAAGGAATATTCTTGGCTAAGATAGAGTTGCTAATCAAATCTTTACTTTTACCGCTATTCGAAAGGACAAGATTATTAAATACTAAAATGGATTCCTTACATAAGCTGGTGAAAGACAATATAGCGACTTCCAATAGAATCCTTGCCAGCTTAGCACCCAAAAGATTGACCCCCTCTGTCCCAATCATTCCGAAGCCTACTACCATGGTTAGCAAGGTAGGGGGTAATAATTCTAAAGCGGGACCCCCTATTTCAAAGATCCCGCAGCAAAAAACTGTCCCTGTTCCCAAGAAAGCAACTATCACGGAGAGTTCCTCAAGGCTTAAGCCTATAAAAAATCCCCAGGCTCAGAAAAACCCCATTTCCATTAAGGGTCATGCTCTTAGTTACCAGCCCAACACCAAACCTATCCCAAAGAAACAATGTGTGAACCTCCCTCCGGAGTCAGTGCCTTACACCATCATTTTAACTGGCGTGGCTCCCCTTAGTGATGGTAAGAGGGAAACACACAAGGATCTTTATAATAAGGTCACATTTTGGCTTAACAAAAATCGCCCGCTCCCTCCCAACCTACATCCTGAAATCCTTAATGTAAGGAGGGTGGACTGGGTAGGTTTTGGTAAGAAAGATCTCGAGGGGGATTGCGTGGTCATTAGCTTTAGAGAGCCATGGGTGGCTGAATTTATTAGTAGGCAACCAAGATTCGGAAGAGTTGGGGACGTGCAAACGCTATTGTTGCATTATTTTTTATCCAGCTCTATATGCAAAAAGACCCCAAACTCCGCTTCATCATTCTAGAAGGGACAGGCCTAGAGGAAGATTTCATTTTGATACCCCGATCTACCCAATGTTTTATCCCCACCTTGCGAATCGGTTTGCCCCGCTATCCGGTCTGGAAGGTGTGGATTGACTTGACAAAGAACCATTAGCCATTGGGCTGTCTGGAGCTGTAGTGAACTACTTCCCAAACAACGTGAGAGCCCCTAGGGAAGAGACTGTTACATGGTCTAGTGAAACAACACACGGGGTGATAGCAAGGGAAACACACTTAAATTGTACACCTAGACCTTTGATCCCTGAAGAGACTGTGAATTTAACTGTCAATATGGAAGAGAAATCAACTCACACCCTCACAGTCTTGTCGTGGAATATAGCGGGATTAAAGGGGAAAATGTCAGAGGATGATTGGGGTTCCTTTATGGATCTACATGATGTAATTATTTTACAGGAAAGCTGGTCAACTGACGCTATCTATCGGGTTGGCTATCTTAATTACTATAAACCAGCCTGTAAAGGTCCGAAAGGACGTCCTTCGGGAGGTCTGGTTATTTGGATAAGACAATCCTTAGCCTTTATAATAACAGACTTTCCCACCTTAAGTAATGACATTCTAGCCTTGAAACTATCTGGTAAAAACAATCAGGACTTTTTCCTGATTAATATCTACGCAAGAGGGCAACCAGGTGGGAAGCCCGCGAGAGCGGCAGATGAATTAGATTCTTTATTGAACAACATTAGCAGAGACAAATGTGTTATGGTGGCAGGAGATTTTAATTGTTCTTTTGAACCGTTTCCCAACCTTGACAATGGGGGTTATGGGGAAATTGATCAGATTTGGAATATTCCCCACTTATCTATCCCTCCAGTCAAAAAAGTCACTGAGGCTGTTATGCAGTGGTTAGGTCTTTGTCTTGAATGGGATTTGCGTGCAGCGAATGGTAGGACTAAATCAGATTCGATGGGAAAGGTCACATTTGACAATTCCCAGCACTCGAGCCGCATTGACTACTTTTTGATAAGATTAGAGTACTGGAAAATATTGGAGGACATGGAAGTAGTCACAAGACCAGAAAGTGATCATAATCCTCTGGTAATAAAACTATTAATGCATGAGGGTTTTCATATGGATTCTGCAACCAATATCGTTACAGCAGATGCTGGTCTTACGAATGATTGCAGAAGGGTAAGATGGGCTAGGTTCTTAGACAACCCCACCATTATTAATAAGGTTGCTACTGAGGTCTTAGCTGTTACAAACTTGATGGTACCCATATTTGATGAAGGAACCTCACTTGATCAAATTGGGACGATCCATGAGTCTTTTTTTAATAAAATCAAATTTCTTTTTATTGAACCCGTAAAAGGATGGAAAAATGGCCCAGCGCAAACTAGGACCAAATGGTATGACAAAACTTGTCGTATTGCCCATAGCTCCCTGTTAACTGCTATCAAATCCAAATCAACTGTGGAAATAAGGTTAGCAAGGGTTAATTACAGGAAAGTACTAACAGAGGCAAAAACTAAATGGGATGAACAGCGTTGGTTAGACTTATATCAGGCAAGTACCTCAACTAACCAACAAAAATTCTGGGAGGTTGTAAAATGGGGAGGGACAGGTGATCTGCATGCCCCGGTTAACTATGTCCCAGCTGAGCAATGGGTCAAGCATTATGAGGCGCAGTTTAGTGACACGGAACGGATCTCCCTTATTATTAGGGAAGATGCCAGTGTACAGTCTGCGGTGCCCTCACTTGATCACATTGTCTTTACTGAAACGGAAGCTATTTCTGCTCTTAAACAAGTGCAGAATGGTAAAGCTCCAGGTATGGATTGTATCCCTGCGGACCTTTTTAAGTATGACCAAGCGCATTGGGTCCCGTACATAACAACTTTAGCGAATGCGATAGCCAGAGGGACTAGGATCCCCAACTCGTGGAAAGGGGCCGAGATTTTGCCCGTGTACAAAAAAGGGGACAGAACTGATGCGGGAAACTACCGACCCATCAGTCTTATTGATGCCATACAAAAGGTAATAGCCAGAATGTTGCTAGGGAAAATCCACTCATGGATGACAGAAGCTGATATTCTGTCTCCACTGCAGGCGGGTTTTAGGGCATATATAAGCACAGTTGATCAGACATTAAGATTTGTCATGATCTATTGGAAAACTGTGTTCCTGAGAGGTGGCACGATATTCGCTGCATTTGTGGATCTCAAATCAGCGCTTGATTTGGTCCCCAGAGGGAAGATGTGGGCAGCTCTGAGGAGGATGGGTGTTCCAACCGAATTCCTAGAACTTACCATCAGGATGCATGAGGGGAATTTTGCTAGAGTCAGATGGGGTCGTCAGGGCCAGGTCACAGATTCCTTCCCCATGACCCGTGGAGTGAGACAGGGCTGTGTCCTGGCCCCCACCCTATTCATACTCTTCATTAACCAAGTGGTTAAGTTCCTCTCAGATACCCCCACTGATGCTCCTTCACTGGGTGGGACTAAATTTCCCCTTTTAATATTCGCAGATGATACTCTTATACTGGCTAAAACACAGAAGGGCTTACAGGTAGCTATAAACAAATTCGTAGACTTCTGTAATGAGAACGATCTAGAAATTAACATCAATAAAACCAAGTTCATGGTCCTGACAAAAAATAAACCACTGCGGGGCCATGTTTCAATGAATGGGTCTAGTCTGGAGCAGGTTGAAGTAATGACATATCTTGGTGTCACAATAGATTATAGGTTAAGATGGAAAGAGCAAATCGCGGCGCTTAGTCTGAAATTTGCTCGCCTGTCCGGTTGCTTAGTGAAAGAGCAGCGGTGTTCTTTGACCAAAAGAGTATTGCCCGCTCTCAAAATTTATAGTGCTAAAATTAGCTCAGCTATATTATACGGGGCTGACATTTGGGGTTGTGTGGACTTGGCTGTCCTAGATAGGATTCAGAATAAATTCTTTCGAAATCTAGTCAGTCTCCCACCCTCAGCACCAGTCCTACCACTCTTGATGGATATGGGCTTTCATTCCATCAAACATCAAGCCCTTTATAGGATGGTGGCGTTATGGAGACGCATATGGTCCACCCCGGAACTTGCCATGTTTGCTCAAGAACTACAGGATGTGAGAATGCAACAGGGGGCAGGTGATATACTATGGTTTAAGCTAATTAGGAACACTCTGATTGAAATGGGTCTTCCCTTGCTTTGGTCTGAACCGGGCTCCCATACCTTTCCCACTAAGAAAGATTTTAAAGTTCTCTTTTGGTCCACGGTAAAAGAAGAACACGTTGCTCTTTCGGAGAAACCGAACTTGACAGGCCAGTTTTTGCTCCACAAAGCAGTCCCCCATACAGAGACCTATTGGGATGTTATCCTTAAAACATTAGATAGGAAACTATACCACCAGTTTCGTGTAGGTACACTGCCACTAAGGGCTTTTACTAGTGGCTGGCAGAAGTCAGAGTCATCCCTCTGTCCCTGTTGTACCGATTGTAAGGAAACATTAGGTCATTTTCTATTTGTATGCACTGCTTACCGTGAACCACGATACAAATGGCTAAAACCTATATGTACTAGACATAACACCCGAGTGAGCAGTGAAGCATTGTATATTTTGAGAACTAATACTGCTGAATGGCTATCCATTGGAATGGCCAAATTCCTTGGGTGGGCCTGGTTAATAAGGGTTAAGTCAGTTCGTAGCTCTCCGTCCAGAATAACCTAAATAGTATGTTAGCCCACTATATTATGGGCTGACCAGTATTGATGATCTGCTTTTTTTTATATAAATATATATTCTAATGTTTTAAATATTCCCTTGACGTCTTTATACGTACGTTTAATTGAGATTTTTAACTATTTCTCGTTATTTTATTGTTTAGTTTGTTTATAAATACTCATGACTTTGTTAAACTAATTGTATTTTATTTTATGTATTTTTGTTCATATGTATGTCTTTTATGAAGAATAATTCGAAATAAAGACGTTAAAAACTGAACTGAAACATAAGTGATGGTGGACATGATAAAGAGACAGGTGACAAAGAGACATTGCAGAGAGAGAGCGAAGTAAATCAAGAGAGAGATACAGATGAGAAAGAACTGAGAGAGAGGCAGAGATAGGAGAGAGCGTGGCGATACAGAGACAAGTTAGAAAGAGAATAGAGTGAGAAGGGGTGGGGAGAAATAGTTAGTTGATAGAGGGACATGCATGATATAAAGAGACAGGTATGGAGAAGAGGTAGAAAAGATGTAATTAAATGATAATTGTGTGAGTGAGAGCTAGCTGAGCAAGAGTGGGGAGAACGGTGAAGAGGTAATAAAGAGATATATATGTAATCAAGAACAACTGATACGGAAAGGTAGCAGTGAGGATAAAGAGACACTAGAAAGAGAGGGAGAGGTGAGAGAAGGAAACAGATGACACAGAGACGAGTAATATGAAAAGGGAAAAAGACAGACAGCCCAGTAGAGAAGAGATGACAAAAAAAGCATGGAAGAAAGGGCAGAGGAGAGGAGTGAGTTGAAAGACAGAGAAGGGCATGGGAGAATCATAGGACATGGAAGACGTGAAGGAGACAGTAAAAAGAACCCATGTGAGGTAGAATATTAGTAGAAGAAGACACAAATAAGAAGAATAGCTATGGAAAAGAGAAACCTGCAGAGGAGTAGAACACAAAGGAGAAACGTGAGCATGCACTATTACAAATATAGATTAACATTCTGGTGTCCTATTATGGAGAATGGGTATGTATGTAGAGTGTTGGCCACTGCACAAAGAACAGCATCACCAGATAGAGCAGTAACTTATCCTTAGCTATACATTTTCTTGGAATGGCTGGTTTTAACATTTTCTCAGTTGCCCAGGTCCCCGAAGGCAATATGTAACATAGGGAAACCACGAAGATGACAAAGAAGGCCCCACTGGAATGATGTTTACAGTATCTCAGAGAGATAGGTCTCATTGGAGCTGAAAATCCCAAATGGCTTCAGGGGCAGTATCTTCTAATGACTTATTAATGCACAAATGGCCTTTGTAATAAATAGCTCTATGGGCCAGACATAGTACCCTTAATTCTATGGAGTACAACATCATGTGGCTTCTTCACTCTGTTAATCAATAACATATCTTGGTCTTGAGCCATCTGGAACAAGGAAATCTGTCCAGCAGTTATCTGGACATGAAGGGCATTGTAATAGTGCATACAAAATAATATGATAACCCTCATAAATGCAGCCCTTTTCACTAAGCCCACGAACGGAAGAAGATTTCTGACCAGTCTGGACAAAACCTTTCACTTCTGTCTTAATTTTGGGAACTAAAGAGAGTTGATGGTCAGTATAGAGTCTCAGGTTCTTAACAGTAGAGCTGGTGCATGATGCTGCAATCAGGTACTCTGGCAAAGAAATCAGAGACTAAGATCGAATTACCACTCCATTTTGTGATATTTAATTTTTCACGCCACTGAAAGTTGGTTTACTTACTCTCATCCGCTCAAGAAGCTGTCATTTGCTCTCTCTATTGTCAGACAGGAGGGGATATAATACAACAACCCTCATTCTATAATGTTGCATGCCTTCTGACTGGCAAGAAGAGGCAGTACCAAGCCTCAGGATGATGGCAGTCTAATTTCTGCTCTTCAAGATTGCGTTTTCGAACTTGCCACATCAAATGGTTCTGGAGTGAAATGATAATCGGCAGTAGAGTTAACCAGCTGTAGACTAGCCAGAGATGGCAAAGAACCCAGAAGCCTGGAGTGACTCCCTGCTAGTTGAAATTCGGATCTGAAAATGCCTGGTGATAAAGGTATCTGTCTGACACGGGCTGAATATAGTAGGCAAGTAAAAAAGTAGTGTGGCAATGAACAGGCAAAGAGGACCATTTGGAACTGAAAAACTAGGAAATCTGGAAGAGTAAGAGAGTACATGCTAAGGGGTAGGCAAGGAGAAAACATGGAGCAGTGGTAAGCAGGAGGATGCATTGATGAGCTGGCAAGGTTGTGTACTGCAACGAAACGCTGTGGAACACTGACAGTTGGAGCTAAACTCCTTTTTAAGTGTACTGATACTTGAGCATGTTCAAGTGATCAGAGTTTTCTTAAAGGCATTTGCTGTATTTTATTTACTGACATGTGCAAGACAACAGCTAATTATGTGCTTGGTTTGGTTGCTGATGCCGGCTCTTGGATGAAGGCAATCATTCCATGATTACATTTTGCCACTCAGAGGTCACAATCTTTGTGAGCCATTAAGAATGTGGAAACAGAGCCTGGCAACTCCCTTCCTCCAGAGGAAACCTTATTTGAGTGTCATAGTTAGTGCTGAAAGTTCAGTCCGGTTGAAGTCCAGCCATATACCTTTAACGGATAAGCTGCAGAACCTTGGGTTAAGTAAAACTTTCAAACATGCTGCTGGATAATTTCATGTACCACTCCCTCTGACACTTGGTCAATACCGGCAAATAAGAACTTGGTCTAAAATTGTCATTCATCCATGGGCAGACCTTCCTTTTTGAAGGTGGGGAGTCGCAACATCTGATTTAATCTATTGTGAGACCACCCCCTCTTGCCATACCATGTGCAGATACCACAACATGCTGCTGGCCAGGGACCCAACAGTGACTCACCCAGTGAGATTGGGAGGAAACAAATTAATCCCTGACTAGTTCATATTAATAATTTATGCTGTATTATAATGTGCAAGAGTCCCAGTTGGTCACCAAACTCTGTGAAGGCAATGCCATCTGGAAGAGGCCTGATGGATGAGTAAGCCAACTGACACCCCTAGCAGCACGATGTTATGGCTTACATTATTGTAATATAATACATATGTTTGCCTTTTCCAGTTCCTAATGGAGCTACGGGTGCTTCCTACAGCAAGCTCTGTCTTCCTCAAATTCTCTCTTCCTCCACCTTCTGTCTGTTGTTCTACACATCTCCCCTTGGTGATGAATGGACAAACTAAACCAAGGGTTTATACTTATGCCTTACTGGCTGTCTCAGACAGAGGCACCAACATCTTCAAACACGTTTATGGTTTAATAAAAAGCCTCAAGGTTTCTGCCTACCATGTCCCAAATCCTGAAACAAAGTATTGAGCTTCTCAGTGCTTAGTATTTTTTGCATTTGCACTACATAAGCTTTCTGATTCATTGATTTTCATTCATGTCTACAGTTGATTTCATTCTGGCTCTGCCATTTCCTCACTTAAATAAAAGATCTTTTTAGACCTTCTGGTCTCCTCTCTGCCAGCCCCAGCATTGCATACACTAAGAACTATAGTAATTTGTCTAAGATGGCTCTCTTTCTTGTATCACTAACATAGCTACACCCCCGGGTTAGCACCCAGTCTGGTTAATACCATTTATTGTGTGTACCCTGCAGACCTTTTTTCACTTGAGATACAACAGAGTCTCAATCCACAGTCTGAAGGTTAGTGTAGTCTGGGAATAGTTCTTCTGAAAATGTCTATATGTTTTGCAGTTCTGAAAGTCCTTGCAAAGGTGAAAGGTGAGGGACATAGATTGCATGTAGGTGAGCAGGGCCCCTTCATCACACCTTGCAGGGGGGCCCCCCTACGGTTTTGTTACGCCACTGGTACAAAGCCCACCTTGCTGACTTCTTAGTCTTTGCCCTGTCACTTCACTACCACTAACTTTAAAGCGTGTCTCTTTGTAGACGTCTCATTTAAGAATATAATTATATTTTAACAGCGACACCCAATGGCAGGGAAAAAAAACATCTGGCATCTCAAGCTTAAGGCAATTGGGGTGCACGGGTCGACCGCGCGTTGTGAGTCACCTGTGGTGAAATTGAAAACCCAAAAACTTCAGATATGTAAATCGGATGTCTTTTTATGGGATTGGATGGCAGGGTGCCACTCAGTGTGTCAATCTGGAATATTCTCAAGCTTCAAAAGTATTGTTGCAGGTAAGTAAAACTTTCCGTGTACAATCGTATTCATTTATGTTGTTCTGTTGATGATTGTGTGTGTTTGGCAGGCTCGATTTACAACACTGACTCAGCCCTTCATCCTTCCGAAGTCAGTCAAACGAGCCCCAATTTCAATTGAGTAATAATAATTGCTTGAACACAAATATACCTACAGCGCTATGGGTGAAAGCGCAATATGAGTAACATATTCTTAATATTGCTGCCTCGTGCTGTACAGCAGAGAATGATAGAAATCTAGCAATACCTGCATATAAGTTTCATATAACACACATTGTGTTAGTGTCAGAGTGTCAGTAGTCCCACAAGATAACGCTGTGGTGTCCTATTACACAGTTGCACCTTGTTTGTATTTTCTATTTCATTTTAGAAACTCTGTGTGTTACTTCAGGTTTTTCAGTGATTTTAAAACTTGCAAGTGAAGTCTACCTTGAAATGATCGTTTTAAAGCTTTTGGAAAGAAAAATAAAATTGGCAAATCTTATATTCTCTGTGCCCGGACCCCCACTACTGAGCTAAACCTCCTGGTCTTTAAATGGGAAAAGCGTTTCTGAATTCTTTATGGAATGTGTTGCCGTCTATCGCTATTTATTACATGTTTTGACACTACCCAGGCTGCTAGTCACAGTTTACTAATTGATTCGACCTGTGAAGGCATCCCCCCCCCACAAAAAAACAAATACAATAAAACGGTAAGAATTGTAATAAAGGGTTCGAACATTTTATAGGGAAAAACACATAACTCATGCCTGTGAGACTAGGACCCAGGTGTAGACATCTGCCCACTGGACATCCCCCTCCCCTCTCCACACAGATACCCCAGTTGATACCTGACAGCAACCCATGGGTATTGAAGTTGGATGGGGAGCTGCTGACCAAGTCCATCCGTCCCCTTTCTTCTAATCCCTCCTCCCCTTTCCCTTCTCTCTTTATCTTTTCCTTTTGTGCATGTTTATCAGTAGAATTGCATTTTCAAGTTGCTGCGTTTCCCCACTGTTTATTGAGAGAATTGGCTGGTTTCTTTTCCTTTTTCCGTCTCTCCTTTGAAAGACTTATCATTTTTAGGTCGAGTATTGGCAGCGCATGCGCTGCTCTGCGAGCAATGCTATATTGGTGTATGTACTTGAAGCCCCGCCCACTCTCCGCCCATAATTGTCATTAGCTTGTGTCAATGTGCTTTGTTAATGCTGGCTTCTGATTCGTTGTTAGGATTGTTAGTCCCTCCTTAATACCACCATGTCTTCATTTGTAACCTCCCATGAAAACTGGAGCTTTTACTTCGGTTGTTACACGGTCGTCTTTAGTCTGTAAGCACTGTTTTCTTTAATGAGTTTCACTCTTAGTGCAGGAGGGTCAAGCATTTGGAATGCAATAGGTCTAGCATTTGGAGAGTTTCGGCTATTGGCATTGTAAATGACTATGCCTTTTATTTATGTTTTAAAAACCAAAACATAAATAAAAGGTACTGAGAATATCGTGTGCGTCACAAGAACCTTTACAAATCTGGTACTCCAGCAGTCATAGAAAAACAACGTACTAAAAATAATACACCTGATAACTTTGTGTTTTTGTTAACTTCCTCATTTATCATTTTACAGGACTAAAACGGCAACACCTTAAGTATATGTCAAGAGTCTCCAACCTTTTATTTAATAAGTGCTACTTATGATCATTGAAAATCATGCTGAGCTACTAATATTATTAGCAGTGGCGTAACATAGGCCCCGGCAGACCCTGCGGTGCGAATGGGCCCAAAGATCCAAGTGCCCCCTCAGCACAGTACCCTGACCTGAGAGCTCCCGGTGGGGGGGCCTCCATGTACCTTGCAGTGAGGCCCCCTCAAGTTAAGTTATGCCACCAATTATTAGTGTTGTAATACTGTCCACATCAGGCAAGATTGAATTAGTGGTCACTCTGTGTAAGATTACCAGCAGTGATCACCTCAGGGGATCAGGCAAGGTTACCAGCAGTAATATTTAACAAGCATTGGCATAGCCAATTGGTCTCGCCTTTGGGACCTTCTAAGTGTTTAACCATGCAACAGTTGATGTTGTTGCACCAAGGATATTGTGCTGGATAACTAAACACTTATAAGATCCTAAAGGCGAGACCTATAGGCTATGCCCACTCTTGTTCACCTTGTGTGAGTGCAGTAGGTGCCTGGACTGAGCAGGACTGGACTAGAAATGGGGCTCATGGCTTGAGCAGTCATTATATGAGCACCCATGGAGGGTCACTAAAGGGATGAGGTTAAGCAAGGGGGCCGGGACTTTGTGCCCAGCACTATCTCAGCAGTCATTCCTACCTTCCCCATAAACATACATTTCTGGAGCAGTCCCAAACATCCTGTGAAACATGCTAAAACCTTAATGAATTTAATTGGTTTAGAGCTTCCACGCATGGGGTGGATATTTCTTCCTAATAAAGGTGACTATGTTCACTGTGTGACATAGCTCTGTATTGGAGGAAAAATGCTGATATTGTGTGAGACGTGGCCTCCTGTGTACTGGCATGTCTGAATAAGTAATTCAGAACAATATTGGAAGTTTCTTTGCCACCCGACCTTCATTACACTGAGAAACAAAAACAGGACTGTAATGACTGCCAATGAGCATTCAATGTAGTCCTGTTCTTTTTTTCCTATGCGAAACACAGATGGGATGGTAAGGGAACCTTCACTGTATTACTGTATTATGTGACTTATAAAGAAATGCAGATCAGTAAAAGAAAAAAAAAGAAAGCACCTTCTCCTCCCCTTACACTCCAACAGCATATTTTACAGGGAAAGAGGGAGGTGTGAGAAGTAGCATCAAGGAGGGCTATTTGGGAGAAGCAAAAGTGGATGGGTGAACCAGAGGGAGAGGTGGAAGGAACAAGGTCATGCAGTTAAAAAAAGAAAAGAATAAATAAATAACGAGCCCGATCTACAACAATTGGGGACAGGACCGGAATGGCTAACGGGCGTTTTGCAATGCTGCTGAGCTGGGGGCTGATTTTGTTGATGGGAACCTGCGTGTACTGAACAAAATTCGGTTTACTTTGTTTATTTCAATGTACACACAGGTCTCCATCAACGAAATCAGCCCCCACTGCAGTGAAATCATCCCCCAGCTCGGCAGCATTCCAAAATTCCCGGTAGTCAGTCCGGCCCTGATGGGGGAGGGGGCAACACGAAGGAGGGGCTGTCGAAAGGAATAAGAAGCCAAAACACAGGGGAAAGAGCAACAGGCGGAAGGAGTAGAAAGAAGAAAGTGTGACGACAAGGAGCTAATAGAGACTGCTTTTTAAATACTCAATTGGAGGCAAAAGCACACACTCAAGCAGTCAGTATCATTAAATGAAATAGAATATTTGTGAGCTGAGCCAAGATGTGATTGACAAAGTCTGATTTCAATGTCTGAAGGAGGCTGGTCCAAAAAGTTAATGGGGAAGGACCCAGAGCAGGCCCCGAGTTTATTGTAAACAATAGGTCCATCTGTTTTTGCACATGCAACCCTGGCCTAAAAAGGATCAATTTGATATGCTGAGCACTCATGAATACAAACCAGTGGAGTCGGATATTTTAAATGCCTACACTGGTAATATCAGTGCTTGTTATACTCCCCAAGTGACAGGGCAGAAGCGAGGTCTGCAGAAGGAAACGTGCAACCCCAGCCTGGTTCTGTCTAGCCATTCTAACAAGGAGTGCGAGAAGAGGCTGGGGAGTCTCCCTGCAAAAGAATCCCCAAAACAAATATTAGATTAAAAAATGAACAATCATTTAACAAGGGCATTGCCGTGCCCATGACAAACAGACAACACTGAGTGCAGGTTGTTACAAACAAGCTCTGCATAGCTCCTTAAAACAAACACCAATCAGCCAGAAACACCCTGAGGTTAAAAGACCAGTGTCACTGAACCTGAACAATCACATAGTAAACATTCCACGTGCTGTAGCAACTTTGAACACCGAAAGCAGAGTTTTTGCCACATTTCCGTGTTTTGGTAGTTTCTGCTGACATGCGCAGTGCGCTCCTCGACGCTGCAGCCCTCCACTGAATCAAAAGCCCCACCTAAACATTAGGAGGCACCAATTTTAAACTCCATTTGTTTCTGAACAAAACATTTCTGTGAACATTGAAGTTTCCAATAGTTACCTCTTTTTATAAACAAAAGTTTACCATGTTCATTTGTTCGTAATTTTAGGTACAGAGGAAACGAGGTACGATCATGGAACGTGTTGGCTAAACTTAGGGACGGTTAGGATTGGTTAGGATTAACTGATGCACTTTAGTATTAAGCATATTAAACATTCAAAACATTTCTTTAGCGAATAACAGAGGCAGCTGTTGGAAACTTTATTATTCATAGAAATAGTTTAATAATTAATAAATGGAGTACAAAATGGGAGCATTCTGCTGTTAAGGTTACACTGTTTACACTGCGAGTCAAAGAATAGGCAGTACCAAGGTCGATAACGAGCAGAAATTAAGTAGTTTTCTGAAATCAGTAAAGTGCCTATACCAGTTATGGGAATAAACCAAAATCAAGTCACTATCAAATTCTTCATTTATGACGGATTTCTATGTTAAGTCTTCTAAAAAACAATACTAGTGCTTACGAAATGGCTCAGCAAATTAAGCGCTCATGGCTGACATCAGTAGTGAACTGCGGGTCACAACTTTGAATCCATGCTGGGCCAACTTAGCTACTCATCCTCTCGAGGTCAATGAATCAAATGCTGGTAAATTGGGTAATGCCTGAGAACTGTTACCACCTACCAACTTGCAATAAATGACCCGATGATACACAGGTTGGATAAGAAGAGCGTGATAGGCCTCTACAAGCTTGAATCTACCCATCTTAAACCTCGCTATTACTCTACAAGAGTCAGCGCAGATGCAAGATTACCGATTACTGTGACTAGATAGGTGCACCATTTTAAGCCTCATGGACAACACCCAACAGTTCCACCCAGATCACACTACAAACCCACACCCAACCAACTAAATACAGCAATAGCTGACAAAGCCAACACGTCTCGGCTCCAAAAGGATGAGCTATTTGCTTTGGCAATGTTATTTTCGCCAATCACAAATATGCCACATACTTCAAGAAACATGTTCATTCATGCCTGGAAATCTGGGATTGGATTTTCTATTAATTAACACCCCTTTTAAGATGGTCTCTGATATGCAAGCATGCGTTGTGTCACATGCACCTACGTGACCATTTTTATTTAATATTCTAACATGGCATACGACCATGTTAGAACAATAAATTACAATGTAAAAAGCTAATACAAAAAGGAATGGTGCATGAAGGATAATCACTGGATCTAGTAGTGCAGCAGTACTTTTCAGATGCCAGGACCTTGTGAAAAAAAACACACACATGGAGCTGGGCAGAGGAGCGTTGAGAAGAGGGAAATGAATTGAACTTATGAGAAGAAGAAGAAGAAGAACAAGAGCGCGTGCCTCGCGTGGCAGCAGGGGGAGGGGAGAGAGGAGGGGGCCTGCGCAATTCCCTTGCGGGAGCGAGCAGCAAGGGTGATAATTGATAACATATGGCGCCAGCTGCTCGCTCCCGCAAGGGATTTGCCAAACGTGCACGTGTTGCCAACGTTTTGGGGAAAACGGGAACCGATGGCTAAAGGTCTCTTTCCTAACAGCGCATGCGCGCTGCGTAGGCGAGACCTAAAAAGGCTTTGTCGATGTGGAATGCTACTCTGTGGGTCATACATAACAGTGATAGCTGCAATGCCCCTGATATCACATTAATAGTATTTGTATTAAGTATCTCTAATGCCACATGATTTATCACTCCAAAAATCTAGCTTTAAATATATCTTGGAAATTCAACCATTTTTCACCGAACACCAGCGCATGAGTTTTGAAAAATGCACATTTTCATCTCCTTGATTACACTTGTTTAATTTTTGTACACATATTAATTCCACTAAACAAAATCTTCTAATGTAGTAGGCTGGCCCGCACACACAGAGCTACTTAGACTTAACTGGAGAGCTACCAGTAGCACACGAGCTACTCGTTGGACAAGCCTGGTACATACAAATGCAGCAGCACATCAGCATAATAATCCTGTTGGCTCCAGCAGCTCTACTCATAGATGATATACAATACATTTCCTTCATGAGACCTGAAGACCATTGGCTCACAAGTTCACTTACCCCTCCTGTAGCCTGCTTGGCCCTATCCAGCACTGAGAGTTCCTACCTTCCCATATACCTCCACCACGCTCACATATCATGGACTAGCTCCAGTTATGAATTGCTTAACCGTTTGATCACTTACCTGCGAAAGGCCATTTTCTGGTTCCGGCCATACTTCTGGGTCTGCCTAAGCTTTCTAGTCCAGCCACACCTCCCTCATGTGTTGTTCTTCAGCAGTTGCCCACTCTGATGTGATGTATCAACTACCCAGTCTGAATCCTCGGCATTCACACCAATAGGCAATAACTATGGGGGTTAATGCGAAGGTTCATAAATTCTGTGACAGACATTCCTTTTTGCAGACTTCTGAATCAGCAGATTTACGTATTGCTTGGGGAGTTAAGTTCTTTAAGAGCTGGTATTGAAAAATGTGGTTCATTTGTAAGTTCTTCATACCTGGCAGGAAGTGAATACATTTATAACTGTTGATAAGAGCGTTTTGCCAGTTTCTGACCCAATAGTTGCAAAAGGCTTTGCTGCTGCTGAGAATTTCGCCATGTAAAGTTCTTGGTTGCGTCTTTCTATGGTTATGAAAAAAGGCATCGGATAGTGAATAGGGTGACCAACCGTCCGTAAATTTCACGGACTGCCCGTAATTTGGGGCTCAACTGATCGATTACTAACATCGTTGCGCCAGCGCTTGGTTGTTAATCTGCATTGCTGCAAGCATTTTTAACTTTGCTGTTTTAAAATTGTTGTTACTCTTACCAAATTGCACGCTGACTCCCCGGTCCACCGCAGCAATTCATGCTGTTTGTAGTGGAGGGAGGAAAAGCGTCGTTAGTTCCTGGTTGTTCCACGCCGGGCGGCCATCTCTGTAGGGTGACGCTCTAGTCTCCCCCTTCCCCCTGACTACATAAGTGCTCAGCGCCTACGCGCACAAACTGATTGATTACTAACATCGTTGCACCAGCGCTTGGGTGTTAATCTGCATTGCTGCAAGCGTTTTTAACTTTGCTGTTTTAAAATTGTTGCTACTCTTACCAAATTGCACGCTGACTCCCCGGTCCACCGCAGCAATTAATGCTGTTTGTAGTGGAGGGAGGAAAAGCGTCGTTACTTCCTGGTTGTTCCACGCCGGGCGGCCATCTCTGTAGGGTGACGCTCTAGTCTCCCCCTTCCCCCTGACTACATAAGTGCTCAGCGCCTACGCGCACGAACTGATTGATTACTAACATCGTTGCACCAGCGCTTGGGTGTTAATCTGCATTGCTGCAAGCGTTTTTAACTTTGCTGTTTTAAGATTGTTGTTACTCTTACCAAATTGCACGCAGACTCCCCGGTCCACCGCAGCAATTCATGCTGTTTGTAGTGGAGGGAGGAAAAGCGTCGTTACTTCCTGGTTGTTCCACGCCGGGCGGCCATCTCTGTAGGGTGACGCTCTAGTCTCCCCCTTCCCCCAATCTACTTATTCTCCTGCCCGCTCGCGCAGCGGTGATGCGCAGCGGGAGCGCCATAGACGCGCCGAAGAGGCGCCTAAGAGAAGCCAGTCTGCGCCAGTCCGCGTCCAGACGCTCTCAGCTCTTAGACCGTGCCGGCACGATGGTAGGAAACCGTCTCTTATATAGCGCTTCCTCCCTGCACGCTCTACGACCTACTCCCAATTCACTATGCCTACACTCGCTTCCCCCTATAAATACGATGGCCCGATGTAAAACATGTGACTGGGGTATGTTTACTCCTATTATAGGGAAACATTCCTCCATGCATAAGTGGAGGATGTTCCTTCGCAAATGTCGGTCTCTGCCGAAGCATCACACTGAACTGGCCATGCTTATAGAGGAGCTCAATCCAGAAGCCCTCTTTCTAACAGAGACATGGCTTCAGTTAGAGACCGATCCTGCAACAGTATGGGTCACCCCCCAAGGCTACACTCTTAAGCGACTGGATCGCCAGACAGGTAGAGGTGGAGGGCTGGCCATCATCTACAGAGACAACTATAGATGTCGTATCACTCCTTCCACAACACCAGTCTGCGAGAGCCTACACTTCACTCTCGAATTCTCCTCTACCACCACCTTTTCTGGGATTTTAGCTTATCGACCACCTGGTACTCTTAGTAACTTTGTCACTAA
This sequence comes from Lissotriton helveticus, assembly GCF_964261635.1. Classification (NCBI taxonomy): domain Eukaryota; kingdom Metazoa; phylum Chordata; class Amphibia; order Caudata; family Salamandridae; genus Lissotriton; species Lissotriton helveticus. Next base: position 914,421,514 of record NC_136059.1, on the reverse strand, counting down.
TATAACGGATACAGCCCCCAACTTAGTACTCACCTCGGCAAATTTTACCTTGCTGGGTGACTTAAATCTGCATTTAGACGACCCACTTGACTCAGCAGCCAACAGTCTTCGTTCGAACCTCCAGGCTTTCGACCTGCTCCAGAAAGGTTTTCACTCGACGCACACTAAGGGACATCTCCTAGATCATATTTATAGTAATCTAGATAACCTTATTGTCGAGGTACCCATACCACTGCCCTGGACCGATCATTTTTTAATACCTTTTACATGGTCCACAAGCACTCCTCCCATTCTAAAAAATCATAATAAACGCTGGGGAAGGAAATGGGCTTTGCTCCCGCTCCCCAAGTGGACACTGGCTCTCACCGAACATCTACCTCCGAAGGTGACGAATCCCAACACAGCCACTGTCAACTTTGACAACTGGAATTCTAGTTCCCTTGATCAAGTCCTCCCGAAGGAATCCCTGCACTTGATAAAAAGATCCAAAGTCGCCCCTTGGTATTCCCCTGCCCTCAGAACTATGAAGCAATCTTGCCGCAAACTAGAGAGAGCATGGAGACATGATCACTCACTTCCTAAGAAAGTAGAGTATAGAGCTGCAATAAAGCTCTGCAAAAATGAGATAGAAACTGCACAAGCCCAATTTTATGATTCCAAAATTAACCTAGCTGCTAATTCCCCTAAAGAGATTTTTAAAATAGCCAAATCTCTAATTCCCCCCCCCCCCTGAGCGTTTGTCTTCGGATGGCGCACAAACTCGTTGTAATAACCTGGCCACTTACTTTTCCCAGAAGATTCAGACCATTTATTCCTCATTCACCACTGGTAGTGACGATATGGAATCCACCATCACAATAGAGTCTGAATTCCAGTTCCCTGTTTTCTGGACAAACTCCCCCTTCTAGATCCCATCACATTAGATAAAATGATCCCCAAAGTCACCTCGGGATCTCCTAATGACCCAGCACCTCCGCAGACTCTTATCAAGGTCATTGATGCCATCCGCCCGGTCATCCTGGATGTCCTTAATGCTTCCATCACCTCCAACTCCGTCCCAGCCCCATGGAAGTGTGCGATGGTCAAGGCCCTATTAAAAAAGCCTACCTTGGACCAGAACAACTTGGCCAATTTTTGCCCAATTTCCTTACTTCCTTGGATGAGCAAACTGCTTGAGAGGCACGTTAACAACATCTTAGTAGATTATTTAGAATCTAATAATCTGCTATGTGCCTCTCAGACAGGGTTCCGCCCTCAACACAGAACCGAAACTGCCCTCTTAGCAGTGACGGAAGAAACTTGAGCTGTGCTGGACCGGGGAGGAAAAGCAGCCATCATACTACTCGATCTCAGCGCCGCGTTCGACACGGTTAACCATGCCACTTTATTACATCGTCTAAAAGGCATGGGCGTGTCGGGCGCGGCCCTGGAATGGCTGTCCTCCTTCCTGGATGAGCGATTCTTCCAGGTGTTTGAGGACGAGGTAGTTTCCCCCAAGCATCCTCTTAGCTGTGGGGTTCCTCAGGGTACCTCCCTAAGCCCCACACTTTTTAATGCCTATATGCAACCTCTAGCAGAGATAGTTCATCCCTTTGGTGTGCGTATTGTCACCTACGCGGACGATACCCAATTGGTGGTCTCTCTTGACCACACAGAGGGATCGTCCAACACCCTGGGCCCCTGTCTAGAGGCTGTCGCTAAGTGGATGCAACTCTCCTGTCTCAAACTTAATGGAGAGAAGACGGAGATTATGTTATTGGGTAACCCTCCTCCGACTACTTTGGCTTCCATCTGGCCCACATGTCTCGGCGTCCCTCCTCCCCCCAAACATCAGATAAAGAGCCTTGGTATTTGGCTTGATAAAGCGCTAGACTTTTTGGTCCAAGCCACCAAAACAGCCTCCACGTGTGTTGGGCTAATGAAAATGCTCCGCAAAGTGCTCCCTCTGCTACCTTTCCAGGCGAGGACAGTCATGGTTCAGGCCCTGATACTCTCCCGCCTGGATTATGGACATGCTTTATATCTAGGAGCCCCGGCAGCAGTGACCCACAGGCTTCAAGTCACGCAAAACTGTGCCGCCCGATTACTGTTCAACATCCCCCGTTGGCAGTCAGCCAAGAAAGCCCTAAAAGATCTTCATTGGCTTCCAGTGGCTGCTAGAGCACAGTTCAAGGCCATGTGCATTGTGCACAAATCCTTCCACCGAACAGGCCCTGCCATCCTGTTTCCCTTAGTTGTGACCTACGCCCCTTTCAGAGCCCTTCGCTCTGGGTCACTGCATCTAGCGACCACAACTAAAATCAACAAAGCAAGGTGGGGCGGCCGTTCTTTCTCCCACACCGCCGCGAGGCTTTGGAACTCTCTTCCCTTGGCTCTTAGAGAGAATTCCAACCGGATGGCATTCAGAAAAGCCTTGAAAACTCATTTGTTTGCAAAAGCGTGTTGATCCTCCCGGTGGCTCGCCACAGTAATCAATCCAAAGCGCTGCAAGGCCTCCGGGTAGTTTACGCGCTATACAAATATAATTTTTCATTTCATTTCATTTCTTGTCCGTTGTCCGTGAACAAGTCTTTCACGGACGCCTTTTGTCCGTAATTCCAGACGTTCCAGAGAGCTGCCCCCTGCAAGCAGCCTGAGAGTTCTGTAACTCTCACTGCGGGGGCCAGCTCACACTACGGTTGTGATAAGTGGCCTGCAGCAGCCCCTCCCTGACCCAGCAGAGGCTGCTATCGTTCCATTATCATTCTGTATGTCGGCCTAATTATCACATACAGAATGATAATGGGCCAGTGACAGCATTTGCTGGGTCTCCTCCTACACTTACTGCTCTTTTTTTTTTCTTCTAAAATAACTCAATTTATTTGGAAAAAACAAACCGCTATCCAGCTCATCCAGTACAAGGAGTGGTGGAGACATTTAAAGCTTGGATATTATAACAGAGGACCTGCACAAGAAACACATTCATTGGATATGCAAACATAGCCAATCCATAAAATAATCTATTCTGTTACCCCTCAATTGAGGATTAAAATATACGTTGCTGCTTATGTATTACCTATTAAAGTGTGTCAAAGTTCCGGGCTCTTGGGTATTTGTCTTAAGCAAGAAAACATTTGCAACATGTCATTATAATTTTTACAGTAAAAATAATAGACTCAATAGAACATACAGGAACACAGACGTAAAGCCATAACGAACTGTTGGAAAAGAAAAAGATTATGAATCTTTAAAAAAACTGCCTGCATGCAACATAAATGATAATGAACAGTAAATCTAAAATGTTTTTTTTAAAGAAATAGACATCAGACAAGTTGAATAAATCAAAACAAGGAGGCCAACTGAATTAACAAGATGGAAGATTGTTGTGAATATAATGAACGGTGAAAATAATATTAACAAGAAAGACAGATTATGAGAAGGAAATGCGAGTCAGCGTTTAGCATTTCTTAAAAACAGGATATAGTTGCCAAGGTTAGCCTATATAACACGGCTTTCTCGCCGCTAAATGTAAAGCCCATTAAAAACGCACTAGGACACCTGTCAGTAGAACATCACAGAATGATCTATATCTATATAAAATCTTATTATCCTTATGAATTTTTAAAGTCCGAGGCAAGAGGGCGAAATGGGTCCAAAACTAAGAACTGAGGAGTAACTACCATATTTGCAGGGACAAAAACACTCCGTGAATCCAACCAGTTATGTCTGAATATTTTAACTTTAATAAACCCTCAGTATTTCAAAGCTTCATATTATTGGAAGCGTGTAAAGCATATATCCGGGGCATCTCACTATCAAGCACGTCGGTTCTCTAAAATCGACCAGAACTGTACTAAACAATATTGAAAACGCATTGCAAACTCTTGATGGGAGATTTAGTGAAATGAGTGACAAATATATATAAACTAATAGTAGCCAACAACAACTGCTGTTCAGGGACACAAGTGACCCAGAAATAACATTTCTAGGCAAACATGCTAGAGCCCGACAGTACAGAGCAGGGGATGGACCGATCAGAACCCTTCCTTAGGTTTTTCGTTGATCAGTATCATACACGACTATTTCGTCCATTCGCAACCCTGATGGTAGCTTGGCTACTGTGTAATTCTCTCAACTTTGTACATCTGAAGGCACAACACGTCTCAATAACTACTACTTTGATGGCATTTCTATTGCATGGGTCGATGATGCATTCAGAAATACACTCAGTAAGCACTTTTAAACATCACCAATATGGAATGGAAACAGCAATTGACGCAGTACCCAGTGGCAAAGACCTAGCATTGGACAAACTGGTGGCTGAATTTTATGAAACATGCAAGCCTTCCCATCTGCTTGAGGCATACAGTGAGGATCTTGAGATGGGGACTCTCAGAACTCACGGGACACACAGAGGTTACCGGATGCCACAATGGTGGTTGAAGCCCTTTATTCCTGATCTCCCAAATTCCTCCATGTAATGTATCATTCACAGGCACACGTTCACCTAGTGCGTGTATACAGCATAGACACACTTCACAGCACTGTTACCTCCCCTGTACTGTACCAATAACAGGCACACATACACCCAGCACATACATTAAACATGAACACAGTGCAAAGCACTGTATCCTTCAAGTACTGTACCACTCATAGTCACAAACACATCCAGCACATACATTTATCCTGCACGCTCTGCACAGCACTACATCCTTCATGTACTGTACCACACATAGGCACACATACATCCAGCACATGCATTCACCATAGCACTACATCCTTCATGTATTGTATCCCTCTTCTGTACACATACTCCCAGTACATACATTCAGCATGCATGTACTGCACAGTACTGCATTATCACTGTATCGTACATTTTCCAGCCAAAGATACACCCAGTGCAGATAAACCACTCATGGTGCACAGCACTACACACCAAACCCATGCAGGCCAAGGGTGAGTTAATCACACAGCAGCAGAACTTTAACTGAGTGAGCCCTGTAGGCCTCACTCCAGTGACCGGTTAAAAAGGACCAGTTCACTCCTACTGATCACTACATGTTATGCTGCCACAATGACTCTTGTGCTGCCTAACTCCTGGTGAAGGCAGTAGCCTCTCACCACTAGGAGGGTTGCGCTTTGGGCACCCCACCCGGTCCAACAAGACCGCAATCCGCGAGACAGGCCTATGTTATGGTGAACAAGCATGATCTGTGTTTGGCTGTGACAACAACATATCAGCATTAGGGATCAAGGCATCAGTAAAGTTGGGGAACTCAGGGCAGGGGTGCACGTCCATGACCATGAGGAGGACTTTTCTGTCCGAATAGGGACACTTTCTCCTTCTTTGAGAGTGGTGGTGACATCTCTACTACTTAAACCAGATAAGGACGTCACACAAAGTGCCTCCTATTGTCTACCCAACAAACTAAACATAGCATCAGACATCCATGCCCCAATTACATCGTGGAATATGAGGTCTGGGAAAGTTAGGAAGTACACGGCGCCAACCAAGCGAAAGAAATCTAATCAACCCGACATCGCCGAGGCATCAAACGAGGCCAACCACAGATCAAAACTTCAAAAACTTCAAAAATCCGTAAGCTTGCGGGACTATTTTAGAAGAACGCCAGAAAAAATTGTTGCATTATCACAATCAGGCCTTCAAACCTTGGAGGCGACTACATCTACACCTATAACCCCGGCTCAACCAGGGTCGACCCAATCAGCCTCCCCGCAACACTGGGCATTCGAAATAAAAAAGGCGACAGAACCATCTGAAGTCTACATCTTTGGATCTACCCATAACAATTTGCCGAAGAAGCAGCAAAAAGACGAAACCCGTATTGCAAGTAGTAAAAATTCTCAGCACACTTATTTCACCTCGGGCAAGTTTTCCTTGTCCCCAGTAGAGGACAAAGGATCATCCCATTTACTGCAAACCCAGCTGGAGGATATCCTGTGTACAACAAAGGCCTGCTCGGTTTCAACACAGCCCCCTGACACCCGCCAGGTGACCCCAATGGAGCCCTCACCGGTCTTGCACCGGCAAACAACGACGGCGCAAATCCACGGTGAAGTCAACCTCGTGCCTCTCAATAGTAGCTAGCCACCCTCAGCATCACCAACCACTATCACTCCAATCGTGTTGTAAAACGGTCAGGGACAACTGGTGAACAAGATCCTTAAGTATTGCCCGGCGATGTCGCCACTTGAACCCACAGAATATTAACCAATGAAGAGGCAGGCGCTGGAGACGGGAAGGCAGTAAACAAGGTTTATTCTCTCCGGAGGAGAACACGTCAGTTAGACAGCAGGTATCGTCATGAGGTGCTCTAACTGCATCTCTGAGGCCTGGCCTCTTATATACAGGTTTATAACTTTATTACATATAACACATTCTTGGAAATGCTTTGATGTACGGAAAGACTTTCTCGGAATCCCCGCTCCAAGCCCGTTCCCACACACATTTACAGTTGAAGTCCCCACCCCGGTCACAACAGGTGCTGATTATCGCGCAGCAGGATATTCCGCCGATTCGCGGAATGTGGGGGTTCGATCGGATCTCATAGGGTGGTGGCTTTGATCAACTCGGGGGGGTCCTTTGACGAGGGAAGCTTTCTGCTGTACGGGGAGGGGCAACAAGCAGTATCGGCAGAGCTAGGTGTTAGCCTGGGAACGAGGAAGACAAGCGGACACAGGAAAGGGGGTCTTTGTATCAAAGGATCTGGGACTATGAAAGGAACGAAGGGAGGGGTCGCGCTGGGAACAGGATGGGGCTTTGAGGCAGAGCTGTGCTGGAGAGGGGTTTATGACCCAAGGCATGTGAGAGCGGGGGGTTGTTAACGCGCGGGCTGTGCGAGGGCGAAGGGCTAAGCTGGGGGCCAGCGGCGTGCAGAGGGTGGTTCTGATCGAGGCACCTAAGATGGCGGATGCGTACGACAAAAAGTGTGGCATCCGAAAAAGGCAAGATGGCGCAGATAATGTTTACCAAAATCGTACTAGTTTTCCACAGTCCTCCCTTTAACATATCTAGCCAACTTGTCTACTCAATGTCAATCTTCATCAAGTTCTTAACCTCGGCATCATATAAAGCTCCCATGCGTTCGTTTCCAAAGTCCAAAGTCTTAGGGCAAATACAGTTTGCGCATAGTGAACACAGGGGTGGCAGACATTGGATTCCTAAGCATAGACCACATATTACAACTACAGGAATCAGGATAATGGTGAACAGTCTCCAGCCCCAGGTCTTAACGGTGTTCCAGAACCACCCTCCAAGCGACCATTCTTCCTGCTCCTGGTGGACTTCCGAAGAGAGTCTGTGAAGATGTTCGATGGCCTTGTACACTGAGGGCGAGTTGTCCGGTATGTATGTACAGCAGCTGGACCCAATAATGCGGCATGCTCCACCGCGGTCCGCAAGAACCACATCCAGGACAAGGCGGTTCTGAAGGGCCACCAAGCGGACTGCTTGGAGTTCGGCGGTGTTGTTAGCAAAGATGCCAGCCGTGATGTTCATTGTTGTCTCAACTGCCTGGGTCAGATGTCGGATGGCGCGGCTGTTTGCCATCGGGCCCCAGAGAGGAACGAGTCCCTTCATAGCATCGAGGAACTGCGCCCCAGTTGAGTCGGCTTGCTCCATGTCCTTGGCTCGTTTTTGTCTATGGTGATTCGCTGGAGCCACATAAGTCGGAGGAAGGATGAAAGAGATGAAACAAGTGCCCCCCCAGCCTTTGGGGAGCCAGGTGTAAGCTTTTGTGCCACAGACGAAATACATGTTCGGGGACGATACAAAGGAAGGTGGATCCATAGAGTCCAAAGTTCTGGTAAAACGGCAAGCACTGTGACCCACCGGTTGTGTCCCAAGTCCTTCTATGCACAGGTGGCCTGTGACGTTGATGACTGACAGGGCTACAGTCAGGGTGGCGGCCGTTCGTTTCCGCAGATAGGAGAAGGTGGGCCTGATTGGATTGTTGAACACCTGCATTTCGACTCGCTCTTTAGCAGGGATGTCCATTTGGGTGGAGTCGTTGGAGGTCTGCGGACAGAAATGTGTCTTTGTTCTGTTTCGCCTGACCCCGTGAGAGAAATGCATTATGGTTTTGCTGGAGGTGGTGTTGTCCTTATAGCTTTCTTGCAGGAGGATCAGCCAAGCAAGGCAGGAGCCATGAACTGAGAAAGGTGAAGGGATGAATGGTATCGAGTGTCCAGTAGCGTGGGGTAGCAACCCACAGATCCAGCAGTTGGTGGCATTGGTGGCGAGATTGTGCTGGTGGAGTAATTGTACGAAAGAGTTATTCCAAAACTCCTTTCGCCTCTCTCGGAGTTGAGGAGAGAGCGAAATCAGATAATGTTCCTTTATGGTGGTAGGCCGGGCGGTGGTCAAGAATGTTTCGTGAGCAGGTGCATTCTCTTCCACAATCCAGAGTGTGGTCATGAGGAGAAAGCAGAGGAGGATGGTGATGAAGAGTGCAATTGTCTTTGAGCTGTGGAGTCTGTCTGTTCTTGGGTTTCTGTAGTGGGTATTTCCTGTTGTCTCCATCATCTTTTTATTTGGCGCTTCCATCATCTTCTTATCTGGCGCTTCCATCATCTTCATCTTCAAGGTGCTCGGTAGTGGGCAGAACCACAGACTTAGTTTAGCTTCTCTCCAGGTAACCCTTGGTAGTTTTGGGGTCACCGTTCTGAGACTCTTTAACCTAGTCAGTGGCCTACTTAGCCGAAGCTCCCTCCTTTCGACGCAGGAAATACCCTTCTCGAGATGGCACAGTGGGATCAGAATGTTTTGAAAGTTCAAGTGTCTCTGTGTCGGGATAGCAGCTCAATGCTGGTCGGTCTTTGTTAAGGAGCTCTTCTTGGGTACTGACGTTGTCTGTCGTGGCCAGGGCTGAGGAGACCTTTTTGCAGTGATGGGCGTGCAGCCAGTGCTTCTTCCCCTCCACTCGAAGAGCTGTCCGAGTGGTGATCAACACTTGCCAGGGGCCCATCCACAGGGGTTCCAAACTCTTTGACCGCTGAAAATTCCGGATCAGCACGAAATCCCCAGGTTGGATGGCGTGACCCGGACCCCTGGAAGCATCGGGGATGGCCTGCTGCACCTGCTGATGAATGACAGACAGAGTTTCAGTCAATTTATACAGATAATCAGACATTAGGACGTCCGGGACGTCATGAATGGAAGTTGGTTTCGGTGCAGACCAGATACTCATGGGTCGGCCAAAAACAACTTCATAAGGGGTTAAATGATGTTTAGTGGGAGTGGAACGCATCGATAGCAATGCCAGTGGGAGGGCGTCTGGCCACTTCAGACCTATGGTAGCCACTATCTTGGCCAGTTTAAGCTTCAGTGTGGCATTGTGTCGTTCAACAAGTCCAGCAGACTGGGGGTGGAAGACTGCGTGGAACTTCTGTTTGATGCCCAACCCCTTTAAGATGAGTTGGATGACTTCGGCTATGAAGTGGGGGCCATTATCGCTCCATAAAATACGACATAGGCCGTAACGGGGGAAAAACTCCTTTAACAGTACTTTTGCAGTGGCCATAGCAGTGTTGTCACGAGTTGGATATGCTTCCACCCATTTGCTAAAGGCGCACACCACGACAAGTACATATTTCAGGCCTTGACATCTGTCTAGTTGGATGTAGTCCATCTGCAGGACTTCGAACGGGTGATCTGGGACCCCAAATCCCCCCCGGGGTACTACAGCTCCCTTCCCGGGGTTATGTTGCAGGCATATCAAGCACTGTTGGACCAGACGTTTGGCGGAGTCTGTGATTTTATCATTGTGCCAAACTCTGGAGACAAGTTCGATCATGGGGGCTGAACCTATGTGGGCAGGGGAGTGTGCCATAGTCAGTATGGGAATCAGGTACGAGTCAGGTAGCAACCATTTGTTCGTGTCTCTTGTCCACCAGCAGCCTTCGTCATCTTTCAACCCCACCCGTGCCCATTCAGTCAGTTCGTGCTGTGTGCTAGCCATTTGAATGTCTCTAATAGTGTCCCTAGCGTCAGTCCATTTTTCTGCTTGTGACCTGGTCACGTACATACGTGTTGTCGTCCTGTTTTCAGCTGTCGTTCGGGCAGTGATGTCGGCTAGGGCATTTCCCTGTCCAATGATGTCTGTCACCTTTTTGTGTGCCTGGCATTTGATGACGGCAAGCTTCTTGGGGAGGAGGACAGCTTCGATCAAGGCGGAGACTAGATCCCCGTGTAAAATGGGGGTGCCGTGTGAGGTCAGGAATCCCCTTTCCCTCCAAAGGAGCCCAAAATGGTGAACCACCCCAAAGGCATACTGGCTGTCGGTGTAAATGTTCGCTGTGGTTCCTGCTGCCAGAAAGCAGGCTCGTGTCAGGGCAATCAGTTCTGCTGCCTGGGCCGATCGTTGCGTGATACGGGCTGTCTCGACTACAGTTCGAGCCGTGGTGACCGCATAGGCAGCGGAAGTGGTGCCGTCGGGGAGTTTGATGCAAGAACCGTCCACCCACAGCTCCCCGTCAGGGTCAGGGAAGGCCGTGTCTCTGAGGTCAACCCTACTCCTAGTCTGTTCGTCCGTAAGGGTCACGCAGTCATGCACGGGGTGTACATTGGGATCGTTCTCTGGCAAGGGTAACAGAGTTGCCGGGTTCAGTGTGGTGCATCTTTTCAGGGTGATGTGGGGTGCAAGCAAAGTCAGTTCGTATCCAGTCAGTCGTGCACTAGTTAGGTGTTGTGTCTTGGTTTGGTTCAGAAGGGTGTCAACTGCATGGGGTACCAGTACCGTGAGGGAGTTCGAGAGTACGATCCCCTCACTCTGTCGGATAGAGATTGCAGCAGCAGCTACAGCTCGAAGGCAGGCAGGCAAGGCTCTGGCTACAGGGTCAAGAGTGGCAGAGAAGTAAGCACATGGTCGTTGCTTTGGGCCGATGGCCTGGGTCAGGACAGATAAAGCACACCCCTCCCTTTCGTGAGTGTAAAGGAAGAAGGGCTTTTTGTAATCGGGGGTACCTAGGACAGGGGCCGAGCAAAGGGCATCTCGTAATTCCGTGAAGGAGGTTTGACACTCAGCGGTCCAAGGGAGTGGGAAGGGGACGTCTTTACCTAGCAGAGAAAGCAGCGGTTTAACTACGAGGCTAAAGTTTGGTAACCATTGTCGGCAGAAGGAGGTGAGGCCTAGTAGGGAGCGAACCTGTTTCTGGGTCTGAGGGACAGGGGTTTCGAGAATGGTTTGGATTCGATCAGGGGTGAGTTTCCTTCCTTCTTTGGACAAAAGGTGGCCTAGGTAAGTGACTTGGGGTTGGCAGAATTGTAACTTCTTCTTGGAGACCTTGTGGCCGTTTTCCGCAAGGAAGTGTAGGAGTTGAAGGGTGGTTGTGACGGCTAAGGGAGCGGTGTCGGCTGCCAAAGGATGTCGTCGACATATTGCACTAACACCACTCCGTCGGGTAACTGGACTTGATCCAGTTGTCTCTTGAGGGCCTGGCTGTAAATGCTAGGGCTTTCCGTGTAGCCCTGGGGTGCTCGGCAGAACCTATATGAGCGATTTTTCAGGGTGAAGCCGAAGAGGTATCGGCTATCTGGGTGGATGGGGATGGAAAAGAATGCGTTTTTGAGGTCAATGACAGTGAAGGTGGTGGCAGTAGAAGGAATCAAAGTCAGGATGGTGGTGATGTCTGAGACCACAGGGTACTGGGGTACTACCACTTTGTTGATCTCTCGAAGATCGATGATAAAACGGTATGCCTTCTCATCTCCCTCTCCTTGTTTCTTGATGATGGGCAAGATTGGGCTATTGCAAACGTTGCTTACCACTTCCTCTACCACTCCTGCATCTATTAGTGACTGAATAATCTTTACCAATGCCTTCTCGCCCTCGGGCGATATCCGATATTGTGGAAGTTTCGGGAGTGTTGCATCGGTTTGGACAGTAATGCGTACTGGGTCAATCAACATGCGCCCTACGTCCGAATCCGTTTTGGCCCACAGATACGGAGGCAGGGTGTCGAGCAGGGATGTGTCAGCATCGGTGATGGAAAACATGCGTCGGGGAGGGCAATGTCTAAGCAGAACAGGGTTGTCGTAAAGAAAAACTCGAACTCCGTCCTGGGAACATCTGATTGTCGCTCGGAAGTGTTTCAATAAATCAAGTCCCATAATGGCGTCGGGGCTATTCGAGGAAAGCAAAAACGTGGTGTCAGTGGTGTTATTTTCTACATCAAAGAGGATCGGGGCAGACAAAGGGTTAGTGGAGGGTGTTCCATCGAAACCTGTCGATGTTATAAGTGAGCCAGACAAGGGTGCCCCCGGAATCAGTCGTTTAGATAACGCACTACGTGTTGCGCCAGTGTCTACCAGAAATGGAGACTTGGTGCCCAGGACCTTAGCAGTGACATAAGGGCCTTGCTGGTCAACATAGAGCTCGACTGGATCCCTCCCTTGCCCCTGGCAGTCCTATGCAAAGTCGTGGGCGTCATCGTAGTCAGATTGCTGGTATTGGTTCTGTCGGGGTCGATCAAATGTATTGGGTCTGCCTGATCTGTCGTTAGTCGTGTCGTTTGGAAGCCCTCGCTGTTGTCCCTTATTTCTTGGTCCATTTACTATGTCTTTGGGGTCTTTGTTTCTGATTATTTCCAGAAGAACTGGGCACTGGGATTTCCAATGGCCAGTTCCTTTGCAAAAGGCGCACTGGTCCTGTCTAAGGTCTGTACGTCCGGGATGGGGAGTCGAAGTTCGGTCCTGGGGAAATGTAGCCCTAGGGGCGTTCGTCTGGTAGTTTCCCCGGTATTGGTCTCGCCCTATAGTCACCCCTTGCAGTTGGGCCATCATCACCCTCTCTTTCAAGTCCTTCTTCTTTTTCTCTGTTGCCCTATCGTTTTCATTTTTCTGATGTTCATAATATTGGGCCATCTGGAGGATAGCCGTAGGTTTGGAGGCTGCCCAACTACTCTCGCTAGCTTGCAGTTTCTGGGAGACCTCCGACAACAGACCCTTGACATAATTCTGGACAAACAGATGGTGTCCGGTTGCAGTGGTCATGTCCTGGCCGCTGTAATCGGAGAACACCGTTTCAAACCGGGAGAAGTATTCCGATACATCCTCCTGGGGTTTCTGGCGACAGGCCGTTACTATCGACCAATCCACTTTCTTTTCTGGAATCAGGGTTTTTAATTTCAGTACAATTTTATCTGGAAGGTCTAGAATGGGTTTTAAAGGCTTTTGCCCAGGTCCTCGTTGTTTATCGAAGGTATCGAGTTGTGACCAGGTATGTCCGAACAGCTCAAGGTGGTCGACTTTCCGGATTTGCTTCCACACATCAGCTGGTAGACATAACCCGAAAAACAAGTCGATGTCAGCCAAGGTCATGATTGTTGAACCTAGGGCTGTACCTAATTCAGTATAGAAGGCAGTGGGGTTTTTACGCAGGTCAGGCAGAGATTTCCGGAATGTCAGAATCTCTTGCCGGTCCCATGGCTGGTAGACCCAGTTGTACACTACCCTTCCCTTTGCATCTTGGTTGTTTGCATCATCGTGAGTCCCTGTTCCTCGGGGAGGAACCCAGTAAGGGGCAGCCTCTCGTATCGGCATCATGGTGTTAGATTGCTCAGTTTGTGGTCCGGTCGCCACGGATGTCGGGGATTTAGTTCCTGATTCTCGTTCAGTGAGGTGGCGGAAAACCTCAAGCGTACGCGTGAGGAGGTCCGTCACATCATTCTCGCCCTCATCCCCGATATCGACCTTCCGGTACAGAGTCGTTAGGCTCTCGGGACCTTGGTCTCGATATCGGTCCTCATATGCGTTCAAGACATGGTAACACAGTCGTGCAGTAAAGTGTCGTCTGTGACTCCCTGTATATGATTTAAACATATCCGTGATGTACTCTTCACCTTCCTTCCTTTCTACCAGTGTCCTTGCTATCTTGTCGATCCCTGTTAGCTCATCTTTGCTTAGTCTGTTCGTTCTCGCGGAACCGGTCCTTCGGGTCTCAGGGTCACCTAACGTTGTCGTTTGTGGAGTATTTGGTGCAAGAGGTTCGGCCGGTACAGAGGCCATGGGGGCCGAAGCTGTGGCACTACCTTCGTTTGTACCAGGGGGTGGTGAGTGTTGTGCTAAGGGTTGGGAGGGGGCATATGGAGGGGGCATGTAGATGATCGGAGGACCTAACAGCAGATCATCGTTGGCTCGTTGTATCGAGGGTAGATCAGGGTAAAGCGTGGAGGGCGTTCTAACCGGACACTGGCTTGAGGTTTCCCTTTCTAACTTCTGTTTGGCTTTCTCCCTTTCCTTTATCTCTTCTTCTAATTTCTGAGCAGCTAGGTGGGCTGCTTTTCGCAGCTCTTTTTCCAACCTACTCTCAATTTTCCTTCTACGTTGTTCGGTTTCTTTGCGCCACATGCCGAAACTATCGAGCATAGTGGGTGTTGTCTTGTTTTTACCAAGGGCTGTTTCTAGCGCATTTATTTTGTCATTATCAAAGGATCCTATCAGTGGCCACTGACTTTCTTGATTCTTTTTCGTATATTTATGCCATAGTTTGTTATAGGCTATAGCGATCAATCCATGCTTCATGAACATGTCCTTATTAGGGGTGCCTTCCAGTGGAGCCGGATGGTTCATCTCTAATAGGCGGTCCGGGCTAAACAGGCTACTAATCAGTGGGGAGAAGACAGACATGACGGCTCGCAATGAGGGACAAAAAGTCAGCACTGCCTATCTTATCACTGTGTGCAAAGACTAGACAGAATATTGCTATTCTACGTTGTTTGCAGGCAGTGAATACCTCATGGACCAATATCAAATAGTCAATGTTCGGTAATAAATAATTCAGTGGGGAGAATAAGTAGGCCCGCAAAGGTCTGCGTTACCTTACCCTTTCGCTATCTGTAAAAAGAGGAGGGGGGAGCCTTTCCTGTTTGCAGACAGAGAATCTCCAGAAAAACAGTCCGCGAACAATAGTTCAGTTTCAAATAATTAATCAGTGGGGGAGAAAGACAGGCGCGGCGGTTGCATTACCTATCCTCCACTGCTTGCAAAGAGAGAGCCTGTTGTTTTCTCCGTTTGCAGACAGCGGATCTCCAAATAAATTAACGATGAGTAATACTAGTATTTTCTAAACAATTCAAATAATCATTTTGCCATTCGTCGTGTTTACACGACCTTACCCGGACCGCATGGACAGTTTCTTGTCTTCCGAATCCAGCGCCCGATCGTCCTCTTTTCCTCGTAATCTTCGCGGCACTCCTGATGGTTCCCAGTCAGGACCGTAGATCACTCGAGAGAGGTCTGTTCGGAACCAGTGAAGTTCGGATGATCGGCTGTCAGACGAGGGTCTATCGGACAGGTGCACTTCCCGATCGTTGCAGTCGTTCACTCTGTCGTCAGGACCTCTCCCACTGGATCCACGAGTCGCTGATGGGCCCCACGTTTGGGACGCCAATTGTAAAACGGTCAGGGACAACTGGTGAACAAGATCCTTAAGTATTGCCCGGCGATGTCGCCACTTGAACCCACAGAATATTAACCAATGAAGAGGCAGGCGCTGGAGACGGGAAGGCAGGAAACAAGGTTTATTCTCTCCGGAGGAGAACACGTCAGTTAGACAGCAGGTATCGTCATGAGGTGCTCTAACTGCATCTCTGAGGCCTGGCCTCTTATATACAGGTTTATAACTTTATTACATATAACACATTCTTGGAAATGCTTTGATGTACGGAAAGACTTTCTCGGAATCCCCGCTCCAAGCCCGTTCCCACACACATTTACAGTTGAAGTCCCCACCCCGGTCACAACAGGTGCTGATTATCGCGCAGCAGGATATTCCGCCGATTCGCGGAATGTGGGGGTTCGATCGGATCTCATAGGGTGGTGGCTTTGATCAACTCGGGGGGGGTCCTTTGACGAGGGAAGCTTTCTGCTGTACGGGGAGGGGCAACAAGCAGTATCGGCAGAGCTAGGTGTTAGCCTGGGAACGAGGAAGACAAGCGGACACAGGAAAGGGGGTCTTTGTATCAAAGGATCTGGGACTATGAAAGGAACGAAGGGAGGGGTCGCGCTGGGAACAGGATGGGGCTTTGAGGCAGAGCTGTGCTGGAGAGGGGTTTATGACCCAAGGCATGTGAGAGCGGGGGGTTGTTAGCGCGCGGGCTGTGCGAGGGCGAAGGGCTAAGCTGGGGGCCAGCGGCGTGCAGAGGGTGGTTCTGATCGAGGCACCTAAGATGGCGGATGCGTACGACAAAAAGTGTGGCATCCGAAAAAGGCAAGATGGCGCAGATAATGTTTACCAAAATCGTACTAGTTTTCCACAGTGTCACCAGTTTTAAGCCCCTTGCACATGATATTTTCGCCACCGGGATTAACAAAGGTCTCACTGCAAAATCAACCAGAACTGCCGGAATCGAATAATCAGCTTATTTCAGACTTATCTCTCTTTTTCAAGACCAATCGAAATTCTCCCAGGCACACCTCAAACGAAAAGTCTAACCCCGAAGAACACACAGTAACCAGTGCCTGGCCGGAACTCCTCCAGACTCTCCAACAAACCGTCAACGCATTAAACTACCATTCGGTAAAACTGGAGGTGCAGGTTGACCTGCTAAACACCCTGGCATTATTCACGTCTGGGATCAACAGCAAACTGGACAAACTAAACAATTTAATTGTAAGGGCACAAGCATCTGCGAAGCTTTCCCAACCAGTCTGCTGCTGCTCCCCAATCATAGACTCTCTTTCTCTGCTCCCAGAATGCCTGGCCACTGTCATAAGGGAAGTGAAGCTGATAAGGGGAGGAAACGTCAGCACTACACCTCCCTCCCCTCCACAGCAAGAACAACAACATCTCGCACGAGACGGGCAGAGCCACTATGGCCAATTACAACCAAAGCTGACAGATGACAACGGCCCATCACCGACCTTAACCGGGCCCACAATCGGCCCAGATCAAGCCGTGACCCGGTCAAAAGATAGCCCAGTGCTCCAGACCGCTCCAACAGTGGAAGTTCCCCCACCACTCCCCCCATTATGCAGCAAGAGAGAGCGCAAACGCCAGCGTAAAATAAGAAATAAACTCAGGGCAAGCACTAACGTGGTCCACCAGAAACTCTTCCCTCTTTTTCTAAAAACAGAAAACAAAAAATCCCCTATCACAACTATCGCATCATCGCCTACGACACATTACAATGGAGAACTCCCAGTAACAGCTACTCAACAACTAGCGAGGAGTCACCAGGATCAAAGTAATGCAATCATGTACCTAGAAATGGACAATCTTGGCGTACCTATAGAAAACATAACGACGAACTCAGATAAGATAAGTGCAACTGGGCCCAAAATGGTAACAGGAAAACCTAAAGTTCCAACAGCTCCAACTTCATCTGGCACGGACAATGTAATGTTAAGACCAAACTTTTCTAAAACCATTTGTAATAATTTAATAACCTTGACGAGCTACAGCCCACCGTTGAAGGCGGCCCCTCAAATACTGACACAACAGACACACGAAACTAAACCAGTTATACCACCCGAAAAACTGGACAACCTGCCTCTAAGCGCATCGCATGGGATCAATAACGACCCATCGCGCCATCAGATCTTATTGGTTCCTGAATACGAATCCAAGGGTCGACATGACATTCTCAATAGATCGAACCTGATAAAACTTGTGGAAGGTATCCCAGGGCTCGCAGGGCTGTCAACGGACAGCATAGACTCCATCAAATTCCTTCCTCCAAGAGGCAACCAACCATCAGAAGTCACTGTGGCGACCTTTAAATCGTCCAGCTGGGCAGGAGCGTTTTTGGAGCATAAGTCCATCCTGCGAAACTGGGGAATTAGAGTGTATCCATATTTCACGCCAGGGTATCCAACTTCCCTGCTTACCAGATCGACTCCACCGAGAGAACTAACCTCCACCAAACCAACAGTACAAGCGAGGCCCTACTCCATTCTAAAAAACGCGTCAGGACCAGAAGTCCAAATCAAATCTTCTGAAAAAGATGGCGCCCAGGTTGATCCAAGCCAAGGCTGGGGGTGGCTGCCAGCGCTCCTGTCCTCAAAAAATGCAAACTGACCGTTCGTGGCCAAGACGCAGGTGAAAAAACATAAACTCCCCGGAAAACCATACTCGGTAGTAGAATCACAGTCAAAAACAGATAACAGGCAGGGGCCGTCGCCCTTCTCATTGTGCTCATGGAATATCAGTGGGCTCCACCAAAAAACCTCTAACAATGACACTCTGGCCTTCCTATGCAAACACGAAGCAATTGCATTACAGGAAACCTGGGCCACAGAGGGCCGCCCCATCGCAGGCTACATTGAATTTCAGAAGCCAGCACTAAGGGACAGCCACTATGGTCACCCCATAGGCGGTCTGTCTACATATATTTCTAATAACCTAAAAGGTTTATTCAACCCCCTTTCACTTAAAGAAGATTGGTTACTAGGGGTCAAAATCAACCCGTGGAGGAAGCAGCGCCCACTCTATCTTATAAATGTTTACATTAACCCCAGTACTTGAACCAAAAAAGATCACTTGGCCCGCCTTAGTGAAATCATGAACGATATTGCAACAGAACACCCCAATTTGGATTGTATTGTCACGGGGGACTTCAATACCAACTTATTTCAGGGGAAAGCTGCAGACATGGAAGGGCCGCCCTGACAAACATCATTGAGGCCATGACCCAAACTAAACCTTTGAATCAAGCTCTCAATAAATTGGGCGAGCTCTCTGTGAGGAGGCTACTTGGTTATGAATGGAAGGTCAACCGGCGACACTCCTCCAAATTGGACCTGGTCTAACGGAAGCAAAAAATCTTACCTAGATTTCACCATTTGTAACTCAGAACTATTATTCAATTTGGACAGTTTCTTTATCCATACACGGTCAGAAAGCGACCACAGGCCGCAGGTTATTACGCTTAATACAAAGATAGAATTCCATAAAACGGAGCCCGCAACCTACAAGGGAATATATTCTGAAAATCTAAAGCGTCTCAAGTGGAGTGAGAATAACAGCAAGCACATCTTAACAGTAAGCAAGGATTTTATTAAAGGCAGATTCGATCAAGACGCCACTCCGACAGTGAAATGGTCGCTGTTTTGCTCTCATCTGATTAGCAGCTTTCCAGCGATAGTGCAGGGCTCAAGCCGTACTCCACCAGCCAAGCTCACAGTTTCCATTGACACAAAGTCTTTAAAGAGAACGAGAAATAACGCTTTAAGGTTATTCTTAAAATTTCCGCGGAATAGCGCCTACCATACAACTTACCAACAAGCCCAAAAAGCATTCAGGAGGGCAATCACCCAAGAGAAAAAGGCGCAGGAATCCCAATACTGTGTCGAATTGATGTGGGAGAGCAAGAAAAAAAACTCGAGGAAATTTTGGGCACTCGTGAACCGCACCAACCCAAACCTGACAAATTTTGGCTCAGCAAACATTCAGGAAGCGGAATGGGTAACTCACCTAATGGTCCACTTTCAGGTACAAGATGATTTGGGCCACGGTGGACCACCCAGTGCACATGGCACTGGTGCTAGTGTAACATCAAACACTCCTTTTGTTCCAGTACAAGAGCCCACCGCGGAATATGTATTATCCAAAGAAAGAGTCATCAAAGCAGTGACAAAAGGGAGACAAGACGGAGCACCAGGCCTGAACGGCCTCCCACAGAGGTTGTTTAATTCAGATATTCCCTTCTGGTCCACGGAGCTAACAAACCTTTTCAACTACACCCTGACGACAGCAACAATCCCGGACTCATGGCGTGGTGCAATTATCCACCCTATCCACAAATCCGGATCACGTGCTGCCCCCAAAAACTACAGATTAATTGCCCTGTTGGACATAGAGGCGAAACATTATGCTGGGCTTATTCTGGAGGACCTTTGGCAATGGGTAAAGGACCACAATCTGATACCACTGAACCAAACAGGGTTTGTTGCCAATTCAGGAACCATGACAAATCTATTAGCAGTTTCTACCATCATCGACAAAGCCATTTTAACAACTAGTCCAGTATTTTGCTGCTTTGTCGATTTTAAAGCCGCTTTTGACAGGGTTCCCAGGGCACTACTCTGGGAAAAATTGAGGCAGTGGGGAATTCCAGACAAAATCCTGAACCCTATTATCCAACTGCACACTAGTACCTGGGTTCGAGTGAAGTTAGGGTCCGGTACACATCTCTCGTGAAAAATCATGACCTCAAGAGATGTTAAGCAGGGATGCGTGCAGGCCCCCCTTCTCTTCAATCTTTTCATAGCAGACTTGTCAAGCACCCTAGACAAAGTAAACAGTCACCCGCCCAAAGTAGGAGGCACGGCACTATGTAATCTTTTATATGCCGATGACCTGGCCCTGTTCAGCCATACAAGGGTAGGGTTACAAAGGCTTCTCGACTCACTGTTGCAATACACGTCGATTAACCAACTAGAAGTCAACATGAAAAAGACCCTGATTGTTCCGTTTGTCAAGAAACGTTACGGAGGTGGTGGCTGGTCACTAAACAAAATAAGCGTCACCATTGGCTAATCATACAAATACCTAGGCGTCCATTTGGACTCCAGGGGTAACTTTATAAAGCAGAGTAACGTGATTGCAGCCAAAGCCACGGCACTAATGGTATCATTGTCCAAGCTGTCAATGAAACTCTCAGGCCCAACCCTCTCTCCCCTATTAGAAGTCCTAAGAGCAAAGATCGGCCCCACATTATCATATGGTATAGAGACCTTTAAAGGTAAAATGAACACCGCCTTAAACAAACACACAACAAAAATCTACAAAAAGGTACTCCATCTGCCAAGTTCTGCATCCCCTGCTCAGGTCAGACTAGAGTTGGGGCTAACTAATTACGATGCCCATAATCTTGGTACATACCTCAAGCTCTGCCACAAACTAAGACAGGCTGAATCTGGCACACTAGAATCTCTAGTCTGGAAAGAAATGAATGAGAGTAACCCAGGAGGATCATTTGGCTGCCTTTTAAAGGATTATATCCACCAGCTGTCAGCCGCTGCCCTCTGGGCGCTCAATCCTAGCCAGTCTGCCTTTAAAAAAGCAATTAAAAAATGTGTGAGATCTATATCTCTCGCTACTGATAAAGCCCTTCTCACGAAACGCAGCCATTCTTGGGCAGTAGTTAACTCCTACAAACAAGTATCTGCAGCTATGTATTTTTCCATCACATTTTCACTCCATTTAAAGCGCAGTTTCATCGCTCTAAGAATGGGGGACTGGCGCTTTCTTCAAAATCTACCCATCTGGCGTCGTATGGAGGATGATACAACCTGTAGAGGATGTGGGTTAGCGACAGAATCAATTTTGCACGTGGTCTGTATCTGCCCTATCTTTAACTCTCAACGCAGGCGCATGCTTAGGCCAGAATGGAACAGGTTGGGGGTTCGGACCTGTAGGCATGCTATCATTGCCGCTTTGTCCATGGACAATACTGTTTTAAACATAAAATTTGCTAAATTCATTCAGCAAACGTATTGTTGCCTTAATATAAAGAGAACTGCTATGGTTTTGCCACAGACCTTTTAGATTAAACAATGTACTGTAATAGAAATCCCCAAAGACCAGGAGGGTCGCAACATCAATTGAAACCCTGTAGCATGCGCCTTTTATGGTCTGATTTTATAATTGAACACGACGGGAGATGTTTGAGACACTTTAGGTCATGTTTTATAAAACAGTTTAAATTTTTATTCTTTATGCTTTTTATGTCTGTATGGGTTTTCCTTTTAAACTATTTTTCTCACAAAACTGTACTCAATGTGATTTGGGAAAAACTTTTAAAGATATTGTTTTATATCTAAATAAAGATCATTATTATTATTATCAGACATCCATGCCTTCAGGAAGCAACTTAACACTTACTGCTCTTTGCAGGGATTGATCAAGTGTGCAGCAGCATTGCTCAGTGGGTGTCACCAGCTACCACTGCTATACCACTTTCATTTCAAGGGGGTACATGAATGGCTTCTGTTAATCAGGGGCCAGTGGAGCTTTATATGCTCCTGTTTATGCTGTACCTCCTCAAGGCCCGTTTTAGTTATTCCTTGAGGGGTGTAGTGGAAATACTGCTCTGCAGAGGATGGCAGAGCAGAGGTATGAATGAAAACTTAAAGTGTTTCCGTGCAATTTGCCACAAAAACGTTTTTATTCGACAGTGCGGTTGTAACGCTGATAGATCTCAGAATGGCACACTATACCATGGAAAACAGGCTATGATGTACTGTGATAAGTATTCAAATACACATAAAAAAGGAACTCTTTCAGGCTGATGCAGGGCTTTCCTGTTTATGTTATTAAACGTCCTGCTTTTTATATCCACTGTGTTGTTGGGCACTACTGCTTAGGGAACACCTCTGGGCTGTAGAAACAGGACTCCTGAGGCCACACACATGGACTTTTTTTTATTTATTTCAAGTAATTTTTATTGAGTTTTCCAAAAATGGATGACGATGAATGTCAATTTCACTACTGTGCGGTGGTAACCGTCATTGTTTGACACACATGGACTTTTGCACAGATTTGATAACGGTAATTACAATCAGTTCCATAACAATAAGCAACTGTTATTTGTCAAGAACGCCAAGAGGCAGCCTCGAATGTGAGCGTGCAGTACACACAAAAAGGTAATATTGTGTTAACAATATATTAAAAGACAACGATAACTATCAGGTGCCTGTGATGGCAGAATTAACCTTCTCAGCTACTCTATGAGAACGGATCTTTATCATTTGCAAGTGATTTTATCATCTAATCATTTGTTAAGTAAGAGCTTCACAGTCCTCATTTTTCAGCAGAAACAAACAGTGTTAGTTATCTCCCATGCACTCTCCTGTCAAGTCTTAACTAATGTACGCAGCTATTTGCTTGATAAGTTGCAACAACTCCATAATGCAGCCGCTCGCATAATTTCTTCCAATAAGCAACAGCTATTATTAAAGGAACACACACAATTAAATCACTCTGTATAGTACACATTGCCATCTGGGCTCAATTATTTCCTTTTTTCCACGCTTTAAAATGTATAAACCTCAGAAAGCACTGCAGACCGCAAAAAACATGTTGCCCGGTGCATGAAGATTCAGACCAACTAGGCAGAGTGGACATACATTTTAATTTTCTGTGGCCTGAAATGGAATGCTTTCTGCTGCCTATTAGGGATCTTGGAGTTCTGACTGTTGAAAGGTAGACTCAAAAGCCAGCTCTTTGAGCAAGCATGTCACCTATTCTTTTAATACACTGCACCTGTTTAATATCGCTGGTAAAGAAATCATGAGGTCAGTCTCTGAAGTTAGGGCGCTTTATAAACATCCATGGAGTAGCACGTTGCGAAAAAGAATAAATAAACTCTAAAAAGGTAGAAAAAATATTCCTGGCTCAGGTAATCATCTTTAAAGCTCATGCTGAAAACCAAGAAAACTTGAGATAAAACAAAGTGATACCAGCAACTGGATCAATAACATGACCCCAGCTGCCCGCAAGTGCTTGCCATCTCACTACCATCTTTAAAAAAGTGCCACTCATGAATAGCAAGTTTTGAATCAGCTGCAGATGTAACCATCTCTGTGGTATTGTTAGAGTAAAATATTTAGAAAGGTAATTAGGCATCAGACCATGCAGTGCTTTCCATACAATGCATAGTACCATCATCTTAGTCTGGGACGTCACTAATAGCAAAGACAAAGGCAGTGGCGGCTGTTAACATTTGAAAGTGCTAACAACAAAAAGGCAACTAGGACTTGGGGCGCTCAACTGTGAGTATGGCTAAGTTATAGTTTAAACGTTATTTTTCTAAAAGATTGCTACAAGACTGGGAGGAAGGTTACCTAACTTCCTCAAGTAATCTCGGATAACTCCAAGATATAAGACTAA
This sequence comes from Lissotriton helveticus, assembly GCF_964261635.1. Lineage (NCBI taxonomy): Eukaryota > Metazoa > Chordata > Amphibia > Caudata > Salamandridae > Lissotriton > Lissotriton helveticus. The sequence goes on along the minus strand of NC_136059.1, from coordinate 914,397,683 downwards.
ATTCAAATTCCTGTCGAGCAATCTAATTTCTATTGCTGTATTTCTCAGCAACAACAATTCAATTATATAAACCCAATCACATTGACAGTAAAAAAAAAAAAATATATATATATATAAATGGACACTTTCTCAACTGGGCAGTAATCAAGCACTGGGATCAAAAGTACATAAATAGGCTATTATGCATCAGATTCAAAATACATCAATCCAAATAGCATAGGAAATTTCCTATGCTATTTGGATTGATGTATTTTGAATCTGATGCATAATAGCCTATTTATGTACTTTTGATCCCAGTGCTTGATGCCCAGTTGAGAAAGTGTCCATTTATATATATATATATTTTTTTTTTTTTTACTGTCAATGTGATTGGGTTTATATAATTGAATTGTTGTTGCTGAGAAATACAGCAATAGAAATTAGATTGCTCGACAGGAATTTGAATTTAACATTTGAAAGTGGTAGCCTTAAACGAACAGGTTCAACAAAATGTGCTTATGTTAACCTGATTAATGATATGGTGTTATATAGCTTGCACCACATATGGCATTGTGTCATGAGCTTTGCGCAATATAGCTTCTATTACCCCACAGATAGTCATTTTATGATAAATGAAAGGGTGAAAAGCTGAAAGGCACCAGCAAAGTGTCTGAAGTATTACTTGCAGGTTATTATGTAAGTCACTGCAGCATGTGCTCAGCTATCTTACCGAATAGAAGTAACGCTGTGGAATGTTTATGTTGGGATGCGTAATGGTAAGCTAGAATACTCACTGCCTTGTTTCCTTAATTATATTGCTTTTACTTATTTTACTCTTCTTTATATTTTGATGTTGCTGTTGCCTACCATTCTGTTGCCTTCTTTTGTGTGGCTACATAAAGAAGATGGACTAACATAAGGAATGATGTAAGGTAGTCTATCCCATGGGGCATCTACCGTATCCCACTAGCAAAAGGTGTGTAAAGGCCTCGCGTACAAGGCACTTTTGCGATTCACAAAATTGAATGCCTGTGTGGAGTAAGGGAGTTGTGAACAGAGAATTTTAAGGATAATGTAGATCAATTATGTCACTGTAGGAATGGTTCTGCAGGTTTGTCAGACAGTTCTCTGGATAGTTATTTGCATGTACAAGAGTTAGTGTGCGTTTGTTGTGAACAGAGTATTTTAGAATGATCTGGAGAATTCCCTTACCGTAATGTTCTGGATCAGAGATTTGAGATTGCAGGAGGCTGGGGGTGCAGTGAAGGAGAGAGCACAGGGAGGAGAGATTGCAGGACTAAAGCACTGGAGTCGAAGGATACCACAGGAGGCTGATGGTCCAGAGAGAGAGACATAGCATCAAGAGGAGAGGGAGCATATGAGCAATGCAAAGGTGTCAAACGATACCACAGGAGACTTCTAGCACACAAACAATGTGCTGGAACCAAGGGAACACAGGCAGGCAGAACAAGGGGTTGACTGTCTGGGAACTAGGTGGAGATAAGGGAGAGCGCAAAAACAGTAGGACCTGGCAGGAGGGAAGATAGAAGCTGGGGCTCGAGACGAGCCTGAGCAGAGAGAGACGGGCAGCCATATCAGGCAGACTAACAGCTATGTGGTTATACTGAATAAGCAGCTCCCTACATCATTATCATATGAAATCTGTTTATTGATGCAGTAACTACACTTTCACAATTGCTTTATTAACCTTCTTGCTTTCTCAAATATTCTTGAAAAAGCACCATTTGCCCACTCTTGTTTCAAACTTTTCTCTGGAGAGAAATAGAACCCCTAATGGCGTTCAGGCTCGCTCGCTGCGCTCGCTTCTGGGCACTCATCAATAACTTCTACGCCACACCACTTGCAAATGTCACTAGCCGCCACTGGTCCTGCCAGAGCCCGGGCATTGCAAACTGTTTTTGTTCATGGGCTCCTGTCACCTCACCAGGGGCCAAGCTCTTGGGGGTGTGGAGGTTTCATTTTGGCTCATGTTACCAAGGTGCATCCAATATGCAAACGCCGGTATATAAGTTTCAATCCGGCACACAATAGATGCAGTGCAAAGTTCTCTCAATCGAATATAAACTTATTTTGACTTGTACTTAGGTAGGTTGTCTATTTACTTATGTAATATTGCGCGACCTCCTCTGATGTATCTGTAACATGTACCTTTTGTACCAAATTTTTGTCCTGAATTTTGACCCTGTGTCCTGAATTTTTTACACTCACTGTCCTGAATTTGCACCCATGCCAGTTGGTCACCCTAATAGTGAAATGTTAGACCTATTGCTTACAGAAGAACAACCCTGAAGTGCTGCTTGAGCTGCTGCTTGTTTTTCTAGACAGTTGTTTCGTCTCCTGCGCTTACAAGATGAGCTCAGCCACAGACCCAGCAAGGATCGTGTTCTCTACCCAATTGTTGTGTACAGCTCATGCAGACTAGCTGTTTGGCCCTGTGCCACAGACATTCACATAGGCTTGGCTGCAACAGATGGCTGTGAGAGCATGTAGAATCTCATTGATGTAAATACTATTTCACATAAATCCTAGATTAGGATTCTTGTAAAAGGAGTGCATTCTGACATAATAGTAATCCTTTGGGCTGCAAGTGAGAACTGGCTGGGGTTATACTTTCTGTTTTTGTTGTATGTGTGGGCGGTGGCAGTGAGATGTATCCTTGAAACAAGAATTCAGGCTTAAACACTTGATAATGAATAACTTGGCATTGAAGCCCTAATAATACTGCACAAGTAGGAGCAAAGTAGTCCTACGTTTAACACACTGTCACAATATAAAATCAATGTGCAGACATCTCAGATCTACAATTTAACTCTTTGGGTGTGATATTGCTTTCAAGTTAAATGATGAGAATCTACTGAACATGACTTTTGCTCAGCTCTAGAAATTACCTAAAATGTCATTTTTAGGTCTGGTTTGACAGTACTGCTATCCATAACACTTGCTGTTCTTTAAATTAAAAAAATATATAGAGTAAGCTTTGGCTTCTACCACATAAGTTCTTGCCTCGTGCTGTTGAATGTTTTGTGTATTATTCTGTTTCCTATGGAGTTCTTGCATTGTAATGGACAAGGGGACTATGTTACATTACAAAAGTACACCACATTACCACAAAAATGTTTTGTTTTCCTAATTACATACTATACAAAAAACATTTTTTGTTGCTGCCCCATGCTTTTTTGAAAGTTTTTGTTGGGATTCAAAATGCAAGCCAGACCTATTGGCTTTGTCAGTACATGATCTGCAAGAACATCTATTCTTGTTGCTATCATTTCAACCGCACTTTTGTATACTGAAGTGTATGAGCAGGAAAAACTGCAGGAGTGTTGTGGAATAATGCCAAACTCAATGTATATGGTATGGGCCCGCTCAATACCTACATTTTAGGAACTCATTGGCCCTTTTAAATACTCTCGTGGCAGGGCATTTTCTCAATGAATCTTGAAATCTCGCTGTTAGTAGCATATCACTTTGAGAAACTGTTGAAGAAGATAGTAACAATCATTAAGTTTCAGTGCAATCATTACACTGATGTGAGAGCCCTGTAGTCCTCCTTTGGTGATTAGTGGAGCTTTAGCTAAAGCGTATTGTTTATCTATTTGTAATGATTTTCTGAAGTTCAGCACTATTGCCAGATTTAGTTTTTCCCATATTTTCAATTAGCTAGTTTACTTTCTCACTCATGGATATTTCAGCTAAACTGGACCTCAACAATTAGGAGCTTCATTACAAAGCATGTAACTCACTCTATGTTTCTCTTATCAAGGTGTTTTTATTGTCCTGAATGGATTTGGACCCAAGTTTGTATGTTCCGGGGACCTGGAAACGAATAACACTAAAAAAAGATTGTTGCTAACCTTAGTTGCCCATTTCCAAGCAATTATGGAATTTAGAAGCGGGTGTCAGAACTTCCTTTATGATGTATAAGACATAAAATACATCACAGAGAAGGCCTACTCTATGTCTAAAATGGGAAACAACCTTTACAATGCAGTCATCACATCACACTACATTTACAACACAGTCATTACATCGCAATATCCTTTACAACGCATGTCACTACAACGCAACCATTACATTTCATGTCACTACAATGCATGACATTACAACGCAGGCATTACAACACAGGCATTAAATTGCAGGTCATTACAACGCATACAATGCATAGTACCCCTACACTATCCGACACTTACCCTACTGTTGTACCCCCTGGAGTTAGAATAGTAATTTGTACCCCTACACTATCCAACACTTACCCTACTGTTGCACCCCCTGGAGTTAGAATAGTAATGTTTACCCCTACACTATCCAACACTTACCTTAAATGCAATGTTATTGTATGCGTTGTAATGGTATGCGTTGTAAAGGTATAATACGATGTAATGGAATGCGTTGTAAATGTAGATTACAAAAATTGTTGTAATAGCATGCGCTGTAAATTGTATGCGTTGTAAGGAATGTTGTGGTGTAAAAACTGTGTTGTAAAGGCATGTATTGTAAATGTATGCGTTGTAACATCATACATTGGTCTAAAATGGATAGATGGAAATTGAGGATGCATGGCACACATTCTGCTATGTCCAGCCTTACATATTGGGTAAACATGAAAACATTAGGGGCCAGATGTAGGTAGGCATTTACCGGTCGGTAACGGCCGAATTCGGCCGTTACCGACCGGTAAATGCAATTTGAGATGTAGGGCCCTGTATTTTACAGACTCGGTAAATTTACCGATAGGTAAATTTACCGATTATGTAAAATACCGAGTCGGTATTTTTACGGAATAGGGAAAATTGATATGTAGGTGGGACTCTTCTGAGTCCCACAAGCATTAAAAAATCTGTATTTTACCATCAAATACTATTTGATGGTAAAATACCGATTCCGGTGTGCTTGCACATGTGTGCATGCACACCTATGCCATATGACAGGCAGACCTGCCCTTAGGGCAGGTATGCCTGCCACATGGCACCCGAACCTCTTTTGGGGGTGCCAGAGGGTGTCAAAGTGACACCCCCTGCACCCTTGTGTCAATCGGTATTTACCGATGCGGTAAATACCGACCGGTAAATGCCCAATCATTCCTATGGGCTTCAAAGCCCATAGGAATGCATGGGCATTTACCGGTCGGTATTTACCGCATCGGTAAATACCGATTGTTTCCGAATCGGTAAATGCACATCTGTATTTACCTACATCTCGGTACTTTTATTTTACCACTTCTTAAATACCGAGTCGGTATGATGCGGTATTTAAGAGGTGGTAAAATAAAATGTACCTACATCTGGCCCTTAGAGGTGATGAGGAATGTTTTATTGTTCATCTACTCTTGGACATTTAGAGATCAAGGGGCAACTGGATGAGTTATTGATTGGGAAGCAGAAGTGCATGTTTGTTAGCATTTAACGACAGCAGTGGGAATAAAAACGAATGCATTAAGGTGCAGTTCCTGCTTTCTCATAACATTTGAACACCAGGACTGCGGCCTATCCAAGGACTCCATTCTTCATCTGTGGACTGGAGCTGAATTCTACTGAAAGATGTGTTTAAGATTAATTACTTGAGTCCTTGATTGACAATGGATAGGTTTAGGGTGAAGTGTTGGCTATGGTTTTTTGAGTTGACACGATTTAAGGAGATAATGGTCAATGACTCTCTGAGGTGAATATGGAATTGGTGGATAGTAATCTACGAGATATAACCTGGCACCAGCTACTGAAGAAGCCTTGTTTTGCTTTCTCTTTCTGGAGATAACATTTCCTTGGATAAGAGAAGACATATCTTTGCCTCTGCCGCATTATATTTCTGGACGCGCCCTCACTTCAGCCCGGACCCTGCGTTCATAGGTTTAAGAAAGTGCACCTGGGAAGTTGCTCCTTTCGTCTGTTACCTCCAAAGCTGTGAAATCCCCTGTCCCAGGTAGCCAGGCTGTTGTAACCTGATGTTGTTGTAATGCACCAACTCCATGGTTCCTCAGTTCCCTGCTCCTCAGCCAATGTGTTTTACATAATTAAATGTTAATGATTGCCTGAGCTGTTAGAGTTTCAGTTGAAGAGAGTGGGCCGAGCAGTGAGGATGCTGCTCCTGGTGGGGCATCTTACCATCTAACTTATAACCTGTAACTTAACTACACATTTTTGAAATACACCTATAACTTATATTCTACGTGACCTGACTCCTACTCACAGGGCGGTATCTTGATTGTAATACATTCATTTCTCACCTCACAAGTCTTTTAGAAGAGCTTTAAAGACTCTCCTTTTCTTCTACTTTAATTTATCTCCCAGGGAGATAGATAGACTCATTTTCTAATGTTTTTTTGCTTTCTCTGTTTTTCTTTTGTATTTGTTCTCATTATTTCCTATTACTGCTTTTTATGGACAGACCTCTAATATTCTCAGAGTCATGGAGCCATAGTACAAAGCAATGACCAAAATGGCAGATTTCACTAGGGGTTTTAGAGAGAACTCTAAAAGGGTTTGCCTGCAGTGATTACATTGCTAAATCACGAACGGTGAGAAAAACTCCTTCAATAAGAGAGTGCACGTGTTTTTGGAAAGATAAAGGACGGTACCCCCATTCTTGCACTGAATACCACCGCCGTGTGTGCAGTGAGTGACACGCAGTCATCACATTTGTTCAGTGAATGACATGTATGCATGTTTAATGCTTTAAGTGCTGGTAATAATTGATTGTTCTGCTTCTTTGCTCTGAAACAGTTACCCCAGGCGATTTGACATGGGAAATGATCCCTCAGACTGGACACATTCCTTGTGCGAGAGGAGGGCATAACCTTTGGTAAGTGTGGAGCACTTATTAGCAACGGAGAGACTCTTCCACAGCCTCGAGCTGCAGTATTTTACCGTGAGCTGGAGAAATGCAAGAAACTCAGAGGCGAAAGGTGCAATGTGGCATTGGATCAGATATCATTTGAAACATTCGTTTTCTAAAAATGAAATAATATGATACTATCAGGGAGAGTAGCCTCGTCAACTGAAACACAAGCTGTCCAGCCCGCTGCTAGAAAAATACATTTTCTCATGCCTAGTATAAAAGTGAAGATCCCCGGGACACTGCCATTTAAATGTTTACTTGTTATATAGTGTAAATTCATCGCAGCCGTCGTACATAGAACTGCAACTCAAAATGTCTGCCTTGAATAGGAAAGGAGAATCTCAGTAGTGGCAGATGCTTTGCGGTTTCTAATTATTTCCAAACCAAAACGCATTTCGTAATGGTATGCACATTTTAATGGCATATATGCATATCCCTCTCTTAAAAAAAATATCTCTGTATCAAGGGAAAATAATTCACTCTCTGTCACAATACTTTTCGTCTTTTTCATGAGCAATTAGCATAACTTAACAAGGGTCCATTTGTTCAAATTAACACCCAAGAAGTATTATTGTTACATTTTCCAGTTTGTTCGACGGGGTATGTTCATGAAAGTTTATCAATCAGAAGAAATAAGGCTAAAGTTTGAATTTATACGACAAACAGTGATTACAGTCCATACTACTTTCAGCAGATTGCTGGAAGCAGTACACAGGCAACAGGTGTTATAAATAGATTGATCAAAAAAGCAATCCTGAAGAAAGTGGCCCAAAGAGGTCCTTTGTCTTTAACTCCCCTTCTCTACCTATGGTGGCCATCTTCAGACCACACCTGTGCTTTGATGTACCCTATTGAATCGTGCTTCTCGTATAAGACCAGACCCCGGTCAACCTGGAGATCATTGAAAAGGGTCTGAAGAGCTGAAGGTGACTTGTGTGGTGACACCTGGTAGGGCTGTTAGAGCTAGGAAGGGGCTTGGCCCAGAGACAAGGGATCTATTCTGAATATCATTGTTCCGTTGCAAAATGTCGTTTTCAGACACTCTATCTGGGTCCTTCTACCTGTTTCCACATTGATTCCTGTTAATGCGTACACCCTGAATCTAACAAGCAAGGAAACCGAACAGTTAGCACCGTCCGTTGCTATTTCTATTATTTCTGCCATTAAAAATTCCTATGTTGTCCATGACTTTATTAGTGAAACAATCCGGAACCTGTTTATTATCAAGATACCTGGTACACAGACATCTTTTCCATAGCATTTATCTCTTAGTTCCCCATAGTTGCATCTATACTCTTTCTGACAGACATATGAGGTGGGGCAGTGTAGCTATGAATGGCACAAAAACAACATCGCAACATCCCACTTCTAGATATTCCCAGCAACATCTACTCCACATCCCAGGTAGTCCCTCCAAAGCATTCCAGCCAGGACACTTCTGCACACTACTTTCAGAATTCTCCTTCTCCAACCACCCCTAAGTAGCTAGGGGCTTAAGCTTCTTGCTATATTTATTCCTACACAGAAACCCTGTGCTTAGGTGAGAGCCTTAATTGAAAAATCTCATCCAAAAGCAGGTCCCACATCAAATGCCACTGCATCTACAGCACCCCCAATATGGAGGCAAGTCCACGACTTCACCCCCAAACGAGCTATATGGTCATACCACAAAACTCTGTCCCTTTTCATCATGCACCCCTTCCCTTACAATACCAACAAGTCACAAAACAAACTCTACCTGATCAAAGAATGTATCGACTATATAACATTCAAAGGCATGCAAGCAGACAATCCTTCCCAAGTCGACCTCGACATGCCCTGATCTCTATGCAACACACAGGTCGTCTATCATTCAGAACATCGGACCATGCTGTACCTTTCTGAAAATCAGAAGCAAACCATAACAGAACCCCTGGATCTTGGTCACCATCAGCTGGCTCAGGAAATAGTGTTACTTACTGTAGTTGGCCAGGCACCAAACACCCATCCCCAATACAGCATTTGACTTAAAATAGTCAATAACAACATACTAGAAAATCATATTTGGTGCAAAAAACACTTATTCTCAGGAAGAGTTTTGGCAGCCAGGAACAGCCCCTGTAAACTGTTCAAAGTGGTGAGCAATAGCATTGCTCTCTAATACAGTATTGCAGCAATCCCTTAGAAACAGTGTGAAATCCCAATATCCATTTTCATAGAAAAAGTCCAGAAAAATAGGATAGCCATAGCTCTCACCAACCTTAAGCCCATTTTTTATTTTTAACCAAGGAGTCACTTTAAAAGCATTTCCTACACCAAAACCAGTTTCACAGTAGTACTTAACTGCTGACAGCCCTCAGACCATGCATTGAAGAGGAATGCCCGAATGTAACACCCTTGACACATGAAGGCTCCAGCTGTCTGAATGATACCCTCTGTTAGTAATTCCCTTCAATCTGGCAAAATACCCACAGCCTTGAAAACTCGCTTGTCGTTCTCTTTCTCCGGAAGAAGGCCTTAATCGACTCCACTGACCATGACAAAAGTCTCTTAGCACATACATATAAGGATAAAGACTTTTACATGGAATTTGCACATGAAGTCATCCATGGGATTATAGACTTATATTTTGCACATTGATAGTTTTCTGAATATGATTACGAACTCTATGTATATATTTTTAATTTCACGAAGAGTAGTCTAATCAAATTAAAACTCAAAAGTAAATACATTACTTCTCCAAGAGGAGTTAGTGGATTCATGTTTTGCTCCGACTATTTATTATTTGTAGAACAAGTATAGTATTAAGGTAGTCTTTAAAGCAAATATATAATTGCTGAGTGTTTAGGTGAATTACATTATTATAATGCTTGCTTTTTCCTGGAGATGGCCCTTTCTAGGGTGCTTTCCCATAACTTCTGGCTTTTCTATTTCCCAGTTTTCTGCTGATCTAGGTACTAGCCTTAGGACTTTGAGCTTGTTTGACACTGCCATTCAGTGCCCAAGCACTGTGCTTGTCATATACTTACTGGTGATTGGTGTATACATGATTGGCTGATTCAAGTTAGCTGTAAGTCCTTTGTCTAGGGGTAAGACATATACCCAGGGCATGTACTTCGAATGCTCCTCTGTGGGCAAGCAGCACTACTTGTGCCATCCACAGAGGTATCTCATTGATCGTGCCTCAGGTTTGCCCTGGTGGGGCCTCTGTGCACAGTTTACTGTTACTCAGATTGGCATTTAAAAAGCTATGTGCCCAGGTTTTGCATGTGTCTTGCTATATCAGAACTCTCCCTTGTGACAGGGTGTGGTATTGGGAAGAGATAGGGCATGTGCATGTGTGCATTACATGCAAGGGTCGTGAATGGCACTGGATGGTGTGTTCAGTATGGTGGGGCCTGCTTCTCGCATTGGATTAGCATGGGGGAATGTAAGGAAAGGCTATTGGGCAATATTTCCTACTTGCAGAATAGTAGCAGTATAGTGTTTGATACTGGTGAGTTTGTAATGATGAATCTTCTCCGGTAGTGCAAGTGGATCTGACATAATGTATATGGAAATGTCACTTTGGGAAAGTGAGCATTTCAATGCTCATAGCTCTGTGTGTCTGTCTCCAATTCATATCTGGGTCCGGAGAGTGTGGGGGGCAGCTACATCTGTGCATTCCTCATAGAAGGCCATAAACTAGGGGCTCAAGGGAAACTGTAGACCTCTTTCTCGGAGAGGCCTTTCTTGGATGGTTATATGAGGGTGGAATTGGCACCTGAATTCCTAGGGGAGGGTCTTGGCCCCACTAAAGATAGTGATCAAACCTTCCAGGTTAGGACGGTAGACAGGACAACATTTAGATAGGGCCTGTGCAATTCAAAGGTGGCCTTTTGAACGGATCGCATCTTCAAATGGCATTGTGGATATAACTACTGGGGCTCTGTCCTCCAAAAGTCGAGATGCTTTTGGATTTGGAACCATACTACGCTGGTTCGATGCTGGAACATCAGCAAGAGGAATCATTAGGACAAGAGGGACTGCAACTGGATTATCCGCAGACTTGTGGTGGTCTGGAGCGTGTCGTGCTCCAGGAAGGGAACTATCACTTGGAGGATGTTGCCTGGACGCTGATGGCTTGAGGCTGAGTGCCAACTGTCATGGCCCTGGTAGCTAAGTACTCTCCAAAGGCCAGTTGGTGTCTTGCTATTTTTTCTTCAGAGCACCTGGGCAAGACTTCAAAATACCTGGGTACAATGTGAACACTCTACAAAATAGGACTCAACACACTTTAGAATACCAAAATACAACGTGAACAAAGCTCAACACTCATTTGCAAAGTAAAAGGGAAATATTTATTGCAGCAAGTTTCCATATAAAATGGCAATAATATACATGTAAAATAAATGCATGTAATGAATGTATACATACAAGAATAAGTCATTAGAACTTGGAATACTTCACCCTCTGTCTGCTTGGCATCATTCTCGCTAGTACCACTTTAAGGAGATCTCAACCAGGCACACAAAGGTCCTGAGCAGCGCGTCCGCTCTGCAGGAGAGTTGTTTCATGGCACCAAGAGGGCTCCGTCTTTATACTTTTTACTAACATGGAGAGAGACTTCTAGAAGCTCCCCCTCCCATCATCTGCGCTATAGGTGCTGGCTACACTCTTTGCATCAAGGTCACACAACAGAGCTAGCTAGGCTCTGATGAGAGTTGTCAGGCAGCATTCTTCCCATTCTCATTCCTTGGACACAGTATGCATACCACACCGTATGATCTAGCAGCTTATCTCTCTCACTCGGTGAAGTGAGAAACATAAGCAACCTGTGCACACAAGTAACCTGGGCCTGCCTGCATTCATAGCTGAAAGGCATGGTCAGACAGAATCAAGATGGAACTGTGCTCACAAAATATATTTAAAGTGAAATGGAGTCAGTTGTCAATACATGATCTCTCAATGTATAACTGCCTGCAGCATTACAGTTGGCTGGCCTCCTGTCCACAAGATCCCAGGGACAGAAAGGATCTCCCTGTTTTCACAAGGTCATAAGGACCACACTGGGTGTGATGGAAACAGGTGGGAGTGATCGTCGATTGGGACAAGGAGCGTTCTGACGTACACCATCATCGCACTGTGCAGAGGAGTGTGCTTGTAAAGATCTGTAGCCAGCTGAGGTGCCTGGACGTGAGGAGTTCAAGGAGTGCAGGGGATGGGGATGCTTGCAGGATCCAAGGGACCCATGCTTGCAACCAGGGGACCTGTGCTAGCTTACATTCCGGAACATGTGGTGTCTAATTGGTTTTGGGGACCTGAGCTGAGATTGTCTTTGACCTCTAGATCAGGAGAATGACAGTGCCTGAAAATGCAGCCTCTGTCCGAGGTCGCTGGCTTTCTCTCCCTGGACCAAACCACAAGATACTTTGTTGTGGAGAACATTGTGATGGGTCCCGAGGGGATTTGTTGTGCCTTGAGGGCACCTCTGGCTGGCTGTCAGGAGCAACAGCAGCGTGTACCTCCACCTGAGAGACTTGGAAGCATGCCAGCTTCCTTGGTCACAAACCTTTGTCAGCGGGGGTATCGCAATCCCGCACTCATGCAGGTGCCGCTGGGCACCTAGAGCTCTAATTCAGATAGACAAAATTAAATTTTAGGGGGTTCCAAAAATCTAATCAATGTGGCACCTGCAGGGCTAACATGTATTGTTGGCTTTTGTAGTTGAGTGACTATGGGGCAGGGTAGCGAGGCATAGTCAAAGACCTATGATTGATTCACCATTGCAACTGTTGGGGGTATGCAATATTGGGAAATGTCGTGTTGGATTATGCCTCTGATTAGGGCATATATGTTAATGCAATTCTTCTGCAATTGGGAAAGTTTGCCAATTGCATATAACTGTAAAGTGTATAGACAATGTGTATCTCGATTTGATTTTGATGGGGAAGTTAGACAATTGCATATAACTGTAAATTGTATATACAATGTGAAACTCACTTTGATTTCAGTGTGTGAGTAATACACAGACCAGTGTTTTATACATATGGTGTGGAGTATTTTTGTGGCATACGCAGTGTGTTGGAAGGTTGGTGTTGTATCAATACTTTACACTGGGGCTCTGAGGATAAGCCTGACTGCTCGGTACCAAGCTACCCAAGGGTGAGCACAGGTTATCGGACCCATGTATTGTAACCATCCTATCTAGAATGGTGGACTGCCATCTATGTGTCCCAGCCAGCCAGTCAGAAACCACTGGGTCTAACACTTTTCATATTACTGATATCAACTTTTTGCAGGGAATGTAATCAAAAGCCATGGAGAGTTATCACATGATACCGAAGGCAGTTCTCCTAAGCAAATAATGTATAACTGTTAAGCATGTTGTACACAGTTATCATATTGACTCTTGTTGTAGGTTCTGCTCTGGAAAATATGCCTTTCCTTCTAAAATAGAGAGTGGGAAATGCAGAGATTGTCAGTAGGTATATAATATATAATATTAGAAGTAGAGGTGTCAAAATTGCCTTTAGAATCAACTCTCCTGCCGTGCAGATCAAGTCCAGCTGTGTGCTCAAGTAATTTGATGTCTCTGTTTCTCTCTTGTCCCATTCCCCTTTCCCTGGGTCTACGTGTAACCTACATTTTGTTAATATAAGCTTGGCAGTGGGTTTGTAGAAGTTTGGAAGTGAACATCGCTCCAATTGCATTGCAAATTTAGTGCCCGATGTAGGTAATTAGTATTTACCGATTCCTAAATACCGAATTTTACCGATTCGGTATTTAGCAATAGGTAAGAATTCGGTAAAAAATACAAAATTCTTAATATTCGTTATTATTGAATCTGTAATTGAGATTCGGTAATAACAAATACCTACCCATTCATTCCTATGGGCTTGGAGGCCCATAGGAGTGAATGTGCAGACATTCGTTATAACCGAATCAGTAATACCAGGAGGTATTTCAAGGGTGCCAGGGTGTCCAAAGGACACCCTGTTGCCCCCCTAAAATGTGCATGTGTGCACATGTGGCACACATGCATGCCCTAAGGGGCATGCCCTAAGGGGCTTTTTGAAATGTGCCACATGGCACATTTCAAAAAGCAAAAAAGTGCTTTTTGAAAGGAAATCGCTACTTACCACCAACTTGAAGTTGGTGGTAAATAGCGATTCCTTAAGGCTGAGGTGCACTGTTTTAAGTGCTACCTACATTGCATTTAAGGAATCGGTATTACCGATTCCTTAAATGCAAGGCCAATAAGGAATCGGTATTAAGGAATCGGTTTTTATCGATTCCTTATTACCGATTCCTTCCCTACATCCCACAAGGCTAAATACCGGTCGGTAATGGTGAAATTTAACGAATTTCACCGTTACCGACCGGTATTTGCCCACCTACATCTGGCCCTTAATGTCCAATAAAAGACATAAAGCTTCAGTTCATAGGTCAATATAGTTGTCACATAATTCTAAGTGTAACTTGGATACATCCAGTTAGGATACATCTTAGAATGTATGTGGTGTGTTCAGTCCCTTGTAGCCAATGTTAAATGCCAGCTTTGCTCTGTGGGGTTGTATAAAATAATCCTAGGGTCAAGCTCTGAAGAAGGTTAGTTGTAGACCAGAAAGGCAGGGTTCCTGAAACTCAAATCCCACCTGTGGTGTTTAATTGTTCAGAAAGCAGAATGAAATGGAGAGTGGCCATGAAAGCTAGCTATGAAAGCAGGTTAATGAACTTGGCAGCTGTTGCAGCCTTATTTCATCATCCAGGTGAGTGATCTGCTTCGTTCGCACACCCTGCTGTTGGATAACATCAGATAGAAGACGTCTAGGCCCCTTTACCAATATTCATGCTGTATGTTTTTTTGAGAGTGTCAGGAGTTGGATTTCAGTATCAGATGTCTAGGCATGTTTAGCAAGGGATTATTAGAGTGGTGAATGAGGGAATCTTGGTAGGTATAAGCATAGCTTGATCTTACAGTCCGTGCACCGAAAGTGGTATCATGGTCCCATTTTTATTCTAGTTTAAGTTACAAGAGTTAATGCCCTCCACCCCCTTCTTTTTTGTCTCTCTGGGTCTTCAACCTCCGATTAGATCATTTTTAGTGATGATGTTTATAGTTATGATTTGTATTGGCTCCTGTCTGTGGTTGTACTTGCTGCATCAAACCTATTCAAATAAGGAAAGGCAGCCGGTGATCATAAACTTCACGCAGTGGTGTCCGGTCAGTGCCCAGAGTGTTATTAGTCTGGTGTTTCTCAGTATTTCTAGAGCTACAGCACTCTCATAACTAAAATAAATGATAGATAGGTCAGAAGCCATCAGGTGATAGAATCTTTGTTTACTCTGTCCAGAATGAATGTGTTGTAATTAAGATGGGGGAAGTGGCAGGATTTGATGACACATAAGAAAGCAAAGTAGTATGTTAGCTTCCAAATATGCACTTGGAATCAAACATGCAGCCTTATTGATAGTAATGAGAATGCCAAAGCAGCCAAGCAACCTTTTGGAAGATAAGGCAATCAACTTGCAACTTACTTCTGGAGCTTTTTTCTTTCCAAGCCTTGATACTCTGAAGGCATTCTACAGGTAGCAAGGGACAGTGTTATGGCTCTGTTAAGTATGGCTCTTACAGAGAGGCTCTATCATTTATTTCCGTTTCTAAATGTCATAACTCACAGCTATGATGTAGCAATAGTTGATTACTCATTTCCTGGTTGCTGCATCAAAAAGGTCATCAAAGTTAATCCGAAAGTGCTCTCTGTCAGCGCAGCTCTGCTTGTCTGCTTTGAATGGAATCAGAAAGCACAGCTGCAGAAGGTGAAAAGAAATCAGGTTAGGTGGTGGTAGTTGGTTAAGGATTGCAGGTAAGGTTTTTTTTTTAAATTTGGGACAGGGAGAAGAGGTAGTGTTATGTATGGCTCCGCCACTACCCCTCTGCGGCAGTTGAAAGCAGAGGAAACATTTTTTGATGGACATACATGACAAAACATTATAAATGGGTAAAAAGTGAATTTCAGGGACGTTTTTCTCCTCGAGGGCCTGAGTGACATCATAGACAACTCGCGCTTCACTCTCTTCGTCTATTTGATGTCACTCAGAACTCCTTGGTCAAAAACATGCCTATAAGTTACCCATCTAAAATTATGTATATGGGTAATATATTCTTTAAATTAGATCCATTTTTCATGTGAGATGCAGTGTAATTCTTGCAGTGCTGTTGAGATTTGATGGCATGGAAATCAAATTAATGTAACCATTTTAACCCGTCACTTATAAAGTGGGCACCAGCTCCACACTATGTTCTTCTTCAGGCAAATTAATCTTTGCCACCATTTTAGAATGGAGTCATGAAAGGGGTGGTATGCACACCATATTTTCTTAGGGTTCATTTTATAGTCAACATTATTATTTAGCATATCGCGTGCGTCCCAGGGATATGCAAGCCCTAGCAATGTAATAAATACAAATGTGGGGAGCGCAGATTCTACGCTCCACTCCCTGGTGCACTGCAAGAACTGGATAAACTATCCAACACATTTTACAACGTTCCACATTTCTCCAAGTTAATCCAATGGTAAACAGTCTTTTCAAAATTTTCATTTTCGCCACATCCATAGCATAATGTATTTTGGAGGCTTTTCATATTTGCGTGTGCCCATCCGGACTGCTTCTTAAATATGATCCAAAACGACAACAGGTAGTTCTAAGCAGCATCTTTTTATTTCAAACCCAATGCATTTCGGGCTGTAGCATCAGCCCTTCGTCAGGGGTCACTACAAAATCAATTACAGAAACAATCGTCATTGCCAAATAAATAGCGTTTTTCACAGCATACGCAAGAATCTGCATTTACACTTAAAAAAATTCCCCTTCATGTTCAGAATTCAATATACTAAAATAGTGACTCATCATTGTGAATCCACCAAGCAGGCTCCACAACGTCACATTATCCAATAAGCACAGATATTACTCCTTGTCCCCAGTAGTTTTGTGCTAAAACCCTCTATTCAAGTGAAGCATACTTTACATTCATTTTTAAGTTTTTTGCTGAATCCCTTTTTTTTCACCATATTCTAGCAATGAGTTAGTGTTAAACTCCAAATCCAGAGCAGTTCGAATCCTCTTTGTACTTTCCCATTTCCCAAACGGCCCCTCCCTTTCAGTACATGCAAAAGCTACACGTTTTAATGTCATTTGCCTGAGCCATATTTTTCATTGCGCGCGCAAAACTGCATTCGGAATGAATAAACTTGCCGCTTTACCTGCTAGCTCATTTTCATATGGTCGCTCAGCAAGTGCTTCCTGCAACCAAAAGATTCTCGTGTGTTTGGCCACGTTTCCAAACTCCATTATGAATCTACATGCTCCACCCCTCGTTAACAAACCACCTGATCAACTAAAACTACTAATACTTCCTTATGGACTACGTAACCCAGCCTGCATTTGCTTGTAAAAGGAAACAACCGTCATCAATATAAAAACATCGTTAGTGTAAAACACATCGTTAGTATGAAAAACATCTTTGTAATTTTTATTTGTTTTTGCTTTAGGGACGTAATTTTTAACGTGATTGCTGCCCTGAGATTTGCGTGTTCCCAGATGTGGAATATTCAGTTTTTTTCACTCTTTATTCAGTAGTATCACGGGTGCAGAACCAACAGTTTGGGCTATTATAATTAAATCATGAAAGGGGTGGTATGCACACCATATTTTCTTAGGGTTCATTTTATAGTCAACATTATTATTTAGCATATCGCGTGCGTCCCAGGGATATGCAAGCCCTAGCAATGTAATAAATACAAATGTGGGGAGCGCAGATTCTACGCTCCACTCCCTGGTGCACTGCAAGAACTGGATAAACTATCCAACACATTTTACAACGTTCCACATTTCTCCAAGTTAATCCAATGGTAAACAGTCTTTTCAAAATTTTCATTTTCGCCACATCCATAGCATAATGTATTTTGGAGGCTTTTCATATTTGCGTGTGCCCATCCGGACTTCTTCTTAAATATGATCCAAAACGACAACAGGTAGTTCTAAGCAGCATCTTTTTATTTCAAACCCAATGCATTTCGGGCTGTAGCATCAGCCCTTCGTCAGGGGTCACTACAAAATCAATTACAGAAACAATCGTCATTGCCAAATAAATAGCGTTTTTCACAGCATACGCAAGAATCTGCATTTACACTTAAAAAAATTCCCCTTCATGTTCAGAATTCAATATACTAAAATAGTGACTCATCATCGTGAATCCACCAAGCAGGCTCCACAACGTCACATTATCCAATAAGCACAGATATTACTCCTTGTCCCCAGTAGTTTTGTGCTAAAACCCTCTATTCAAGTGAAGCATACTTTACATTAATTTTTACGTTTTTTGCTGAATCCCTTTTTTTTCACCATATTCTAGCAATGAGTTAGTGTTAAACTCCAAATCCAGAGCAGTTCGAATCCTCTTTGTACTTTCCCATTTCCCAAACGGCCCCTCCCTTTCAGTACATGCAAAAGCTACACGTTTTAATGTCATTTGCCTGAGCCATATTTTTCATTGCGCGCGCAAAACTGCATTCGGAATGAATAAACTTGCCGCTTTACCTGCTAGCTCATTTTCATATGGTCGCTCAGCAAGTGCTTCCTGCAACCAAAATATTCTTGTGTGTTTGGCCACGTTTCCAAACTCCATTATGAATCTACATGCTCCACCCCTCGTTAACAAACCACCTGATCAACTAAAACTATTAATACTTCCTTATGGACTACGTAACCCAGCCTGCATTTGCTTGTGAAAGGAAACAACCGTCATCAATATAAAAACATCGTTAGTGTAAAACACATCGTTAGTATGAAAAACATCTTTGTAATTTTTATTTGTTTTTGCTTTAGGGACGTAATTTTTAACGTGATTGCTGCCCTGAGCTTTGCGTGTTCCCAAATGTGGAATATTCAGTTTTTTTCACTCTTTATTCAGTAGTATCACGGGTGCAGAACCAACAGTTTGGGCTATTATAATTAAATCATGAAAGGGGTGGTATGCACACCATATTTTCTTAGGGTTCATTTTATAGTCAACATTATTATTTAGCATATCGCGTGCGTCCCAGGGATATGCAAGCCCTAGCAATGTAATAAATACAAATGTGGGGAGCGCAGATTCTACGCTCCACTCCCTGGTGCACTGCAAGAACTGGATAAACTATCCAACACATTTTACAACGTTCCACATTTCTCCAAGTTAATCCAATGGTAAACAGTCTTTTCAAAATTTTCATTTTCGCCACATCCATAGCATAATGTATTTTGGAGGCTTTTCATATTTGCGTGTGCCCATCCGGACTTCTTCTTAAATATGAAAAGCCTCCAAAATACATTATGCTATGGATGTGGCGAAAATGAAAATTTTGAAAAGACTGTTTACCATTGGATTAACTTGGAGAAATGTGGAACGTTGTAAAATGTGTTGGATAGTTTATCCAGTTCTTGCAGTGCACCAGGGAGTGGAGCGTAGAATCTGCGCTCCCCACATTTGTATTTATTACATTGCTAGGGCTTGCATATCCCTGGGACGCACGCGATATGCTAAATAATAATGTTGACTATAAAATGAACCCTAAGAAAATATGGTGTGCATACCACCCCTTTCATGATTTAATTATAATAGCCCAAACTGTTGGTTCTGCACCCGTGATATTACTGAATAAAGAGTGAAAAAAACTGAAT
This sequence comes from Lissotriton helveticus, assembly GCF_964261635.1. Lineage (NCBI taxonomy): Eukaryota > Metazoa > Chordata > Amphibia > Caudata > Salamandridae > Lissotriton > Lissotriton helveticus. The sequence goes on along the minus strand of NC_136059.1, from coordinate 914,378,168 downwards.
ATTCCACATCTGGGAACACGCAAAGCTCAGGGCAGCAATCACGTTAAAAATTACGTCCCTAAAGCAAAAACAAATAAAAATTACAAAGATGTTTTTCATACTAACGATGTGTTTTACACTAACGATGTTTTTATATTGATGACGGTTGTTTCCTTTCACAAGCAAATGCAGGCTGGGTTACGTAGTCCATAAGGAAGTATTAGTAGTTTTAGTTGATCAGGTGGTTTGTTAACGAGGGGTGGAGCATGTAGATTCATAATGGAGTTTGGAAACGCGGCCAAACACACGAGAATCTTTTGGTTGCAGGAAGCACTTGCTGAGCGACCATATGAAAATGAGCTAGCAGGTAAAGCGTCAAGTTTATTCATTCCGAATGCAGTTTTGCGCGCGCAATGAAAAATATGGCTCAGGCAAATGACATTAAAACGTGTAGCTTTTGCATGTACTGAAAGGGAGGGGCCGTTTGGGAAATGGGAAAGTACAAAGAGGATTCGAACTGCTCTGGATTTGGAGTTTAACACTAACTCATTGCTAGAATATGGTGAAAAAAAAGGGATTCAGCAAAAAACCTAAAAATGAATGTAAAGTATGCTTCACTTGAATAGAGGGTTTTAGCACAAAACTACTGGGGACAATGAGTAATATCTGTGCTTATTGGATAATGTGACGTTGTGGAGCCTGCTTGGTGGATTCACGATGATGAGTCACTATTTTAGTATATTGAATTCTGAACATGAAGGGGAATTTTTTTAAGTGTAAATGCAGATTCTTGCGTATGCTGTGAAAAACGCTATTTATTTGGCAATGACGATTGTTTCTGTAATTGATTTTGTAGTGACCCCTGACGAAGGGCTGATGCTACAGCCCGAAATGCATTGGGTTTGAAATAAAAAGATGCTGCTTAGAACTACCTGTTGTCGTTTTGGATCATATTTAAGAAGAAGTCCGGATGGGCACACGCAAATATGAAAAGCCTCCAAAATACATTATGCTATGGATGTGGCGAAAATGAAAATTTTGAAAAGACTGTTTACCATTGGATTAACTTGGAGAAATGTGGAACGTTGTAAAATGTGTTGGATAGTTTATCCAGTTCTTGCAGTGCACCAGGGAGTGGAGCGTAGAATCTGCGCTCCCCACATTTGTATTTATTACATTGCTAGGGCTTGCATATCCCTGGGACACACGCGATATGCTAAATAATAATGTTGACTATAAAATGAACCCTAAGAAAATATGGTGTGCATACCACCCCTTTCATGATTTAATTATAATAGCCCAAACTGTTGGTTCTGCACCCGTGATACTACTGAATAAAGAGTGAAAAAAACTGAATATTACACATCTGGGAACACGCAAAGCTCAGGGCAGCAATCACGTTAAAAATTACGTCCCTAAAGCAAAAACAAATAAAAATTACAAAGATGTTTTTCATACTAACGATGTGTTTTACACTAACGATGTTTTTATATTGATGACGGTTGTTTCCTTTCACAAGCAAATGCAGGCTGGGTTACGTAGTCCATAAGGAAGTATTAGTAGTTTTAGTTGATCAGGTGGTTTGTTAACGAGGGGTGGAGCATGTAGATTCATAATGGAGTTTGGAAACGTGGCCAAACACACAAGAATCTTTTGGTTGCAGGAAGCACTTGCTGAGCGACCATATGAAAATGAGCTAGCAGGTAAAGCGGCAAGTTTATTCATTCCGAATGCAGTTTTGCGCGTGCAATGAAAAATATGGCTCAGGCAAATGACATTAAAACGTGTAGCTTTTGCATGTACTGAAAGGGAGGGGCCGTTTGGGAAATGGGAAAGTACAAAGAGGATTCGAACTGCTCTGGATTTGGAGTTTAACACTAACTCATTGCTAGAATATGGTGAAAAAAAAAGGGATTCAGCAAAAAACGTAAAAATGAATGTAAAGTATGCTTTACTTGAATAGAGGGTTTTAGCACAAAACTACTGGGGACAAGGAGTAATATCTGTGCTTATTGGATAATGTGACGTTGTGGAGCCTGCTTGGTGGATTCACGATGATGAGTCACTATTTTAGTATATTGAATTCTGAACATGAAGGGGAATTTTTTTAAGTGTAAATGCAGATTCTTGCGTATGCTGTGAAAAACGCTATTTATTTGGCAATGACGATTGTTTCTGTAATTGATTTTGTAGTGACCCCTGACGAAGGGCTGATGCTACAGCCCGAAATGCATTGGGTTTGAAATAAAAAGATGCTGCTTAGAACTACCTGTTGTCGTTTTGGATCATATTTAAGAAGAAGTCCGGATGGGCACACGCAAATATGAAAAGCCTCCAAAATACATTATGCTATGGATGTGGCGAAAATGAAAATTTTGAAAAGACTGTTTACCATTGGATTAACTTGGAGAAATGTGGAACGTTGTAAAATGTGTTGGATAGTTTATCCAGTTCTTGCAGTGCACCAGGGAGTGGAGCGTAGAATCTGCGCTCCCCACATTTGTAACCATTTTAGAATGGAACATAAATCAAAAATATCTTAGCAAACATCATCACTACAGTTGATTAGTTCAGTCAATAATGACAGTTTAGGATCTTTATTTCTCGTTAAGAGGTTCGCAGATTATTTTCTCAAATGTATTCCATGAGTTAGTCAGATAAATCTGTTTACTTAAATATCAAATAGAAAGGTTATGGTTAAAGTCAAAATAATGCAGCACATGGCAAGCGTGTTCCATAAAGTAATTTAGTGCCTAGTCTATATATATCAGATTAGAATTTTGGCAGAACCCATGAAGAGTTCTTGAAAAGAGTGAGATCAGTGGAGCATTTTAAGAAATCGAACTCCCCTTAAAGAGCAGTTCAAGAAGAATGAGCCAAGCCTATGTGTGCAAAAAACATGTGCAGCAGTAACTGCACCTGTAAAGATATGAGAAGAGAAATAAATCAGAAAAGGTACCTGCTGAAATGGCCTGTAACAAAAAGCTGTTAGCAGCAACTTACAGCAATTCTCTCAGTAGTAAGACCAATTCTAAAAGAAATTTTAAAAAAACTGCGCTCAAAAGAGTGTTCAGCCTAACTAGGAAACATACACTATTTTATAACACTAAATACATGTATCCTTCCTTTTCAGTGTTAGATCATTGTTACAAATGGGATCACGGGTTGGCTAAGGTTTGCACCGAAGTCAGGCCAGAACCACCACTCTAGTCAGGATAAGGGATTTACACTCCTAAAATAACCGCTGCTCACCTCCTTGGTAGCTTGGCAGGAGCAGTCAGGCTTATCTTAGAGGCAGTGTGTAAAGCATTTGCACATAACCAACAGTAATACAGTGTAAGCACTACAAATGGACACCACACGAGTTTAGAAAAATATCCAATATTTTTATATACTCAAACAAGACCAATTACGATAAGGATCAACAGCACAGTACTTTTAAAATAGTTGCGTTGCAAGATGTCTTGAAACCACAGTTCTTTGATGTTGATAGCTCCGTCCAGGCTATCACGGTGTTGTGAACAAGCAAGTCCAAACAGTTCTGGGTGGCAGCGGTGTCGCGGGTGAGCTGCGGTGTCGGGAAGACCCGCCAACAGTACCTTTCAGAGATGCAGGTTGTCAATGACCTCTCGTTGTCACATCCCTTGCAGGTCGATCTCCTCTCTGATGGGCTTATGAGCGCCGGCGTTGGCAGGCATCGGGTGCTGCGGTGCAAAGTACAGCGGTGCGGCGTGAAGTGCCCTCGGGTCGTGGAGCGTGCAGCGGCTCGGTGGCGGTATCAGATGGCGTCGTCGGTGAGACCAGGGTCTCAGTGTGAGGTGAGGAGGTGTTCTTCACGGTGCTGGCAGGTTGGGGTGCAGCAGCGGCATCGCTGAAGTTCTGTCGTCGGATGACAACTGGAGTCGATGGTACCGGCGTCGGTAGGCAAAGGCTGCAGTGCGGAATGAGGGTGGTACGGTGTATAGCGCTATGAGAGGTGCCCCCGAACCACTGTGCAAGCAGCGGCGTCGAGTCTAGCATGGAGCGTCGTCGTCGGGGATACCAAGGCGTCGTGGTGAAGCGAGGCGGTGCGGAGTGCGGTTCCCACAGGTCGTGGTGCGAGCAGCGGCTCAGTGGCGGCGTCAGCAGGCATCGTCAGTGAGACCAGGGTCGCGGTGTGGCGTTGTGGCAGTGCTCTCTGCGGTGCCTTCAGGACACGGTGTTGACAGCAACGTCGTAGACAGTGTCGGACTTGAAGTCTTTGTGTTCCTGAGACTTCGTGAACAGGAGGCAAGCTCTACCTCAAGCCCTTGGAGATACTCAGCACAAGTAGAGAAAGTTAAGTCCAGCACTTTCACTGCCCGAGGCAGCAGCAGCAACTGCAGGCCAACCCAACAAAGCAACAATTCAGCAAAGGGGCAGTACTCCTCCTGGCAGCTCTTCCAGCTCTTCTTCTTAGCAGGTTCCTTGAGTTAGAAGTAATCAAAGGTCTTGGGGTCTTGACCCCAATATTTATACCAGCAAATCTTTTGTCCTGTGACGGCAGAGGGGCCTGGACCTAGTTCGAACCAGTTCAGGGTGCATTCTTCCGGGGTGCACCTTCTTTCTTTGTCAGTGTGGGCCAGGGTCCTCAGGCACACCACAGGAGGTGGCGCCAGCATTGTGGAAGGTGAGATCAGCTCTATTCAGACCTAGGCGCTACTCCTCCCACCCATCAAGGTGTAGATGTGCCTATTCAGCCCAGCTTAATCACCCTGTCTCACCCCCAGCTCCTCTCACTCACAAACCAGACAGACAAGACACATGCTAGCAGAGGCAGGCTGGATGGTTAGGTCAGAAAATACCTACTTTCTAAAAGTGGTATTTTCAAACACAGAATGTTAAAACCAACTTCACTAAAAGATGTATTTTATCATTCTGAGTTCCAGCATACCAAACTCGAATTTCTACCATGTTCTCTGAGTCAGTTGGGATCATAGGATGACATGACTGAACTGCCCATGCTGGCCTACGGAGAACAGGTAGCCTTGCAATAGTGAAAAACGAAGTAGGCTGTAATTCACTATCAGGAGATGCCACACACACCAGGGCATGTCCTACCTTTCACATACAATGCCCCCTGGCCATGGGGGTACTTTGGGCCTACCTTAGGGATGACTCACATGTAGCAAAGGGAACATTTCGGGACCGTGGGAGTGTATGCACTCACCAAGTCGGCACGGCAGCCCCAGGCTGCGCACAGGCTCTGCGATGGCAGGCCAGAGTTACATTTTACGGGCGGTTTACATGGGTGGCACAATCCAGTGCTGCAGCCCATCGACAGCATTCGATTTATAGGCCCCGGCACACGAGGTGCACTTTACTGGGGACTGACACATAAATCAAATATAACAATCATGGAAACACCAATCCATACACATTTTATACAGGAGCACTTGCACCTTACCACTGGACAGCAGTGAGGAAAGAGCGCAGAATCATTACACCAGCAAAAACAGAGTCAACCGGGAGGTCAGAAAGCAAAAAGTCTGGGGAAACACGCCAAAAATGCCAAGTCTAACAATCATCTTGAGCCAAAGAAGAGAAATTGTCCGTTGGTTTGCAGCTTCTTCCTTCGTTTCCCACGAGAAGCACACAATGTTTTCAGGGTACTACTTAAAAATATCAGTTAGTTACTAGACATTCATGTAAAATTTGCCTTTGGTTCCAAAGGGAAATGTCAGCAATGTCTAACTATTAGCTATTCAGTGTTCCACTATTTATCAATGAAATACTCCAAAGACAGAAACATTTTATTTGCAACGCCCTGGTTAAATTATGGGTTTTACGTCTCCATGTGAGCATCATTGCTTTAATAATGGTCTCGCATCTTGGTTAGCGAACTAGTGTTTCTCCCTTATGCTATAAATGTGCATCCTAACGCGACCGCGTGGAACTGCTTGAATTTGGGTAAAGAGCTGTGTTATAGCTCAGGGCTAGCAGGATTTTTGACAGTTGCATATTCTGTTGTTTTTACTTACTGGTTTGCTGATCTTCCTTAGTCTTGTACGCTTAGCCGGATCCTGCAAGTCAGAGCGAGACTGCCATCTGAGTTAGGTACTCGTTTTTCTCCCTAATGCTATAAGTGTGCATACTGATGCAACTTCGAAGCAAAGGCGTGGAGCGGGTGCACCGCTGGCACACTAAAGGCAAGCCCCTCTGCTCCTGTCCGTGGCTGGAATGCCCTGTGCACCAGAACCCCTGCTCAAATTACGAATTGGACCTATACAAGAGAGGCTTTAAAGAATATTGGACACATAAGTAAGCAAAGTAAGTGTACACCGATGAATACTCATGGTTGAACTCTACCAAATGGTGCTGCATCACATGTAACTATGTCATCCATATCAATCAGATGGATGCCTCAAACCATTACATTAGGGACATAAACTCTCAACCTACCTACAATCATGAATCATTGGTTTCCGCACTTACATGCGTGTTACTAAATACTAGGTCATTCCCCAAACACAAATATGAATTTTCTGAATTTATGGATCATTATAACCGTGATTTCATTTTTCTAACAGAAACTTGGACCAACAGCTCCTCTGATCCAGACCTAACAATTGCCATCCCAGAAGGGTACGAGTTATTTTGAGCTTACAGAGAATGGCAAAGGGGAGCCACATTTACAGTTACTCCTCAGTTAGGGGAAGAAGCTATTATGTTTCATTTGAAAGTTAACAACAAGGTAGCTCTTAATTGGGCCCTAATTTACTGGCCAACTGGTCCTAGGATTAGATTAATTCCCTCTGTACAGACCCTCTTACAATCCTGTATGGAATTCCCAAACTTTACAGTATTGGGTGATCTTAATTTCCATCTGGAGTCCAAGGATAGCAGACTCTAGCAACTAATTGATTGTTTTGAGAGCTTTGACCTAGGCCAGATTGCCACTGAGCCAACCCACACAGGCAATGATACTCTCAATGGCATTTTTACCAATAATTCTCGGATCATGGTGCAGTGTTTTTTTCGTTAATAAACCCAGGGGAGACCCCCAAAGCACTTACATGGAGAATATAGTCACAAACTACACTTCATTTAGATACAGCTTTACACTCCCATACGACATGTCTAGACACAAACTATGATTCGGCAGCCCTCAATTTTGCAGACTGGATCGATTCAGCAGTCACCAAGCTTGCTCTTGAATAATATATACGAAATTGTAGGAACGAAGATGGAGGAAAGATTACTCCTTGGAGGAAATAAATATCTACAAAAGAATTATTGAAAAATATAAAGAGGCAATCGCTTTAGCAAAATCGCACTTTTTTACCAAAATAATGAGTTCAGCTAAAAAACTTAGCTAGAGAAACTTTCAAAACATTAAGCGCACTTTCAAAATTTAATGAAAGCAAACAGTTCATCCAGGAATTAGCGTTCTGTAATAAACTGGCAGATGTCTTTTACAGCAAAGTAAATAATGTATACAAAGAGTTTTCAAACCACCAAAATGAATCTAGTTCAGATGACGTTTGAAAGAGTGGAGAGGCTCATACTATCAACTAAATCCGGATCCCCAATGGTCCCTTGTCTGGCATTGGTACTTCACGTGGTCCCTATTACTATTGCAAGCCATCTCACACCCCTCCTAAATAATATCCTTATGTCTTTTCCTGACAGCTGGATAAAGTCACTAGTATGCCCTATTCTGTAAAAACCCCCACAGGACCATACGGAGGTAAAAAATTACCGGCCAATCTCTTGCCTTATGTTCCCATCCAAAGTCCTAAAAAAAGCTTGGTACATTTCTTAGAGTCAAATCATAAACTGGACTCCTCACAACACGGCTTTCGGCCTCAGCACTGCACAGAGTCAGCACTAATTGCTGCCACTGAGGAGATCCGGATTCTAGCAGATGGTGGTGGAAAAGCATTACTTATTTTGATAGACCTCTCAGCAGCATTTGACACAGTGAACCATTAAGTACTCATGCGGAGATTATCTGTAATAGGGATTACAGGTGGGGCATCGAATATTATTGGAATATTCCTAGCAAACAGAAAGCAACCTTTAATGTTGAGAGGACATAAATCATATTCTTATGCTCTGCGATGTGGGGAGCCCCAAGGATCTTCACTATCCCCAACTTAGTTCATTATCTATGTTACCCCACTGGCCAAGCTCATCCGTTCACATGAATTCACTGCTATCTGTTATGCGGATGATACACAAATAGTGGTGTCATTATCATCAAAGCCAGATGATGTGACGAAGAAGTTCAATAACTGTATGGCCCACATCATTAGATGGATGCAGGGCAACTGCCTAAAATTAAATACAGAAAAAACGGAGGTACAACTATTTGGTAAAAAAATACTCATTCTGGAACAACTCTTGGTGGCCAGATGTCGCCGGACTATGTCCATCCCCAGTAAGGAAGGCAAAACGTCTGGGAGTCATGCTAAAAGATCAACTTACTTTTACGGACCAGGTTAATCTCATTACATCATCTTGCTTCCATACTTTGAAGATTTGAAAAAATATTTTTCCGTTCATCCTGAAGGATCAACAGAAAACAGTGATCATAGCATTGATATAATCAAAGATAGATTACTGCAACACTCTTTACCTGGGAGCAAAAAAATTGATTCTATGGAACCTACAGTCACTTCAAAATGCAGCAGCATACTTACTGCTTAAAATCCCTAAATTCAGTCCTAATTAAGGCCTAATGATAATAGGATTGCCCGAAACGAGGGGATCCAATAAGAGGGTACTGAAAAAAAGGGAACTGACAACCCTGTCAGATGAATGGCAACACCCCAGGGTAGAAGCAACAGGAATGACTGACCCTAGAAATGCAGAGTCTGTCCAACTCCTGGATAGTCATACACGCAGACTCCCTTGAACCGTTTATGTGGAAGCCAGGATTCATTGGCAGACGCGGTTTCCCGACCATGAGCCCAGCTGCAAAAGTGATTTCACCAGAAGAACACTGCCAGAAATCCTTATTCTTGACAGTCAGAAATATCTGGGAAAACTTCTTGTTCACTGGCAAAAGCTTCATCACAGCATGTAAATAGCTCCCAAACAACATAGGATCCTTAAAGGCAACTTATCGGACAACGACTACAGCACCTCCTCCAGACACCAATGGATAGCCCACAGGGACCTGAACCCCTCCACAGCAACCCCAGCCAAGGAGGAAAAACCCACCACACTGAAAAACCGGATCGGACCTGTGCCAGCAATATCATATGTAATGACCCCCTAGTCATGAAGAATGGAAACAGTGGCACAAAGTCTGAAAGGAAGACCTGTGATGCAGAGATTGAACATAGACTGCACCAAATCCAAAATAGAGGTCACAGAAGCATGCTACAGATCATATCCAACCTGTATCACAACAGGATCCGAAACAGGATGACTCCTAACCAGGATAATGTGGAGGAAAAAACATAATTAATGACAAAACAAAGATGACCCTAGGAGCCCCTAGGTAATGATCATCAATGTGAACCAGAAGATAAATGTCCCTCAAAAAATATCATGGTCATTGACATCCCTCTAATCTTCAGCCAGTATGTCCTGGAGAATGCCACACTGAGGCAAAACATCCAAACAATGTGAACCAAATCGCAACACCTTGAGAATATGCATCCTATATTGGCCCTCATGGGAGTCGAACAAAATACATCTACATCCTCATTACACTTGGTGGCCTGAGGTTCATTCAAGCAACTTGAACGGCATTAAAAAGAAGATCCAGAAAGCAGACCGTCAATGTCCAACACCTGCAAAGCTTCCATGTAGAAGCAGTCTACCCAGGGGCAAGAGCAGAACCACCAGCAAGGCCCCAGAGGAGCAACCCAGGCAGCCGACATGCCAAACAGTAAGTGAACCTTGCTAAAAGCACAACCTCTCCCAGGTGGCGAGTTGACCCCCCTTAGTCCTTTCCCAACTGCGCCCCTTCGACCTTTGAACACATCATTGACAACTTGCTTGGTGTCAAAAAAGATCGCAGTTTATTAAACACTTACACATTTTATACATTTGTTTCTCCTGGTGGTACATAACATTAATGTTTAGTCCATTTTTGGTTGTTATGTGCTGTTCAGACAGATCACCTTCTGGAGGAGGCCCCAAATACCACGGCTACTGTTGCCAAGGGTTAGACTGCAACTTGCTACCGACTTGGTGGGTGTCCGTCTGGACTTGCCCAGGTAGCAAGTGCCGTCTTGCTTGCCTTCATTGCCATCTTTGCCTCTCCCTGATCTTCCAGGTCCCTGCTGTGTGGCATCCCAAGGACCCCATGTGAGCATCTCATCTATCCAGCCTGCAGCTGAGTTCTACCTCTCGCTCTTTTGGTACCCTCACGTGAGGCACCCCAAGGGCCCTGCGGGAGCCTTCCATCTACTCTCTGCCTGGCTTCTGGACACTGTTTGCTCCCTCTGTGTCCCTGGCGTGAGGCACCCTAAGGACACTGCATGAGCCTTCCATCTACTTCTATCATTTACTCTTCCTTTCCAATCCTTTTAGGTTGTCTTCCGCCATGCTACCTACAGTCTCTCCAACGGGAGAGAGCTCCCCCCTTGCTCCCCTATGCTCTCCCATCGCTTATGAGAAACCCATTTGCTCCAATAATCCCACAATGTTTAGCGGGAACCTTCTTGCCATGGAGGGTAATGAATGCTTGAGGGGGATCCTTGCCCCCTTCTTAAGCCCCTCCGTGGCTTTCTGCCTGCTCCCCTGATTAGGAGAGGCCGAGTCCCATTTGGAGCGAGCAATCGCGGTCGGCCCTTTTTTCCGGACTTGCACCCCAGGTGTGACAGCGGGGGGGGGGGGGAAGGCTTCCTGTCCCTGGGCGGTGTTTGGCCCAGGCCTCTATTGGTTCCCGCTTTGCCTTCCCCAGCCCAGGCTCCAACTTCCACAGTAACACTCGATTGTTACGAGAACCTGAAAGCCACCAAAAACTGGATGCTGCCTCCCCTTGCAACCGCATACGCAGAAGACACAGCCCCGGGAAACCAAGTGCTGCTGGAGCCACTCAATACTTGACCAGCCCCCCATGCCACCGCTGGTAATGCTCCCTGCCCCGCCCCAGCCAATCACATGCATGTTGAGCAGAGAACACACAAAACAAACACCCTTGGTAAGTGTAATGCAGCTCTGAAACGAAACAAGGATATTAAAACTCATCAGAAAGGAACACATAATCAATTTAAGAATGAACAGAATACTAGAGTGTTTTTGTTAGACCTGTAACCTTTGGGGTGGTTCTCTCTTCCATTGTTGCTGTTGCCTCATGTGTTTTTGCTGGTGTTAGATGCTTTGGGCACTGGGCCACTGCTGTCCAGTGCCACAGTGCAAGTGCTCCCTATTGTAAATTGATGTATGGATTAGTGATACCATGATTGGCTGGTTAGGTTTACCTGTCAAACCCTAGTACAGTGCACCAGGAGTGCCCAGGGCTTGTAAATCAAATGCTGCTGGTGGGCTTGCAGCACTGGTTGTGCCATCCACAGAAGCAGCCTATAAAAGTGTGCCTAAGGCTTGCCATTGCAGAACCTGTGCGTAGTCTGGTACTGCCATGTTGACTGAGCACGTGCATCCACTTGCCAGTCCCTAAACCTTCCCTTTTCTTCCTATCAGACACCCCTACGGTAGGCCCAAGGGCAAGGTGCTTTGTAAGTATGAGGTAGTGCAAGCCCTGATGTGTGTGGCATGTCCTAATAGTGAATAACAGCCATTTTCATTTTTCACTATTGCAAGGCTACCTATTCCCTATAGGCCAGAACGAGCAGTTAGATTATTACATTTTATAATCCTAACAGACTCACGAACATGGTAGAAATTCGAGTTTAGTAGGGCTGAACTACATCTTTTAGTGAAGTTGGTTTTAACATTCTGTGTTTGAAAAACCTCTTTTAGAAAGTAGGTATTTTCTTGTCTAACTATCCAAGCCTGTATCTGCTAGGTTGTGTATTCCTTGTCTGGAGTTTGAGTGACAGGGGCTGGGGGATTCCAGGAGACAGGATGAGTCAGCCCAGTGGTAAATAGAGAGATCTGCATCTATATGGGAGGCAGGAGTTGCACCTGGGACCTGAATAGGGCTGTGCCTTCCCTCCATATGCTGGCTCCCCCTCCTGTGGTGCGTCTGATGTCTCTGCCCTGCACTGTGAAAGGAAAGAAGGAGTCATGTAAACAGAGTGCTCCAGGACTGACCAGAACTGGTTTGGACTAGGCACAGGCTTCTCTGCCTTCAGAGAACAAAGAGAAACTGGGTATAAAAGAGGGGCCCCAAACCCCAAATAATTAGATCACTTTTGGGACAAACAAGAAGAAACCTTTGCTGAGGAGTGGAACCAGAGAGACTGAGAAGAGACTATGCCTAAGCTGAAGTGCTACTTGGGGGATTGGCCTGCAGTCGTTGCCTGACTGCCAAAGAAAGGAGGGAGGAACTTTGTGTGTACTTTCATCAACTTGTGTAAGGATCTCCAAGGGCTTGAGAACAGAGCTTACCTCCTGCTGAAGTTTCAAGGACAACAGACTTCACCCACCAGCTCCCCAAGAGTTCTTTTGAAGTGCCTGCAGTTGTGCTGGACTTTTTGAGGACTTGTGTGTCGCAAGGAGCTGGGAGCGCTACTCAAGATCAAGAAGCGTGTCGGTGAACTGCCGCTTCACAGCATGAAGCGCCTCACATCGCCGGAGAAGAGGATCGACGTCGCAGCAGATGCCGCCTCATCACCGGGAAGCGTGTCGCAGGAGAAGAGGATCGACCTCGCATCAGGCGCCGCCGCATCTCCAAGAAGCGTGTCGGAGGGGGCCTGTTGCGGCTCATCGACGGAGAAGAGGATCGACATCGCAGCAGACGCCACCGCATTGCCGGGAAGAGTGTTGCAGGGCCTGTCGCGGCTTGCAGCGTTGTGGAAGCAACTCGCATCACCAGGGGAGAGGATTGACGTCACAGCAGATGCCGCCGCATCACTGGGAAGCGGGTCACAGGGCCTGTCGCGGCTCGCATCGTGTCAAGCATCTCGCCTCGCCGGAGAAGAGGACCGACGTCACAGCGGACGCCTCCGCCTCATCGGGAAGCGTGTTGCATCTAGCAGAAAGCACCATCTTTGTTTCTTTGCACCAGATCTCCAATGCATCACCGTCCTTGCGTGTAAGGGACTACTGCATCACCTTTCCAGCAACACTTTTGTTGCCCTGCGTATCGCATCTTAAGGTACATTGACTCAAAGTGTCGCATTTTAAGATCTAAAGAGAACTACGCTAATTCTACCATTTTAAGTAGAGTACTGTGGATTTTTGTCGTTTGTGGTCTTGTGATAAATCTATATTAAGAATACTAATTTTTAATATACAACCTGTGTTGTGTCCATCTTTAGTGTTATCACTGGATTATTGTATGTGTTCAAAATGCTTCACACACTGCCTCTGAGATAAGCCTGTCTGCTCGTGCCCCGCTACCAAGGGGGTGAGCAGGGGTTATTTTAGGAGTGTATCTCCCTCACCCTGACTTAAGGCAAGGGTCCCTATTTGTCAGAAGTACCTACTTGTGCCAACTAGAGACCCCCCAATTTTCTTACCTGTTAACCAACAGGAACAACAAGCAGGCATGGAGGTGGGTAGGAGGGGCTTTTATAAACTAAAAATCCCAAGAATACTCATGTTTTAGGGTGCCTGTTGGGAGACAGGACTGCCTCATCATACTGTAATGACTTTGACGAGGAGAACCTATGAGGGGGAAATGACAAAGTCATATAATTGTGTATTTTCATAAAGATTGCAATAATTCTCATACCAAAGAGACATAGTGCACTTTCACATGTCAGAAGACACATAGTGGAAGGTTACAGCTCAGCTCATATGTTCTGTAGTTCAGATTTCACTATGTCCCTCTATTATGCTTGTTAATTCTGTTCGCACTAGCCAGCATCTTACATTAAAACAAAATGTTCACGGTTTAAATGTTTCATGGAAACTATGACTTAAGAATATATGACACCATCAAATATACTTATTAATTTCAGTGTTGTGAAAAGAAAAATGTTTCTATTTGGAGGAAGTGGAAGTCCTGAAGCTGAGGAATGTTTACCAGGGATGTACTGCTTTGATTTAGGTAAGTGGAGGCCAGAATGCCAAGCTATGTCTTAGCAGATAATGCAAAAACCATCACTTCCAGACTATGTGGAAAAGGGATCTTGATATTGATACTGGCAACAACGTCAGTAGTTTTGAAGTGTGCTATTTTTGTTTTCAAAAGACACAACTTGGTCAACATGAAGAAAGTCACATCTGCATAGTGTCTTGCTTTAATTAACATTACGTGACTATTCACAGTGGCTAAGTGCATTTGATCAATAAAGGTGAAAGCTGGAGGTATTAATAACTCCCCCCCAAAAACAAAACATCCATTGGCAAATCATTTTCGATCTGGCTATGGTTGCAGGCCCTTTTGAGATGTGTGAATGCTTGTTTTGTCATGGTTTTTGTAAAACTTTATCATTGGAAGAGGTGCTTGGCTATCAGCAGTCTAAAAAACATTGGCTAAAAGCAAAATGTTTTTTATCTCAATAAGCTTGCATCCTTTTTGTGTCCGTGGAACTGAATAGGTCTACGTTGTGCTCCTTATGAAAGGGCAGAATCCCATCACTGGCACTGAGTTTACCAAATGGCTGAAGTGAGCTGACTCATTGCTTCATGCTATGTGCCGTACTGGCAGAAGAAAATGTGAATTGCACAACAACAGAAAAATGGATTAAGAGTCTTAGCTACAGAAACGACCGTATACATAAAAATATTTTATTTAATGTTAGTAAAATCTAAAGGCCTTGGTTCACTCCAGATGTAATAAATGGTGTTTACCTTAAAAGTTTGAATTCATTTATTTTAATGACATGGACCTATGGTGTGGAAAAGGGCTATGACAAATGTTTTTTCTGGCTTTGTAGCATAACCATGTGGCTCTCTTGGTGGAATGTCTTCCTCCAGCCTCACCTCACTGACAAGCCAGGTTCACTTGTCAGCTTCAACAACATGTTTACTGCATGCATGATGAATTGCTCTGCCTATCAAACATGAACAGTTTGATTATTTTTATGGACACCAATCCACTCCAATGCATGCAGAAAATTAACTAGAACCATAGCTGCCAAGCAGCAGAGCGTCACCTTCTGGAACTAAAGAGCAAGCCTTTATGACAGTCATGGAGGAAACAATGACTCAACGAATATGACATTTTAGGACCTTGAATTATGGAGTTGTATCTATGGAGCTACAATTGTTCAAAAGAAGATAAGGAGTTTATAGAGATGTTGAGTGTCACAAGAGGCTCGGTTGCAATGTGACTTTTTTCGAAAGTACATACGTGAGTAGCACTGGACTCACAGAGGCTTCAAAAGCACTGGTAGGAAAAGGTACGGTGGAAAGATGTTTGCATCATTCGTTATTATCAGCAGCCTAGCAAGATGGAGTGGAAACAAAGCAGACAGCCCTGGCATCAAGTTGTGGATCAATGAGATGGTGTCCTTTCTTTGGCCCCCTCAGTTAAGGCGATCTGCCAGTACCCTGACGTCAAATCAAAGGTACTGAGGAATTTGACAGTGCTCAGCCAATCAATGAGCTCATCAGCTCTGGGGATGGGGTGTGCGTTGGTCCTAGTGATGGAATTGAGATCTCGGTAGCCTACGCAGAACCAGAGTTCTGGTCTGGCCCCAGGCAGGGTCGCCTTTGGTACCAATACCAAAGGGCTGGACCAGGGACTGTTAGAGGGCTAAATCACACCTTATGCTAACATCTAGGAGACTTCCTTTTTAATGCTGGCTCTCACCCTGTCTGGCAATCTATAAAATGTGTTCTTTACAGAGACACTGTCTCCTGTGTCAACATCATAGAGGCACAGATGTGTAAGCCAAGGGGTGAGTGAGAACAGTAGGGCAAACTGTCACAGCAACTGGTAACAGTCACCTCACTACTCTGGAGTCAGGTTGGCAGAGAGAGTGACACCCTGCACTGGCTCATCAGAATCCTGTACAGAGAGGAGATCAGAGAGAGGTTTTTTCTCCTCTTCCACTCCATCATTTGTCACTAGGAGAATGCTCTCTTCGGACCTCTCGAATTGAGGCTTTAACCTGTCCACATGGGGCACCCTTAGGGGGTTCCTAGGGGTCTGGAGGTCCACCAGCTATGTGGCCTAAGCCTTCCGCTCCTTGATATCATTTGGACTAGTCCTGCAGTCCTGGAGAGTTCTAGCCTCTATTGGTTCCATGGCCCATACCTTTTGGGCAGGCTAAAACTCTACTAGTGTGACGGTTTGGTCATACCAGAGTTTCATCACCTCTTTGCTGGACTAAAGAATTATTTTAGCCTTCTTCCAGAAGAGATACATGTGGTTCCGTAGGCCAGCATGTAGCTGACCACCTTCTGGGGGGCTTCCTGGGAGCTTGCTCTCACCCCTTTTTAACAATGCTTAGAGGTCCCCTAACAGTGAGGTCAAATGATCTGAACCGTACTCCTTTCTGTGGCATTGCCCAGTAGGTACATAGAAGACATGGAAAGAGGATGTCCCAAGTACGCCTCATGGGCTCAGGAAGGGCCATAATCATGCTCTTCATGGTGTTGTTGAATCTTTCAACCAGACCATGGTTTTGGGGGTGATAGGGTGTGGGAAACTTGTAGGTTCCCAGTCTTCCCACATGCACTTCATGTATGCTGACATGAATTTAGTGTCGCTGTCTGACACTACCTTCTTGGAGAACCTAACTCAGGTAAAGATCCCCATCAGAGCTCTTGCCACCAAGGGCGCAGTCACTGTTATTAGAGGAATGACCTGTGGGTAGCGGGTGGTATTGTCCACCAAGACCAGGACAAACCTGTTGTCTAGGGGTGTCTAGGGGTCCAAATGTCCAATGACATTGATGGCAACCTTTCAAAGGGGGTGCTGATTATGGGAAGTGGGATCAGGGGAGCGTTGTGCTTTTTCCCTGAATTACCAATGGCCGGACAGATGGGACAGTTCCTGCAGAATATGTCTGAGGCTGTCTTCATTTGGGGTCAATAGAAGTGGGAGACATGTCTGGTGAAGGTCTTGTCTTGCCCCAAATGTCCTGCCAAGGGGATGCCATGAGCCAAATCCAGTAGGAAGGACTGGTAACTCTGAGGGACCACCTGCACTCGGGCTTTCCCAGCACCAGGAACCTTAGGCTTGCTATAAAAGAGATTGTTCTCCCAGTAGTTCAGGTGATCCCCGATGACTTCACCTGCTGTATGGTCTGATGCCTGGCACCTCAGACCCTCAAAAGTGGGACACTCTTTCTGCACTTTGCGGCAGAATACCTCCCTGGTAGGCCCACCCTCAACCTGTCAGCTGGCAAGCTCAGGAAGTTCACCTAGGGTGGCAATGTCTTCCCGGTTGGGCTTGTGGGCCTCTTCCTCATGATTAAAAACATTTTCATCTGGGTTAACGGTAAGGCTGTGCGGGTACTTCCTCCTGTTTAGAAGGTATCTGACACTAGGTCGATTACTTTTGTCGATTCCTGGGAACTCCTGGGGATTCTTCCTCAGGGACTCCATTAACTTATAATGCAAGAACTTTAGGGCCCAGTTTCCAATGCCCCTTACTCCTCTCCTTGGCACCTGTCTGGACCATTGTTCCAGGCTCCCTTGACTCCCTTTTCGGCTAGCCATGGCTTGTGTGGTTGTGCACACCTACTCAGGTAATCCCATCATCTCCACGTGAGACCTGAGCTCTACCTCCCTCCAGGCAGTATGCCTGCAGCTCATTGCCTAACAGACAATCTACAGCATGGGTTTTAGCCTTGATGTCAGCACCTCGGATTTGCACTGCATTGTTGTTGACCTCACAGTTGGGCCGAAATGCCAAAGCCGAACCTCGCGGTCCAGACCTCGGATTTGCAGCATTGTCATCAAACCTCCCATTTAGATCCTGCATATTCGTAGAGCTGTGCAGGGTTGTCTCCGTATCAGCACTGCGTCCATTCCGATCGAAGCAGTGGTAAGAATGCATTGATTTTGTAGCAAAACAGCTGCAGAACCCACTTCTGATGCCCACAACTTGGAGGGTCGCTTCAGGCAAGGATAGGTCTCACAGGAGGCAGAGTCCAGCCATATCAGCAGGATTGCAGGAAGTCTTTTGTGTCCCTGAGACCTAAGAAAACAGGAAGCAACCAAGCAAGCCCATGGAGATCAGTTGGAGTGAAGGCAATGTCCAGCTCTCCTTCAGCAGAGTCAGGGAGCAGCAGAGCAACAAGCAGAAAAGCAGTCCTACCAGAAAAGCAGTACAGTTGAGTCTTTTGAGCAGCACAGCAGTCCTTCTGACAGAGGCTCAGTTCAAGATCCAAAAGGGTCTGATTTGTGTGGGTCAAGGACCCAGTACTCATTCTCGAAAGTGCCTTTGAAGTGGGGGTGACATCGAAGACTGGGCTCTGAAGTGCACGCAATCCCTTTCAGCCCACACCTGTCACCCAGGCTAACTCTGTGGGGTAAATCAGTGCTTTGTGTGTGGACAGTACACTACCTAGGGAAGTGTAAGTGTCAGCCCCTCCCTTTTCTCCCTGCCCAGGTAGACTCATCAGAATGCAGATGAATGCAGATGAGTGATCAGAATGCAGATGAATCTCATCTTCCTGTGTTTATGGATGTCTAGATGGAATGCACAAGGTGTAGCTGTCACCCAACCTAGACATGTATTAGAGACAGGCTGTATGGCACAGAAGAGCTAAGAGCAGATACATGTCCACTTTCTAAAAGTGGCATTTCTAAAACAGTAATGCCAAATCCAACTTCACCAGTAAAGAGGATTTATCAAGAACATTCCAAACATATGAAACATTAAAAAGATACTCCTCTCTCACCAGGATTTACCTCTTGAAAGTGTATTAAGGAATTCCCATGTTAGCCCATGAGAGGAGTAGGCCTCCCAGCAGTTAAAAATGAAGTTGACTGTTTGTCACTTCCAGGACATGTAAAACATACCGTTTACTTACATAGTACTCTGCCCTTTAGTTTGACAAGGGCCTTCCTAAGGGGTGACGACTTATATGTAAAAAAAGGGGGAGTTTAAGGCTTAACAAGTAATTTTAAATGCAGAGTTGAAGTAGCAGAAAACTGCACACCCAGGTCCTGCAATGGCCGGCCTGAGACAAGTTTGAAATCCCACTTGTGAGGGTGGCACAATCAGTACAGCAGGCCCACAAGTAGAATTATATTTACAGGACCTGGGTATATGGTATACCACTGTACAAGGGACTTACTTTCAGGTAAATTAAGTAGTATTTCAAAGTGGTGCAAGTCAATCATAACATGTTTAAGAGAGGCAGCATGTGTACTTTAGCACTGTTTAACAGTAGTAAAGTGCTCAGAGTCCTAAAACCAGCAAAAAGAGTACAGTTAAATAGAAGGAGGCAGACAAAATGTTCGGGAAAGGCCACCCCCCTAAGGCTGTCAAGTCTAACAGTAGTCAGGTGTCTGACTACTGTGTAGTTTTGGGTGTTCGTATACTGTTTTAGTAATGTATTGTTATGTTATGTTATATTGTGTTACGTTACTTATTTTTATGATTATGTGTAATGTATGTGTAGTTTTGCAAATGTAATGTGTTTTGCAGGAGGGGTTTTCTTGTATACTTTGTAGGTTTCTCTCTGCGAATGTGCCCTATGGGCATTGGGAGTTACCATTTTTTTAAGGAAATCTCTTTTGGTTTATAATAGCTTATGATGGTATTTTTTTTTTTAAAGAAACCACATTGCACAGATAGCTAATTTTTCACATAGAATGGGGGGAATTGTTTGTTTAAAACTGATGGCTGTTTTAGTACGGTTTTTAATCACTTTTATATCGTGCACCCTACACGCTGAGTTGAAGCAGATTGGGTTAGGGGAACCAATTGGATTACTGGTGGGCGGAGTCTGTGAGGCTCCGAGCCCTCAAAAGCTGGTGGCATCGAGGACACGCAGGCTTAGAGGTGACAAACTTCTTTTGAAAGAAACTACATTACCCAGATAGCACATTTTGCACATAGAGCTGGGGGATATTGTGTTTTAAAACTGATTGTTGTTTTAGTATGGTTTTTACTCACTTTTGTTTTGCACTCCCTACGTGCTGAGTAGAAGCAGATTGGTATGGGGAAACCAATCTGGTTATTGTTGGGCTGTCTGTGAGATCTCCGTTCTCACAAAGCTGGTGGCACCGAAGACCCACCTGCTTAGAGGTGACACACTTCCTTTTTAAAAAAGAAACTGGGACGGAGCGATTAAGAGTCTGATGGAGATGACGGGGAGGTTAATACAGAAACCCCCTACAGCTTGTCTTTCAGGTTTGATGACCCATACAAAGTCATCCAAACATGTATGTTCCTTCATTGACTTGGTGTTTAACTTTAGCAAAGAGATGCATCACTTTGTCTTGGAAGGCAGTGATAGTGCCTCTGATTCAATACTGGTGGATGGACATATTGAAGTAGTCATACACAGAAATTATAGTATTGTCAGATCCTCAGGGATGTAGAGCCAAGGAAGTATGATTCTTGATATGGGATACTTAATAGAGGTGGAGGCCCCTTGAGCTGATGCCACACACATAAGGACTAAACATTATAGGTTTTTACTCTGGGAGAAACTCAACACACCACATATAATTGGAAGTCACTGATTAATAGGTATACAGTGCCTAGACATTGGAATAACTATTAGGATGGAACATGTCAGGAGAAATTATTCTGGGTTACAAAACTTAGGGCCCGTTGTAGGTAATTTTATTTTACCGATTCCTAAACACCGAATTTTACCGATTCGGTATTTAGGAATCGGTAAATATGATGTAGGTAAAAAATCGGTAAAATTTACCGATTCAGTAATATGCCTTATTACCGATTCGGTAATAAGGAATACATTCCCATTCATTCCTATGGGCCTTGAGGCCCAGAGGAATGAATGGGAAGCCATTCACTATTACCGATTCTGCATTTACCGAATCAGTAATAGTGGGAGCATATTCAAGGGTGGAATGGTGTCACATTCACACCCTGTTGCACCCCTGAATCGTGAATGTGTGCACATGTGGCGCACATACATGCCCTAAGGGCATGTATGTTTGCCATATGGCACCTTGAAATAAGCAAATTATTGCTTTTTTAAAGGTAATCGGTATTTACCACCAACTTGTAGTTGGTGGTAAATAACGAATCCTTAAAGCAAAAATGCACTCACTTAAGTGCTACCTACATATGTTTTAAGGAATCTGTAATTTACCGATTCCTTATTTTAAGGAATCAGTATTTTACTGATTCCTTAAAATAAGGAATCGGTAAATTACCGAATCCTTATTACCAGCCTCCTACATTAGAAAGGGCTAAATAGCGGTCGGTAATGGGAAATTCACCGATTTTCGGCCGTTACCGACTAGTATTTAGCTACCTACATCTGGCCCTGAGTGTGAGCAAGATGTATTTGAGTTTGTTACAGGGTTGTTTATTTTTCATCCTGCTACATTATATTGATTAGTTGATATATTCAAAGATCAATATGGAAGATGATGTATAAAGGTTGTTGGCTCAGGTGATCTAATTGATGGGGTCATGGCTCCAATCATGCCCTCCTTGTATTTGCCCATGACTGCACTTTGGTGGTAATGCTGACATGTATGTCGATTGAATATACACCTTCTACCCTTAAATATAACATTTAAAAAATACAATATGAATGAAGAGCTCCATTACAACTTGCTTAATAATACTGTATTGTTATTCCCACTCCAAATATCACCAGTGCCACGATCATCATTTCAGTATTTAGGCATAATGTAGTATTCTTAGTTGTCCTCTGAAAATGCCATTAGAAGTTTGGAATTACTACAGTAATTATACACCTGATTATTATGGTAATTCTCTATTTTAGGGCCATTATCGACCCGCAAATGACACTAGCTCTAAAGCTGATTAAATGTCTGTGTAGGCATGGCTAGCGGTAATACAGTATTTTGAATTCAACAGGAAACTTTGTATGGAGTAAAATCCGGAATAAATGGCCCTTAATCCCCTTAGTTTGAGGACCAATGGTTAGTGGGACAATTTTTAACTCAATATATACATATATCTGATATTTAGGAAGATCTGCATTTCCTGCAAGCTAGAGAAGAAAAATTAATGTATTTGAAACACAGCTACAACAGCCATCCAAACATGCACAATTGGTGTAAGAACCTGTTCCAAAAAGCTTCTGGATGCCATGGCTCATGTTTTTGCATGTTGACAGGAGTTTTGTGTTGGAGCAAGCCGTCCAGTGGTTGCCAGTGTAAGTGCACCAAGATGGAGTTAGATGCACCTCTACCTCTTTGAGTGATAGGGGATGTGTTCACAGCGTATATGTACTGAGTGTGATTTGAGTCACAGTGCCTCCATTCTACTGATATGGGCCTGCAGTGGCATGGCTGAATGCTCTAGGTAGTGTTGATATTACGTGAAAAGTGGTCTTCTAGCAAGGCAGTAGGCGGTACATGATAGCCTACCTCCCTTGTTAGAACTGGCATCTTTTGTTGTGGTTTCCCTTCTTTTTGCTTCTACCTCTTGTTTGTGACTGTGTGCTGCATTCCGTTTAGCTGGTTTTAGGACTCTGAACACTTTATCACTGCTGACCAGTACTAGACTGCAAGTGCTCCCTGTGTAAAATGTATTGGTGATTGGTTTATCCATGATCGGAATATTTGATTTACTAGTAATGCCCTGGTAAAGTGCACTAGGTGTGCCCAGGGCCTGTACATGTACATCAAATGCTACTAGTGGGCCTGCAGCTCTGATTGTACCACCCACAGGAGTTGCCCTGCAAATATGTCTTACACCTGTCACTGCAGTGTATGTCTGTGCAGTTTGAAACTGCCATTTTGACCTGGCAAGTGCACCCACTTTCCAGGCCCATGCCTTCCCTTTTATTACATTTAAGTTACCCCTAAGGTAGGTCCAAAGCCGCCCCATGGGCAGTGTGCAGTCTATTTAAAAGGTAGGACATGTAGTTGTGTGTTTTTTTTCATGTCCTAATACTGAAATACAGCTAATTTGTTTTTTTTACTATTGCAAGGATTATCTCTCCCATAGGGTAATATTGGGATTGCCTTGAAATATCTTTTAAGTGTAATTTCCCATTGGGAGCTGATAGAGATTTAGAGTTTGGGGTCTCTAAACTCACAATTTGAAAGCACATCTTTTGGTGAAGTTGTTTTTTAAATTGTGTGCTTGAAAATGGTACTTGTAAGAAAATGGGCATTTTCTTACTTAACCATTTTGTGCATCTGCCTGTCTGTGGAATCCACGTCTGGGTTCGGATTACAGCTGGGACCTTTCTTCTCCAACGCATATTTTGTGAGCTACTGGCAGCTCTCCAGCTACCTGGAAGTAGCTATCCTTACTATAGCTAACCCTACTAACTTGGAAGCTATTGCTTGGCTGAAATAATTTATTGAGAGTGTGTATTTAAGGTGAAACTGTGTTTATTTTCAGAACTCATGAACTGATATTTTAAGGAAATGGCTGAATTTACAAAATATATTGATAGCTGACATTTGAGTGATAAATCATGTGGCATTTAGGAGACGTTTTGCATATGGTATTACCTTGGTAGTAGAGGCATTGCAGCTATGGCTTACCCATTTAGAGGCAATTCATACTGACAAAGCCTTTTTTACATTACTGCTGGCAACCATGCCTGATGCACTGAGGTGATCGCTAGTAGTAAACTGCTAGAAACCTTTACATATGATGGCCACTATTACAATGTTAATAATATTAGGAACTCTCAATGAGCTTCCTTGAACATAAGTAGCTGTCATTACGGAAAAGGTTGGAGACCCTGTCTAGACCATCACACAAAGGGAGCTGTGGTGTGCCTTGCATATCCTAATGGGCCATCACCAGGCTGGTAGGCATTCCTGAGGTAAAGTGGGAGAGGGGTTGTCACTGACACCTGAATACGGCTACTATGCCTGCCCTCACACAAATGTGTCTCCACCCCCCTGTAGTGTGTCTGACGCCAGGTGTCAGGGAAAGACAGGGTCTTGTGCACTACCAAGACATTCCTTTGAAGGTTGCTAACTTAAAAAGTATTGGACCTCTGACACTTTCAATCAGAACACTTACGACTGGGGACATTCTGCTAGGAAGAAGCTGACACTCTGCACGTTGCTTTATTCTGCTGGCCTGCTGCTTATTGCTTCTGTCCTGGGAGGGAAAGGGCTGGACTTTGCTTTCTGAATCCTGTTTCCAAGGTTCTCCAGGGGCTTGTGCATGCTTGCTTCCTGTTAAGAACTCTCAGGGCCATCAAAGACTTCACCTGCATCTTGCTAACAGCACCTAGACTTCTCTGCTGGGAGTCCTGATTGCCAAGTGGTGCCCAATCCAGTTCCTGGGCACTTGGAATCTTGTGGCTGGTGTTGCAAATCAAGAAAAGCAAGATCTATGCCGTCAGTGACGACTGCCTGCCGGAGCCAAGGGCACTGCTTGTGAAGATGACAGTGCACCGCCCGACTTACACCGCAGCCCTGGTGTTAACAATGACAGCAATTTATAGACACTGACTTCGCCATCGAGGCTGCTGCCTGAACTGGAACTGAGGGCACCGCTCTTGAGAAGCACGACACACAACCTCAACTTACACCACAGTCCTAACCTCTCCAACGACAGTACTTTGCACTGACGCCATACTGCTGCCTGCACCGGTTCCGAGGGCACCGCTCATGAAGAACACAGTGCACCCCCTTGACTTACATGGCAGCCCTGACGCCTGTCGACAACAGTGTCTCAACTGCATCAGTGCGGAGTCAATAACTGATGTAGGTGACCCACCAAACTCCTCACCACCGCACTGTTGTAAGGAACCAACGACTCGCGTCCAATGCCGCATCACCTCCCCTGTTCGCAGTAAGAAACCAACGCTGTGCTGGCACCAGCGACACCTCAACTTCCCGTTGCCATGAAACATCTTTGTTTTCATCGTTGTCAAGGTACTGTTACTGAGGGTTCCTGTGACTCCGTAGCTGGCCCTCGCTTCTCTCTGTCAGCGCCAACCTGTTGATTAGATCCTGTCACAATGTCGGGATAGCCCTGGTTGGAACTATTGTTTTCCAGAAGCTATATTTTCACAGTAATCTTTCTAAAATGGATATCTTTATTTGTGAATGTTGTATTTTTGTCTTGTTTTGCTCAAATAAATATTGGTTATTTTTCTAAACTGGTGTGGACTCATTTTGTAATGTTTTGACTGTGTTACTGTGTGTGTATGTACAAATACTTTACACATTGCTTCTCTGATAGGCCTAGCTGCTCGTGCCAAGCTACCAAGAGGGTGAGCAGGGGTTATCTTAGCTGTGTGACTCCCTTACCCTGACTAGAGTGAGGGTCCCAATTTGGACAGGGTGCAATGCACTGCCCACTAGATGCCCCATTTCTAACAACCATAGGTAAATTTTTAAGACATTTGAAGACAATAGTGAAGCAGGCCCACTTAGTGCTCTGTTCTTCTATGATGATTGTGAACATGATCTCCAAGGCAAAGACAGGAGACCGAGGGAAGTCTGACAGAATAAAATAACTAAAGGCAGGCAGCTTCTTATGAATTCATTCTTATTTTAAAAGCAGACAGCTTTACCTAATACACACAGAAATAAATAGGATGTTGTTACACTAACTTTGTCACTCAACCTTCGGAAACCTATCTGATTACCACCCTTAAAAATCCAATTACCTTAAATGTGGCTACCAATTAATAATGGGAATGAGCTTCGACATTGCAGCAGTACGCATGTGTTTCCTAATGCAGATAGAGCAAGAATATAGTAAGCTGTAATGTAATATTTTCCTGTGTTGAAATGCCAGCCATCAACCTTAAATTGTCACCTTGGGAACAGCATAGAGTTAATAGAGTAAGTTTCAACTTTAAGGTCCAGTGCTCGAACCCTTGAATTAGATAACGGAAATGTTCTTGAGGGACACCTGGCATTGAAAAGGGTTGTAGATGACTCTGGGATGGCTTGTAGTATTAGTTGTGCCCTCTAGGAGTCTCATCCATGTGCAGTTAGATGTGTACTGCTAAAGAGTCCTGATGGGACTTTCTTGGCTTCCCTAGAATTCCTTCACCAGCTTAAAAAACAGCTGCAACATTTACAAAGACATAATGACCAGCACCCCTGACTATCTCAGAGATGAGTTCCCTATCTCTGGGAGTCTTGTTGCACTTACAGCCAGCAACCAATCAGACTGCAGACTAAGAAGTGTAAAAAAGTAAAAACATGGCCGGAGTCCTTTTCCATATATGCACCAGGATCTGCAACAACATCTTTGAACCCATCAGGACCCTGCCCCAACACTGATCCAATTCAGGAAAGAGTTTAAGACACACCTTTTCAAAGAACACTACATCACAATGCATTGATAGTCCACAAACCAGCTACCTCTCCTATGGCTCATTGACTTTATGTTCTTTGACATTCTACAGTGCTTCACTCACCTATGGCTAGGTTTGTTATTTTCAAATACTGAGTGCATAAACACATACATACATAAAATGAGGCAAAACGCAACAGGCATAGACAAATAAGCAGGCACCTGATGCTATCCCACTGCTAAATAGGTGTACTACCACCTACAGGACCGGCAGGATATGTACGTCCCTGTGACATTGGATGGCATCCATACACCTTTCATCCTTATTCTCTCGCTCACCAGCATTTCTTCTAGAAAGGGGTACCTTTAGTTTCTAACCCTGTGTGTCAGACTGAGACAGAGCTGAGAATGAAACGAAGCCCTAATGCACAATATACTGACAAATAATGGAAACCTTGTATAATGGCACACATCCTTTTTGCCTTTATTTGTTCCCTCATTGTTTCACGCACCTATCTCAGCATGAATTAATGTCCGTTGGTTTTGTTTGTTTGAGGTGGTCTTTAAATAAGGTAATGATATGGTAGTGGGTTTCCTAAGATAGTGGGCCTTCTAACCGATATAAAGAGACAAGTTATGTGGACAATGTTTCTTATCTGTAAATCAGAGTTATATGCTCTTGGTATTTTGATAAACTAAGAAAAATGAAATGATGTTTATATCTCATTTGTATATGTAATTATCTCAAAACAAATCAAGCTAGGTAGGGGAGGGCCTGAGGGGAGAAGTATTTAAAGACTCTTTAGGTACCTTGTCCCCCAACTAAGCAATTAACAACAAGAAAGGTACCAAAAGTCTGTACACAGGAGCCTAAATAGTACTCACTCTGTAAAACAAAACCAACAGGTTAATGTACAGGTCATCACAATCCAAATTGACGTGTGATAGCAGGAGAAGAGAAAAGAACCAGGAAAAAAGCCCCAAGAGTGCTTGAGAAAATCCCCATCAGCCCGCTCAGTAGCGGAATATCGTCATCTGGGTAGTATGGTTGACAAAAGTAGTGTCCAGAGTGCCCTTCCTTAGGAACAACCCAAGGCTAGCATAACTTGGACCATTACGTTGACCCTCAACCAACAGAGATGCAGACTGAAAAGGGTTAAGTTGCAGTGCTCATAAAAATGTGAAAAAAGGAAAAGAAACAAAATTCATAATCCAGGTGTTCTAAAAATACCTACCTTGATGTCATGAAAAAACTTTATTGGGTCTGACCATCAAGGTGGTATGGTTAAAAGCAGAGTGAACAATAGCATGCAAGGAATTGCTATTCACCATGAATCTTATTCGGTCGACATGTTTCAGCCTTCATCGGCTTTCTTCAGGACCTATGATGTACTACTGCAACAACGAATGTTTGTGTGAAAGGAACTTACTGGGTAAAAGAATCTCAATAAGTGGTTCAATACTCCAAAATCAGGAGTAGAAAGTCTTCTCCCAAATTCTAGGGAGGAAAAACCTCACCTCACCTGGCACTTGCTCACAGTGAAGGAGGCCACGCACTCTCCGTCGTTGCCTCGCTCCAAAAATGTGGAGCGAGGCAACGACGGAGAGTGCGTGGCCTCCTTCACTGTGAGCAAGTGCCAGGTGAGGTGAGGTTTTTCCTCCCTAGAATTTGGGAGAAAACTTTCTACTCCTGATTTTGGAGTATTGAACCACTTATTGAGATTCTTTTACCCAGTAAGTTCCTTTCACACAAACATTCGTTGTTGCAGTAGTACATCATAGGTCCTGAAGAAAGCCGATGAAGGCTGAAACATGTCGACCGAATAAGATTCATGGTGAATAGCAATTCCTTGCATGCTATTGTTCACTCTGCTTTTAACCATACCACCTTGATGGTCAGACCCAAGAAAGTTTTTTCATGACATCAAGGTAGGTATTTTTAGAACACCTGGATTATGAATTTTGTTTCTTTTCCTTTTTTCACATTTTTATGAGCACTGCAACTTAACCCTTTTCAGTCTGCATCTCTGTTGGTTGAGGGTCAACGTAATGGTCCAAGTTATGCTAGCCTTGGGTTGTTCCTAAGGAAGGGCACTCTGGACACTACTTTTGTCAACCATACTACCCAGATGACGATATTCCGCTACTGAGCGGGCTGATGGGGATTTTCTCAAGCACTCTTGGGGCTTTTTTCCTGGTTCTTTTCTCTTCTCCTGCTATCACACGTCAATTTGGATTGTGATGACCTGTACATTAACCTGTTGGTTTTGTTTTACAGAGTGAGTACTATTTAGGCTCCTGTGTACAGACTTTTGGTACCTTTCTTGTTGTTAATTATGTAATTATCTCTTCAGAAAATAACTGCAGCCTAAGTTAGTCACATTGTATGTGACTCTTACCTTTATGTTGCTAGGATACAACGGGCCTAAGTCGGACCACTGGTGCAAACACGAGTTTGCACCAGTGGTCCGACTTATGTATTACAACTACAGCTATCAGGCCGCCATAGGGCCGCCACAACCGCCAGGGATCTCTGATCGCTGGTGGTGAGGTGGCAGTCTGAGTTATGCAATATGCTGGTGGTGCCACGGCAGCACCGCCAAGCAGATTATGAGTTTCCTCACCGCCACAGATTTCATGGCGGTGAGCCAACCATGAAACCTGCTGCAGTGAGGAAACTAAAGGGGCCCTACAGCACCCCCTGTTTCCTCATGCCCTGAGAATGCATGCCGGGGGCACATGGTCTGTCCCCCTGTCTGCATGCACCCCCTTTCCTGTACTGTATAGACTGCACAGTCCATGCCGTACAGGAAAGGGCTTTGGAGTGCCCATTGCAGTGTCTTTTTCACTGCTGTGCGAATGCCAAAGGACCCCTCCCAAACCACAAGAAAATTCGTAATCTGGTCGGTGGCTGGAAGTGAGGTTTGGCATTGTGGGAGCATGGTGGTGGTGTGGCGCGCGGGTCCACTCCCTCACCACCAAACTTATGATCAGACCCTTAGTGTCTTCATCTGGAATGCAACAAGGGTGTTTTAAGGCACAGCGGGAGGAATTTTTTTATATCTAGCAAGCAATAATATGAGGTATAAGGACGAGTAACCTAATATGCACAGCTTCTTACATAGAAAGAGATCTTAACCTCAGATGTGAATTTGATTAGAAAATTTGTATAAAAAAACATTTCTTCAGCACTTGATACTTATTTTTGTATTTTCTCTCAATAATAGGTACCTTAACATGGCAGAAACTAGGCACCAGTGGCATTGCTCCTCGCACCCTCAAACACAGTTCTGCAGTCCTGGGTGAAAATATATTTGTTTTTGGTGGAATTCAACATGGCAAAGTTTTCGATGATCTGTTCATGTTTAATACAGGTACGTAAGTCAACAAGCAGTCTTGACATATGAACATAGAAGGTCTGCCATTCTTACATAATGTACATTTGGCCAGTGTTAATGAAGAGATGCGTTGCGTAACCTGCCCAAACATTGTCATTCTTACTAGGATGATGGTTCAACAGATAATGTTAGGGCCTGCCATATAGTGCACACTATTCAGTGGTTTGGGGTCACCCAGGAAACGTCTACGGTTAAAGGATGAAGTGGGATGATATTAAATTATGTTGAGATGTAAGACAAGGGTAGAAGGTGCAGTGCAGAAACATGATTTCCCTACTGAAGAAATCGATCCGCTAGATTCAGGGATGAGTCAATCATAAATGAGGAAGTTGCTGTTTAACCCATGAAATGCCTGTTTGACATATGTTTGTGCAGGTGGTTGATGAGATCATGTCAATCTAAGAAGCCTAATGATCTTCTTGATTGAGAATCTGATTGCAAATCCTCCTGATACGAACATCATTATTCAAAACATAAGTGAAATGTTGACTTATGTCGAGTCACAAAGAGAGACTTTACAATAGGTAAATATGGGTGAATCACTCTTTACTATGAATGGCTTGAAACACTGTTTTTGAAAATGTGGACTTTGTGCTACACAGAGTGAGTATGTTGTGCGTATAACTGTCTACAACACTTGCTGACATGTTTGAGTGCATGCCATGTTACTATTGCTAGTCAGTGGGAGCAGCATGAAACAAATGAGTTTGGCCACAGCGCTAACATGCCTGTGGCTTTTGCATTCGTGGTATCCTGCGCCCTTTCTCATGCGGCCTGGCAAGCATTGCACTTTAGGTGTCATAGCCAGGTACATTGGTATTGATAACCACATTCTGTGGCAGTGCAACATAGTGGTATGTTGGTCGTATATTGCGGTGCCATGTGACATTATCTGCTGTGGCCATTACCTACTTATGGGGTTGATATGGACGAGCCTGTCACGTGTCCACAGTACAGCTTGACGTATTTATTGTGCATTTGCTATTCTTGATTCTACAGCCATTCTGCATACGAGACATTGGTTAAGTCTGCCCTGTTTGCATTTGTGGGGACTCAAGTGTGAATTCCTTGTGCGATCCTGCACTGATGACCCCTGCAGGTCATCTATGGTTACAGTTGTGGGGTACAGTGTATACAATATCACGTGCTTCATGTATGCAAATTATTATAGTGTGCTTACCATGATGCAGATAATTATCTGTTTTGTGTTGCCGCGCCATGAGATGTTCATAGCTGAGGCTCCGGACATTCTTGGGTCTGGCTAGACATGATGTTAGCAGTCTTGAGAGAGTTTACAGTCTGCACAAAGACGGGCAACGGTTAGACCCCCACAACCACAGATTGTTGTGTAGTCGCACATTATCAGGCCACCTATATCAACACCTGGTTGATTGCAAGACACCCAATACACAAAAACAAAGTCGTCTAAAATGCCGTTTAATTCACTAGATAATTGCAGATGTCAATTTCTCTAGGAACAGATTAAATGAGGAGGAGACGATTCTTCCTTCTTGAACCATATTACAGTTAGTACTAAAAGAAAACAAAGAGTGGTTCCACAACACACGTTTAACAGATTAAAGGAGCAATTCACTGGTAGTCCTGTTGTCAATCTAGTCAAAAACAGGGTTCCTTATCCTGGGTTCACTACGACATAAATAGTAGTCTTATACCAACATGAGGGCGTTTGTAACGGCACAGGGGGTTACAATGTTACACCAGTTACCAAATTTACAAATTTGGTAACTGGTGTAACATTGTAACCCCCTGTGCCGTTACAAACGCCCTCATGTTGGTATAAGAATACTATTTATGTCGTAGTGAACCCAGGATAACGAACCCTGTTTTTGAATAGATTGTTGACCCAATTCTTTTCCTGCTAGAAAGGGTAGCTCCCAAAAAACTTTTCTGTTGTCAATCTAGGGCACAGCCGATAGTTACAACTTGGTTGGGGGTTTATCATGTAAGCTAGATATGTTCATTACAGAGAAGATGATTGTTCACTAAAGTAAAGAAAAGTGCGAAAGGGAATAATACAAACGGCTATATTACGCCCCATTTTTATTTATTTAATTATTATTATTATTTTTTTTTTTATATATTACGCCCTGCCACCTTGTTTGTGTGCTGCTTGTTACTGTCATCCATGTGGAATTGTTCCTTATCACCGTCATAAGACCATTTCTTTGGTACAATCGAGAGTGGTGTACCTACTGGTTATTCCCCTGTTTTTTACGGGCTTCTACATGTATTGTTTCTCTTCCTTTTACTTGCTTTGCCCAATGGCCGACCCACAGACAGGAGCAAGGTGAGCTTTGGTGACTCTGCAGAGGCAGGAGCCGTACGAACTCTGGCAGGATCCTGAGACAGGACAGGCTTTTGTGGGTACCTGTATATCCTTTTTTGCAACTCCAGAAAAACTACTGGGTACCCCAATGCCTTGTAAGTGTGTTGCGCCATTGAAATTGAATCAAGCGCGGCTATCCTACGCCTCATAATTCACTACTTTCACATTTTAGTACCGTCCTAAATGTGGGGTGGCACTAGTTACACTGCTTGCTACCCTCTTCAGTGGGTGCTTTGCTTCCATTGGTAACATTGACGCTGAAAATCTTGCCCGACATCCCACAGCTGTGCTGCAAGCCTTTGCAGTTTGTGAACGTTGTACGGCATTACAACGCGGGCTTTTACCCCGCATGCCATTACAACGCAGTTTTTACAACGCAAGTCGTTACAACGACTTGCGTTGGGGGGCACTGGATAGTGGAATAGTTTCATTTTCTATTCCAACTCCAGCCCACGTTGACAGTAGGGAAGGTGTTTGATAGAAAATTAAACTATTCCCTATCCTACAGCGCCCTCCAGCGTTGTAATAGCAGTGCGGGGTAATTCCCGCGTTGTTATGGATGTTTCCCGTTTGGGAACAATCTTGGATGTCAACTGTGGTTACATCAATTTCCCTGAACTGCTTGCCTTGACGCTGTGAAGCTGCCTAGGATCAGACTGAAGTCCAACTAGGGCAACTACTGCTCTCCATGACATCACATAAACTGGATCTTGCCCTGACTTTTTTACGATGATCCATTGCTTTCAGGTGTTCTAGTCCAATTAGTTCAATATTGTAAAACCAAGACTACGTTATTCATATTATGTTATCAAATAAAAGGTCAGGACTGAAAACACTGTTCACGATGAAATGAACTGAGATCAAATTGATACTCCCTGGATTGTGTCCAGTGACCCAACACTAGAACCACGAGATTCCATCGATATGACTTGAAACTTAAGGCTTTTTACTAAGTGGTTTTGGGAACATAATACGCTTTATGGCTTGGTTGCAGATATTATATTATTGGTTAAGACCTAGTAAATTACCTTCCCTGTATCCCTATCTTGTGAGAAATAAGGAAAAAGGCAGGTATATAGGTGTCTACAAGATATATTAAATGTTCTGTCTAGTACATACCCTTTATCTCCTAGAGTGTGGGTCCTAAAATGCACAACAAAACTGCTGATAACCTAGGAGTTCCAAGATTGGCACATTTTTTGTGATCCCTCCCACTAGTCTAACGTTTCTACTCTAAAGATCCAGCATCTCATTTAAAGTCAATCTGTAATAGGAAACCAAATAAAAATAAGTGGGTTTCCAGACCAACCATCTCTCGGGTTCCCCCACCTTATCAAGAGGTGGGTAAGCTGCTGAGTTTACTATGGTAAACACAAGGAGATGATGGACGGAGCGCTGAAACTTTTCAGACACTCACCCCCAGTCACAGATCTAGGTTGAATTTATCATCTTTCTATAGCTCACTTTGCCACTCCAGTTCAGACCCAGCTAAATGCAGATCAGTCTTGACCCTGTGTCTCATGGGAACAGTCCAGCCCGAACTGAGGGGATCTTGCAATAATTAAAGAAAGGTTTAACACAGTTAATCCTGAATGATCATGAGTAAGGTAACTTCAAGCTGCCTGTCATACTCTTCTTTGAAACAATTATCTTTATTAAGTACAAATATTACTTGCATTGGTTTCCAGCCCAAGCATTAGAAGACTGGAAGAATTCCTTTAAATTGAGGTTTTGGGAACTGCCCGTGACTGTGGATGTAGGAGGATAAACTAGCAGATTATGGGAGTAGTCCATTTGCCTGCATGGATAAGAAGTAAGTCAGAAGGCATATTCTCCTTTTCAGTACTTACATACCGATATCAGAGGATAGTCTAATGAAGGTCTTGCTAAAGTAGAGGGGAGTAAATCGAGCAGGCGGTGTCATGAAGACAGGACAGCCTGAAATAAATGATAATCCTGTGTTATGCACCCATTGAGGAATTCAAAATAATCGGGAATCTGATTTGCAAACACATTTTCTGTCATAAATGTACATTTATGGCTTCAAAATGGCTTAATTGTCATCTGTCAAGAGTTCAGAAAATGATTCCTGAGAGGACTTAAAAAGTCTGCAATAGTAAACCCAATGCAAGTGGTGGGAGGAGTAGATGAAGGCAATTGGTTTGCCTTGAAAGTCTGTGAATGCCTACAGTCTTGAGAGTTAATCAGTTTTCACAAACTATGATCTGACTCTTTTTCGATCTGGGAATTATCAAAGTTTTACTCCATCAAAGGGTTGATGGAGGGTAGATCAAGTTAAAACTTGAGGGGAATGAAAGAGAATGAAATTCTCTGAAGAAATAAATATTTTCACCAAGAAAAAAATAAAGAATGCACAATTCCATATTGGCTGCCTTTCCCCAGTGCAGAGCTTTATATTATGTACAATTATGCATTAGTGAAATGGGAGCCTGGGGAACGTCACATGATATTTCTAATGGCACACCTGAAGACCTGTACCTGCTCAGATTTTTCAGGGACTCTGAGAATGTTTGTGACATCCCAAAAGTAGTAAATCCACACCCGGTTGTAGGACTACTACTTTGGGTGCAGATTTACTGCTTTTCTTGGTGAGTTGGGCACCTAGAGCCTGATTACGATACCAGGCGGTCAGACCACCGGCTGGTATTACGGCAGTCAGGAGACCGTCAACAAGCATGAGGTGTCCGACTGCCGTATTTCCATTTGACTGCTGGGCTAGTGGTCAGAAGTTGTCAGTACCACGGTGCAGGCCATAGGAATATGCTGCATCAGATGTCTCCGCTGTGCAGCACCTTCAGCATGTCATTGCACTGTGTGCCATGCACCATGTCATGCATGGCACACAGTGCACACATGACAATGCTAAGGTAGGGCGTCACTACATTTGCCCCCCGGCCGATGTTGCTATGAGCGCCAATGCCTGGGGACCCCCTTGTTGCCTTTCCAGCAATATTTTCATGGCAGGGTCCTTGACGTGAAAAGGTTGCCAGAAACCGCAATGGTAAACATGACGGCTGGGCCTGCATCGCACCGCCGCCGTTCTGGGACACCCTTCCGACCGCCACACCATTGGGATCTATGATCCTGGCGGAGGCTGTAGTGTTGTGTCTGGCAGCTGTGGGTCCGACTACCAGTATCATAATACCGTGGTCGGACGAAAGAGCTGTCAGTGGTCAGACTGCCACCAACAGTTTGTCGGTGGTCCGACTGATGACATCGTAATGAGGCCCCTAGTCTTTTTCTGTGCGAGAAAGGAAGTAGGAAGCACTATACAGCATGTATACTGTGTTTAAGGTATTTCATATGGTTTATCATCCCTTTCAAAATTAGTCATCTTGTGCACCGATTTTTACATGTTTATAAATCCAAATTTGCTAATGTATGCTGTTATTGTTGTTATATATCAACAAGCAGGTCAACAGTTTCACAACATTTGTTATTTCATTAAGGAATGCTGTTTTTGTAAAACAGAGCACTTTTAGTGCACATTTGTACTATATTTTGGAAATATGTATACAGAGAAATGCTATTTTATGATTGATCAATAAATATCATACTTTTCTTTCAGTATCTCACAACTGGATTCCTGTCAAAACCACAGGTCCTGCCCCTGATGCCAGGTTAGTAATGAGAAATAACATTCATATAGCTTGCCTGTTTTATGGAATATGTGCTGAGCAACTAGACCCTCCACTGTTATCTAATTTGATGATCACTCAAAACAACCCCCATCTAGATCCAAGCAACCTGTGAGAGCTTACTTTAAGCACAGGACAGAAATTACGGTTTCATCTCTTCATGTAAAGTGGATTTACTCTGTAATCATACACAATAAATCCCCCCATGTAATTATGACGCTTAGAGAGACCAGAGGGCCAATTTCACATAATTTAGTATCTCTCAGCCACAGGGTTTTTCAAATGAGTGTGTCAGGAACTCGTAAATCTCCACATAAAAGAGTCAGGGCCAGCTCTACCAGACCACAGCCAATGAATAACAGCAACACAAGCCTTACAGAATTACTGACAAGATGGGGGTCAGTGACTCACACCAGGACATCCTTGCATCTCCAAGGAATTATGTACCAAGTCGCTGAAATGAATACGTGATCATTAGAATCTCAGTAATACCAAAGAATGAAAGAAATACAACACATGGTAAAATACAGGAAAATAATATACTCTGATATCTCTGTTGCATATCATTTGCGCAGTCTCCAGAGCAAGAACCATCCCTAGTCCCTCCAGATGATCGCAGTTCCAAAATGTCTGCATTCAAAGTTTCAATGGATGAAGAATGTGAATGCAACAAACTCGTGTCCAGTTCAAAGAAATATAATTATGGAGAAATGAATGGAAAATAAGCAAGCCGTTAGTGTACACAAATCTACATAGCAATTCCTACCAGATACTACAGCCAAAGCAATGATTCACATTCTGGTAAAGAAGCCAGCAGACGGTAGAGTCATCACACAAAAAGAGCAAAGAACAGGTAGTGCCAGCAAAACAGCAGAGGCATGATGGAGCATTTCAATCGGTGTGAAGGATTTATATACAGCCTGCTAACCGAACGTCCTATGACCATCAGAGGACGTCTCTGCCTGGTGGGAAATGCTGTTCCTGATGCTGCTGGCATAACTTTCTCTAGCGTCAGATAACAACATTCGGTGATGATCAGTGTAATTCCTGAAATGAAAGTATAAACATGGGTAGTGATGGTGCTCTGGAAGCCTATTCAGGTGAGGAATTCCATCACCTCTTATGTCACACATTCGCACATAGAAAGGTCAAGCACAGTGAAAACAGAAATGTTGTTTAATGGAGCATTGCTTAATAAAGAGGTATTATTTGGGATGTATGACAGTACAACGCATGCTTTTACCATGCATGCCATTACAACGCTATTTTTACAACGCATGCCTTTACAACGCATAGTGCTTTGGGGCGCTGGATAGTGAATAGTTTAATTTACTATTCCAACTCCAGTCCCTGTGGATAGTAGGGAAGGTGTTGGATAGTAAATTAAACCTATTCCCTATCCTAGAGCGCCCCCCAGCGCAAAGCATTGTAATGGTTTGCGTTGTAAAAGTTGTGTCGTAAAGGCACTGCGTGGTAAAAGTTGCGTTGTAAAGGATGTTTCCCATTATTTGATAATGGGGCGTGCTTGCAGTTTCAGTGAGAGCGCCCCATCCATCGGTAAACATTCCAAGACAGGGTGTTCTTGAAACTCGTCCCCCTGTGACACTGATTCTTAAATATTGCCGTGGGGCTGGGCAGAAATGTAGCAATTATTCAATCTGAAGGACTGACCATGCGACTGGTACTTTGCAATCATTCACAGTTATGAATACATTTCTATTCAAATGAAATGTAAGCGAAGCCTACATGCGGAGTGCACTGTTCCTAGAGAGAAAAATTCTCACAATTTCTCACAAATTTCGTATTCTAAATAATATGTGATCAGCCTTTTTCTTTTTCCAAGAAACACATTTATTTACAAAAGGATATATTCTGACCTGTAACCATTATTTTCAATTGGTTCTGGTTCGCTGACAGAATTTTTTTATACAAGACAAAAACTTCTTTTGAATGCCTTAGTTTTAACTGTACATGACTTTTCAACATAAATGTATGTAACCACTCATAGTGTTCCTTTGTACATAATCATGTAGAAACGTTACATCATTTCAATACTCGGTCACTAGACTTGCGAAGAAGCGTCGCCCTATGCATTTCGGGAAGCCCTGTTCCCTTCTTCGGGGGCGAGTGTCTTCAACCCCGTTATTGAGGGCTATATGTATTTTTGCATTCATCAAGTCTGTTCTAGCTCCAACGTGCTCGCGGAGATATGACACAAATAATCCTTAGTGCCTCTTGTTTAAGCAGAATAAACTCTGTGGTGATACAGCTGTTATAAGCCTCTGGTCATCAACCAATATCGGCTATAATCTGTGTCTACTCCTCCAAAACTCAATGCTCGCGTGTTGAAATGATGTAACGTTTCTACATGATTATGTACAAAGGAACACTATGAGTAGTTACATACATTTATGTTGAAAAGTCATGTACAGTTAAAACTAAGGAATTCAAAAGAAGTTTTTGTCTTGTATAAAAAAATTCTGTCAGCTAACCAGAACCAATTGAAAATAATGGTTACAGGTCAGAATATATCCTTTTGTAAATAAATGTGTTTCTTGGGAAAAGAAAAAGGCTGATCACATATTATTTAGAATACGAAATTTGTGAGAAATTGTGAGAATTTTTCTCTCTAGGAACAGTGCACTCCGCATGTAGGCTTCGCTTACATTTCATTAGAGTATTTCACACACTGTGCAGCCAACACAGTCTGCAGAGAGCACCCTTGGTATATAAGCAGATTAATCTTGACACATTGAGTACTAGAGTGCTCCTCTTATTCCCCCTCTTTGGTTACATTTCTATTCACCAATACAGATGAAGCACTGATATAAGAGCTCTCTTCATCATGGTCACCTTTTACCAATCTTATAGTTGGTTGGAATAAGAACAAGGGCCTCACTCTCTTGTGAGATGTTAATCTCTTAGCCCAACACTGAGGATCCTAAAATATTCTGGCAAATTAGGACGATCTACATCTAATGCATAAAGTGAAAGGTCCAACCAATAGGTTCGACAGATGTCTGACACAACATTTAATCCCCACAGTGCTGTAACTGCTCACCCCCTTTTCAAGTTTCTTGGTTTGGGACTGCATTATTATGATTTATTTTAACTTGGCTCAATATGCTAAGAGTGCTTTTAGGAAACTAGTAATCAGGAAAGTCTCTGGAAAAATATCAGTTTCATTAAATGTTGCTATGTCATTTATGGCGTTATCTGTCACATCAACTGTGACATCAACCATGTATCATTCAAGAATCTGTGGACAAAACATTGAGCATGTATTCAACATAGAACTGATATACTATATAAGTGGTAGGTATCTATCGCCACACTTCGCCACCAAGAGCAATTACTCAGCACAACACAATAGACAGTAGACTGCACAACCTCCAACAAAGCTCAGACATTATATCAACTAGCTCACACCATCGTTTGAAAATTTCTTAATAGAGAGAATAGTGCACATCCATGAACTGCATTTAGTAGTGCAGAGCCATATGAATGTGACTTGCACGTAAAAGTTGCTGTGTACTTTCCACTAGATTTCAGATAACATTCAACAGAACATGAGACAGTTCACAAGCATACATGGAACACATCTCAGATATTCCATTCAGTATCACCAAACTCAAAAGAGTACCAATCTTACTGATAAACAGTCGCAACCTCCAATTGAACAAAATAGTCTGAACAACATACAGGCACCCAACATAGTTCTGAGGCACTATATAGTTAACCTCATTGAGTTCTCACAGAACTACACTCCTCACCACATGAACACCAACCAAACAATCACTGTTCGACTAATTCAATGGGATACTGTTCACTCTAACACAACATTACAGTCTCTTACCTCATACCCATACCTCACCTGGCAATGCACATACTAATCATCAGATGACACATACCCAAATTAGTAATGATCTCTAGCTGCACATACACACCCATCACAGACGACTAACAACTACAGTACACTTACAACCAAACATACACAAACAATTCTAACTGCACCACTCTAATGATGATTCTACCTAAGAGAATACAGAATACAGTCAGTAATTGAATCCTTTGGACCAGGATGAGAAGGCACCCAAACACAATAGTGCTCTAAGATGAAAGTGATGAAAATACAGCATTATGCATGTCTTTGTTAATGTAGCATAACATGACATAAGATGTCAGATGTGGCATTGTGTGGGAGGTCATGAGCAGAGCATTGGGTGGATTTCTCATCATAACTGGTGAATTCTAGCGATATTTAGGTACTTCATCATAGCCATAATATCCTATCTACTGATGTTTTGAGGCAATTTAAGTTTAAATGCTAATCATTTTTTCTGAGTTAGGAACCAAAACATCCCTGTGACAAAAGTGTATTCAATGATTTTTTAAAAAAATGATGTGTTTTGTTTTCTGGCAAAAACAAGAACGCACAGTGCATTACCGCGGTGTGTGGGCAGTAGGATTCAACTGTAGGTTTTGGCCTTGGAAATACCCTGACCTAGTCACCAGCCATGGCATACACCCAGCTGTGGCCCGAGTCCGCTGGACATGTTACTCTTCCATGCATAGTGTGATATGGCTGCAAGTGATCTTCTTCAGCCATGCCCTGCCAGGGGCGAAACAAATAACCCCGCAGCCCCCGCGGTGCGGGGGGGACCAGTCTTCAGTGATTGAAGGGGGCCCCTCAGCTCTTGGGTGAAAGCTGTGAGAGAGAGGCTTGCTGGAATCAATCTATCAATCAATCAAGGAATTTGTAGAGCCCACTACATACCTGTGAGGGTCTCAAGGTGCTGGGGAGGGGAGGACACCGCTACTGATCGAAGAGCCAGGTCTTGGAAAGCAAGCCCCTCTGTCTCTAAAGCAGCAGCTGCAGTGTCTGCAGCCTGGCCTGAGCCTCTCGTGCTGCTGACCTTTGACTGAAGAGAAACAAAGTATCAACATACATTGTTTCTCTTCAGTCAGAGCCAGAGCCAGACCAGAAAGAAGATGGGGATGGGGCACCAGAGTTACAACAGGCCTGGGATGTGCATTTAGAGGGATCTCTGTAAGTAGGCCTGTTAACCCAGTGACCAGGGACATCTTAAGGAATTTGGGGGCACTGGGGCAAACAGATTTTGGGGGCCCCTGCTCAGAACAGTTTTTAATTTCTGATCCTGTTTCAGCTCTATTATGCCATCTTTGGCCAGGGCACTGAAAATGCACAGAATTACTAATCCAAATTAAAAAAGTGTTTATTTTTAAAATTCAGGGACATGCTGAATGTTTTCAATATTGTAACACAGCAGCAGCTCACTAATATTATTGCAAATAATCTGTTGAGACCCCTTCCATTTCTCATACATGGGATCTGGTTTTAATCTAAAAGAAAAATATTTATGGATGTTTGATGAAACCTAAACACAACATTTGTCTGCAAAATCCCCTTAATAGACTTTCACACATCACCCACATTAAAATACAATAAAGGTAATCTGTATTTAAAAGAATTTTTATAAAAATTAGTCAAAATCATCAGGGCAAGACTCTGCAGGACAGTACTAGCTCTGTAAGGGGGCCACTTTCTGGCATCGAGAGCACCGCACAAGTAAGTATTTTCTGCTTCCTGCAGACTGCACATGACAAAGATTTCCCCATTGCCCTGCCTCCCTGCACACCCTGAGCCCACCCACCCCCTGGTGCCAGCACAGCCTGGCAAGCCTCGGACCCTGCACATCAGACCCAGCCCACACCGAATCCAGGAGCCCCGAGCCATGGCTCGCGCACAGTGTGTCTCCTGCTCCTACAGGGAACAGGAGACACACTGTGCGCCCCAGGCTTAGCTCCACCCTCACTCCCGGAAGGGAGAGGTACTACCCACGCACCCTATGCAGGTCCTTATAAGTAACTAGGAAGTGCCTTTGAGGAAAAACGGAAGATGGCCAATCAACAAAAGCCGCCCTGGCACCAGTTGCAGGGGCACCCAGCTGCTCACTCCTCCTCATCATCCACACGGTTTAATAATCCTACGACCTTCCTGTTACTTGTTCGAAAAAGTTGTTCAGAAGGCAGCCATCCAATCGTTGGCCTCTCTGTAGAGCACACAGAGCAATTGGTCACTATTCCAGTTGCCATTTTTTGTAATGTTTGCACTGGAGATACACAGCTATCTAAAGGCATATAAGGCAAAATAAAATACAGTGTTTATAGATAAGTGGGTGCGTTGTGTGTTTGAGCGATTAAAACACTCTGAAGATCACTACAGCTTCCACAGGTCCCACAATTTCAGAATATTAAAAAATCAATCGTAAATATTTACAGCAAAATAATTGCTGATACTTATTTATCTTGAAGAGCTAACGATCATTGGTAAAGCCAATAGTCCTGGATGATTTTAGGAAAAATCGGAGAGGAACAAAAATACCGATTGGTTGGCACACTATCGGAATCACAGAAATGTAGTTTACTTCTTTAAGCCACACCCTTAATTACATAGACCACCCCGTTTCAGACACCCCTGCTTTTTTGCAACCCACATAAAGCCCTTGTCATTGGCAACAAGAAGACTCCACATGGGACTGGCTGCATCATTCTGTATTAGGCCGGTCCCTACACATTCTTCTGCTGTATCTCGATTCTTGTACGTGAAGTCTTTTATAGGGCTTCGCAACCCACTTAATCGGCTCTAGTTAGGGTGACCAACTGGCATGGGTGCAAATTCAGGACAATGAGTGTAAAAATTCAGGACAAAGGGTCAAAATTCAGGACAAAAATTCAGGACAGAAAGTCGAAATTCAGGACAAAAGCTACGTTTTACAGACACATCAGAGGAGGTTGTTCAAAAGTATATCAGTAAGTAAATCGACAACCACTTTAGTACAAGTGAAAATACGTTTATATTAGGTTGAGACAATTGTGCACATCATGGTTTTTCAGTATGCGCAGCTTTGAGCAAATGTGCAGGTCTTTTTGAGGTAACAAAACCACCCCACCCCACCTTTGCAGCCTCCCAGGGAAACGCATGCTGCCTGGTCCAGCCAGTCTGGTCTTGCAACCACCATCCAATGGTACCCCTCATCTCCACAAAGACCCTCTCTCATGTGTATTTAATTTCTTTTATAGTGCTACTCATCCCAGGTAAGTAGGACAATGTGTTGGGTGCATTACCAAGTGTTCGAGGGTAACATCACCTCATCAAGGAAACCGCTTGTTTGCGGCGTCCCTCAGGACTCGTCCTTGAGCCCGACGCTGTTTAATGTTTATATGGA
The DNA here is from genome assembly GCF_964261635.1 of Lissotriton helveticus. Taxonomy (NCBI): domain Eukaryota; kingdom Metazoa; phylum Chordata; class Amphibia; order Caudata; family Salamandridae; genus Lissotriton; species Lissotriton helveticus. Next base: position 914,335,173 of record NC_136059.1, on the reverse strand, counting down.
GCCACTAGCTGGGATAGTCCGCCCATTTGGAATAAAAATCATCACCTACGCGGACGACACCCAGCTAGTGGTGGCCCTCAAGCAACTGGAATCCAACCCTGACAATTTTATAACTTGTTTGGAACAGGTCTCCAATTGGATGACCATGTCACACCTCAAACTGAACAGTGAAAAAACCGAGCTAATGCTCTTAGGTAATCCTTCCCCCACTGCTCTCAAACTACTCTGGCCCTCCTCACTCGGTTCTCCCCCTGTGCCTAAAGACAAAATTAAGAGCCTGAGCATTTGGCTCGATAAAACTCTTAATTTTAATGCCCAAGCCACCAAACTATCTGCAATCTGCTTCGGCCTGCTCAGGCTATTGCGGAAGATCCTCCCTGTGCTGCCTTTTGAAGCTAGGAAGATCATGATCCAGGGACTCATTCTTTCTAGATTGGATTTCGGAAATGCCCTGTATTTGGGTGCTCCCCAGTCTACCTTGAATATGCTACAGACTGTACGGAATTGTGCAGCTAGCACACTGCTCCAAATTCCACGTCGCTCTTCGGCTAAGGCCGGAGTGAGGAGCCTACATTGGTTGCCAGTCAGGCGGCAAATCGAATTTAAGTCTCTTTGTACCATCCATCGAGAATTCTGGAAAACTGGCCCGCCTATCAATCATTCCCTGGTCACCCCATATCTTCCTGCAGTATAGCTTGGATCATCGACCGCTTTCCGAGCGATGGTTCCTAAGATCAAAAGGGCTAGATGTGGAGGCCGAGCCTTCACATATAATGCCGCTAGGCTATGGATCTCCCTACCCCTCTACCTACGCTCAGAATCCAACTTGCTATCCTTCCGTAGGCATTTAAAGACCCTGCTCTTCTCGTACCACGACTAGCCCTTCGGTCCACCCCTCTGGCTTCTAAAATTCTGTTAGCGCTAGGACGCCTCAGGGTAGCTACCGCGCTTTATAACTCTTCTTTCCATTACATTACATTCCATTCCATTACATCACACACATATTATATAGAGACAATGACTCAAATAAATGTGAAAGTCAATGTATAAGAAATTTTACTTAAGATAATGGGCATTTTGAGGTGTAATCATTCTTTCATTCATCATTCAATCTTTCACCATTCATTCTGTCTGTTCATCTGTGTGCCCATCCATATCACTATTCAACCATTTGCAAACGTATCCATCATCTCTTCCATCCATCCATCATTCCACTCATCTATACCTCCATCCACCCTTCCACTCATCCATCCATTCATTCTTTCACCCTATCCATTCATCCATCCATTCACTCATCCATCTAGCCATTAAACCTTTCACCCATCCAGCCATACTTTCACTTACTCATTCATCCACCCAGTCACTCATCCTTCCACCCATTCACCCTTTGTCACCCACCCATCCTCCCTTTCTCTCTCCACCCCTTTTCACGTAGTAATCCATCCTTCCATCCACCCATCCATCCACTCATGAATCTATCCATTGACCCTATCACTCATACATCCTTTCACTCATCCATCCATCCTTTCTCTCATCCATCCACCCTTTCACTTTGTCACTCATCTATCCATCCTTTCTCTCATCCATCTACCCTTTTACTCCTTCACTCATCTATCCACCCTTTGGTCTATTTACCCTCCCTTGCACTCACTCATCCAGCCTTATATCCACCCTTTAACTCATCCATCTATCCTTTCACTTATCAATTCATCAATCCTCCCATCAGTTCACTCATCCATCCACCAATTCACTCACCTATCATCCACCCTTTCACTCATCCATCCACTCATCCATCCATTTTCCCGTCGATCTACTCTGCTACCCATACATCCATGTATTTACCTTCTCTCATCCATCCGTCCACTCCCTTATCTGTCCATCCTTTCTCTCATTATCCATTCATTTGCTCTTTCATTCATCCATTCACCCTTTCACTAACCCATCCATCCAGCCATTCACCCATCCCTTCACTTACTCACTTTTTCACATTACTTATGAGCAGAGCCTTTGTCTGCAGAGTTGCAGACAGAAGGGGCCCATCAAGTGCTTAACCCCTGCTGTAGTTCCTAAAGCAAGGGGTGGGACGGGGGAGGGCTCACTATACCCCTGTACATGGGCAATCCAAAAAAGATGAAAGTCATGAGTCATGCATGAAGCACAGTACCAATGTGACATGGTGTTTTTTTTCAGGGTTTTAAGTGGGAAGTAAAAACTGGGGGGTCTCTCCAAAGGGGGTGTTCGATGTAACTAAGGACAGGGCTTAAAACAACTAAGCTAAAAATCTGTGCTTAGCATAGTGTGCCGGCCAACACAACAAGCAGAGTTACACCTACAAGCCAGAACTATTGACTTTGTCAATGGTTGTCAGTTGCATAAAATAAAAAAGCAGCAACCATGGCTTTGTTGAATATAACACTGAAAATGCGTCCGTTTTAAAATGATGAGACAGTGAAAGACCCATAACCTTTATTTTTTTTTACTTGTTTCACCGCCTTCTTTTTGTGAACCTGATTCTTGTGTAGCATCATGGAGGTTTTTGTGCATTTCATCCACCTCACTGAATACCCTGCCCTAGACCGAGGCTGCAGGAGGCTCACCACATGTAGTAAGATTACAGACTGTCCCATTGTCATTCTGTATGTGGCAATCAGCCCCATACAGAATGACAATGGGTGGTTGGGGCTTGCCTTGCACTCAGTGCGCTCAGAGGATGAGTGTGTGGCAGCCCCATCAGGGAGGTGAGGCTTCTGGCAGGGGACAGTGATGTTTCCCAATGCCCAACACTACGGACAAAAGGCGCCTGTAAAAGGGATCGTCATGGACAACGGACGTGAGATGCAAATGACACCCTAGCTCTAGTTGAGTCAAGCGGATCACGTTTCTCTGAAAGTATATGCATTCTCTCTTTTTACAGAGCACAAAACGGAAGGCCAACCTGTTAAATGTGTATAGATTTAGTCATTATTTTGTAAAACGCAAGCACACAGCAGCTTTTAGTTATTTAGGCTCCGGTCTCCTTTTAGTTGTTTAGGCTCTCACAATACAAAGAAGGGTGCTTGATATATTTATTCACTAGCTCTGATATATTGTGCCATTGGTGGGGTGTCACATAATTTATTTTTTAAAAGGTTTTATAATTGCAAAGTTTGGATCTGTTCACAATATCTATCAGATAGATATACAATCTCCTCTTCATCAGGCCCTTAGGCTGGTTTAATGTATAGTAAGTTTACAGATAGGCCATGTCACCAGGGGCACCCTATTCAGGGCCATCTATTCCTTTTACAAAGCATTGTCATTTGGAATCTATCTATCTGGCCAGAATAGAGAAATAAGGATTTACATAGAGAATAGAGAAATAAGGATTTACATTTTAAGGATTGTATATTGTATGAATGTTTGCAATGAAGGCAACCGAGTAAAGTTTTTCAGAGCGTACATTGCCAGGATGAATATATTTATTGCACAAAAGTGGCTGACACAAAAAGTTTCTGTAAGTAAACAGTTCTTATCGGCATCCACTTTGCCTCTGCTCTTCATTTTGATCTACCTGCCATGGGTCGCAAGGGGAGTGCCAAGGGCCGCAAGGGGATGGCTATGGTCGCAATGGAAGTGCCATTGGTAGTAAGGTGTCGCAGGAGCGATCCCTGGTAACTTCTAAATGATAGTCCATGGCTGCATCCTTCCTCTTGGTACTTTTCATTGACTCCGGCCTCTGCTGGAGTGCCTCTCTAGGAGCCCCTGCCTCGCAGCTAGCACTGACCACTACAGAAGAGCACAAGCCACCAACCTCTGGACAGCCCAGGATGACTAGGTGTCCAGGATTCGCCAGGACAGTCCAGGTTTTTCACGAGCTGTCCCATTAGATTTCAACAATTTTAGCACATGTCCTGGTTTTCAGAGAGGGTCGACTAAAGATAGATAGAGGCACGTTTTCGTGTGTTTCATGGGCAGTATGGCGGGTCGCTGGCCTGAGAGCTCTTGACTGGCACGGAGAATGGGGGGCCCCTCCCTGCACTTTGCAGGGGGGCCCCCTCAAGTTTCGTTACGCCACTGTGCCCTGCACTCACTTGATGTGACAAGTGAAAACCTATTCCTTGAACCATTCTTTGATTTTTGCAGGTGTTTAACACTCTTGTAAAGTTTCTAAGCAGGCAGTCACTGTCGGCAAAGGGTTTGATGGCACAAAATTCATGCTTGAATGTCTTCAAATCTAACAAAAGGGACGTGCAAGTAATAGAATGTTCATCAAATTCTGTCATCTTCAACGAAGTTACGTAGTTCTCATTTGACAGACCATAACAACTTTAATATTGTTCCACCAACTGCATTTCCAGGTCGATTTCACCATATCTCTGTGGATGGAAACTACTTTACAGACTATAGATAGTCCAAACAATTTACTCAAGGCTGCTTAAGATTGGGAAATTAATTGAGGACTCCAGACCGAGATGGTTCTGGAAGTTAACTAATGCACCCATACACTGTGTTGCAAGAAGAGATCAGTTATATGTGAAGGAGTGGGTGACACCTTTATTGACAAAAAATGGACCATCTTGAGGAAATGATCCCCTCTCACCCAGATAACATGGTGTTCATGGCATGGGGGTGTTTCTGCAAAGAAGTCCAAAAAGATCCCTGTCCAAAATGCTGTATGGATAGGCACATGGCATAGTAAACCCTTTTGTCTCATTTAGTTACTCAGTTATATTCCAGAGGTTTTTACATACTAATGTGCATCGTGCATGAAACATGTACACCAGAGATATTGTTGGACGTGATTCAGAGTTTTAAGTTCACTGCAGAGGCCCTTGAGGTGATGCCCGCATCTGATTCCTATTGTTGTAGATGCCTGGTAGATAAGTCAATGTAAACCATCAATGTGCGGTTAGGTCGTGATTAAACCCCCATCTTTTTCTAAGGGCCTAGCATGGTCTTATGCACACGATAATCAAATTGAGTGGTCTCCTAGGTCTGATGAGAATGATCAGCCCCTGGTGTAACTAAACTTGATGTATGGGTGCCTGCAGTTTAGCCTCCCGAAGAAACTCTCTCTCTTTTACCTGCGAACGAAGGGGACCACCATAGGATGTCCTTTTGCCCCGGAGATGGCGGTCCTCTTCATGGCCCAATATGAGGCACAATTTATTTTTGACAACAATCCCTTCTCGCACAATGTCAAGCAGTGGATTCGCTATATTGATGATGTCTGGTGAATGTGGTCTGGCCCAGTTGAGACTTTTGGAGAGTTTCTTCGGGTGGCTAAACTGCAGGCACCCAGACATCAAGTTTAGTTACACCAAAAGTAAGACTAGACTCACATTCCTGGACGTGGAAGATGTCCCAAAAGAAAAGGTACTGACAGTATCATTACAGCAAAACGCAACAGACAAGAACACAATTCTACATTATAATAGTGCACACCCTAAGAGTTTAAAAGACAACTTACCTTATGGCCAACTGCTACGTATTCGTAGAAATTGTTCAACAAAAAAAGACTTTGACCAACATGCAGGGAAATTCTGTGATCAGATGTCAGTCAGAGGTTATCCAAAGAAAATATTAAAACACGCAAGGAAGCGAGCATGGTTTACACCACGGGAAACATTGTTAGAAAAAAAGACAAAACCACCATTAGAGAGATTGGTATGCGTTTCAACATTTGGTTCGGACACAAATAAATTCAAACAGATAGTGCTAAAAAATTGGCATTTACTTGAGAATTTGGAATGTCCATTCCCTAGGCCTTTATTCTCAATGAAAAAGAGCAGGAGTATAGGCCAGGAGATTGTCAGGTCTGACATCTTTCCGAAAGAAGCAAAAAAAGACATGCGTAGTCAATGTGGTTTAAAACCAGTGGAGGGCCACCATAAGTGCGGCAATTGTGTTGCTTGTGATTCCACAATAGAGGGCACTGAGTTTTTGCACAGAGAGGTTAAATGGAAGCACACAATGTTCACTAATTGTAAATCTAAGAACGTTGTGTATGCGATTATATGCCCTTGTGCCAAATTGTACATAGGCAAAACAAATCAACAGATTAATCAGAGGATAACACAACACAGGTCCTGGATAAAAAAAAAAAGGTGACAACTGTTCCAATGGTAGAGCACTTTATGAAGGCAGCTCATTCAGAACGGGATTTGAAATGGTCTGTGTTAACTGCATTGAATTTATCCAAGAATTTGGCAGATGTGGAGTCCCTATTGTTGAAAAAAGAAGCATATTTGATTATGCCATTCAACGGTGTTCAGTTAGGATTAAACTAAATATCAGAAGTCTCGAGGATTTGATATAACTTTGATATAAAATATTAGAGACTGACATGCAATTGTAACCTGATTTGTGCATTCAATCGTAATCTGTAGTGTGCATCCAATAAGTTGAAATGCAAATAATTCGCGATCATGCTTAGGTTAAATAGAATATAATATTAGTGATGGTCAAAATCTCAAAGGGTTCGTGGTATCTACTATTTATGATAAATATCAAATCCAAAAAATAACTAAGTAAATATAGGGTGCCGTGATCCAAGCTTGTAGTAGGCTATGTAATGTTTGATATACTACAATTCCCGGCAGCCCCTGACGGTCTGTTCCGCATGCGAATTTGTTATCATTCCGAGTACGGGTGAGATTACCAAAAAGAATTTTAAAGATCACTAAAATAGGTCCTGCCATGATGGTAGGTAATATACGGGTACAGTTATATTTATTTTTCCCACGAGTAAGACACTGAAGTAGTGACGTAAGTAGGATTAGTACTACAATTCCCAGAAACATCAGCACGATTAGATCCCCTTCCGGGTGGCTGATATTCACAGCGCCATCCATTACGAAATTGTTTGGTAGCGTAAGGAGAGACGTTCACTTTGAGGAACGAAAAGGTGAGCGTAGAAATGGATTGCCGCTTAATAACCAAACTGGCATAGTCAAAGAAGGGCTGTTTTTTTTTTTCAGAACAAAATTTTATTGGATTTTAGCAGTTGACAGAGTGTAAAAGGAACACTGTTCCCTTAGTAGCAGAGAGACAGTGAACATACAAAAGTGATAAAGTTTAAGATATTCTATCAACACATCCCTATTTTCACCCCCTGCGTCCCAACCCAGTTACCACCCCCCACCCTGCACGGTGTCTACATTGTCCAGAAACAGGAGCCTAACCATCAAAACAACAGCGTGTGCATCAGTTCACCCAGGGGCAGTATGGACGTGGTCCGTATCAGCGGCTCGTGGCGCTGGAGGGTCCAGTAAAAGGCCCCTGTAGTCCGCCCATCTCTTCCAGATCCGGTAATGTTTTCCGGGGCAGCCCCTGGCCTCAAATACCGGGCGTTCTAGTCCCATGTTAAAATCCATGCCCCGTTTCCACACCCCCACCAATGGAGCTTTGGGGGCCTTCCAGGCTTGGGCTATATCCCTTTTGGCCACCGTAAGGCCCAGGAGAAGCAAGTGACGTTTGTGTATGTTTCCCCCACTTGTTCCATAACATGAAGGAGGCCCAGCTTCGGTGTGCGAGGGAGTTCCCATGTCAACACTTCCTCCAGACAGTCCCACACTCCGGTCCAGAATCTCTGCAACCACACACATCCCCACACCGTATGTAAGAAGGAGCCTATCGCACTTCCACACCTCAGGCAATCCGGGGAGGCTATCAGCCCCGCATTCCACAGTCGTTCCCTCGTGTAATACGCCCTATGCAGGTATTTAAATTGGATGAAGCGCAAGCGCACCGCTATCGCTGCTCCCCTAGGGGCCTCCAGAGCTTCTCTCCAGTCTTCTTCTTCCAAATCTCCCAACTCTCCCTCCCAGACCGCCCGCAGTTTATCAAGAGAAGGGGAACAGTGGGTAACCAATGTTTGATATATGTTTGAAATTTTCTTTGTTTCCAATTCCCCCATAAATATCTTAGCCTCCAGGGGGCTGAATTCCGGCAAGGACGTTAAGTCCGCTATTGCGGGGGTTAGGGCGTGTCGGAGCTGTAAATACCTGAAGAATTGGGATTGGGGCATGCCGTATTCATCCCGCAATGTCTGAAAATACTTGAGGACTGAGCCTTTCATAACGTGGCCCAGCGCCGAGATGCCAATAGCGTCCCAGCCCTCGAAGCCCCGCAGGGAAGCCAAATCCGGTAACCTCCCATTGTGCCACAGCGGGGTTTCCCCCGTTAATCTGTTCCACCATCCCATACGGCGGAGAGCGTCACGCCACACTTTGAAGACCACCTGAGTGACCATCGGGAGTCTTTTCCGGATACTTGCCGAGTACAAGACTGTATGGAGCGTGTCCGGGTCCATCATATACCTCTCTAGGGCATAGGCCGGGTCACCTCGGTCCCCGTACCACCATTCGTTGAGAACTAGGAGGTGTGACGCTTGATAATAGGATTGGACATCAGATGTGGCCTGCCCCCCACAGTAGGTCGAGAGGAAGCAGGTGCGAAGTGCCACTCTCACTGCTCCCCCAGTCCACAGGAACCGACCCAAGGCAGAGTTCACCTGCCGAAACCACTGCGTCGGAATAGGGTACGGGTGGTTCTGTAATTGGTACAGAATACGGGGCAGAGCTACCATTTTACCATAAACATTCAAGGGCATCCTGGACCACATCTGCATATCCGACCGTATCCTGTCCCAAACCGGTACTATATTGCGGGACCACGAGACTCCCGGCACATCTGTTACAAATACGCCTAAATATTTAAGGCCTCCCGCTGCTTCCTGAAGGGCCGATGCCCAGGGACCCAGAGCTCCCCCAGCGCCCAGGACCCACAATTTCGATTTCTGCACATTGAGCGTAAGACCGGATACCTCACCAAAGATGCGCATTATATCCAGGACCCTTGGCCCCGATTTATTGAGGTCCGTAAGAAAGAAAAGCACATCGTCGGCATAAAGCGCGATTCTGTCGGACGGGCCCCCTACCCATTCCACTCCTCGCAATTGGGCGTCTATCCTCACCCAAGCCGCCAGCGGCTCCATTGCCAAGGCAAACAGATATGGTGAAAGAGGGCATCCCTGCCGGGTGCCTCGACCTATAGGGAATGAGCAAGAGACTGCCCCCGCTACCCTCACCGCCGCTGTCAGGTCCGTATATAGTAAGTGAATGTAAGACAGAAAACGCGGGCCTAAATTGAGTCGAAGAAGGAGCGCTCGAAGGTACGGCCAACTCAGGGAATCGAACGCTCTATCTATGTCCGCTAGCAGGAGGGCAGCGGGGATGCCCGCCGCCCGCACCGCCTCCACTACCAAGTGCGCGCGCCGTATGTTATGTCTCGTTGCCCTGTGGGGCATGAAGCCTGCCTGGTCCGGATGGACTAGGTCCGTAATGTATGGGAGAAGACGGTTCGCCAAGGCCTTTGCCAGTATTTTCGCCTCAAAATTCAGCAACGAAATCGGACGATAGGACTCCGGGCGATCCTGGGGCCTCCCCGGCTTGCAAAAAACCACGATCTCAGCGTGCCGCCAGTCCGCCGGCAGTCGTCCACGGTCTCTAGCTGCCTCCAGGGCCTTCCTCTAGCGCATCCTCAATTGGAGATGAAACACCTTCATAAATTCACAGGGGAAACCGTTGGGCCCAGGGGCCTTGCCTGCATTCAGTTCACTCAAAGCTTCTCCTAGTTCCTCAGCTGACAGCGGGAGGTCCAGCCGGTCTCGAGCGTCATCCGAGAGTGCCCGGGGCGGAAGGTCCGCTAGGAATTTGTCAATCTCCTCCACCGGGAGGGATTCCCGGGGGCGTATTGTGTTGCATAATATTGAGCAAATGTCTGGGCCAGGGCCTCGGGGGCTATGATAGGGTCACCCGTGTCATCTCGGAGTCCCGGCAGGGACTGGGCTTGATAAGTACCCTGACATAACCTATAAAGCATTGTGCTAGATTTGTCACCCCACTGATAAATTCTGCTCTGTGTAGCGAGCCAAACCTGTCGGGCCTCGTCCAGCAATAAGGAGGTGTACGACCGCTGAAGGTACAGTAACTTCTCCACTGCGTCTCCACTCCCCCCCGATGTGCATTCTGCCTCTTGGCTTTGCACCTGATCCGCCGCTTCCGTTATAGCCAGCTTACGGGCCTTACGATTCACAGCGCACCACGCGATGTCTACGCCCCGAAGCACTGGTTTCAGGGCCTCCCACAGGGTCGTGGCATCCACATCTGGGCCCTCATTCTCCGCCCAGTAACGCGCTATGGCCTCCCTCATGTGTGACTGATAATCGTCGCGCTGTAAGTGCCATGTGGAAAGACGCCAGCGAAACGGTTGTCGCTTCGCACTTAGGCTTAGCGTCAACGTGATCGGGGAATGATCCGACAGACCCCTAGGAAGTATGGAGGTAGAGTCAACCCTCCCTATGCAGGGCTGCGGCACGAACAGGTAATCTAGGCGAGAAAAGGATTTATGGACTGCAGAGACAAATGTAAATTCACGACTACATGCATGTTGATATCGCCAGGTGTCAATCCATCCCATCCCCCGCACCATTCTGCTCAATTTTGTAGTGGCATCAGACAGCTGACCCCCCCAGGCCGACAACGGTCCAGTCTCCCATCCATCACGTCGTTCCAATCACCACCTACTATCGTCAACACATGTGGGACTTCAGCCCATACATCAAACAGTCATTCTATCAGTGCTTCTTGCAGCGGGGGTGGAGCATACACACTGCCAAAAACTATGGGCTCATTCCCCAGCCTCCCCTTGATGAAGGCGAACCTCCCATGTACATCCAGCCATTGTGTGTCGTGTGTATACGGGACCCTACGATGTATCAAAATTGCAACTCCTCTGGACCCCCTCGTAAACCCAGCATGGAACACCTGTTCATACCCGTATCTACGTAGGCTAAGGACTTTAGTGCCCATAAGGTGCGTCTCTTGTAGTAGTAAAACATTCGCTTTTTCATTCTTCCCCAATCGTAAAACCGCACCTCGTTTGATTTTGTCGAGCATCCCTCTTACGTTCCAACTCAAGATGCGTATCGAGGCTCGCGTGAGGTCTGCCCCCTGTCCATCAGCCGCCATCAATGAACCAGACTCTCAAATTGTCGGGCCTCAGCGGCCACACACGCAGACATATCAGCCTCCAGGTTCCTGCAAACACCGTGCGTAAGCTAGTCCCAACTCCCCCCAACATTCCCCCAATCCCCCAAACCCTCCCCGCCCCAACCTGTACCAACGACCCTCCCTCCAACCCCCCACCCCATACCTCAGCAACATTGAAGTACCTGTCGCGGTGCAGGCGATCTCAACCCTCCAACGGGAGGCCCAAGACCCACTACACCAATGGATCCCTCCCAACTACCCACCAGGTATCAACCAACCCCCCCACCCAACACGTGGGGACGAACTCCGGGAGTAGGCCCGCTCTCTTACGAGTGTCTCCCGACCCATGATCCACCCATTAACATGTATTCATGCAGTCAATTGGCAAGTGGCATGTCCAAGAACAGCGCCAGCTCTTCTCCAGCCGTCAAGGCGCCTCATTGACCCTTCAGGCCTACTACCAGAACCAATGTCAATGTGAGAGAGGGTCTCAAGATTTCAAGGGGGAAGAGTCTGTCGCCTCCGCTTCTTCGGCCGTCTCGTCTCGGGGAGGCGGGCGCTTCTGGGAGCGCGACCTCCAGTTGCTTCTGCTACGTGATCTTCTAGGCGTCTTTTGGGGCCCCGCCGTGGACGATGAGTCCGAGCTCCTCCTCGGGGGGGTATTCACCTTGACTCGCACCGTTTCGTCCGTCCACTCGAATACTTCCTCCGGAGAATTGAAAAACTGGGTGCGAGATTGAAAGACCACCTGCAAGCGGGCCGGGAAGAGCAGAGCATATGGAATTTTAAGCTCTCGCAGGCGTGCTTTTGCCGCAGTGAACGACTGTCTCTGCTGCTGGACCAGTTTGGTGTAGTCCGGGAATACTAAGATTTTGTGGTTCTCAAACATTAAGGGGTCCTTGGTGCGAGCTTGGCGCAGGATAACGTCTCTGTCGTGATAGTTGAGCAGTTTGGCAATCACCGAGCGGGGACGAGCCCCCGTGGGTGGCTTGGGAAGAAGTGCACGATGCGCCCGCTCCACAACAAAGCAGCGCGACAGGGAGTCTGGGGGGAGCCATCCCTCCAGCCACTGGGTCAGGAAGGCCTCCATGTTTCCCTTCTCGCAGTCCTCCGGAAAGCCCACAAAGCGCAGGTTGTTTCTTCTGGCCCGCCCTTCCGCATCTTCCACCCGCAGCGCAAGTCCCTTTTGGATCCCTTCCATGGCGGCAACTTTCTTTTTAAGAATCACCACGTCGTCTTCAACCTCCGTGATCCTGGTTTCTGTTTCGGTGATGCGGGCGACTGCATTGCGGAGATCCTGACGGAGCAGGGTCACGTCAGCTCCGACCGCTCCAATTTTCGCGTCTAGCATGTCCCTCGATTGCGTTATCGCCGCCATCAGCGCTGCATTATCTGGTCCAGAGCCCTGAAGACCTCCAGAAGCCCCAGCACCCCCACTGGGCCCCGCGAATGTGTCCATCGGGCCCTGCTTTGAAGTGCCTCCGCTGTTGCCCCCTCTCGTCATATCGTGCGCAGGGCAGTAATATCGACCGTAGGGGAACCCGCGGCCCAGGAGTAATCCTCACTGTTGATGTGTTCTCAGATGATGAGTCTGCCTGTATAGACCGTGGCCCTGCTCACTCTCAAATGTGTCTCACTCTCCGGTGGAGCAGCAGCATACCACCACACGCCCAGAGGTCAGGGGAAGGCGCTGGATCAACGTGGCTGAGCCCGCGCGTCAATAGGGGTCCCCTCTCCGCCTCAGGATCCACTGGAGGCGACCCAAATCCTGTACCGCGTCTCCTTATGCCGCCGGTCAGCCAGATAGCATTCAGATAGCATTCAGGCGCCTGCGAGGGCCCCCTCCTAGTCCACACCCCTCACCGCGGTCCGGTGTGACCGCCGAGCAAAAGTGCGCTGATTGTCTGGCGCCCCGACCACAAAGAAATCACAGCAAGGTCACCAAATGAGTGAGGTGGGGGGGGTGTGAGGGGGGGAATAAGAGAGCCGGTGTGGCAACCGTCTCCCCAATGCTCCAGCGCCACTATGCCCCGCGGCTCGGTCCCACCGCCGAATGGGGCCAGGCACGATCTCGGGAGCGTCCCCTCCCCCACTAGGACGTACGCCTTACCGCCACTCCTTACCCCACCTCAATCGCCGTCCGGGCGACGACTTCAACACCCTCCAGCCGTCGTGCTCGCCGCTGCTCCGGGCGTCCAGTCGCGGGCAGGGTCAGCTTGTCTGCCGCTCCGCAAAGCCCAACAGAAGGGGCGGCATCTTCCGCTAGCGCGCCCCGGCTCCTCTTCACTTCCGGGCGGGCTGCCCGGCAATCGAGGTCCCGGCTTCAGTGAGCAGCGAAGGCCTCGCCGCTGTCCGGGCGCTTCGCGGCTGAAATACGCTAACCCCAGGCCGCCGGGACACCAAATTTACTGTCGGGGTGTCCCCGCCGGGTCTACATGCAGCCACTCAAGTTAGGGCGTAATCCGGTCGGGGCAACGCAGGATTTCGTTTAGGTTAGTGGAACGGCGGGACGGAGCTCGCTCAAGCTACGTCCGCCATGCTCGCCGTCTTGGCCACGCCCCAAAGAAGGGCTGTTTTAATTAAATCTGCATTACGATTTGTGCTCTGCAGAATTGATGAAATATTGCGAAGTAGATGGGCATTGAATGCGTTTGGGACACAGGCAATTCTCTGGCTAGAGGTTCGTTGGGCATATACAATTCCCCCTTAGAGATCGCTATGTAATGCGTTATAAATATGAGTCACTTTTTTACAAGGATGCCGATTTTCCTCTCAGAGTCATTTTACATGCGCCCAAAGACAAGCAATCTATCAGAAACAGTGTACCGCCACTGATCTGAATTGTGGAAGGTATGTTTATTCATGAATAGCAGTACCACTACTTACATAGAGTATTTGCTTAGTTACCCCCTTTTTTTAAATGAAACTTTATTGTTCACAGACAATCACGAGGAGTAGATTTACTGATCCATTTTGAGAGAGACGCATTATCATTGAAAATAAAAAATGTTCACGACATTGTCAGGTATGTTCATAAATGCCATTAATGGGCACGAGAGTTAGTAAGAAAAGGGTTTTTGGTCTAATAAGTTATAGTTTGTTTTATTTACATTATATGATGTGTCCAATGTGTGGAAATTAAGATGCCCTGATGAGAGCCCATAGAGAACCAATGAAGCTTGAAACACGTTGGCAATTGCTATTAAATTAGCAACAAGTGGATAAAGGATCAAAAAGAAATATAATTGATTCAGGATTAAGTTTAAATTAAAATTTTCAAAACTTTAGTGATATCCAAATTGAGCCATTGCTCGATTATATGTGGTACATTGGGTATTTTGATGTAGTCATGTTTGAGTAAAGTTTTGTGGAAAAATTTTGTGTACGTCAAAAAAGTGTTGGTTTTGTATATTGTTGTAAGTATTATGTAAATTGTTCAAGTATGTAAATATGTGTATGGTATTTATGTGTTCCACATGAAGGATATAAAGTCCTTCTAAATGAAAGAGTCGTTAAAAATATGGTGAATAAATAACCCAATCACCGAAAGAATATAGTGTGGTTGTTGTAAAAGCAGTATATAAGTAATTAGGATACCAGGTTCTTTTTCTCATTTTTGCTACACGTAAGGTGCTACCTGGGTCCTGTCTATTGGGCCTACCCCCCTTTTTTGCACACTATTTAAAGTGGGCACCTTGCATCAGTCCAAACAACCCTTTTTGATGATTAGGTCAAAGACAACCTTTAAAGAAAGTTATCCTAGTGGTAGCTGTGGAGAGCAGCCTTCAGGCTAAGTCTCGAACAAATGTAAAGCAGCTTGTTTTAACAGATTAGAACCTCCTGAATAACCAAACGAAAGGAGAAACACACAAGAGATATATAAAATATATGTATTTATTACCAAACACTCTCTACTACCCTCTATACGAGATTTGAGCATTAGACACACGATTATTAATCAATAGAACAACAGTAAATAGCACAATACACAGCGGGCTCCAGGGGAGACCGAACCATATAATAAGAAAGTGGTATAACAACAACGATTTGACTAGACACAGTGCGTAGAGCAGGTAGAATCACTGGGACCCCAAAGAACCACCCAAAGTAGTGACACAGGGGACCCACGGATGACGGGTGCTGTGTGAGAACACAGATGGGAGCTCCGTACAACTCTATGGGAAAGTCGCGGTTGGAAAATTACAGTTTAAGGACACGTCGCAGAGGACTTCAAGCAAACCCTTTTGAACATAGGAGGTTCTACGGCCAGCACCTTTGTGAGTACCAAAGTACCTGTGTTACCTATCACCGGGGAGCCTGTTGCATAGTGGTCAAGTGGTGTCGGAAACCTTTGTCATTTTCAATGGGGTGATTCAAAGAAGTGCTGCTGCCAGGAATGTGAAGTGTCCGGTGTAATCCTAGCCTGGATCTGAGGTGAGAGGAACCTGAAAGCAGAGGGACAGAGTCTGGGTCACTTCATGGTGACCAGGGGCTCGGTAGACGAATGCCGACCGATGTCGGGTGCTTCAGGTGAGTTGACGGGATGCTTGACTCTGTAGCCACGGGGACCAGAAGATGTCGATGACAATCAAAGTCCGGAGGTGAGCTGTCCCACAAAGGATGTTGAGTGCTGAGGGGTCAGTGTCCAGATTGAACACCAAAAAGCGTTGGTAAATGCAACCCACACGGGCAGAGGAAACCAGTCATGGTGAGGACCAGCAAGGTGCCGGAGACTCTCCAAGCTATGGGGAGTCAGGGCACATCTGGAGAAACTAGGGAAGCCCAAGAGAAATCAAAGTTACCTTCACCGGGACCCACAGGCCAACGTACCAGGGATTGCAAAGGGATCTCAAGCTGAATCATAAAATACCAGCCCACGGAACACTCGTGCAGTGTGGGCCGGAAATCTTCAGTGCAATTACTACCTGGGGTCAGGACTACACATAGCCCAAAGCACAACCTTAGGGATTGCCAGAAAGCATATGCTGCTGCAAAAGTACACAGTGCAGAGGGGTTCGAGTTGCACGGTCCTCAGTTGGGATATGGGTCTTAGAATTGCTGAGAGGGCAGATCTACCTCAGGGATGCTCAGGAACTCACCTCCTGTGTTGCAGAAATCTTTGAAATCCTCAGGAGCTTGGGAGATGCAACCTGGTCAGATGCGTTCAAGGTGCCAGCCTTGCAGGGGAGTAACTCCTTTACTCCAAGGGAGATTCTTCAGTCAACCAGCATAGAGTAGATCATCAAAGTACTTGGTTTCTGCTTGCAGAGTTTAGTCCAGGTAAAATCTAAAGCCCTGTAGTCCGGATTCATATTTTTTACCCAAGGAAGGGGTAGGACAAGCTCTGTAGACCGACCTATGAGAGGGCCAGGACAGAGGCTTGGTTACAGAGCAGGAGCAAATGGCTCCTGCAACCGGTTTGAACTGGACTATGCACAGGGACACCAAATCTGCCCCCCAGTGCAGACTGTCAGGCACTCTCAGAGTGCACCCACCCAGCTCCAATACACTAACACCTCCCTGTGACAGGAAACCTATTGTCAAGCCTTCCCCTGCTCGAGCTCAGCTCAGCAGCAGGAGGTCAGATGCGTGTCTGTGGCTGGCAGCATCCATTTTGTGATGCCCAGGTCGAGAAAGCTGGTACCGGGTATGCCAGTGCCCCATAGTAGTGGTTCTACAAGGGAGGAATCATACCTCCCACACCAGTTACTGGTGTGGGGGTATGATTCCAAGGTGTTTGACACCAAACACGACATGATTTTAAGCAGCCATTTTAAAGTTACCATTTACTGCGAGGTTATAACGCGCGTGAATATATATTGTTGACTGCATCAACCCCAGAAAATAGGTACTGAAGGTTGCAGAGGGGCTCTGCTCATGCAGGAGCACCCTCTCACATAAAACCCAGCACCCCGCCTCCAGGATTAATGAGGCCTGCTATAGAGGTGACTGATAGGTTTATATGTGAAGTGATTTAGAATAGATATAGTGAACCTATATCTAAGTAAGGGGTGCATGCACCACCTTGCACAGGCTTCAGAAGCAGACCTGTGGTGTCAGTTTGAATGGTCTCTCTGGTGTGCCATAATACATGCTGGATCCCCTGGGAGGCCTCTGGGGTACCTATGCTCTCGGTACCTGGTGTACCATATACTAGGGACTGATAAGGGTACCCCAGTATCCAATCTGGAGAATACCTAAAGTACATGCAATCAATTTAGAGGAGAAACCAGCTTGACTGGGGTCCTGGATAGCAGGATCCAAGTCAGTCTAAGTAGAAAATAGTGATACATCAGCAAAAAGTAAATGTAAAAAAAAATGTTGGAATTTGTAAAGCGCACAGCTACCTCCACCGGAGGTGTCCCGGCGCTGTCCGTATACCGCTTAGGAACCCTTCCTGGCTTTCCTGGGAAATGTCCACTCCTGGGCACCCCCCAGGTGCAGCTAGGCATCCCAGCGCTTTTGGGGCCGTTGTGGAGACTAAGCAAGCTATTGCCTAGAGTTGCAGCGTGGGACCCATGATCAGAACAGGCACTGAGGCGAGAATATCCAGTCAGGGGAATTAATGAGCCGGAGACCCACCGAGGCGGGAATCGAACCCTGGTCCCTGGCCAGAGCTCTGCATCAAGGTCTGCCTGCTCTAACCATTGAGCCACACTTCTCCAAACTGAGAGTTTTTATACTTTTTCAGACAGAGAAAAGGTACAGACACCATGGTGTGAAAGAGAAGATAAATCGCATAACCCAATAGTGAAACAAAAAACACTTCACATGGTAAAATTTCTTTTGCTCCACATCTAACAACTAAGGGGCACATTACGATGTTGGACGGAAAGCATATGCCCCACACCATCTCGGATTTGGGGCCGACCGATTTGTGGTTAGCGGTTCCGACTGCCAGATTACGGTGAGACCGAAGAGTGTTCGGTCGGATTCCCATTGTTTCCTACGGGAGCTCATGGTACGCCTGAGAATCGGCTGTAAAACGGGCTCCTGTGGGGAAATGGGGTGTGTGCTGAAAACCCTGCACTATGTCACAGGTACACTGTCGCAGGCACCCCATGATGCCTGTCACAGAATGCAGGGTTTTACACGGGGGAATTTTAGGTACCCTCTTGGCCAGCACCTGTAGGCCGAGGGGGGCAGGGGACCTTGCCAGGGGCCTCCAAAAGTCACTTTCTGACCACCTTTCTGCATCGGTCAAGCCGATGCAGAAAGGCTGTTGGAAGGCGACATCGTAATCCCAACGGTGGAAACGCTGTCCATAGGCAGTTACGGTCCGGTTTCGACCAACAGGAATACTCCGTGAGGCTGTCAGAAATGAGTTGGAATGACTGACATGTTTATGTTCTAATCACGAACATCGTAATCGGGCTGTTGGACTGCAAACTGACTGAGTCAGTCGGATAAGGCTCCGGCGTGGAAGAGAAGATTCCAACTGTCAGAAGTCATATTTGAAGCTCTCACTGCATAGGTAGTGAAAGAGAACAACATGACAATTTGAAATGCCTGTTATGTGTAAGGATTCAGATAAATAGCTGGGCCTACTTACGTCAAATTTTAAAATATTGTCATGTTGAAATACAGTGTAAACATTTCAATTGTGTTTAATTAAAGTTAATTTTAAGCACAAAATTATAAATTTTTAAATTGGAACCCACACTATTAAGTGCCACATCTTGTTAATACCTATGTTTTAACAATGTATTAACCTATGTATTAACAAGATGTGCCGCATCTTGTTATTACCTATGTTACCAAGGTTATGAAAGCTATGTGAAACAGTTCCATTTCTGCCAGTCCATTGGAAGGGGGCATATAAAGAGTTGGATTTGATATCAGTCTGGTGTGTTTCTCTGTACTGTAAGGTATGCAGAACCTGTAGTGTTTTCACACCTAACCCAAGTATACCATTCTGTAATTAGTTTGAAATGACTTGTGTAGACTATATGTGCAAATTTATGAAGGCATGTAACGGCATGCATGGAGATGGTCTCTTATGTCTCTTTTGCAGCCAGGACATAGTTGAAACTAATTTGCAAATATTAATGCACTTTTCATATTTTAAAATTATTAGTGAGGGGGTATTGTGAATACTTGTTAAATGAAATGAAAAAAAGTCGGGGAGTCACTTTTAGATTCAGATTATGTTAATATCATCAGAGAAGTGTTGAAGGGTTGGATGGACCTTGAGGAAAATGTGACGCTACTAGTCCATAATATACAAATATTCTAGGTAGATGGATGTAACGTATTGGAGTAGTTTCATTTAATTTTGACAAGCTGATAAGTGATGTGACATTGATGCTGATGGAGGTTATCAATGAATTTTTAACTGTGAGTTTCTATCTAAAGTGAGGAGTTTATAAAGTTTACTTTAACCAGTATCAACCAGTGATAACCTCTTAATTAAATTACAATAAATAACAGTAGCAAAATTGGAATTTACCAATCACATCAAAAAATGAGGGGGCTGATTAGGATGGTGGGGAGACTTCCACTGACAGGCTGTCGGTGGAGGTCTCATCGCCATCCTAAGCAGCTTTTCCGCCCACCAGGTTTTGATGGCGGGCGGTGTGTAGGCAGGCAGAAAGCCTGCCATGCATCCAACGGTCTCGTTGAACCCGCTGGTGCTTTGGAGGGCCTTCCAATCCCACAATGGTGTCACACCGCTTTAGGGATTAGGATTGTCCCTCCACGCCAGCCTTTCCATGGTGGTTCACCACCCATTGAAAGGCTGGTGGAGATTGTAGTGACCAGGGTCAGGGGGGACTAGAACCCTGCAACCGAACGCTGGGAGGGACAGGAACCATACACCACTTCCGGTCAGGGAGTGGGGAGAATTCCTGGCAGCAGGGGTACCAGCACAGACGTGTATGTAAGAGCAGCAGTGAGACACAAGAATAAAGAATATTTTGCAAGAACATTTACCTGTCTCTGCGTGACTCAGTTGACATGACAACTGGCGACGAAGGTCGGAAATCCTGATCTCATCAAAAGCACGTGCCCCGATGAGCCCCCCTGGTCCGCTGACCACAGAAGTGGAATCGGGACATCGGGAGTTCACTCGACTACAAAAAGAGTGGTCAATTTAAAAGTGAGAGAGGACGACTGGCAAGACCACGGACGGTGCCAAGCAGGTACGCAAGGCACATGGAAACAACAAATCGCAGTTCCTCATATGAATCAGAAGTAGCGGCTGTACTGGAAGTGGTGGAATGGCTATGTCTGATGTCGGATGCCCCAGTGGAAGATCGAATAGCAGAACACATCAATGTCATTGAGAAACATCAGATCAAGAAAACAGCGACAGTGGACATTGAAGTAGGAAGACACAATACACGTTTTGTGTTAGTTAGTGGGGCTACATGCAACATCATGTGCATATCGGAGTATGAGAAGATGAAAGTAAAGCCTCCACTATCACCATCCACTCTTTATGTATTTGCCTGAGACTCAAGGAAACAAGTAGAAAACATGAGGAAGTTTACAGAGACATTGACTTACGAAGAAAGATCAAGTACCGAGGGAATCCATGTACTACGGGGAGATCTTCCAGCACCTTGTCCGCTAAGCAATGTCACATCGTAGGTGATGGGTCTCTGAGCAATGACATACAGCAAGTCAGAAAGACAGAATGTCCTGCAAGAACATCCGGCCATACTACAAGGGCTAGGAAAACTAAAAGAAAGACAAATAACACTGCACATCAATGAATAAAACCTGTGACTCAACATCACTGATGTGGGCCCATACATTTGCAACCACAGGTGGAGGAAGGAAAACAAAGCCTGCTGACCCAGGATATCATAGAGCCAGCAGACGGGCTGACCCCCTGGGTGTCGCCAATAGTCGCAGTACCAAAAAAGAAAACCTAAAATATTTGCATATGTGTGGACATGAGAGTACCTAACACAGCAATTGAAAGGGTAAGACACCCTGGACCTCACCTTAATGACATGATTAGTTGTCTCACGGGCGCATGCCGATTTTCAAAACTAGACCTGTGTGAAGGATATCATCAGTTGGAGCTTGACCCGCAATCACAGTACATCACCACGTTCTCAACCCACATGGGCCTGTTGTGAGAAAGTGCCATCTTTCTTGCATGGGTATGCCCCCACTTTTTGCTGAATTGCTGATGTGCTTTGACTGAGTGTGCCCTGGGCTCCTGCCAACCAGGTGCCCAGGGCCGGTGTTCCTTCCTTAAAACTGTGTTGAAACTAAAACCCAATTGGCATCTCTGGCCACCTGTCAGCCCCTAGTAAATGGTACCCTAGGTATCCAGGGCATGGTGACCAGAGAAGACCCCTAAGGGCTGTACCACTTATTGTGCCACCCTTAGGGGCCCTGTACCCTGACACCCACACACTGCCTTTGAGGCTGAGTGTCAAAGTACAGAACTAAACAGAGAGTCGACATGGCACACATCCCTGTGTGCCATGCCCACAAGCTCACTGCCCTGGCATCCCTCAGTCACCCCTCTAGCTGGGTGCCCTATGCCAGTGGCGTGGGCACAGGTACATGAGCCCTGTGCCCCTACAGTACCCAGGGCCATTCTTTGGCACTGTAAGTGCAGTGCTGCCATTAAGAGTACATGGTACTGGGAGGTCGTCATTGCGAACTCCTCAGCACCATGATGGCTTCATTGAAGACTGAGAAGTTTGATATCAAGCTTCTCAGCACATTAAATCCGCACTGATGCCAGTGTGGGATTTAATGTAAAATGCACAACAGAGGGCATCTTAGAGATGCCCCCTGAAACCTAACCAACTCCCAACTCCCAGTGTCCTGACTTTGTGGCTACCGAGGCTGCCACCACCAGACATGTTTCTGGACCCCTGGGTCGAGAGCCGGCCGCTCTCGGGGGCCTGGAACAATGCACATCCTGGGACGAGGTGCCAAGCCTCCTCCTTCAGGATGGGCAGGGGATGCTTCAAAGGCATACTGCCTTTGTGAACTTCTCCAGGCCACTTGCTTTACTCAGCCACTGGCCCCCACCGGTTCTGACCCCCACTCTGGTGGGAAGAACGGCAGGAACACCTAAGTGAGGAACGGGCGTGTGCCAGCCTATGCCAAATCCACCCCTCAGGTGGGGGAGGCGAGGTGAAGCACAACTCTGGGCTCAGGCCATCTTGAAGATGGGGAGACCTGCCCAATCGCAGCCAGGCTCCTGCCCCCCTCCCACAGGAGAGGAGCAGGCTAGGGGGTGTACCCACCCCAGGACAGGGACCCATTGGTCCCTGCCCTTGCCCTACCTGTAATGCCCCTAAATTTAGTATTTAGGGGCACCCTGAACCTTCCTTCCTTCCACAGATCCTGATTGCAACAAGAAGAAGATCAAGAACCAAGAAGACCTGATGTGCAGCTGCTAACAAAAGGCCGATGCCCACTGACTTGACCCCAAAACTCTACAGGCCTGTTGATCCTTGAACCTGCTCCTGCGAAACTCCGGCGTCTCCTGCGGACAGCAACCTCGAAAACCCCGGAGGACCTCCCTGCCTTGAACCTTCCAAGAGACTGGGACTCCCACGAGCAGCGGTTCTGCTCAAACAGCAATACCCCTGGTGCCAGCCAGGAACCGCAAATCCAGCCCACTCTGCACCCGCCGAGCCTGGCCTGGCCGGAGTGAACCAAGACCACAAGGAAGTCCCCCCAGGCAACTGGGACCCGAAGTCCAGTGCCCAAAGACCCAGCTAGACGAACCAGACGATGCCTGCAGCCTCAGAACCAGGGACCCCTCCACCCGCGACCAGCTGAGGGTAAGATTTCCCGATGCCAAAAGACATCCCTGCAACCGGCATCCCATGGCCCCCTGTGCCTTCCTTTGGAGTACCCACTTCTTCTCCAAGATCACAATTTACCTCTCGAAGTGGTGGTCGCACCTGAAGAATCTCCATCCCCGAGCCTGCAGCCTTTGTTCACTTTTTAACTTTCTAATTGGATAACATTGAGCGCCCGATGGCTCAAAAGTACCCTGCACCCAGCTGCCCGAGTGCAGCTGGAAGTGCAACTACTACCCTACTCTACTTCCCCACTTGCCCTGAGTAAGTGACCAGGAGCTCAGCTCCCACAGCCGCGTGGCCTGCTTGCTTGCAGGCACCAACCAAAGGCCCCCTACCCTCCTTTGGATTGCATTGGGCCTACTCTCTCTGCACCAGGCTGCCGCTATGCCGCTGAGCGTGTAACTACTGTACCTTTTCGACCCTGGGAGACCCCTGAGTCTATGCCCAGAACCTTAACTCCGCCAGTCGAGTACTCACCTAAAAGCCGATAACTCATTTTCCTTCCATAGGTGAACATAAACTGGTTTCACTTGAAATTTCTTCTGGGTGGAGTTTTGAAACTTTAAAATATTCATCTAAAATCACCTGAAAATATTCATCTAAAATCAGCTGAATAACGAATTTTGAATTACTCACCTGTGATCAGGAGAAAAGCTAGTACTGTCCCTTTTAGCCCAGCACTGAACCGAGAAAGTAATCCTAACTGTACTTACCCGTAACCTGAATTTTCTTCCATATGAAACCATTGACTATTTTTCTGTGAAATTTCTTCTAAGTGTCAATTTTTGCAAACTAGAAATATTCTTTAAAAATCGTACCAACTATAAACCCGTAATTACTTACCTGTCTTAGGTAGAGGTCCCAGTGCTGAACCTAGGAGTCCAGTACTGGATTACAAAAGTAACAAGACCCTACTTTACCTGTGACTTGAATTTCCTTCCATAGGATAACATTGCTTGGTTTTCACTGAAAAGTTTCATTGTCAACTTTGAAAGCACATTTATATATATTTTTAAATCACAACTTTAACCAAAACGCTTTTACTTAACTGTTTACATTTTAGGATCCAGTCCTGTGGTTAGAAAAGTAATCCTTACAGTTATCAACTACATTTATGTAGAAAAACCCATTGAGCTCAATGTTAAATTGTGTTTAGAGTTGTGTTGCCTACTGCAGCCACTGTAGCTATTGTAATTACAAAGTCTATTGCCTTTTGCAAAGTAATTACCTAAAGTCACTCATATTGAGAAAAGTATATTTTGATACCTGTTGGTTCTAAAATAAAACAACTATATCTTTTGATATAAAAACAATTGGCCTAGAGTTCAGTTCTTGAGTGTGTAAAACCTTTTGCTGACTGAGTGGGTACAACAAATGCTTTACACTGTCCTCTGATACTGCCTTACTGCTTGACCAAGCTACCACTTTAGAGAGTAAGGTTATATCTAACTTTAGCCTCTGTCATACCTCTGGGGACTGGGGACTCTATACACACTGTACCTTACATTGGTCCAGTATATATAGAGCCACTTTCTTACACCTGTTTCAATACAAACGACTCAGTTTTGGTATATCGTCGGCAGCGGAGATATTTCAAGAAATCATACGGTAAGTAATAAGGCCGGTGAAAAACAGTTTGAAGTACAGTGACGAGATCCTGGCATTCGGCCGTTCAGACGACGAACAAGACATGGCTTTCCGTGAGGTCTGCTGGCAGCTAGAACAAGCAGGACTAACTCTAAATGAGGTCAACAAACTGGGGAGGAATGAACTGGTATTTTTGGGCACATCTTCACAAAGAATGGAATGAGGGTAGACCCCAGCAAAGTGGAAACACTGGAAAAGGCAAGCCCTCCAACAGACGTCGCAGAGGTGAGGTCATTTCTGGGTCTTGCCGGCTACTGTGCTCATTACATAAAAGACTTTGCCACAGTGAGCACACTGCTGACAGACTTAAAAAAGCAGGGTCAAAAATTCATCTGGACACAGGAATGCAATCAGGCCACCAGACATGCAGTGATGGCTGTGGATCATCTTGCATACTTTGACCCATTGCTATGCACCTAGCTAACAGTGGATGCCAGCCGGGTAGGGTTAGAAGCAATCCTAGCACAACACATGCCAGGTAGGGATTTGCCTATGCCAGCAAAAGCTTGTCCGACATAGAAAGGGCATATTCCCAGCCAGAAAAGGAAAGCCTAGCAGTGGCATGGGTGTGTGATCACTACCACATGTTTATCTATGGGAAACAATTTAGCATCGTAATAGACAATCAGACCCTATTGATAATATACCGCAATCCGAAAGCAAAGATACGCCCGTATTGAGCAAAGGGGTATAAGGCTGATGGACTATGACTTCAAGATTGTGCACATGCCAGGGAAGGAACACAACCCAGCTGATTACATATCACAGCACCCCTTACCCCAGGCGAAAGAAAGCACTTCAATGGCGAAAAATTCCTCATTTTTACGCTAAGGCAGAACACCCCTGCACCAATAACACTGGCACAGCTAGAGCAAGATACAACAAGGGACGCAACAATGAAAGCAATCAAAATGACGACACAGCATCAAAGATGGAGACACGTCAACAACAACAGCGCCATGGGAGAAGGAGTTGACAAGGCAGAAATGCTGGCATTCAAAAAGATACATGAAGAACATCAGAGACTGAAAAAGGAATAATGATGAGGGGAACAAGGATAGTCATGCCAAATCACTACGCCGGCAGACTGTAAACTTGGCACATGAATCCCAAAGAGGAATGGTAGCAACAAAAAAGATGCTACGTGAGAAAGTATGGTTCCCTGGCCTAGATAGACTGGTGGAGAACACCATCATAAATTTTCACACATGCCAAATAACAGGACGACCAGCAAAACCCGAACAGCTACATATGTCGGAGCTTCCAGAGGCAGTGTGGCCAATGTTGGCAGCAGACTTCTATGGGCCACTGGACATGGGCAATTACTTGCTCATGGTCATTGATGAGTATTTCAGATTACCCATAGTGGGACATATCTCGTCAACATCAGCAACCACGACGTGGCCAATCCTGGATGACATATTTGCAGCCTGGGTTCCGCACAGACCTTAAAGGCAGGCAATGGTCCTCCCTTCTCAAGGGATGAAATTTGCAAGTTCATGGACTACCTAGACCTTCACCACCTGTAAATAACACCTCTGTGGCCTCAAGCGAATGGCGTGGTGGATAGGTTCATGGGGAACATAAAGAAGGCAGTCAAAAGAGCAAATCCAGCACAGATCTCCATAGGACAAGCACTCTGTCAAATACTAAGAGACTATTGAAACACCCCCCACAGCTCCACTAGGCGATGTCCAGCTGAACTAGTACTGGGAAGGACAAGTAGAACGAGATTACCACAACTAGAAGCAAAAGTGCCACTTGAGCACAGCAGTATCACTGTCAGAGACTAGGAGGCAAAAGAAAAGATGAAAGCATATGCAGACACTAGGAGACATGCCACTCCATCGCACCTTAAGCAAGCGGACTCAGTGGTGGTGCGTCAGTGGCAAGTGAGAAAACCAGACAGTCCATTTTCAAGTGAACCGCAAATGATAACTAGCGTCAAAGGTTCAATGATTACGGCTGCGTCTGGCCCCTACCAGATCACCAGGAACAAGTCTCCCTTCAAGGGGCTAAAGAACATGGATGACAACAGAGAGAACACAACAGCAGACAACAGTGACACAGATGAAAGAGAGGAAGTTATGGACGGGAACAGAAGAAGGACATACAACGGTGAGAGACAAGAAGAAGGAACACAGAAGGGAACAGAAGGAGCATGTCCAAAAAGAGTGAGCAAAAGGCCAACAAGACTGATTGAAGAAATGTAATGATGGAGATAAGGATATTTTTCTCTCTCTCTCTCTCTCTCTCTCTCACTCTCTCTCTCTCTCTCTCTCTCTATCCTCTCATAATTTTCTTTCGACAAAAGGGGGAGATGTAGTGACCAGGGTCAAGGGGCACTAGGACCCTGCACCCGAATCCTGGGAGGAACAGGAACCGGACACCACTTTCGGTCAGGAAGTGGGGAGGGCATTCCTGGACAGCGAGGGCACCAGCAAGGACATGCATATAAGCACAGCAGAGAGACACAAGAATAAAGAATATATTGCAAGAACACTTACCTGTCTCTGCGTGACTCAGTGGACAAGACAGAGATGGACATTGGGGACCCGGAGAGGGCCCCCCTTCACCCAGGGCCCTTTTCTTTGGGTGTGAGAGGGCACCTATTGCGCCCCCCAACTGATCTCTGTACCAAGTGACAGGCCCTGCATGGTGCCTGTCACGTAGTACAGGGATGTGTTACACATCACTTTTTTCTATTGCGGAGAATGCTGCAGTCAGCAGCACCCGCGTCAATTGGAAACCTGTACAATGTGACTGCCACCGTGGCTGTCGCATTGTGGTTTGGCCTGTGGGGGCCCCGACACTATGTCGAGCGGTCCTCATCTCCGTTAGGGTGGTGGACAGATTTCAGCCTGCTCGCCATCCTAATCAGGCCCTAGTTCTGGGAATAACTGTCCTTAGCCCCCAGTTAACCATGGTCCAAGGAGTATGGGGCTACAAGTCAATTTGGTACCCTCTTCCTTGTTTACTTCAGTGTGCTCAGTTCTGGAAACCAGATCACAATCTTTTTTTCTGGGCATTGAAGGTGTCAATAAAAACTGATGGTTACCCCACAGTCAACACATACATCATATATTCATGGATGCAAAGCTGCAAAATATAATGGTTACCTGTGATTGATATGACATGAGAGGCTTCAGAAGAGGTACATCTCAACAGATAAATGTCTTTCACTGTCAAGCGACTTCTTATCTCTGTTGAGACTTAGGGTTTGTATGATGTTCACAAACAAAATGTGCAGTTTTTTCACTGTACGAACATTGTTTAGGCCTTCTTTACTTTACTGTTTCCTCATTGCCCCATGGAGTCATGTACAGTGAAGATCTACTTCAGTTCCTGTTCATCATTAGTTTTTCTGCAGTCTGAACATCCCTTGTACATGCAGATGTTAATGATATCAGTTACCGGCTTATGTGGTCCTGATGATAGTCTATTTTACCTGCTAGGTCAATCGGGTCAGTGGAATTTTTAGACCTGATACCCTTGGGTTGCAGTCTCCCAAACTTTTTTGGAACCTTCACCCTACCTATTTGCTGAACTTGTTTTTGTTGGTTTTAGGACTCTGTGCACTTTATCACTGCTAACCAGTGCTGACGTGCTTGTGCTCTCACCTTAAAACATGTTACAACTAGTTTACACCTAATTTGCACTTTGAATTTACTTGTGAGTCCCAAGTAAATGATACTACTTGCACATAGGTCCTGTAAATTAAAGGCTACTAGTGGGTCTGCAGCACTCATTGTGCCACCCACTAAAGTAGCACTTTAAAACATGGCTCAGGCCTGTCACGGTTACCTTTAGTACAGTTTTAACTTGGCATATCTACCTGAAAAAATACACCTTTTGCCAGGCTCAAACCTTTCTTTTTATTATTGATGCATCACACCTAAGGTAGGCCCTATAATGTCTTAAGGCAGGGTGCATAGTATTTAAAAAGTAGGACTTGTGGGGTTAGGTTTTACATGTTCTGACAGTGAAAAACTCCTAAAGTCGTTTTTCACTGTTGTAAGGCTATCTCTCCCATAGGTTTATACTGCATTACCTTATTGCGTTTAATAAAGTACTAACTTTAGTTTGGGAGTTGAATGAGAAATACTTCTTGGACTCTTTTCAATCATAATCTAAAATCCTCAATAGTGATAAAGTTGGATTTTAAGCCACAATTCTAGAAGCTTTTATTAAGTTAGCATATCTGTGCCCAAATTAACAGTGCCTTTCTGCTGGTACCCAAGGTCACATGACGATGGTGGCTGTCCTTCCTGTGAAGAGTTATTGATTCCTTCCAGACATGGGGACAAAGGGGCTTAGAAGTGGACAAGATGGTCTATTCTGGAAGGATGGCTGGGGGGAGTTGTACCCAGTCATTATTATTTTCAGCATTTATTAAGCACATAGCTACCCGGAGGCATCCAAGGGCTATTAACATCCTACAGGACAGCAGACTGGTAGTTTATGAGGAGACATTTTCAAACAACCAGGTTTTGAGGAGCTTCTGGAAGGAGAGATGGTGGGTCACTGAGAGAAGATGTGGAGGGATGGTGTCCCACAATCTAGCAGTGTTTTATGAGAAGGAACGTCCTCCACATCTTACCCTTTTAGTTTTAGGAACTAAGGCTAAGAATAGGTTAGCCGATCCTAGGTTTTTCCAGGAACAATAGAAAGTGATGAGAGAGTGATTGATTGGTGTCCTTTTCCTCCAGAGGGTCTTGTGGCCTATGCACAGAGATTTGAACTTTATTCTCTCATTAATTTGCAGCCAGTGTAAGGTCTTCAAAGTCGGCTTGGCAGACTGGATTTTTGGGACATTAAGCAGCCTCCGAGCTGCACAGTTCTGCACGACTCCAAGTTTCCTTAATGTTGACTTCGGGCCCCTAGATAGAGGGAGTTCCATAGTTCAGGCGGGACAGAATAAGAGCCTGGATCATGATTCTCCTTGCTGTCAATGGAAGGAGGGGTAGTACTTTCCGAAGCATTCTCAGAATGTCACTACAGGTTGCTGCCAGTTTCACTCCTTAGTGGTCGAACTTAGATGACTTGTCCAGCCAAACACCTAAACTTGTAATCTTTGTTTTAGGGACCGGAGCAGGGTCAAGACAGTTTGGCCATGCCAGTCCAAGATTAGAGATGGAAGGGTTTCCCAGGACAATTAACTCTGTTTTATCTCCATTAAGCTTAAGAGAAGAGTGTTCCATCCAATTAGCCACTTTCTCTAGACAGGATTCCAGGCCAGACATGAAGTTCTGGGATTGGTTAAGGGCGACCACCAGTTGCGTATTGTCAGCATATGTGACAATGTTAATCCCGAATGGCATGACAATCTTTGCGAGAGGTCTCATATACACATTAAACAATGTGGGACTCAGTGACGAGTCATAGGGCCCTGCGCAGCAGAGCGACGGGGTCTTGGAGGCATTACCTCCTTCGAAAACCTGGAATGTTCTGCTATCTAAGAAAGACTGAAGCCAGGTGATTACATTTCAATGGACCATGCCTGCAGCACACACTAAGGAACCTGACACTAAGCCTGTGCTTGCCTTTGTCCCAGTAGGAAATTAGGAACCAACTTAGGAAGGACAGGGGAACTGGTTAGAACTAGTTTGGGAGTAGGCAACGGGGATAAAAGGTTGCACTCTCAGACCCCAAATCAGATCACTCCTGGACCTGTGGAACATTCAGAAGACAGGTTGCCCAGCTGCTAGAAGAACTGCCTTGCTGCCCTGCTATCTGAGGAAGAAAAACTGGACCTACTCCCTTGAACCCAGTACCACCAGAGTGATTCAAAGGGCAAGTTGGCTAGCCTCCTGTGTGAGCTACAAGGACACAACAAGCTTTCAGAGCCCACCCTGCAACTGCCAAGCTGACCTGACACCATCTGGACCTGCCTGAGCCCTGCCTTTGGCCTCTGCCTGGAGTGAGTCCTGATCCCCAAAAAGTGCCCTCCAGGTTCTGGACCCTAGTTTGGCATCAGAGTGTACTTCTTCTGAGGAAAAGGTGAAACTCCTGACATTTGGCTCTTCATTACTGTGAACGGGCCTCCTCGTGTCAAGACTCTACTGCCTATGATGGCTGCCAATGCAAAGTTATGGTGAAACCTGCTCTTTGTGCAGACAGCGACCGTCCATGACAGTTGGCAGTGCAAGGCCTGCACTTCATGCCAAAAGTGACCATCGATGACAATCCACCACTGCAAAGCTCCAGCGATGACTGGATATTCGTGTTACAGTGACAACCGGCCAATGCGCTCAACCTACTCTTCACACTGGACCTGTGAAGCTAACTCTTCACCGGTTCTAACCTGGTTCCTCTATCCAGCCTGTGCTCCATTGTGGTCAGTTTGAACTTATGCCTTTTTTCCCTTGTCTAGCGTGACCAGATAACCTCAAGTGTCGCTTTCTGCTTCTTTGTGCTATTTTCACTAAAACCTGTAAAAAAATTCAATATTTCTGGTTCTACTGATTGCATTTTTCTTGTTCTGGTATAATTTTATTTATAACATTTTACTCTATTTTTCTAAATTGGTTTTCGCTTTTTCTTGTGCTGTTTTGTCACTTTATTACTGTTTGTTTGCTGCATAAATATTTTTACACATTGACAGTAAGTTAGGCCTGGTGCTTTTATGCCAAGCTATCAGATGGTTTGACACAGGCTAATTAAGTGACTGTTGTGGTTCACCCTGACAAGACTGTGGTTTTTGTATGAGTGGGGCTTCATCCTTTTTCAACCAATAACCCAATTTCTTATAGAGACTATTAAGGTCTGTTATCTAATGCAGGCATCCATGATGTCATCTCTGGTGATTAAAGCCCCTTATTCTTCAGGACAATGGGCTTCATAAATCTATCTTTCAAATCAGTGATATATTGCAACTGACTTGTTGACTGTTTAAGATTAAACAATTTGTTCAATGCAGCCTAGAATAATTTACATTGATATGATATAGAATCATGGTGCAGCCAAGGTAATGAATGAACTTTGCACAACATTCCACCCTAACGAAGATAACATGAAAACAACTTTGGATTGGTCAAACAAAAATCAGAGGTTTGGCAAAGAAAGCTAAACTGGTACTGTGGTTTAAATATTTGGAATGTAGTATACTCAAAGAAGAATCTCTCTGGGGCTGAGTGGAGCTGATTGAAACTGCTATATAACAAGGCTTTAAGCTGTAGAAGACTGCATTGGCTGCGGAATTATAGGGTGAAGTACAAGGAACCTCTATGCAGTGCTTAATTTGAGCTGGTGGTTGTTTGTTGGAGTCACCGGCACTCATTTTTGGAAACTGGCACTTATTTTTCGAATCATATATTTACCGAGAGAAAAAGAGGGAGCAACAAACAAAGTCACTAAACAAACCTGTGCTTAACTCTCTGGAAACTTGGTACTAGAGCAGCCATGTTTAACTTAGAGTCAACGTGTAAAGAATGTATGCAGCACCCAAACAGTAATGAAGTGAAAACACAACAAATGAAAAATCCCCCAAAAAACTAGTCTCAATTTCATGAGCATATAATTTTTAAGATATCCTCTTTTGTATTGTGCTATAGGAATGGTTAATTAGGCGATACGCCTTGGACTCAAACCCATGGTAACCAATGTTTCTTTGGACAAAGTATTTGAAATGTGTACCTTTTACCCAGCATTGTCAGGGAATTAACCGGTATATTGTTCTTCCAAATAAATACTTTTGTAAGAAGTTTAAAAAAGTCAATTTTCACTGTACTATTACATTACAGGTGGTGTAGTGCTAGGAGTATTGTAGTTCATGTTACACAGTAGGTGGGGACCTGCAGATCCGATTGACACTTCATTAATTCTAAAGCAGGGATTGTAGCCCAGGGTGTCATAGAGAAGAAATAGTACTCAAGTCCTCAAAATGTGACACCGAGCCAGTGGGTTATGAAATGCGGTGATTGCTGAAAGGAATTGACATGTGATAGTGCAGCGAAGCCTAGAAAAATAGTTCCCACAACCTGACAGTGCATGAGAAGGGAAGGGAAGGGTACTTTTTTTCTCGTTCCTTTCATTGTCACATGCCATTCCTATTCACTTAGATACTCTGCAGCAGCCATCATGCTCTCCTCCTTCCCCTGCAATAGACATGTTATCCCAGACAGAATACGCTGCTGGGAAAGACAGTTTAGGGAATCGGGAGAGACTGCCACATACATACCCTCGCATCTTTCCAAAAGCTCAA
Organism: Lissotriton helveticus; assembly: GCF_964261635.1. Classification (NCBI taxonomy): domain Eukaryota; kingdom Metazoa; phylum Chordata; class Amphibia; order Caudata; family Salamandridae; genus Lissotriton; species Lissotriton helveticus. Next base: position 914,302,504 of record NC_136059.1, on the reverse strand, counting down.
GGGCAAAGGGAGTGGTATTAAATCCTGTATAAAGAACCCCCCAGGTACCGATAATCATACTCAGTACTGCTTTAGCAGCTCTAAGTAACAATGTTGCCAAGCCCTGATAATATACACAGGATCTTGGCTCAGCAGTGATCATCTCGCCAAGGATGTGGAACAGTGCTGGAGATGTTCAGGTTTTCCCTAGAATCTGTGATTGTGTTTGATACCTTAGTCACCCTCTTCTCTCCTGGTCTCCAGGGACTACGACAAGCTCTTCAGCCACAGAAGACCAGATTTTCTGAATCCTGATCGAAGGCCACGGATAGACTTATGTTTGCATGGCTTGTTACTTTAGGTTCTGGGTAGGGGGTTAGAGGTACCTGGGTGGGAGAGCTAGGCTGAATAGCCGTGAGATCCTAATGCAAAAAAGAACAGACAGGCACACACCTGTCTAAGTTGTACAAATGTTTTACAACTGCATTCATGCTGGGGGCATGCAACATACTAGGCTCAGGACTGAGTGTCGTGCTGTATACAACGCACTGTACACAATGTGCACCTGAAAATAGGCTGTCTTGGAGCTCAGTGACAGCACTCCGCTGAGGCTCCGTTATGAGTGGACCAGAGCGCATTCCCACAGAGGATACTGCACTGGGCGATTCTAATGTGCCTTGTTTTTCACACACTCTGGATTACCTGATGTAGGAACTCTGGGCCGGGATTCACTCACTACTGAAACCACTGGAGTTCTGGTTGAGTGGGAGAGTTCAGTGGCGCCGCCTGGCCCCCATTCGACCCTATCTCACAGCAGGCACAGCTCCCCCAAGCAGCCTTCCCTGACCCCTCCTCCTGTCGTCCATGCCCCATTAGCCGTCATCACTTTGATTTACTCCCCTTTACAAGCAGACCCTAAATCAGATTAGAAAATTCCTGGAATTGGTCAAAACCTGTGTTTTTCGATCTGGTAATTCTGGGCCTCGCAGTTTATATTCCACTTCAACGTTTGATGCCTGGAGTCTGGGGAAGGGGATACCAGTGGGGATGGGATATGATAAAATGGGAGCACACCGCCCCCACATCCCAAACCACATTTGCAAACACTTTTTGAGAATTGCTTGACATTCGCGCGTGCACTCGGCTCATTTCACAGTTTTTCCTTTGCGACATTGCCTTACTGTTTTTCACAAGAGCGTTCAATTTATCAAAAAGATAAATACCTTTCTGTGCTTTTAAATGTCCAATTGGATGTGAAACATTTATAACTACAGCGTTTTGATAACTGTTAAAGAAAAACTGTCCTGCTCCACCTATGTTTGTAATAGCGCTTCCACTCTAGGATGGATTTCAGGGTGGGGCCCCAGCTGCCAAGGGCAGGATTTCATGCATGTTTATTGTATCACAAACAAAACAGAGGAAGCAGAGTTCAAGAGGTATCAAAATATTACACACTCCTCCATTGGCTCCCGGCCAGATGGGTTTGACTTCTTAGATAAAACTCACCAGTGTACTTGGCAGGCCAAAGCAAAATTGTTAACATGTATTCGCAAGTTCTATAAATATATTTCCACCATGCTTTATTCTAACAGCACAACTGATGCAGAGAAAATATCTAAAGCAGACCATGACTGCAACTCTGGTTTAAGGGAGAGTTGAGCGCTAGGGTGGCTGAGAAAACAGGAAATACGGAGACACAAATACAGAAAGCATTTTTAAAGCCAACAGGTCTCGCCTTTGATATGTGTAAATTGCGTAGTTGTTATTATATTGAATTGTAATGGGATAGTATGTGTGTGTGTGTGTTATTGAAGGTTGTGTGAGTGTTTTAATGGCTGTTGTTTTAAGTTTTAAATCTCCTTGAGTAGTAGTTTGTTTTGTTAATTTAATCATTTGAAGTGTTGGCTAGATTGTAGTGCACTCTTATAATAATAGTAAGACGTATTTTCATTGCACTATGCGTATATAGCGATAATAAAGTCAGTTTAATGAAGATTCAAAAAGGTTACTTTATATTAAACATGTAGTAATATTTCTTATTTACATTGGTCTACTTTTGTTTACTACGTTTGTAAATAGCAAGAGTAGAGTGAAGCAACAACACGGAGCAGGGCGGGACAGGAGAGTGGGGTCAAGCAACAACATGGAGCGGGACGGAAGGGAGGGTGGGGGCAAGCAACAACACAAAGTGAGAGCGAAGGGAGGGTGTGTCAAGAAACAACATGGAGTGGGACGGAAGGGAGGGTGGGGGTAAGCAACAACACGGTGTGGGATGGGAAGGAAGGTGAGCAAGCTACAACATGGTGCAAGATGGGAGGGAGAGTGGAGGCAAGAAACAACACAGACAAGGATGGGAGGGAGGCTTGGAGCAAACAACAACACAGAGAGAGGCTGTAGGTTGAGTGGGGGCAAACAATAAGATGAAGTGGAACGGGTATGAGAGACAATCAACAACATGGAGCGGAGCAGGACGGTTTGGTGGGGGCAAGCAACTACATGGAGAGGAGCAGGATGGTAGGGTGGAGGCTAGCACAGCAAATATAATGTTTTTTTGTGGTACAAAGAATGTCATGCATTTCGGCCATTGTTCATAGTAACATTTGAACTGGCATGTTGGCCGCCATTGTTGATGGTGCCATTTGAACTGGCATTTTGGACATTGTTGATGATGCCATTTGAACTGGCATTTTGACAATTTTTGTAGGTACCATTTAAACTGCCACCTAAAGAACCCCTCTCAGCTATTTAACAGATTTGCATGTTTACTCATTAATGGGAGGAAATTGATTTTGTAGCTATGTCGATTGTAGATCCGCCGATAAGTCTGAGTTATACATCAAGACCTCTTCTCAGACAGTTTGGGTTTAAAAGATGCATCAAAGTCTTCAGGGGAAAATGGTGTTATTTCTTGGAAACTTGGCAGACATTTGTTGAATCTGGGCATGTTCTGATGCATTAAATAAATGATACCATCATGATTTAAAAAAATAGATTATTTTGACACATTTAATTATAGTGAAATTACAGAGCAGGAGATGGACAGTGGGTGTGGCAAGCATCTACATGGAGCCGGATGGGAAGAAGCATGGGGCAAACATCAACACAAAATGGGACGCAAGGGTGGATGTGGAAATCAACAACATAGAGCAGGAAGGGAAGGTGGGTGGGGGTAAAAAAACAACATGGAGGGTGGGTTTTATTTATTTATTTATTTATTTTTATTTTTATTTAATGCGATTTGATATAGGGCGAACATTACCCGAAGTTGTCAGAGCGCTTTACATAAGAACCAGTTGCGATACATAAGGATTTAGGATTACATGAGTTACATAAAAGATACAAACAGAAAAAATTGCAAATGTACAAGTTGTAAAGTCACTCAAGGAAAAGATACAGATGGATAAACTCTAAGGATCACATAGGAATGGTAGTGAGTACAAGGGTCTACTACATATACTATTGGTTAGAGTTATCTCTATATACATATATATATACAAATAGATTTGCTGAGGATTATATTTTACCAGCAATTAGGCTTGGACAAGTATATATCACATATTTACAGAGTGAAAAGAGAAATAAAAAGAAAAAAGAAAAAGGGCTAGAGAGCATTAGGTGGGGGAGAAGAGTCGGAGGCTGAGATTGGTGAGAGGAGAGAGGGGGACCTGAGGGGTAGAAAGAGATAAGGCGGTCCAGCAAAAGAGAAATGACAGAAGGTCGGCAGGATGTAATCCAGTGGACCAAAGGAAAGCACAAGAATCAAGAAGATGGCGGACCCGGGTTGTGGGCATCGATGGAAACCATCTCAAAAGGGCAAGATGCACCCAGGTCAGGACCCAAAAACCATGAGAACAGAGTTCCAGTAAGTGGGGTCGGAGGGGGGACGCAGTCACAGCACCAAGGGAGGGCAGTAGAATGTCTGCTGTTCTGCAAGATGGCGGACCAAGGACAAGAGCAACAACAGGAGACGGTCCCAAAATGGCGGGGCGCACACGAGTTCCAGTCTAAAAGTTACGAGTGCCAAGTCCAAAGCAAACCAGGGAGCCAAACCAACGGAGGAAGAACAAAAAGGGGAAAGGAGCCAGACAGTCAAAAGAGATTAATTAATGAGAAACGTTGCGGTGAGCACGGCTGTGAGTGTCCCATTCCAGGCACCAATATCACGGGTGAGGCCTTAGGCTCCTGCAATCCAGCCCTCCCAGATCAGGGGCCCACACTGAGGGCCAGCGCAGTCTCCCCACATCATTTGACTCCCCCCAGGGAGCCCAGGTAGCCACCGGTCCTCAAAACAGCTCAGGTTGGGTGCCCCACCAGCATAATCACACTCCTCACCTCCGTCTAAGAGCCGAGCTCTTCTCAGCCGGGCAATTGCTGATGTTGGTCCTAAAACGGGCACCCAGTCCCTTGCAGCGCAAATCCGGGTCACGGCACTCAGCCCAGGGGTCCCCGCTGCACAGCCACGGGCCCGTCTCCTCACAGCTCGAGGCTCACTTGATGTCGCATCCTGGACTGATTCTCGGCTTCGATAATGCGAGGATCAGCCCCATCAGTTAGGGGTCGCCATCTTGGATCCGCATGCATATCACCGAGCCGGGAAGAGTTCAGCCACAAAGCTTCAACACATGGCATATGCTGAGGTTTTCCCCCAGATCAGTAGACTCCCCTGACGTTTTGCCAATTAATAGCACACAAAGAGACAGACGGATGGGTGGGGGTGAACAACAACATTGAGCAGGATGGGAGTGTGGGTGGGGACAAACAACAACATGGAGCTGGAGGAGCTAATCAGAACAGGAGGGTGGATGGGGCAAGTAACAACATGGAGTGGAGCAGCATAGGAGTGTGGGGGCATGCAACAACACCAAGCCGGACATAAAGAAGCATGGCAGCAAGCAACAACACAGAGCAGAGCAGGCTTAGAGAGTGGGGACAAGCACCACACTGGGAGGAGCAGGATGGGATGGTGGGGACAAGCAAAAACACAGAGCAGAACAAGAGGGTGTGCGGGGCAAACAATGAAAAGGCATAAGCACATGGGAGAGAGAGGGGAACATGAGCACATGTGCATAGCAAAAGCATATGGGTAGCACATAAGGTAGATATGCCACAGACACATGCAGCTGGCACACGCTGACCAAAGAGAAGCAGGTAAATGAGAGTGACCCTGAAGCCAGCCAATTATAAGCAATAGGCCCACTGTAAGCTAACAACATATCTTGCAAGCGACAGCTAATGCGCGGTCTCAGCCAAGACCTAAAAGTGTTTAGGCTAAAGCACTAAGGTCACTGGTAACTTATGGAAAAAAGCTACAATAAGCTAGTTTGGCCTGTAATCAGCAGTGTTACCAGGCATAAAATCCACCCCTCTAACCAAGGGTAATGTGCACACATAAATATCATGCTCAAGTACATGTGCACATCCTGTTTTTTGTGTTTCTCAATGTGTGAATATTTTTCCACATTTGTGATGTTTCCTTCCCTTTCCCACTCTAAATATAGACTTCATCCGAAGTAAATCTCTGTCCCCGTACAGGGTTGGAAGGTTCCAGCTAAAGGTGTTGCAAGACCCAAGTATACCTCTGCGAGAAATTGGGCTGACTGGGGTGTGAACCCTGGTCAAGAAAAAGCTGCAGTACCTTGCAGGATGACCCACAAAAAGTCACTAAACTAACCTTTGCTGAACCTTGGGTAGGTTGGCACAGAAAGCAGTTAGGTTTAACTTATTATTTATTTATTTATTCGGCTTATAAAGCGCACTGTCACCTTGCAGGCATCCTGGCGCTGATGGCTACATGAGGGGAAGGAGGGGGGAGTCTGGCGGGCAACTGGAACTAGGCCTTAGGAAATAGCCACGTTTTCACACTTCTTCTGAAAGGGAGAAGCTCCCTGATCTGCCTGATTTCCCAAGGGAGGTTGTTCCAGAGTTTGCCCGCTGCCACCCCAAAAGATCTTCCGCCAGACCTGGCTTTTTTAAACCTAGGTACTCTCCCCAGTCTGGCCGATGAAGAGCGAAGCATCCTGGTGGGAGTGTACCAAACAAATTTAGATTGCATAACTTGGGGTCCTAGCCCATGGAGAGCCTTAAAACAAGGCAGAGGGCCTTGAACTGAACTCGTTGCCTAAGGGGAAGCCAATGAAGTTCCGCCAAAGCTGCAGAAGCAGATGATCTTCGTGGAAGCCCTAAAACTAACTTGGCTGCAGCTGATTGGATTCTTTGAAGCCAATCCAACAGGAAGCCAGGGGATTCAAGTAAAAGGGCATTGCAGTAATCAAGCCTGCTCAAGATAGTACATCTGGCCACTAAAGCCCGCGCGAGGGAGGGCAATAAAGGAAAGATCTTCCGTAGGGACCTGATAATTGCAAAGCAGCAAGTAGTTGTTTTCGCAACCTGCGCTTCCATGGAAAGCTTATTGTCCAACATAATACCCAGATTGCGAACAGTTTTAACTAGGCGCACCTTGATCGATGTTTCAGGAGGCCAGAAGTTACCAGGGAGTTGATGAGGAAACCTGTTCCCTGCACAGAAGAGCACCTCGGTCTTGCCAGCATTAAATTGAAGGGAATTATTCTGTAGCCAGCCGGCCGTATCTCGCAAGCACTCGTGAAACACCTCCAGTGGCGTAGAGTCCACACCCTCAAAGGAGAGAATAAGCTGAGTGTTGTCCGCATAGTTAATAATATCAATCTTATGAGATTTGATGACAGTCATCAAGGGTTTTAGGTAAAGATTGAACAAAATAGGGCTAATTGCCGAACCTTGAGGAACTCCATACGGTACAGAGGAGAAGGCGGATTGAAAAGGGGGGATGGACACAGCCTGCTATCTATCCTGCAGAAAGGAACGGGAGCACTGCAGGGTGCACCCACTCACTCCAGCCTCACTCAGTCTTCTCAGAAGGATTTCGTGGTTCACCATGTCAAAGGCGGCAGACAGGTCTAGCAGGATCAGTGCTACTGCCTGACCCCTGTCTGCACGCCTTTGAAGCTTGTCCACAGCGGTCACTAAGGCCTTCTCGGTCCCATGGGCCAGCCGAAATCCAAATTGTACTTCCTCCATCAACTGTAGTTGCTCCAGATGTTTGGAGAGGGAAGTGCTGACCATGCGTTCAACAATTTTTGCAGGGAAAGGTAGCAGGGAAATCGGCCAGTAGTTTTTTGAACATTTAGGGTCCAGGGAAAGCTTTTTCAGCAGTGGGGAAACCAGGGCCTGCTTCCAGTGAGAGGGGACTGTGCCGCTGGCCAGTGACTGATTACAAATTAGACGAATGGTAGGGAAAAGTTCCTCTTCATACTCTTTACAGATCTAGTGTGGGACAGGGTCCAAAGGAGAGCCAGAGGAGATCCCCCATGCCACCCTGCTGAACTCCACCTGCGTTAGCGGCGGAAATTCCGATAGTTGGTCTGTAAGCTGCATGATGGGGCCTTTATCCATAACCTCCAAGGCCCGGACCCCAGGAGCAAGGGCATTACAGGACTCATAGGAATGCTCAAGTTCCTTGAAGATTAGCTTGATTTTTTCTCTGAAAAAGTTGGCCAGGTTGTCAGAGTTCCTACGAAGGGGGAACCGAGTTCTAAGACTGTTGAGTAAGTTAAAGATACTCCTAGAGCTATTCGCAGCATTGCATATCGTGGAACAGAAATAGTCAGCTTTGGATTTTCGAATCAAGGTCTTCTACTCCAAGATTTTGAGCTTCCAAAGCAGCCTATCTGTCTCATTATATCCCCTTCTCCATCTTCTCTCTACCTGTTTGCAAGCTAGCTTTAGACTATTCAGAGTGTCGTTAAACCAGGGGGCAGAAGCTCTACCCTTACAGTGATGTTTTTTAAGGGGGGCGTAGGAGTCCACAGTCGAAGTGATCTTAAGGCACAGCTAAGCATAGTTCTCATCGACTTGCTTGTCCTCGCAGAAGCAATCTCCCACCTTGAAGACCAAGTCCGAGGTTCGCTGCCGTGCGAGAGCCTTCCAGTCTCTGCATAAAAATTCCGTTTTAGCAAGCGGAACCCGGGTCTGAGCAGCCTTAAAATTAACATAAAATTTGATTAGAGAGTGGTCTGTCCAATCCATGGGCAGAATTTCCCCCATGTGCAGCAGATGGGGAACAGAGAAGATTAAATCAAGGCAGTGGCCTTCCTTGTGTGTAGCTTCGGCGACTTGCTGAAAGAGGCCAAAATCTTCACAAGAGTGAAGTAGGTTAAAAAGGTATAGAGTCAAAATATCGAGTTTTTAATATCGACTAGACATAATATCGAGTAAAAAATATAGAATGGACATAATATCGACTAGACATAATATGACTACCAAAATATCGACTAGAAAATGTTAATATCGAATAGAATGGACATAATATTGAATCAAAAATATAGAATGGACATAATATCGACTAGACATAATATAGACAACAAAAATATCGAATTTGAGGTAAGTTAATATTATTTTTTATTTTTTGTGTAATATAATTCTGTAGTGGGGTGTGGGTTTATAGGGGAATAGAGTGGAAAGTAATTTAATTATAATGAATTAAATATGTTATTTTATTTATTGTTATTTATTTAGAATTAATTGTTAATTAATTATTAATTGGTAATTAATTAAAATATAATTGGTAATTGATTTTAATTGATTAATTGAGAAATATTTTAATTTTAGTAATTTATTTTCTGTAGCGGGTTGTGGGTTTATAGGGGAATAGGGTGGGAAGTAATTTAATTATAATTAATTAAATATGTTATTTTATTTATTGTTATTTATTTAGACTTAATTGTTAATTATTAATTGAAAATTAATTAAAATATAATTGGTAATTAATTAGAATTGATTAATTGATAAATATGTTAATTTTACTAATTTATTTTCTGTAGCGGGTTGTGGGTTTATAGGGGAATAGGGTGGGAAGTAATTTAATTATAATTAATTAAATATGTTATTTTATTTATTGGTATTTATTCAGAAATAATTGTTAATTAATTATTAATTGGTAATTAATTAAAATATAATTGGTAAATAATTTTAATTGATTCATTAATATATTTTATAAAATTAAAAGTATTTTAATTATTTTGTAATTGGTATTAATATTTATGTTATTTATATTTATATATGAAGTATTTACTTTCCCTACTATTGCACTCACTGGAGTGGGAATAGTAATTTTTACCCCTACGCTATCCAATGTTTTCCCTACTGTTGCACTCTCTGGAGTTGGAATAGTAATTTTTACCCCTACGCTATCCAACGCTTTCCCTACTATTGCACTCTCTGGAGTAGGAATAGTAATTTTTACCCCTACGCTATCCAACGCTTTCCCTACTGTTGCACTAACTGGAGTGGGAATAGTAATTTTTACCCCTACGCTATCCAACGCTTTCCCTACTGTTGCACTCTCTGGAGTTTGAATAGTAATTTTTACCTCTGCGCTATCCAACTCTTTCCCTACTGTTGCACTCACTGGAGTGGGAATAGTAATTTTTACCCCTACGCTATCCAACGCTTTCCCTACTGTTGCACTCTCTGGAGTTGGAATAGTAATTTTTACCTCTACGCTATCCAACGCTTTCCCTACTGTTGCACTCTCTGGAGTTGGAATAGTAATTTTTACCCCTACGCTATCCAACGCTTTCCCTACTGTTGCACTCACTGGAGTGGGAATAGTAATTTTTATCTCTATGCTATCCAACGCTTTCCCTACTGTTGCACTCTTTGGAGTAGGAATAGTAATTTTTATCCTTACGCTATCCAACGCTTTCCCTACTGTTGCACTCACTGGAGTGGGAATAGTAATTTTTACCCCTACGCTATCCAACGCTTTCCCTACTGATGCACTCTCTGGAGTTGGAATAGTTGCACTCACTGGAATGGAAATAGTAATTTTTATCCTTACGCTATCCAACACTTTCCCTACTGTTGCACTTTCTGGAGTAGGAATAGTAATTTGTATCCCTACGCTATCCAACGCTTTCTCTACTGTTGCACTCACTGGAGTAGGAATAGTTATTTTTACCCCTACGCTATCCAATGCTTTCCCTACTGTTGCGCTCTCTGGAGTGGGAATAGTAATTTTTACCCCTACGCTATCCAACGCTTTCCCTACTGTTGCTCTCTCTGGAGTGGTAATAGTAATTTTTACCCTCTCACTATCCAACTCTTGCCTTACTGTTGCACTCTCTGGAGTTGGAATAGTAATTTTTACCCCTACGCTATCCAACGCTTTCCCTACTGTTGCACTCACTGGAGTGGGAATAGTAAGTTTTACCCCTACGCTATCCAACGCTTTCCCTACTGTTGCACTCACTGGAGTGGGAATAGTAATTTTAACCTTACGCTATCCAATGCTTTCCCTACTGTTGCACTCTCTGGAGTGGGATTAGTAATTTTTATCCCTACGCTATCCAACGCTTTCCCTACTGTTGCACTCTCTGGAGTGTGAATAGTAAATTTAAACCTCTCGCTATCCTACGGAAAAAATATTGTATATGTTTTGTTAATAATATATATATATATATTCACTATTCTGTATCTAGCATTTGTATATTGTGGGGTTTGGCATAATTGGAAAGGGTTGTTCCTTTTTTCTGGATTTATGAAATTTCTAATTTAGGGAGTTTATTTAGAATGTATATACGTTTTGTTTGTATATATAGATCTTTTCTCCTTCTAAGGTTTCCTCCTGTCTACTCTTTTCTACTCCTTTCCTTCTTTTCCTCTATTTTGGAGGGTGTATTATGGACCCATGTTGATTTTGGTTCCAGTGACTGACTATTGAGAGAGGACGTGGCCCATACAGGGCTCGATTGAGACCAGCACTGGTCAATTTGTAGCTTAATGCCCATCTGTGGGCTAGATCAGTAGAACAAGTATGGTATATGTATGCATAACTGAGGAGGGTTTATGCTTTATACTTGTTTCAGTGCATATATAATGCGGAATGGCTTGCTATTTGGAAGTCCAAAATGGCGCGCTATTAGTGAAGCGCAAGTTAGTCCTTTCACTATGTCGACACAGGAAATGTATGTTAAAAAACATGGTGGTCAGGCACTTCGGTAAACATTGACGAAGGTTGAATACCGAAACGCGTCTGTTGTTGAAGCTGTGCTACTCTTCTGTGAATAAATAACAGAAACGAACTGCGGGAGTGCTTTCCTTCTTTCATGGGAACAGTGGAAATGAAGGAGACTGGAGAGTAATTGATATTGCGGGTACACCCCCGCATTTAGAAAGCACCCTTCGGCGAGTGCTCCACGCTGGTGTATTCGTGGCAAGTATATATATATAACTCCATAATTTAATTAATTTTTGTGCAATTACCCACTGGAGGGCTAATACTCCACAATTTACTCCTTGAGAATTTTTTGGTAAAATTTTTTGGTTAAGTGCATATACTCAAAATAACACAATTAAAATGCGGTTCTTCTTGTGTGTCAAAACTCCAAGTCCCACAATTCCCGTGAAGTAACAGGAAGTGATGTGTTAGTAATCAGTATGCACTTTTATTTAAACTGTGTAAAAAAATGCTTTATTGGTTTTCCTGTGAGCAAGGTCTCCGTAGAGACCGAAACGCGTAAGGTGTTGCTGGCTTGCTGTTAACATTGAGGAATAAACCGCACTAATTTTGCAAACTTTGTGTTGGATCGTAATTTGAAATTACCCGGGAGTGCTTGGAGAAAAAAACTTCCCTTTGGGAAAAACGGATTCATGTAAATACGCGGCTGGGTCCTGCCGCGCTTCGTGTGCACCGCCGAAGAGCACCTGGAAACCCTGATTTTGGACCAAAACGAGAAACGATATATATATATATATTCACTGAAAAAACCATAGGTTATAGATTATATATAGTTAGGAATTAGCATTTACAAAACCTTGAAAATTCACTGAAAAAACCATAGGTTATAGACCATATATAGTTAGGAATTAGCATTTAAAAAACCTTATTTTACTCACACAAAACCATTGAAATTCCATATATAGTTAGTTGCACTAACTATATATCGCGCACCCGCAATCCACTGCTGATGATGTCACATATTACATCATTCATGACATGGTCAGTGACATCACTGATGACATCACTGATGACATCTCAAATGACATCACTGATGATATCTCATTTGACATCAATGGTCACATCAATGATGATATCATTAATGTGACAATACAATGCATCTCCTCACACTTTAATATAACCTCTGTTACAACCCAGTGTTAAATACAGAGTATAATTTTTGAAACCATTGACACACCAATACTAGTTACTACATACGCACTCACTGATTCCTACGTCTACACACACATTCACTCATTCATCCATACAATCATTCATACATACAATCACTCATCTTTACAACACTATCATATGCACTCATACACCTATACAGACACTCACACTCTGCCACTCATCCATGGAGTTACTCACACACCTAGTCAGTCCTGTAAAGAATCAATCACACTTCCATTTTCTAATCTACACAGTTAAACATAGAGTACCTTACATTTTCAAACATATACTAACACATACTTACTCTCTTATAGAATCACTGATACAAGTACACATTGATCTGCACAGAGTCACACACCTCCCAGCCAGCCATACACACACTCAGTCTCCCATACAAATACTTGTGCAACCAATCAATAACCCATATAGCTACTTATATAGCTACTGATCAACACATGCAGCAGCTTGCACAACAACAGACATACTGATGCACACTTTCAGACAGTTTAGTCACTAACCCGTGCATTTAGTAAGACGCATTTAATCACTCACTCATACAGTCAATCACGCACCTACTAAAACCTTCATTCAGACACTTATACATCCACTCATTCTTCAATATGTAAAACATATTTAAACTTTACAGAAACACATAATCACTGGATGTTGTCATCAGTGATGTCATTTGAGATGTCATCAGTGATGTCATCAGTGATGTCACTGACCATGTCATGAATGATGTAATATGTGACATCATCAGCAGTGGATTGCGGGTGCGCGATATATAGTTAGTGCAACTAACTATATATGGAATTTCAATGGTTTTGTGTGAGTAAAATAAGGTTTTTTAAATGCTAATTCCTAACTATATATGGTCTATAACCTATGGTTTTTTCAGTGAATTTTCAAGGTTTTGTAAATGCTAATTCCTAACTATATATAATCTATAACCTATGGTTTTTTCAGTGAATTTCAGTGGTTTTTTAATAGCAAATATCTGTAGCTGTAAAATGTATTCTTCTTTAAATCCCAAAATATATTTTATATGTTTATTAATAACTTTTTTTTTTTAAATTTTTTTTCTTCGTTCCCACTTCGCGAATCGGGAAGCTTCCCGTTAGCTGACCTTGATGCCGCGAAATAGACCGCGAGCCAGTAAACGTTTCTTTACCGCAACTGCCGCGTTAGAAAACAACATCGTGACGCCTCCCGTCCGCATGACGTTTCGCGTTGTCGCGTGATACGTCATATGACGTACTACGTTAGCGAACTGGTACGCTTACCGAGTCGCAAAGCAAAGGTTTCTGGAAGCAAACCGGAAGGCCCTGCAAAGCGTGTAACATAAACACAGCAGGTCATGTGACTTGGTAATAACACTTTTCATTGGTTCATTTCACTTTTGGTTTCCTAATGATGTAAGACTAGGTCATATAATCTAAAATGAACACTTTTCATTGGTTGAGAACTATTGTTTTTCCCAAATGATGAAAATCCCTCTTTCTTTCCTCACTCTGACTTTCATCATTGTGAGAGAAAGACCCTTTGTTACCAGTGAGCAATGGCTTCTTTAGTAGCTTCAGCTGGTGCTTCCCCACCACCTCCACCACATCCAAGGAAGAGTGGACCGATGTGTGAATGTGTTCACTGTATGCAACAACTTTGACACTTACAGAAGCCTCACCTTCTCCATGCCTCCTACACAGTTCTACATGTACATCATAAATGCAAACAGAACAGAATTAATTATACATGTTAAATGGTTTATTTTTGCTGTTCTCAGAATGTATCAAATTTCACTAAAAACAGTGACTTGAAGGTATTCATCATATAACAGCGGGGAAAAAAAAACACAATCAAAATGATTGTGTTTAAAAAACCCATACAACATAACAAATCAGAATTCAGAACTCCTTAAAGTTAACTTACTTTCCATGACGGCCAAGGATGTCCTATGAACAGCTTACACTCTGTTGTGCTGTTATTACTTTCAACCCGCCACTTTCTGAAAGAAAACCTCCATCGTTTTCAAAAACATGTTACATACAATAAATGACTTCTTGCTCTCTACCACAAGTTTCCACAAGGCCAAATCTTGTCAAAGCCATTTATAACTCTTGGATTTCTTGTAAGCCAATCCCGTCTTTTCGCATTTCCGCAACTTTCAGAATTAAAATGTTGAAGATCATTTACACAATCCTGGACTAGTAATATCTTCCCCTTCTTGCTCAATCATGTTCTACATTTCCTATCACACTGATACTGCTTACTATGAAGCAGACTTACACTACCTTTATGACTAGTACAATTATTTAATTCTCTACATCACTTTTAATCACAAAGCAATGTAAAACAGTAGACAGCATTGCAGACTTACATTCCCTCTACTCCATGTTTTGATTGGCTGCTTCAATTAGCTTATAAAAAGAAATAGTTTTTCTGAACTCATTCAAAGTGCACGTATTTCTCAATGACGTCCAGTGTTATGGTAAAAAGTTATGTCTCTGTACTACACTTATCCTCAAGGCCAAATAGTGTAGGAGCCATGAGAACTTCTTGAAATTCCTCAGAGCACATCCCGAGATTCTTTCCCTAAAATTTTGGTTTTAAAAACACCAGGTGAGAGTTTTTAAGGTCATATGGCAATTTTTTTTTGAAAATTAAAACAGAATCATTGCAGAATGACCAGCCATTTCTACACTTTAAATAAGCTGTATAATGTCCTGATGTTATTGAAGGACCATCATGATATATAATTGCTACAGTTACAAAAGTCCTTCCTGATATTGAAAACTGTGAAGCCACAAAATTTTTAATTAAAGTTGTCAATTTTGTTCCATCAGGCCTACATCGTTGGAACATTAAAATGACATACTGGCCATATGTTCGTATAAATAATGTGGACATCATTTCAGATTTACATTGCCTACATTCCATATTGTGATCAGCTGCTTTTACTAGCTTATTAAAAGAGACTGATTTACTGTCTGGCAAAGTTAAATATATAAATCTTTCTGAGTCTACACTAGTAGTACTTGATACCCTACAGTTCTCGCAGTCATGCTGCCATTGATAAGAAAGCCCAAACAGGTGATCTACATCTACACCTTCATCATGCAATACATCAAGCATATACATTAAAAACTCCTGACAATCTTGCTGACTATTTTGAGAGAATTGTGTTTGGCCTGAACATCTGTCTAACAGATTTCGAATTTCAGACACACTTTCTATGTTTGTTCTATCAGTGCTACATTTCTCTAACACAGAATTTAACAAACTGCAAAATCTTTGATCAGAATTGACCACAATCTCTTCTTTTACATTTTCTAGAGAAAACAAAACATTAACCACTACATTAGCATAGCAGTTGACACCAGAACTGTTTTCAAATTGAAAACCAACAACATCTTCAACAGAATCCTTTTTGTTTCTGCTTATAATTTCAGGTTCATCGACTTTTCGTCTTTTTGCTACAACCTCCCCAGTATTGGTCACATTTCTTCGTTTCCGGCCTACCACACGTTTCTCAAACAAAGGATACTGAGGCAAATGTGGCGCATACTCTCTTCTCAACCTATTGTATTCCTTAACACAATCTAGATCCGCACAAATGTTTGTGACATCACACTCAATCAAGTACAATCCCGATAAAGTCCTAACTCGTGACAATGCCACATATGCCATACCCTCCTTGAACACAGAACTGCCAATATTCACCAATGCACAGTCTACACTTAAACCTTGCGATTTATGGATTGTCACCGCATATGCCAAGCAAACAGGAAACTGCTTACGACGAACATATAAGTCTTTTACAAGCAAAAATCTAGCAGAACAACAAGCAATTAGCTGTACTTCCTCAATGCCATCAAATTTAATTTTTAAAAATTCAATTCCATCTCTATTTCTGTATTTCACAAAATCAACAACATTACCCATTGATCCATTTACCAGACCTCTTTCAACATGTAAATTCCTTCTTAAAATTATACGGCAGTTCAAGCACACATTCAGAGTCTTTTCAAAACCCGCAGTTTTAGATATACTCTTCTCTAATGAATCCAATTTTGTTTTCAGATTCTCAGACAAAATAATTGTTGATCCCATATGCTCTACTCTGTCAATAGCTTCCAATTTCACAATCTCTTGCTTTTCTAAATGCAACATTTTGTTGTTGAATTTGGCACATTCTGCAAGAGTTGGCATCAAACATATTCCAGATTTTTTCTCAGTAACTTTCTGAAAAATATTCTCAGGCACAACATCTTCGTCTGGATATAAATTTGTCAGTAATCGTGCATGTAAAGCTTCTTTCCCATGCTCGGTCACTTTTCCAATTCTAACATCTTGTAGAATAGTCTTGTAAACTTCATCCTTTGCCTGACGCATATTTTCATGCAGTTCAGCATAATTGAAGTTTAACCATATATTGACGTTGCCAATACTCCCTAAGCACTTCCTGGTATCTTCATGCGTGAGCATTTTGAACACAGGTTGCCCTTTCACTGGTGTCAGCTGCAGAAGATCTCCGAAAACAATGATGTGTTTGCCACCAAATAACACATCATACTCTGTTTTGAGAACTTCTTGCATTCTCAAATGCACAAAGGCAAGCATGACATTGGAAACCATGCTTACTTCGTCAATGATAAGAAGTTTCATTTTCCTCAAGACTCTTGAAACTTCAAAACAAGCATCTCCAGATAGCTTGTGATATTCTAATTTGTTGTCATGCTCCACTGGCAGCATCAGTAAACGATGTAAAGTAATCCCTTTAATGTTATGTGCTGCCAGTCCAGTTGGAGCGGTGACAACACAAGACAGCGATGACTCTGTCCTTTCCTGCAAATAACATGAAATTGCTTTAATAAGGAAACTTTTTCCAGTTCCCGCTTCTCCACTCACGTACAGTCGGACAGGCTTCAACGACGTACATGAGCACTCTTTCTTGTCATGACTTAATCCATGATCAATTTGCATGGTAAGTTCGTCATATATTTTCCTCTGCTCAACGTTGAGTTGTCTTTCCAACTCTTCTAAGTTAACCGCATCCTCCTGAGCATGTGCCATGGCTCTTTCCACTTCATTCATAGCAGTGGCAGCTTCATTTTCGATAAGAGGTCCTCCTAGTGGATCCTGACTCAATGAAGCAGAACTCTGACTGTCCTGAGAACTGTCTCTGGCAATCTCGGCTGCAATCGTTGCTTCCTGCTCAATTTCCACATTCAACATTTCTACATATTTGGGAAAAGCAGGACATTCTATGGTCTCCTTGGCAGCATTGAATGAGTCTTCGTAACAAAGGAAATCTCCAAGCAGTTCCTCTTCTGCACGCCAAGGCTTAAAAAGTTGCAAAAGTGCTAAATAGAAAAACTCCTTTTTTTCAGGAGATTCGCCACTCAATTTTCGATGGTTTATCAAGTGGCATTTTCTTTGCTTGACCAGACATCCCTCACTTCCTATTACAGCATACACTCCTTTCTCAGTATCTTCTTTGATGTTCCTCTTGAATATGTAATTTTGCAGAACCTCATACAGACAAACATTCTCGAGGTGACTGCTTCGATTTGGATAATATGTATCCAACATGTTGCTCTTCAAAATGTCGGTACTGTTTGGCTCCTTTTCCGCCAAATACTCAATTTCCCGCACAGGTTTCAGAACTCGATTACGCGTTGCAGCAAGACCAACACTCGCCCAAACGATACTCCTGGACTTGGCATAGAGACTTGCTGAAGACAACCGGTCAGAACATTCATAAGCTCCGATTTCTCGATGCGACAACATCTTCAGACTGAAACTGTACAACTTCTTGCTGAGGCTCTTTTCATGGGAAATGTCCTCCCACATATCCTTCAATTCTGTCTTCTCTTTTTTGGTGATGTAAGATGTCACATACCGAGCCACAGCCATACAGTTATCAGCCACAAACTGTATATCCATGTTAGCATTCCACATGGACAAAATCACCGGGTTGTAGTCGTTGATGTACTTAGACTCTTCGTTCCTCTTCAAATTGTATGTGTTTTTAGGTGATTTCTTCATCACATTATGTCGCAGCGAAGACATCAAACTGTTCACTCTTCCTTTAGAAATCACCGATCGTGGAAAGCCGAAACGACATTTGGTGTAGAACTTGTCTTTGTTCCGGAATTTACGACGACAGTACTTTCCACATCGATGGCTTTGGAAACGTAGAACTTTTTCTCTTAGGCTTTTTTTCTCCTTTGCGTTTGGAACAGCACACGTAGAATACTGTTCTATGAAACTCATCACTGAGTCGTCTGCATCCGTTCCAAATTTAGGTGCATCCTTGATCCACAGCAACATATGTATATGAGGAGCACCTCTTGCTTGGTACTCCTTCCTCCAGAAGAAATCCAACACCTCTCCAAGAGGTGGATTCTTCTTATTCATGATGAAAGACATCATACCTTCAAATCTATGATTGAAGTACCTACATACATTGACTGGATCCAAAGAGCACAGTTCTCCGGGTGTCTTGAATTCGATGTTTTCTACGTTAGCATTTGCCTCTCGTAGAAATTCAAGTAAGTCTTCCCAGCCATACTCAGCACAGCTCAAAGTGAGGAACCATGTGGGAGTTCCTAAGTTCCTCAGCATACATTTTAAATCACCATGACGACGGTACCAGTACTCATTAGTACCACGCTGACACGCCATGAGTTTAATCAGGTGAGAATCCAAAATACTGTCTTGGACATTGACTTTATCCATAAAGTCACTTGCCGAGATGTTTTGCATGTGTATACCACTTTTCAAGATGTGGTTCACTGCATATGACAGTCCAGACAGATCGCTTTCAAACAGGAGATGAAACAAATAAGGAATGCATTGTCGAAACCTAGGATCTCCTGCATACAATCGCAAAGTCCGGTATTCAGAAGCAGGAATTTGATGAGGTCGCTCATCATATCTTCCTCCCTGACCTGTTGGAAAAAGCTGTGGGAAACACCGAGCTTCCAAACTTTCCTCCCAAACACTAATGGGACTCCCTTTTGCTTGTTTCATTTGAAACAACTCAATAGCATTCCCCATGACTTCCTTGGAATGCAAAGGATGAACACTATAATGTTCATATATTTCTTCACTAGTACAGGGTTCTACTTTCTCAATTTGACCAGCACACAAATCGCTATCCTCTTCCTCACTTACTTCCTCTTCTGCAACATATACATTTTTATAGTATTTATTATTTTTTTTCAAATACAATGTTGCCCTTTTGACTTTCCTAACATCTACTAAATCTTGCCATATTTTCTTATTCTTTGTCGGAACCCCATTAACTAAGATAACAAGAGGTTCCTCTTCCACTTTTTCTACTCCAATTGTGTTAATGTTTTTCTTCAAATCTAGAGGCAAATAAACAACTCTTCCCTTTAATCCTCTCTGTAAATCTGATGGAGGCAATGTCCCTGTCTTTGGCTCCATTCTTACAATAGCCTGAAAGGGATGGATACTTTGAATCAAAATAGATTCATAAGTATTTAAATCCTTCAATTCAGAAGGAATCTCAACCAATTCCAGATTATTATGAACTGCTCTAGCAGGCATCTGGTTTTGATTTAATTTGTTACAACAATAAGTACACACACGTTGATCCAATCCCAAATCAAAACAATTTTCTACCATCAAGTATGTTGTAAAATCCTTCCATTCACTATTATTTTCCCTTTCCCTTTTTCCATATAAATCCACTAACTTAGTCTGATTCTTATAATAAGTGCGTCGACAACACACACAAGTGAAATTTGGCCTCTCACTTGATTTCACCTCAAACGTCGCAATTTCCCTCTGGAAATTATCTGTACTGGAAACCTGTACACTATCTTCCACATTACTCTCTTCTTCTTGGTCAATTTCAACATTCTCCTCTTTACTTCCAAAGTAACA
Organism: Lissotriton helveticus; assembly: GCF_964261635.1. Lineage (NCBI taxonomy): Eukaryota > Metazoa > Chordata > Amphibia > Caudata > Salamandridae > Lissotriton > Lissotriton helveticus. The sequence goes on along the minus strand of NC_136059.1, from coordinate 914,282,403 downwards.
AAACTCAATTTCTTCACATATATTCTTCACATCTATTTCAGAACCATGCAAAAGAGCAGCGCATAATTGTTTAAGCATAATTGCTGGACTCTTAGCATAATACAACATTCTAACTAATTTCCTCACTTTATTATGATGCACTGCTAGCATCCTGAAATGATGAAAAACACTCTGGCATACTCTCCTGGAAAGACAAGCCAGTGAATGACCATGCAAACCTATCACTTCTCTCACTCTGCAAGGATCTAATTCTTGCAACAACTTCATTTTCTGCTTCAAACTTTTCTTATTAAATGACCGTATAAAATCACAAAGCAAATTGATGGAATCCTGTCGTACACTGCAAATACTACTACACTTCCAGGTGTACACAGGACCCTTAGGACGTCTCCCTAAAACCTCATTACCTAACACCTCTTCTATCTCTGTTCTCACAACTTTTTCTTTTTCAACTGGACAACCATCTTTCACTTCATAAGCTCGACCACTGGTGTCAACTGCATGCACCAAATCATTATCCTGGAAATAACTCTCCTCATTAAAAAATGCCTCAGAGCTTGAACTATGCATCCATTCTCCAGAAAAAACTTCACAAAAATTACTACGATTAACTATTCTCTTCCATCTACTATTTCTTTTGAAATCATAAATTACCTTGTTTAGCTTCCTAATTCTATTGATTGTCAAAATAAATAACTTACGTTTAATTTCAAATGCCTGATCAATAACTTTCTCAACTATTTTTTTTCTCTTATAAAAAACCACTTTCTGTTGACCTTTCTTAATATTTTTTAACAAATTCCCAATTATCCTGTTGCGGAACATTCGTTTACGAATATCCCTAAACTGTTGTTTCCTTCTACTTTCATGCATAGAGTTATCTCTTACTCTAGCAGTAACATTTCTCATTGGCCTTTCCTTACCATTTGAATTCTTTCTCCTTTTCTGGACTGAAACATTTTCTGTAGTAATATTTTTTTTACTACACATATTTCTTATGACTGTTTTTGGACTCTTACCCGGTGCTTTCTTGGTGACTTGACAAATCTTTTTGTTAGAGGACTGCTGCATTATTCCATGGTCCTGCTGTCTTTGACGTTTTGCAGCCTTTCTCACTCTTTCTTTGCTAGGCATCCTAAAATCTTGAAATAATCTGCAGTTGAATCTGTGGTAAAATATAATAAAAAATGTTATTAACCACTATTACCCAACAGTAAATTAATAACAGTCATCAAAAACTTAACACACTACTTAAGTATATAATATACTGAAGCCTATCTCCAATTTTTCACTGAACAGGACTCATCTCTTCTTAACCTTGGATAAACCTCACCTACTCTGTGTCCCCTGCACATAATTAAATGTAAAGGGGCAGATTTATATTAACTAGCACATCCCCAGGGATGCACCAGTTAACGTGCACCGCTGCTCTGCCACCCACGGTGTGCCGCATTTACAATCAGATAGGACAAAGCTACATCAAAACCCTGGGCCTGCTTGAAGCAGGCATAGATCTTGACGCAGGTAGGCTGAAAGCTAAAGCAACAACTAAGTGTCGTGTGCAGAAGTTACAAAAAAGGAAAAATGGCGTTTAAACCAGTAATGAGACCATGCTAACGTAACACAGAGTAAAAATATCCAGGATCTACATCAGTTTGGGGTTCACGAACCTGGCAGGTACAAGGCACTGAGGCTTTCCACCGTGCATGTCTCATCCCAAATCATATGTTGTTTGTGAATGAAACAATTTCCCAGACCAAATGCTTTGGATTGGCTACTTCTAAAAAATTAAACACCCCTACTATCCCGGAGTTAGAGGAATATGATGGTTGGAGTAATTTTACTCGTTGTCCATTAAAGATTTACAGGCCCTACTCCGTAATTCTTCCTTTAACATTTCCAGTATAAATCCAAAAGGTTGACTGCTTTGGCAACGTGCCTTATCCACGGTTTAATAACGCTGCCTTTTGCTTTATATAAGTTTTCAAATTGTATGAAATATATACCAATAGGTCGTTATTAACCTTTAGGTAGTGGTTTTCTTCATGAGGTCTGGTCGCTTCCATACACATACAGATTTTCAAAGATGATCAAGAACTTTATCTGAATGGAGAGGAATGCACTGAGACGCCAGATCATTCACTAATGTGTAGGCACATACAGTTACACGGTTCATGCAACAAACACCGACCAAATATGGCTTGCGTGTTGCAAGGCACACCAGTTCCTGCTATCATCCCCACGTTCAAGTTCTTGGAAAATGGTAGTTATTTGATGCTCAATAATGAAGATTGTTCTGGGTTAATTAAAAGTATTCATTTTATCGTAACAGTAAATGAACGGGTTATTTGCTGCAGAAATGTTCTATTTCCTCCCACACATGAACATAGGGAGTTTTCAATCTGGCCACAAATACCAACCTTGGGAGCACATTTCAACGGCATGGCAAGAATAAGAGCTCTTTTGTCTCAGAGAGAGGTGGCCTTGAGTTCGGCCCGTGAAACTTTCGTGCTTCACATAGCGAACACCCGTACAGAGGTGCAGACCCTTTTAAATACAGATTCGCCTTTCCATTTCAGCAAGATGGTTCGGAATATCTCTAACGCGTCCTCCACAAAGGGCCTGGCGCACTTTTTTAAAGTTGTTACCAGTGGTCTCGTGACTTCATTTGAGAAAATCTTTGGAGTCATCCCTGCTTTCTTTCATTCTATTTTTTCCACTCTGCTTCGTGGATTCCCATTTTTACTTGCATTACCAGCGGACGCTCTTGTGCTTTTTTACATTTTTAAATATGGATGTCCCTCCTGTGCAAGCTCCCGCCCTGCAGCTGCTGACACTGTTCCGCAATCGCATGCTAGAATATTATGGCACAATGCCGTTGGCGATATTAAGCACGGCATATGGATTATCTTTTCGATTCTCCTACTTCACCTGTGTCCAGCCTGTATTTCACTGCCTGACCTGTGATTTCGATTGGGCCATTGATTTGTGTCTCTGCGGACCGGTTTCTCCTGACGTCGACTTTAATCAGCTGATGACTCCTATCATTACTCACGAGTTGGTTTGTCCTGGCGAAAGGATTATGGCTGTGGCATTGATGCATGGACTAATTGGTCCCTGGAATTTACTGGCGGCAACACAGTCTTTCTTGGAACAGAGCTTTCTTGAAAACCCACCGAGCTGTCCTCTGATGTTGATAGAGGATCCGGTGCTGGGAGAGCACTTATTTTCTTTTCCGCTTTTAAATTGGATGGCTGAACTCTTTTCGGATGAAGACGGTGACTTCCTATTGGAGGCTGTTGCAGCTTATTTTGCATACACAGTTATGTCATAGACCTTTTTCATGTTTGATATGCTGAGTACTAGCATTTCATTGACAATTCATTGACTTATTTGTCAAGTTTTTATTATTTAGCTTGCCTATTGGCTTAAGACTCGATAAAGTACTTGACTGTTTTATTTTTCTTTAGCATTAAATTTTCCTAGTTTTTAATGTTTTACCTTGCGGACCGTCCACATATAAAGTTGCAATCTGCTCTCATGAGATGGCACTTCTATTATCTTATTCAGTTCGTTTCCGGATCATGGGGAGGTGTCATCTAGGTCCTGGATATCTTTACACCGTGTTAAGTTAGCATGGACTCATTACCGGTTTAAACGCCATTTTTTCCTTTTTTGCAACTTCTGCACACGACACTTAGTTGTTGCTTTAGCTTTCAACCTAATAGTTCATCGTGATTTACATGAGAATAATATGTTATTGCTCTACTATCTGCTTTACTTCTTAAACTATATCTGTACAGCGAGTGCTGAAGTTTCAAGAACAACACGATACAGAATTGTTATGAGGTCTGATCTCCACGACTTCATACTCATAACATAAGTGCAGCTTCTCCCAATTCTGGGCATGAGGCGGGTTTTATATTGCTTTGCTGAACACACATACACAACACTTGATGCGGTTCACATGAAGAGAGAGCTGGTGTATGCTGATGTGATTCCTTCAAATCTAAGACACTAAAGTATCGGCACGCCCTAAACCAACACAAAGAGACCTTCTTAGCAAATAATATATTATGTGTATTAGGGAGGGTGAGATATAAGCAGCCGCGGGCCGTGGAGGGAGTTACGGTGGGGCAGGGAGGCGGGGAGGGGGAGGGGCAGGGTGGAGCCCTCTCCACCCTGCCCCTCCCCCTCCCCGCCTCCCTGCCCCACCGTAACTCCCTCCACGGCCCGCGGCTGCTTATAAGTGTTGCTAACTCTTATTCATTTACAGCATGTTAACATACTGTCACCATTCGCTTTTTATGTACTACTGACTATGCTGGTAATTTTGCTACTGATAATATGTGTACTTGTATAATCTAAGATACTACGCCTGAGAAGACGGCATTAGTAAATAAACATTTCAAATACACATGTGTTCTTCTTAACTCCATGTTCTGGTTTCTAAGAAATATATAACGACCGACTGTTCATGAGTTCCACGTATCCTGAGGTACTATAAGTTCATATTCTGGATTGTCTAAACATTGAGAGTTTATATCCAATGTGACACTGTACCTAGCTTGCTAAGGGGTTTTGATTACTAAGGTGAGTTTTGGGACACCCTAATTCGCCGAGGTTCCAATCCTCTGTCCACAGTTCTGTGTGAGAACAGAAACCCTGCGACAGGGGCACCCCTCAGCCTTACTGGAGCTTCATCACACTTGCGATACAACTCCAGCAATGCGCCAACTTTACGGCACAAATACGTCACGCATCTGTGCTGTTTTTGCCCTATGATGCGCCGCATTGTAAATGCAGCACACCATAGGTGACGGAACAGTGGCACAGAATGACTAACACATCCCTGGTGATGCGCCAGTCATCATAAATCTATCCCTATGCTTCTTATCTTGTTAGAGATGAACCGCCATATGTATCATCAAAGTTTTTTGCATTTCCTAAATAGCGAACTTTAAGGAATAAATAGCGATTCTTTACCATTCCTAGTTTGCGATGACCTATTTGATAATTACAAATTACCCATTCATTTCCATGCAGCAGGAGGCCCATAGGAATGAAGGTGCAATTTGCGATTAGCAATTACCTCATCGCAAATTACGAATTTTTCCGACGGTGCAGGGGTGTCTCAAGAACACCCTGCTGCACCCCTGAAAAAGAAATTTGGGGTCATATGGCGCACATACATTTTGAAAACATTCCTTTACTTCAAAAACGATTTTCAACTCATAATTTGAAAACACTGCACATGGGGAAATGACTTAAAATGTCCTTAAGACACATAAAAGCATTTTTTGATTGCCTTTGCAGCATGTTTCAGTCACCTTTAACATGCCTATGTAACGGAAACATTCAAAATCTAAATTTGCCATGCACAGGTGGGAGCATATTTACAAGCAATTTGCTCCACAGACAAACTTCTTACATTGAAATGGGAAAAATAACATCAGAGACTCTCAATTACCTTATAAAGAAGCAGACACCATTATGTCCTTCTCATCAATATTAAAACCATTGCTTTTTCTCAAAAACGATTTACAAGTCATAATTTGAAAACACTCCACAGCTCCTATGCACATAAAAGCCCTGTCAGTACTAATACTTCACATTTTCTCCAATTACAATTTCTCAAAGAAACAAAATCTATTTGTGAAACACTTGAGACAAAGTAACATTTGAAAAACACAACTTTCTTCATAATTTTCTCCTTAAAGCACACTATTTTCTATCTAAATTAAAGAAATCTTTTCTCACCTTAGCAAATACTTTGAGTTTCAAAACAGTCTCAGAAACACACCAATTTGTCTTCAGCAGAGCAAAAGGTATGCACTCCAGAGTCTGCAGCTATCAAAAGCACAGAAATGCTGTAATTCCTCACACATATCTCTCATGTCACCCAATCAAAACTCTTCCCTCACTTTTTTTCAAAGCAAAACCCTTCCCCCCTCTGCCCCCTCTCTGCTTTTTCTGCATAGCAACCACCTCTTGCAAGACCTCTCACACAACAATGTTGCAATTGAACTCTGAACTCTCAGTGCACCTGCATATCCAGAGCATTCTTTCATTTAATGATTTTTTCTTCGCCACTCAAAATACATCTTTCAACGAACTCATCCATGCACACTAACTTTCTGTTTTCAGCAATCAAAATCCACCAATCACTCTTACTGCTTCATTAACACAGAAACTCCTCAGTTTTTTTCATTTTACACTCTCATTTTTTCAACTGCCATTTCATTGCCACACTTCATCTGACTGCAGCAGAACCTTCTCTCACCATGTTTTCTGTCTGGATTGTTGGACATAGTTACATCTATTGGGCTCAAAGGTACGCTGAAAACAGGAATTTACCTAACCTCAATTTACAAGATGTGGAAATTAAGTGGTTTGGCCACAGAGGATTAAAATGTCACCAATTGATACCATTGGTGAAAACCTTTATGCATTTGCCAAAACCTGACCTGTTAATTGTGCACTGTGGAGGTAATGATTTGGGCACTTTGACTGGGGTAGGTCTGGAAATGCTTTTAAAGGACACCTTTGAGCAATTGATGGCACTTTTTCCTCAGACTGCCTTGGTATATTCAAATATATGCCAAAGACAGAAATGGAGGTGGTCGAACCAATTTTGTCCACAAATTGAGAAATCGAGGAAGCATGTAAACAAATCTGTTTCAGCTTACATGAGAGACCATGGAATGGGCTCCCTGTACAACAATAACTTGCGTTACTACATGCAAGATATCTACAGAGGAGATGGAGTTCACTTCTCAGATGAGGGCAACAGAGTTTTCACTCTGAATTTAAGACTGTGCATTGGTACCTACTTATAAGTACCTAAATGTACCATAAACCCAAAAGCTCTTCTCAGAGCTACCCTACATCTGATCACTCACAATTATTATTTTACTCTAACTTTTTTCACTAATTTTCAAGAAAGTACGCTCCCCAGAACGCTTCCCGGTTCGCGAACCGGGCGCACTCCACGCAAAAAAACTAAAAAAACGGTATTTATTTTTTTGCCCTGCGAGACCCTTTCAAAGCTTCCACATCAAACCTAGGGGGTATGGGACGATCTACTATGCCCCCTTATGGTCATTTGCCCCTTCGCTTTGGCCTCCTCTTGTCTCTCGATCCTACCGAGAGACAAGATGGCGGCCGCTACGGACTGTTTGGAATGTTTACAGACGCCGAAAAACCAATCAGCTTCACCAACCTCCGTAACGCGAAAATTACGCGAAGCGGAGCGCTGTTACAGATATATATCTTTTTTTGAACGTTAATTTCTCAAAATCCACTGGAGCACATATATTGAGACCTAGCAAAGGCACATCGGGCTACCAGTCCCTACAATTTTGCCAAGTTTCGTGCAAATCCATTCAGCCGTTCGATTATTATTATTTTATTTTTTTTTGCCCCGCGGGGCCCTTTTAAAACCTCCACATCAAACCTAGGGGGTCAGCGAGGATCTACTATTCCCCCTTATGGTCATTTGCCCCTTCGCTTTCGCCTCCTCTTGTCTCTCGATCCTACCGAGAGACAAGATGGCGGCCGCTACTGACTGTTTGGAATGTTGACAGACGCCGGAGAACCAATCAGCTTCGCTTCACAAAGCTCCGTTGCGCGAAAAGTACGCGTCCTGGAGCGCTGCCCGGTCCGCTGTTACAGATATATATCTTTTTTTAAACGTTAATTTCTCAAAATCCACTGGAGCACATATATTGAGACCTACAAAAGGCACATCGGGCTACCAGTCCCTACAATTTTGCCAAGTTTCGTGCAAATCCATTCAGCCGTTCGGGCTAAAAGTGAGGCCAACCGCCCTATGGAAATTAACATGGGAAAAACGCGTTTTGGGACCCCCCTTTTTTCTCGGCCCCCCCTTGACGAACCCCCCCAAAATTTTCAGGGGCTGCTCAGAAACAAAATGTGCCATTTTCCTGAAAATTTCAGCCAATTCCGTCCACAAACGCCAAAGTTATTAGACATAGAATTTTCAAAAATCCCATAGAGAAAAAATCCTAACTATATATACCTACTGGCGACCGCCAGTAGGTATATATATATTACCTACTGGCGGTCGCCAGTAGGTATATATAGTTAGGATTTTTTCTCTATGGGATTTTTGAAAATTCTATGTCTAATAACTTTGGCGTTTGCGGTCGCCAGTAGGTATATATAGTTAGGATTTTTTCTCTATGGGATTTTTGAAAATTCTATGTCTAATAACTTTGGCGTTTGTGGACGGAATTGGCTGAAATTTTCAGGAAAATGGCACATTTTGTTTCTGAGCAGCCCCTGAAAATTTTGGGGGGGTTTGTCAAGGGGGGGCCGAGAAAAAAGGGGGGTCCCAAAACGTGTTTTTAACATTGAGTTTTCCATAGGGCGGTTGGCCTCACTTTTAGCCCGAACGGCTGAATGGATTTGCACGAAACTTGGCAAAATTGTAGGGACTGGTAGCCCGATGTGCCTTTTGTAGGTCTCAATATATGTGCTACAGTGGATTTTGAGAAATTAACGTTTAAAAAAAGATATATATCTGTAACAGCGGACCGGGCAGCGCTCCAGGACGCGTACTTTTCGCGCAACGGAGCTTTGTGAAGCGAAGCTGATTGGTTCTCCGGCGTCTGTCAACATTCCAAACAGTCCGTAGCGGCCGCCATCTTGTCTCTCGGTAGGATCGAGAGACAAGAGGAGGCGAAAGCGAAGGGGCAAATGACCATAAGGGGGAATAGTAGATCCTCGCTGACCCCCTAGGTTTGATGTGGAGGTTTTAAAAGGGCCCCGCGGGGCAAAAAAAAATAATAATAATAATAATCGAACGGCTGAATGGATTTGCACGAACCTTGGTAAAATATTAGGGACTGGTAGCCCGATGTGCCTTTGCTAGGTCTCAATATATGTGCTCCAGTGGATTTTGAGAAATTAACGTTCAAAAAAAGATATATATCTGTAACAGCGCTCCGCTTCGCGTAACGGAGGTTTGCGAAGCTGATTGGTCATTCTGTCACTGGGCTATAGTTGGGCTACATCTGGCTGATATTTGGGCTACATTTGTTTTTTTTCGTCTCTGGCGGCCATCTTTGGGCTACATTGGGCTACATTGGGCTTCATTGGGCTTCATTGGGCTACATTGGGCTACATTTGGGCTCCAACATATATATAGGCCAATGTAGCCCAATATATATTTTTCAAAGTTAATTTTCGTAAAAACCACTGGAGCATATATCTTGAGACATAGCAAAGGCACATCGGGCTACCAGTCCCTACAATTTTGCCAAGTTTCGTGGAAATCCATTCAGCCGTTCGAGCTAAAAGTGAGTCCAACCGCCCTATGGAAATGAAGGAAATGAATGGGTAATTTGTAATTAGCAAATAGGTCATCGCAAACTAGGAATGGTAAAGAATCGCTATTTATTCCTTAAAGTTCGCTATTTAGGAAATGCAAAAAACTTTGATGATACATATGGCGGTTCATCTCTAACAAGATAAGAAGCATAGGGATAGATTTATGATGACTGGCGCATCACCAGGGATGTGTTAGTCATTCTGTGCCGCTGGTCCGTCACCTATGGTGTGCTGCATTTACAATGCGGCGCATCATGGGGCAAAAACAGCACAGATGCGTGATGTATCTGTGCCGTAAAGGTGGCGCATTGCTGGAGTTGTATCGCAAGTGTGATGAAGCTCCAGCAAGGGTCAGGGGTGCCCCTGTCGCAGGGTTTCTGTTCTCACACAGAACTGTGGACAGAGGATTGGAACCTCGGCGAATTAGGGTGTCCCAAAACTCACCTTAGTAATCAAAAACCCCTTAGCAAGCTAGGTACAGTGTCACATTGGATATAACAAACTCTCAATGTTTAGACAATCCAGAATATGAACTTATAGTACCTCAGGATACGTGGAACTCATGAACAGTCGGTCGTTATATATTTCTTAGAAACCAGAACATGGAGTTAAGAAGAACACATGTGTATTTGAAATGTTTATTTACTAATGCCGTCTTCTCAGGCGTAGTATCTTAGATAATACAAGTACACATATTATCAGTAGCAAAATTACCAGCATAGTTACTAGTACATAAAAAGCGAATGGTGACAGTATGTTAACATGCTGTAAATGAATAAGAGTTAGCAACACTTATAAGCAGCCGCGGGCCGTGGAGGGAGTTACGGTGGGGCAGGGAGGCGGGGAGGGGGAGGGGCAGGGTGGAGAGGGCTCCACCCTGCTTCTCCCCCTCCCCGCCTCCCTGCCTCACCGTAACTCCCTCCACGGCCCGCGGCTGCTTATATCTCACCCTCCCTAATACACATATTATATTATTTGCTAAGAAGGTCTCAGATAGTAGAGCAATAACATATTATTCTCATGTAAACCACGATGAACTACTAGGTTGAAAGCTAAAGCAACAACTAAGTGTCGTGTGCAGAAGTTGCAAAAAAGGAAAAATGGCGTTTAAACCGGTAATGAGCCCATGCTAACTTAACACAGTGTAAAGATATCCAGGACCTAGATGACACCTCCCCATGATCCGGAAACGAACTGAATAAGATAATAGAAGTGCCATCTCATGAGAGCAGATTGCAAGTTTATATGTGGACGGTCCGCAAGGTAAAGCATTAAAAACTAGGAAAATTTAATGCTAAAGAAAAATAAAACAGCCAAGTACTTTATCGAGTCTTAAGCCAATAGGCAAGGTAAATAATAAAAACTTGACAAATAAGTCAATGAATTGTCAATGAAATGCTAGTACTCAGCATATCAAACATGAAAAAGGTCTATGACATAACTGTGTATGCAAAATAAGCTGCAACAGCCTCCAATAGGAAGTCACCGTCTTCATCCGAAAACAGTTCAGCCATCCAATTTAAAAGCGGAAAAGAACATACGTGCTCTCCCAGCACCGGATCCTCTATCACCATCAGAGGACAGCTCGGTGGGTTTTCAAGAAAGCTCTGTTCCAAGAAAGACTGTGTTGCCGCCAGTAAATTCCAGGGACCAATTAGTCCATGCATCAATGCCACAGCCATAATCCTTTCGCCAGGACAAACCAACTCATGAGTAATGATAGGAGTCATCAGCTGATTAAAGTCGACGTCAGGAGAAACCGGTCCGCAGAGACACAAATCAATGGCCCAATCGAAATCACAGGTCAGGCAGTGAAATACAGGCTGGACACAGGTGAAGTAGGAGAATCGAAAAGATAATCCATATGCCGTGCTTAATATCGCCAACGGCATTGTGCCATAATATTCTAGCATGCGATTGCGGAACAGTGTCAGCAGCTGCAGGGCGGGAGGTTGCATAGGAGGGACATCCATATTTAAAAATGTAAAAAAGCTCAAGAGCGTCCGCTGGTAATGCAAGTAAAAATGGCAATCCACGAAGCAGAGTGGAAAAAATAGAATGAAAGAAAGCAGGGATGACTCCAAAGATTTTCTCAAATGAAGTCACGAGACCACTGGTAACAACTTTAAAAAAGTGCGCCAGGGCCTTTGTGGAGGATGCGTTAAAGATAGTCCGAACCATTTTGCTGAAATGGAAAGGCAAATCTGAATTGAAAAGGGTCTGCACCTCTGTACGGGTGTTCGCTATGTGAAGCACGAAAGTTTCACGGGCCGAACTCAAGGCCACCTCTCTCTGAGACAAAAGAGCTCTTATTCTTGCCCTGCCGTTGAAATCTGCTCCCAAGGTTGGTATTTGTGGCGAGATTGAAAACTCCCTATGTTCATGTGTGGGAGGAAATAGAACATTTCTGCAGCAAATAACCCGTTCACTTACTGTTACGATAAAAGGAATACTTTTAATTAACCCAGAACAATCTTCATTATTGAGCATCAAATAACTACCATTTTCCAACAACTTGAACGTGGGGATGATAGCAGGAACTGGCGTGCCTTGCAACACGCAAGCCATATTTGGTCGGTGTTTGTTGCATGAACCGTGTAACTGTATGTGCCTACACATTAGTGAATGATCTGGCGTCTCAGTGCATTCCTCTCCATTCAGATAAACTTCTTGATCATCTTTGAAACATCTGTATGTGTATGGAAGTGACCAGACCTCATGAAGAAAAGCACTACCTAAAGGTTCATAACGACCTATTGGTATATATTTCATACAATTTGAAAACTTATATAAAGCAAAAGGCAGCGTTATTAAACCGTGGATAAGGCACGTTGCCAAAAAACCCGCAATCCTCTGCTGATGATGTCACTGAGCATGTCATGAATGATGTAATATGTGACATCATCAGCAGTGGATTACGGGTAATAGTATCTCTAGTTTACTCCCCTATAGCTGTCTTTCTTTTAACATAAGTGTCTGTTTCCTTCCCTTATACTTACTGTTTTTGGTTCGCTTCCGGTTCGCGTACCGGCGAGCGAACTGGGAAGCGAACTAAGAGAAATAGAGGTTGGCACAGTTCCAAATATTGTACCAATTTTTTAATAACGGGGAGGTAGTTCTGAAAAGAACTTTTTTTTTATTGTTTTTGTTGTTTTATATTTTTTTTATTATTTTTCGGAACATTTTTTTACTTTTTTTGAATTTTTCTGAACAGTTTTATATTTTTTGGGGGTTTTCTTGGAGGGGGCAATGAAAACAATTCATTGTAAAGGGCTCAACAGGAGCAACAAAACAAAAAAAAAGTATTTATTATTTTGGGCGTTTCGTACAAACTTGCATATGATAGTCAAAAGCTCTGTTGATCAGAGTGATGCTTCTTTCTCCGTAGCAAATGAATCCATCGCAAAATACGCAGATGTGTTTTACTTCACCAAATCTCATTTGTATATTTGGCACCATCTCCCTGCCCTCTGGTCCCGTTACTTCCGGTACAACAGATCTTCTGGCCATAATAGGGAGATTATCTAGGTCGTTCCGAAACTGTGCAGCACTGTAGTTGTTAGGATGCCACCTAGTCATATGGCGATGCATTGTGTAGTTTCCGAAACTGTATTTTTTCTCGGTTCCTCTGGACTGTCTATCTTGACATATAAGGCAAGTTACGTATCTTGCATTTACTTTTTTCTGACCTTTGGGAATTTTAAAAAATTGCCAAATGAAGTTTTCTTTCCGGTGAGACGTCCTGGGTTCCTCAGGCAAAAACTGCCTCTCTTCGTGCTCGTCGTCCTGTTCCTCTTCTTCCTCTTCTTGTTGAATTATAACTTGAGCAGGTGGTCCACTCTTCCTTGGATGTGGTGGAGGTGGTGGGGAAGCACCAGCTGAAGCTACTAAAGAAGCCATTGCTCAGTGATCACAAAGGGTCTTTCTCTCACAATGATGAAAGTCAGAGTGAGGAAAGAAGGAGGGATTTTCATCATTTGGGAAAAACAAGAGTTCTCAACCAATGAAAAGTGTTCATTTTAGATTATATGACCTAGTCTTACATCATTAGGAAACCAAAAGTGAAATGAACCAATGAAAAGTGTTATTACCAAGTCACATGACCTGCTGTGTTTACGTTAAGCGCTTTGCAGGGCCTCCCGGTTTGCTTCCAGAAACCTGCGCTTTGCGACTCGCTTCGCGTACCAGTTCGCTAACGTAGCACGTCATATGACGTATCACGCGACAACGTGAAACGTCATGCGGACGGGAGGCGTCACGATGTTGTTTTGTAACGCGGCAGTTGCGGTAAAGAAACGTTTACCGGCTCGCGGTCTATTTCGCGGCATCAAGGTCAGCTAACGGGAAGCTTCCCGATTCGCGAAGCGGGAACGAAGAAAAAAAAATATTTTAAAAAAAAATTATTCATAAACATATAAAATATATTTTGGGATTTAAAGAAGAATACATTTTACAGCTACAGATATTAGCTGTTAAAAAACCAATGAAATTCACTGAAAAAACCATAGGTTATAGACCATATATAGTTAGGAATTAGCATTTACAAAACCTTGAAAATTCACTGAAAAAACCATAGGTTATAGACCATATATAGTTAGGAATTAGCATTTACAAAACCTTATTTTACTCACACAAAACCATTGAAATTCCATATATAGTTAGTTGCACTAACTATATATCGCGCACCCGCAATCCACTGCTGATGATGTCACATATTACATAATTCATGACATGGTCAGTGACATCACTGATGACATCACTGATGACATCTCAAATGACATCACTGATGACATCACTGATGACATGTGATTTGACATCACTGATAACATCTCAAATGACATCACTGATGACATCACTGATGACATCACTGATGACATCTCAAATGACATCACTGATGACATCACTGATGACATCATCCAGTGACTGTGTGTTTCTGTAAAGTTAAAATGTGTCTTACATATTGAAGAATGAGTGGAAGTATAAGTGTCTGGACAAAGGATTTAGTAGGTGCATGACTGAATGTATGAGTGAGTGATTAAATGTGTCTCACTGAGTGCATGGGTTAGTGACTAAACTATCTTAATTTGAGCATCATTATGTCTGTTGTTCTGTAAACTGCTGCACGTGTTGATCAGTAGCTATATGATTAACTATATGGGTTACTGATTGATTGTCCAAGTATTTGTATGGGAGACTGAGTGTGTGTGTGGCTGGCTGGCTGGGAGGTGTGTGACTCTGTGCAGATCAATGTGTACTTGTATCAATGATTCTATAAGAAGGTAAGTATGTGTTAGTATATGTTTGAAAATGTATATGGTCTATAACCTATGGTTTTTTCAGTGAATATATATATATATATATACTAGCTACTGGCGGTCGCCAGTAGGTAGTTATAGTTAGGATCGATTTCCATAGGGAAATCGCAACATTCTATTTGGAATAACTTTGGCGCCGGTTGAGGAATCAGCCTCGCGGCGCTCCGCTCCTTCCCTGAAAGTTTGGGGGGGATTCGTCAAGCGGGGGCCGAGATAAAAGGGGGGTCCCAAAACGTGTTTTCCCCATGTTAATTTCCATAGGGCGGTCTGTCGCACTTTTAGCACGAACGGCTGAATGGATTTTCACCAAACTTGGCAAAATTGTAGGGACTGGTAGCCCGATGTGCCTTTGCTATGTCTCAAGATATGTGCTCCAGAGGATTTTGAGTAATTTAGGTTAAAAAAAATGTATATATCTGTAAGCGCGCCCCGGTGCGCGTACCGGGGAGCACTCCGGGCGCGCCACGCGACTTGCGCACGGCAAGCTGATTGGCTTTCGGGTGTCTGTAAACATTCGAAACAGTCCGCAGCGGCCGCCATCTTGTGTCTCGGTAGGATCGAGACACAAGAGGTGGTAAAAACAAAAGGGAAAATGATGAAAAGGGGGCAGGGTAGACCCCCCCTGGCCCCCTAGGTTTGATGTGGGGGCCATAAAAGGGTCCCTCGGGTAAAAATAAATGTTTAATTTTTTTTCGATTTTCGAGGGGGGAGCGCCCGGTACGCGCACCGGGGAGCGTACCATGGAGCGTATTTTGGTGAAAAATAGTTAAAATAATAGTGTAAATAATCATTTTGAGTGATTACAGGTAGGGTAGCTCTGAAAAGAGCTTTTGGGTTCTGTGGCTGTTTTAGGTACCTACAAGTACGTCCCACACACACCCACACACACACAACCCTACACCCCCACAGTCACACACTCCCCACACACACCTTACACACGCACACCTCCACCCACACCCAAACACCCCACAGCCCTACATCGACACCTTACACATCCACACCCACAACCACACATCCCACACACCCAGACACACACACACACCTCACCCCCCCAACACACACACACGCACACACAGATACCTCACAGACACACCTCACACATCCCACACACCTCCCCCCCACACACACACGCACACCTCAGACACATCCACACATCCCACACATACACACACATCCTATACACATACTCCCCACACCCACACACACCCCAAACACACCTCACACACCCACACTTCCACCTACACCGAAACACCCCACACACCCACACCCACACACACACTTTACACACCCACATCCCCACCCATACCCACATACCCCACACAGATATACACCTCATCCCCCCAGACACACACACACACACATACACACCTCACAGACACACCCCGCACATCCCCCACACACACCGCCCCCACCCCCACACATGGGGAAAACTCAGTGAAACACTAAAATAATAATTTAAAGTGCTTAGAGGTAGGGTATCTCTGAATAGAGTTGTTGTGTTGTGTGGGTGATTTAAGTACCAACATGTAGGTACCAATGCAGAGTCTTGAATTCAATGTACACTGTTTACTCTGTAGATAATTTGCATGTTGTTATAGAAGTTATTGTGGTATATGGAATGCATACCATAGTCTGTCAGGAAAACATAAAGAACATGGAGGCAGGAGATGAAAAAGAGATGTCAAATACACTTTGGAGATAATATAGTGGGAGAAAGGAAGTATCTATGAGCAAAATTACTATGTAAAACAAAAAAGTTGCACAGTATTATATAAGTCTCACATTATATTATATTCATTTTGGTACTATTTCATTGATTACATATAAAAAAGAATAATGTCTGGAACAATTTTTAATTATTAAATATACATTTATTGCTCTGATTTTTCAAAATTTAATAAGACTTCCAACATTATGTCGTCGGGAATGTCCTCATTTGGATTACATGATTCCATTTCTTCCACATATTTTAGAAACTCTTCATCAAGAGACTGATCCAAAAAATCTGAATCGTTATTCTCTTCCTCTGGGTTGTCCTGAAGATCAAGTTCGAATGAAATATTACATTTATTTTTATCTCCTTCCATTATGTTGCTGTAAATTGCATAAAAAATAAATATATCAGTAGAGGTAGGGCACTGGTGGGTTTAAGTTCAGACAGGTAGTTTTGATTTTTTTACCAGTGAAGTTATCTTTGGGCAGTGTATGGTATCAGGCTGGAAGTAGAAATATAAAAAAGTGTATGTGATGAAACCTAGGTAAATTCATAAATATACAAGACAAGCCTAAATCCATCCATAACTATAACAGAGAAGTCTATCTAAATCTATAACTATTACAGAGGGATAGTATATAACTATCAGAAAAAGTTTTCCATATTAACTTAAAGTGCACAATATACTTCAGTTTTCAAAATAACAACTTACCTTTAAAAAGAAGTTGAAGTTATTAGTGAAAATCCTTTTGAAATGTACACCAGGAAGTAGTAGTCAAAATGGCTGTGTTTCCCTCTCTTTCTTTATATATATTCATGTACATAACCAATCAAATGTCAGGTAAAAAAAAGTAGAAAATGAAAGTAACATTTTAATTGGTTGTCAATTCTAACACTTCAGATGTGTTTTTGTGAAGTAATTTACCTCAGGGTATTTAGAGAGGTCTACAGGCTAAATGGCTCAATGGAATTCCATCGAATTTGGGAAAATGGTAGGGATTGGTATGTAGTATGAGCTATTCTATATTTGGTGAAAGTGTCTCCAGTGGTTTTTATGTAAATTAACTTTTAACATATTTGGGAGCGCTTCCCGGTGCGCGCCCCGGTACGCGTACCGGCAGCGCTACGGGAGTCCTCCATTTTGTGTTTCGGTAGATTTGAGACAGAAAATGGAGGACAAACAACGTTGAGAATGGGTATAAGGGGGCATCGTAGGCACTCCTTGACCCTCTAGGTTTTCTGAGGGGGTCTTAGGAGGCCGAAATAGGCAAACAAAAAAAAAGTTTTTATTTTTCGCGGGGGGAGCGCCCGGTACGCGCACCGGGAAGCGTACCGGGGAGCGTACTATGGTGAAAAATAGTGAACAAAGTTAGAAAAAGATAATCATTTGGAGTGATCAGAGATAGGGTAGCCCTGAAAAGGGCTTTTGGGTTATGTGGCTAATTTAGGTACCTACAAGTAGGTACCAATGCCCAGTCTTAAATTCAGGAGGAATATTCTATTCCCCTCATCTGAAAAGTGCACACCATCTTCCCTGTAGATATCTTGCATGTTGTTACGCAAGTTATTATTGTATATTGAACCCATTCCATAGTCTCTCATGTAAGCAGAAACAGATTTATTCACATGTTTCCGTGCTTTCTCAAATTGTGGACAAAATTGATTGGACCACTTCCATTTCTGCCTTTGGCATATATTGGAATATACCAAGGCAGTTTGAGGAAAAAGTGCCATCAATTGATCAAAGGTGTCCTTTATAAGCGTTTCCAGACCTACCCCAGTCAAAGTGCCCAAGTCATTTCCTCCACAGTGCACAATTAAAAGGTCAGGGTGTGGCAAATGCAAAAAGGTTTTCACCAATGGTATCAATTGGTGACATTTCAATCCTCTGTGGCCAATCCATTTAATCTTCACATTTGGTAAGTCAAGGTTGTGAAAATTTCTGGTAGCTGCATACCTTTGAGCCCAGTGGATATAGCTATGTCCAATAATCCAGACAGAATACATGGTGAGAGGAGATTCTGATACAGTCAGATGAAGTGTGGAAAAGAAATGGCAGTTGGAACAATAGGAGTTTGCAAAAAAAAAAACCTGTGGAGTTTCAGTGCTCTTGAAACACAAGCAATGATTGGTAGAATGAGGTAGTTGAAAACTGAAAGTTAGGGTGCATGGTTGTGTTCTGTGTAAGAAGTTATTTGAATGGTTAAAAAAAAGTCATTTAAAGAAACCTTGCACCAGAAAAGCTGGTGTATTTGCAGGTCAAACATCCTTGATGAGGTGATTTGCAACATTGTAGAATAAACTTTTAACCCTGGGAGCTCAGTGAGGAGGGAGTTTCTATGGTAACAGGTAGAAAGGGCTGAGGGGGGGAAGGGTGTTGGTTTGAAAATACAGAAGGAAGAGATTTGATTGGTTACCATGAGCAATATGTGTGTAGAATTAGAGGTTTTCTGTGCCTTTATGGTTTTCAGTGCCTGGAGAACATACCTTTTGCTCTGCTAAAGAAATATTGGTGTGTGTATCTGACACTGTTCTGAATCTCCTAAAATAGTTGTAAAGGTGAGTTATGATTCATTTAATATACATAGAGACTTGTATACTCTATGGAGAAGATTTGGAAGCAAATTGTGGTTTTTTAATGTTGCTTTGTGTCAGACTTTTTGATAATGCTTGCTAAAAAGTTTTTACTGCATAGAGTAATTGTATTTTGTAAAATTGTGAAGTTTTAGTCGTGACATGGAATGCTTCTACATAGGACCTGTGCTGTGTTTTGTAAATGTGATGTAAAAAACGATTTTGGGGAAAATAAATAGTTTTTACATTTTTTAAAAGGAATAAAGAATGTGTGCATGTTTAATAGAAATACATTTGACTCTTTACAATGATGTTACCTGTGTTAACTCAGTGTAGGAAGCATATTGAGTTTGTTTGCATAGAGGAATTGTATTTTGTAAAATTGTGAAGCTTCATGTGAAAGCGTTTGCCTCAGTCTTATTCCTGTTGTGAGGCAGGTGCAAGATTTTGCCTCAGTCTTATCCCTGCTGTGAGGCAAATGGTTGTAAATATGATCTGTGCTGTGTTTCCTAAATGTGATGTAAAAAACGATTTTGGGGAAAATAAATGGATTTTACATTTTTAAGTATAATGTGGCGCAAAGGTTTAAAAAATGACACATACATGCGTGACTTTTTAAATATGGGGAAAAAAGGTACATGTTTGGGCTTTCCTGGGGAGCCTAGGTGGTGAGGATTGTATCTAAGTGTGCAGTGGACTAGGCTTCATGAAGCATATCCCTGTCTGCATTCTTACACACAGGTGTCAATTTGACTCTTTACAATGATGTTAGCTGTGTTTTAAAACAGTGTAGGAAGCATATTGAGTTTGTTTGCATAGAGGAATTGTATTTTGTAAAATTGTGAATCTCCATGAGAAAGCGTTTGCCTCAGTCTTATTCCTGTTGTGAGGCAGGTGCAAGATTTTGCCTCAGTCTTATCCCTGCTGTGAGGCAGATGATTGTAAATAGAATCTTTGCTGTGTTTCCTAAATGTGATGTCAAAAACGATTTTGGAGAAAATTATTGGTTTTTACATTTTTGATTATAATGTGGCGCAGAGGTTTAAAAAGTGACGCATCTACCTACATGCATCAATTTTTAAATATGGGGCAAAAAGGTACTTGTTTGGGTTTTCCTGGGGAGCGTAGGTGGTGAAGCTTGTGTCTAAGAGTGCAGTGGACTAGGCTTCATGAAGCATATACCTGTCTGCATTCTTAGACGCAGGTGTCAATTTGACTCTTTACAAGATAAAATCGTGAAGCTCCATGTGAAAGCGTTTGCCTCAGTCTTATTCCTGTTGTGAGGCAGGTGCAAGATTTTGCCTCAGTCTTATCCCTGCTGTGAGGCAGATGATTGTAAATATGATCTGTGCTGTGTTTCCTAAATGTGATGTCCAAAACGATTTTGGGGAAAATAAATTGTTTTTACATTTTTGAGTATAATGTGGCGCAAAGGTTTAAAAAATGACGCATACATGCGTCACTTTTTAAATATGGGGAAAAAAGGTACATGTTTGGGCTTTCCTGGGGAGCCTAGGTGGTGAGGCATGTATCTAAGTGTGCAGTGGACTAGGCTTCATGAAGCATATCCCTGTCTGCATTCTTAGACACAGGTGTCAATTTGACTCTTTACAATGGTGTTAGCTGTGTTTTAAATCAGTGTATGAAGCATATTGAGTTTGTTTGCATAGAGGAATTGTATTTTGTAAATTTGTTAAAAAACATTAGGGTAGGTAAACAGAGAGCTGCTTTTTATAATAAAAAGAAAAGTGTAGAGAAGATTGTTGATCAGGCTTTTGAAGTTAAGAAAAAAATATTTATTTTAATAGAATTAGGACACTTAACAAGACAATTGATGTTTTCAAATCAAACAGTAGATGGAAAAGAGTAATTAATCGGACTAATTTTTGTAAAGTTTTTTCTGGAGAATGGATGCACAGTTCAAGTTGTGAGCCATTTTTTAATGAGGAGAGTTACTTCCAGGAGAATGATTTAGTGCATGCAGTTGACACCAGTGGTCGAGCGTATGAAGTGAAAGACGGTTGTCCGATTGAAAAAGAGAAACTTGTGCCTAGAGAACCAGAAGAGGTGTTAACTGATGGAGTTTTAGGGAGACGTACTAAGGGTCCAGTGTACACTTGGAAGTGTAGTAGTATTTGTAGTGTGCGACAGGAATCAATTGATTTGTTTTGTAATTTCTTACGTACATATAGTAAAAAAAATATAAAGCAGAAAGTGAAGTTGTTGCAAGACTTAGATCCTTGCAGAGTGAGAGGAATCACAGGTTTGTAAGGCCATTCACTGGCTTGTCTTTCTAGAAAAGTCTGTCAGAGTGTTTTTCATCATTTTAGGATGTTAGCAGTGCATCATACCAAAATGAGGAAATTAGTGAGAATGTTGTATTATGCAAAAAGTCCCGCACTTAAGCTTAAACAATTAAACAGTGCTCTTTTGCATGGAACTGAATTAGATGTGAAGAAGATTTGTGAAGAAATTGAGATTTGTTATTTTCGTGAAAAAGAGGACAGTGTAGAAATTGAGACAGCAATTCAAGGTAATGTGGAAGACAATGTTCAGATTTTAAATACAGAAAAGTTTGAGAAGCATATTACCAGGTTTAAGGTGAAATCAAGTGAAAGGCCGAATTTTACTTGTGTGTGTTGTCGACGGACTCATTATAAGATTCGGACTAGGTTAGTTGATTTATATGCAAAAAGTGAAAAGATGGATAATTATGAGTGGAAAGATTTAGCAACTTATTTGTGGGTGGAGAATTGTTTTGATTTGAGTTCTCATCAGCGTATTTGTAAATATTGTTATGATAAATTAAATCAAAACAGAATGCCTGCTAGAGCTGTTCATAATAATCTGGAGTTGGTAGACATTCCCCGTAAATTGATGGATTTAAATACATATGAGTCTATTTTGATCCAATGTGTCCATCCTTTTCAGGCAATTGTTCGCATGGAGCCTAAGATAGGGAAATTGCCTCCTACAGATTTGCAGAGAGGATTAAAGGGAAGAGTTGTTTATTTGCCCCTAGATTTGAAAAAAAATATTGATACAATTGGTATAGAAAAAGTAGAAGAGGAACCTTTAGTTATTCTAGTTAATGGGGTTCCAACAAAGAGTAAAAAGTCAAAAAGGCAACGTTGTATTTAGTCAAAAACAATGAGTACTACAAAGATGTATGTGTTGCAGCAGAGGAAACAGCTGCAGATGAAGACAGTGATTGTTCAGGCGGCCAAACTGAAAAAGTTGATGTGTCTAGAAGTGTCTAGAAGTGAAGAAATATATGAACAATATACTGTTCATCCTTTGCATTCCAAAGAAGTAATGGGGAATGCAATTGAATTGTTTCAAATGAAAACAGCCAAAGGAAGTTCCATTAGTGTATGGGAAGAAAGTTTGGAAGCTCGTTGTTTTCCACAGCTATTTCCAACAGGTCGAGGTGGACGATATGACGATCGACCACTTCAAATTCCTGCATCTGAATATCGAACTGTAAGATTATATGCTGAAGATGCAAGGTTTCGTCAATGCATTTCCTATTTGTTTCATCTACTGTATGAAAGTGACTTGTCTGGGCTTTCTTATGCAGTAAACCATATTCTGAAAAGTGGAGCACATCTGCAAAATGTTTCGGCGAGGGACTTTATGGAGAAAGTGAATCTGCAAGATAATATTTTAGAATCTCATCTAATCAATCTCATGGCATGTCAGCGTGGTACAAATGAGTATTGGTACCGTCGCCATGGGGAGTTGAAATGTATGCTAAGAAACTTAGGAACTCCTACATGGTTCCTCACTCTTAGCTGTGCCGAGTATGCATGGGAGGACGTACTTCAATTTCGACGAGAGGCCAATGCTAATATACAAAATATAGAATTCAAAACACCTGGAGAACTGTGTTCTTTGGATCCAGTGAATGTATGCAGATATTTCAATCATAGATTTGAAGCTATGATGTCTTTTATTACCAACAAAAAAAATCCTCCCCTTGGAGAGGTTTTGGATTTCTTTTGGAGAAAGGAGTATCAAGCGAGAGGTGCTCCTCACATACATATGTTATTATGGATTAAAGATGCACCCAAGTTTGGAACAGATTCAGATGAGACAGTGATGAGCTTCATTGAAAAGTATTCAACATGTGCTGTTCCGAAAACTACCGAAGAAAACAATTTAAGGCAACAAGTTTTACGCTTTCAATCCCATCGTTGTGGAAAGTACTGTCGTCGAAAATTCAGAAACAAGGACAAGTTCTACACAAAATGTCGTTTCGCTTTTCCACTACCAGTGATTTCTAAAGGAAGAGTAAATAATTTAATGTCTTCTCTGCGACATACTGTGACGAGAAAATCACAAAAAATACATACAATTTAAAAAGAAATGAAGAGTCCAAGTACATCAATGACTACAACCCAGTAATTTTGTCCATGTGGAATGCTAACATGGATATTCAATTCGTTGCTGACAACTCTATTGCTGTAGCTCGATATGTGACGTCTTACATCACAAAAAAAGAAAAGACAGAACTGAAGGAAATGTGGGAGGACATTTCACATGAAAAGAGCCTAAGCAAGAAATTGTACAGTTACAGTCTGAAGATGTTGTCGCATCGAGAAATTGGAGCATATGAATGTTCTGATCGATTGTCATCAGCAAGTCTCTATGCCAAATCTAGAACCATCATTTGGGTGAGTCTAGGTCTTGCTGCAACACGAAATCGAGTTTTGAAATCTGTACAAGAGATAGAGTATTTGGCGGAGAAAGAACCAGAAAGTACAGATATTTTGAAGACAAACATGTTGGATACATACTATCCAAATAGAAGTCCTCACCTTGAGAACGTTTGTCTCTATGAAGTTCTGCAAAGATATATTTATAAGAGAAACATCAGAGAAGATATCAATAATGGAATATATGGAATCATTGGATGTGAAGGATGTCTAGTGAAACAGAAAAAGGTCATTTGATTAATCATCGAAAATTGAGTGAAAATCCAGACAAAAGAGAATTTTACTGTTTGGCTCTTTTGCAACTCTTTAAACCATGGCGAGAAGAAGAGGAACTACTTGGAGATTTTCTCTGTTATGAAGACTCTTTGAATGCTACGATGGATACCATAGAATGTCCTGTTTTTCCAAATTATCTGCAAATGTTGAATGAAGAAATAGAGCAAGCATCAACAATTGCTGCAGAGATTGCGAGAGATAGTTCTCAAGGCAGTCAGAGTTCTGCTTCATTGAGTCAGGATCCACTAGGAGGACCAATTATCCAAAATGAAGCTGCCACTGCCATGGATGAAGTGGAAAGAGCTATGGAGCAAGCTCAAGAGGATGTAATTCATTTAGAAGATTTGGTGAAACAATTAAACCTTGAGCAGAAACTGATATATGACGAAGTCACAGAACAGGTTGAACATGGATTGAGTCATGAGAAGAAAGAGTGCTCATGTACATCATTTAAGCCTGTCCGACTGTACGTGAGTGGAGAAGCGGGAACTGGAAAAAGTTTTCTGATTAAAGCAATTGCATCTTATCTGCAGAAAAGGACTGAATCACCGCTGTCTTGTGTTGTTACCGCTCCAACTGGGCTGGCAGCACATAATATTAAAGGGATTACTTTACATCGTTTACTGATGCTGCCAGTGGAGCATGATAACAAATTGCAATATAACAAGCTATCTGGAGATGCGTGTTCCGAAGTTTCGAGAGTCCTGAAGAAAATGAAACTTCTTATCATTGATGAAGTAAGCATGGTGTCAAATATAATGCTTGCTTTTGTGCACTTGAGAATGCAAGAAATTCTTAGAACAGACTATGATGTTTTATTTGGAGGAAAACATATTATTGTTTTTGGAGATCTTCTGCAGTTGACTCCAGTGAAAGGACAACCTGTGTTCAAAATGCTCACACATGAAGATACCGGGAAGTGCCTAGGAAGCATTGGAAACGTTAATATATGGTTAAACTTCAAATATGCAGAACTGCTTCAAAATATGCGGCAGGCAAAG
Source organism: Lissotriton helveticus (assembly GCF_964261635.1). Classification (NCBI taxonomy): domain Eukaryota; kingdom Metazoa; phylum Chordata; class Amphibia; order Caudata; family Salamandridae; genus Lissotriton; species Lissotriton helveticus. The sequence goes on along the minus strand of NC_136059.1, from coordinate 914,257,451 downwards.
GATGAAGATTATAAAAATATTTTACAAGATGTAAGAGTAGGAAAAATAAGTCAACAAGGGAAAGAAGCTTTACATGGACGGTTAATTTCTAATTTGTACCCAAATGAAAACATTCTTCCAGAGAATATTTTTAAGAAAATTAGCGAGAAGAAATCTGCCATATGTTTGATGCCTACTCTGAAAGAATGTTCCATGTTCAACATCAAAATGCTGAAGTTAGAAAATGAAGATATAGTGAAACTGGAAGCTATAGATAAAATAGAGCATATGGGAGCAACAATTATTTTGTCAGAAAATTTGAAATCAAAATTGGATTCATTGGAGAAGACTATATCTAAAACTGCTGGTTTTGAAAAGACTCTGAATGTTTGTTTGAATTGTCGTGTCATTTTGAGAAGGAATTTAAATGTTGAAAGAGGTCTGGTAAATGGAGCAATGGGTCATGTTGTTGGGTTTGTGAATTACAAAAATAGAGATGGAATTGAAATTTTAAAAATTAAATTTGATGGCATTGATGAAATAGAACAAATTTGTCATTGTTCAGCTAGATTTTTGCTCGTGAAAGACTTATATGTTCGCCGAAAACAGTTTCCTATTTGTTTGGCATATGCGGTGACAATTCATAAGTCTCAAGGGTTAAGTGTAGATAGCGCTTTGGTGAACATTGGAAGTTCTGTGTTTAAAGAGGGTATGGCATATGTGGCATTATCACGAGTCAGAACTTTATCAGGATTGTACTTGATTGAGTGTGACGAAACAAAGATTTGTGCAGATCTAGATTGTGTTAAAGAATACAATAGGTTAAGAAGAGAGTATGCTCCACATTTGCCTCAATATCCTCTGATTGAAAAACGTGTGGTAGGCCGAAAAAGAAGAAATGAGAGTAATTGCAGTGAGGTAGTAGCAAAAAGACAAAAAGTAGATGAAACTGTAATTGTAAGCAGAAGGAAAAAGGATTCTGTTGAGGATGTTGTTGGATTTCAGTTTGAAAACAGTTCTGGTGTCAACTGCTATGCTAATGTAGTAGTTAATGTTGTTTTTTTTCTTCAAAATTTACAAAAACAGATTGTCGAAAATCGGGAACAAACATTGTGCTGTTTATTAAATTCTGTGTTAGAGAAATGTAGTAGTGATAGAGGAAAAATAGAAAGTGTTTCAGAAATTAGGAATCTTGTAGACATATGTTCAGGTCAAAATCAATTTTCACAGATAATTCAGCAGGATTGTCAGGAATTTTTAATGTATATGTTTGATGTATTGGAAGATGAAGGAGTAGATATAAAAAATCTTTTTAACCTTTCTTATCAATGGCAACATGACTGTGATAACTGTGCTTCATCAAGTACTATTAGAATAGACAGTGAAAGATTTCTATATTTGACTTTACCAGACTGCAAATCAGTGCCTTTTAATAATCTAGTTAAAGCAGCTGATCACAATATGGTGTGTACCCAATGTAAGTCTACAATGCTGTCCACATTATTTCTACAAAATTATGGTCACTATGTCATTTTAATGTTCCAACGATGTAGACCTGATGGAACTAAAGTGACAACTTCTATTAAAAATTTCGTGGCTACTCAGTTATTGATATCAGGAAGAACCTTTGCAACTGTAGCTATTATTTTTCATGACGGTCCTTCTACAACATCAGGGCATTACACATGCTATTTAAAAACTTCTAAAGGTTGGACCCAATGTAACGACACTCATTTGGCTTTCAAACAACGTTTGCCTTTTGGCTTTATAAATTCATACCTAGTGTTTTTACAGCCAAAATTTAGGTAAAGGTAATTGGCCTATGAAGACGGGAGGAGTACTGATATATACTCATACATCTGACACTATTTGGCCAAATGGAAAAGTGCAGGAATGAGTAAAGAGTCATGACTGAAAAAAAGGAGTATATGAAAATATTGAAAATATTTCAGATGTTCTTGGAGTTTTTCTTCTAGAAAGTCGATGAAATGGATTTTTTACTGAACAGCAAAGTACTTTGCAACGAGAAAAGGACCTCCATGATATACTATTTGGCCTCAAGGAAAAGTAAGTCAATCAAAGATTAGTGTACATTTGTCATTTGTTAGTATCTAAGTTTTTTTTTAAAACACAATCTTTTAGATTGTGTTTTTTTTTCCCGCTGTCATATGATGAGTAATTTGAACTCACTGTTTTAAGTGAAATTCAATATATTCTGAGAACAACAAAAATAAACTATGTAACATGTTGTACAAGTTATTCTATACTTTTGATTGTGTAATTTAAATTGTATTCCCATTCTCTGACACTCACTTTCCTTTTTCCGTCCTCTTTCAGCTCTTTTAACTCACTTATAATGTCTTTCTCTCACTCTCTGTAACCCACGTTCCCTTACTCCACTTCTTTGACAACCCCTCATTTTCATTTCAACTGTCTGCATCACCTCTCTCCCTTGCATTACTTTTCAGCTTTCAGTCTCTCTGCTTTACTTCCCTTTTCCGTATTTTCCTCCTTTGCTCTTTTAGTAATTCCTGTTTACTCACTCAGCACTATTATCGCACTCTATCACTATAAATCACCCACTCTCCCTCGCTTATCTTTGTTTGCTCCTTACTTTTGACCTTTTCTATCTATTTTTCGTTCACTACTTCTATGTCCTCAGTGCCTCACTCTTCTTGTGTTATGTTCACTTTTGTTTATCTACCTTCTATCATTTCTTTAACAACAACTTCACTGCTCCTCTCTCATCGTTCTTCATCCCATTTATTTTACTCTGGTTCCATTACTATCTCTCATTTCCTATGTTTCACACTGTTATGATTTTTAACCTCTTCATTTGTATCTTTTAATTTAAAATGCATATTTTACTAATTATAACTTATTTTTTCTGCTCTCTTTCACAGATATAAAGTGTACTAAAAAAAATTAATTAAAGTTACATTTATTATATGGTAAGTGTGACTAAAAAAATTTCGTTTGTCATCACCCTTTGCTTTATGCTCACTAATATTTTCTCAACCAACCTTACTCCTGTTTCTTTACTCTGCTTCCCTCACTTATTCTTATTCTCCATGTTTACTCCAATTTCCCTATTTCCCCTCTCATATTCAACTTCTTTCAGTCCCTATTCTTTACTTCACTTACCCTCTGTTCTCTTCCTTTGCTTCTTCACTCATTCTGTTTTTCTTAATTATTTACCTTACTCCTACACACACACCTCATCCCAGTCCCAACACATACACACACCTCTGACATACACCACACACACACATCACACACACACCTCATACACAGAAAAAAATCCCCCCACACACACACTTCACATACACACACACATTCCATTCAGCTACTGTTACCTTTATTTTCTCTGTCCTTTGTGTTTGTCACTCCCCATCTCTTATCCTAATTCAATTTTTCACTGTCTTTCACCCCTCTTTACTTATACTAACTGGTCTTTTCTTACCCTCCCTCACCGTTATTCATTTATCCCAGTTACGCCACTACCGTTCATTCTCAATTTTTTTCTGTCCTATCGTTTTCTTTCAACACCCACTCACATTCTCCCACTATCTCTAGTTTAGTATTCTTCCTCTCTCTTCCCTTCTTTCGCTCCTTTAGTGATTTTACTTTTCTCATTTTCACCCTATTACACATTGTCTGTTTTTAACTATGTAGTAAACAATCCCTCTGTGTTTCTCCCTCTAGCTCTCTTTCTCTTAACATTACTCTCTTTGTGTTCTTCCCTCATGCTAACTCCTTCATTCATTTTTTTTCTTTTTTTTTTGGTGCGCTCCCCGGTGCGCGCCCCGGTGCACGTACCGGTACGCGTACTCTGCAGAAAAAAGATTGACACAGATTCTTTAAAAATATAGGTTTATTTTTATAAAGTAAAGGTAGTTCTAAAAAGAACTGTTTTCTTCTTTTTGTTGTTTTATATTTTTTATGTTTTTTTGAACATTTTGTACTTTTTTGGGATTTTCTGAACACTTTTATATTTTTTTGTATTTTTTATGGGGAGAAACAAAAAACAGGGAATTGTAATTGGCTCAACTGGAGCATGAAAAAAAATCAGGAAAAATTTGTTTTTTTTTGGACACTTATGGTTATCACCAGAAACCATAATAAGTTCAATGCTTTGCTCACCATAAGCAAGTAACTTGTTACAATATTTGCATAAAATTTTGTAATCATTAAACTTTGGTTGGATAGTAGCCAATGTGTCTCTTACCCCCGAACCCGATGGAGTGGGTTGTTTTGATGTTGAGCCTCGAGCCGATGATGGGGGTAGTTTACTGCAGAGGTCCCTTAACTCTGCATTAGAGTAGTTGTTTGGATGCCAACGCATCATGTGGCGAATCATCGTATGATTACCGAAGGAATACTTTTTGTTAGGGTTCCCCCTGGATAGCTGATCACCACAAATTAAGCAAGTCACCTTTGCTGCGTTGACTTTTTTTAAACCCCTTGGGAGTTTGTAGAACTGCCATACAAAGTGCTCTTTGGGTTTGTAGGGCTGTTTATCTTCTGGCAGGAACTCCCTTGTCTGTGCCTCCTCTTCCTCATCCTCCTCCTCTTCCTGTTCACCACCAATATAATCTTCTGGTGGTCTTTTAGATGGTGGTGGTGGTGGTGGTGGGCCAGATGCTCCAGCTGCTGATACTACTGTAGCCATTTTCTGAGATAGAACTCGAAACAGGTCTTCCTCAGTCAAAGGACAAAGTCACAGTAAGGAAAAAAGGAGGGGGCTTTCATCATTTGGAAAACAAAAGTGTTCTGGACCAATGAAAAGTGTTATTTTCAAGTCACACGATCCAAGCTTTCATCATTTGGAAACCAAAACTGATCTGCACCAATGAAAAGTGTTATTTTCAGATCACATGACCCGATGCGCTTACGCTACGCGCCCCGGGGCGCGTCGCGTAGGCGCATCATGACGTTGCTTGATCGTATGCGATCGCGTGATTCCGGGTGCGCTTACGCAGTGCGTCATATGACGCATCACGCGACTACGCGAAACGTCATGATGTTGTTTTCGTTCACGGGAATAGCGCTCTCGGGACGCTCCCCGGTACGCGCCCCGGGGCACGTCGTAACATTGCGCTTACCCGTGCGTTCACCGGTACGCGCCCCGGGAGTGCTCCGGGGCGCGTACCAGGGCAAACAATAAAAAAAAAATATATATTTACACTATTTAAAATTTGTTATAAAAATTATTACTTTCTTACCTATAGATATTTGCTATTAAAAAACCTATGAAATTCAAGCAAGTTATAGTGAGTCCATAACGTGGGAATTTCAATGGTTTTATGCGAGTAAAATTTCCAGCTAACTATAACTGGTGTAAAACCTATGGTTTTTTCAGTGAATTTAATAGGTTTTTTAAATGCTAATTCCTAACTATAACTGGGGTGAAACCTATGGTTTTTTCAGTGAATATATATATATATGTTTTAAATTTGTTTTTGTTTTTTTAAGTTACAATAATTATTTATTAATTTTAAGTTTATTTAAGTATTTTAAGTTTGTTTAAATTAATTATATTTATTATTATATTACTTTAAAATTGCTTTTAAGATATTTAAAAAATTTGATATTTTGACTGTCTATAGTTTTTCCTATCGATATTTTGGAGTCGATATTTTTGTACTTACCTGTTTGTAGATAGGAAGTCGATATTCTGGCATTCTATATTTTTACCTCGATATTTTGACAAGTCGATATTTTGACTGTCGATATTCTGTCAGTGATCCGGTTAAAAAACCCAGAATCAAGGGAGCCATTAAGCCACTGATTAAAGTCCCCCAAGATTATCAATTTATTATGAGTGGCTGCCATATTTGTGAGGGTGGCTAAAAGAGATTGTTGATGCTGCGCACGAAATGCCCTAGGGGGTATGTAACAGATAACCCCAGTAAAAACAAGCCCGGAATCATTTTTTATGGACAGGCCAAGTAGCTCCAAACCTTTAACCAGATCCATGTCAATGGCCCCAATCTGCCAGGAGGCCTTATAAATGACCCTCACCCCACCCCCTCTTCCAGTTGGTCTAGGGAGATGGAGGATCTTAAAACCAGGCAGGCATGCCCAGCCAGAGTCAACCTCACAATCAGGGCGAGTCCAGGTCTCCGTCATGAACAAGACATCGAGCTCATGTAACTCCACCAGCAGATGAATTTCAGCGCTGTGTTTTGGCAAGGACCTCACATTGAGAAGCAATATGTAAAGTATTTATGCAGCACACAAACAGCAATAAAGTGAAAACGTAACACAAGAAAAATCCCAACCAATTAAGAAAAATAGAGTACATTTTAATACATCATTTGACACCAAAACGCCAAAAATCCAATACGTAGAATCAGAGTTATTAATTCTTAGTGAAAATAGCACTAAAAAGCATAAAGAGCCAACTCAGAATATCTGGTAGCACTGGAATGGAGCAAAGTCAGAAGTTCAGGCCGACTGTGCTAGAGCATTGGTTGGCTACAGTCCACAGGTTAGGCCCACTGAAATTTTACATTCTGAAATCAATGCCAAGAGTCCTGCTCATGATGCAGGGGGTTGCAAGGAGCAGGGAAAGCATCACAGGAGGCTGCTGGTGTAGTGCGGAGAGCTGGCCAGGCGTCTTGGAGGGGCATTGCTGGAGCTTTGCGTCAGTGGTTCCTGCAAGCGGTCAATGCTATGCTGACAGAGCTTCGTGTTGATTTGTGGTGAAGCAGTGAGGACTCGGTGTCAACGGGCCTGTTTGCAATTGTAAACAGCCCCAATGCTTGTTTACAGTTCTCTAAGCCACACCAAGGGTCCAGGACATGAAGGGTACCACTTAGGGGTCAGGAACTCACCACAGCTGGGTCCAGGTGCTGGTGTAGTACCTTGGGGAGCACTGTATGTCCCTCAGGCTTAGATGAGGAGGCCAGCAGACTAGCCCTTGGAGTCACTCCGGTAGCCCTGGATTTAAGATTAAGTTGCAGCACTAGTTCTTCTTCCTCAGGCAACAGGGCAGTAGGGCAGAAAATGAGCAATTTAGTAAGGCAACCGTGTGTCAGCAGACCAGCAGAGTGGCAGTCCTTCCAGCAGCACAGCAATCCTTCCTGGCAGAGTATCCACAAGTCCAGAAGTGTACTGAAGAGTCAGTCTGAAGATCTTATTTTTATACCCTGTGCCCTTTTTTCTGGAAGGTGGTAGAAGCTTCTAGGAAGGTTCTTCGAAGTGCATGGAATTTCCTAACTCCGCTGCTCTGGGTCCATGCTGGCTGCCGTGACAATGTGAAGTAGTTAGGCCATTTGTGTGAAGGCAGATCACACCCTATTCAGATGCAAGTAGAGCTATGCTCAGCTCCGCCTCCTATCCTGCCAGCAGACTGCCCACTGTGGCACACCTAAACTCTCTATTCTATAATTGTGTGGGAGTAATTCATAAAGTCTGTCAGCTACACATAGTCATGTAACCCAAGACAGTCTGCAGGCACTAAGAGCTAAGGGCAGGAAAATGCCAACTTTCTAAAAGTGGCGTTTTCAAAATTGTAATGAAAAATCAAACTTTACCATTAAAGAAGCTTTATCATTAACATTTCATAGATATCAAACATGATATAAGTACCTGCTCTCAATTAGGCATTACAGCTCATTGAATGTAATACAGAATCCCCAATGTTATCCTATAGGCGGGGAAGGCATCACAGTATTGAAAAACGAATGTAGAGGTTTTCACTACCAGAGCATGTAAAGCTTTAAAGTACATATCCCACCTTTTCATTACACAGCATCCTGCCCTATGGGCTACCTAGGGCTTTCCTTAGGAGTAACATATATATAATAAAAGGAGAGATTAGGGCCTGGATAGGGGGTTTAAAAGCCAAATCAGGAAAGCAGCTTAACACTGCATTAAAGCTGCAATGGCAGGCCTGGGAAACATTTTAAAGGGCTAATTAAGAGGGTGGAACAATAAGTGCTGCAGGCCCACTAGTAGCATGTAATTTGCAGGTCCTGTGCATATGGTATACCACTCTACAAGGTATAAAAAATGATATAAACCAATCTAAACTTGTTTTAGGGGAGTGAGCATAAGCACTTTATTACTGGTTAACAGAGGGAAAGTGCGCAGAGTCGTAAGGCCAACAGAAGCAAATTCATCCGGGAAAAAGGCTAAATGTTTGGGGATGACCCTGCAGAGAGGGCCAGGTCCAACAACCCATTGAGCAGATTGACTCATGTGAAAAATTCTGCAGAACAAGCAGATTGTAAGTGTGCGTGAATCCATCAAACACGTTTTATGAATGATGGTGTGAATTTGCCCACATTTTGTGAATTTTTTTATCTGAATTTACACTCATAAGTGCTGGTCTTAGCACAGTTAAAAGTGACTTAGATGTGTAAATAGCTTTGCAAGTTTAACTAGGTACAAGTATTGGAAAAGCCTTACATTTTCTTTTATTTTTGCAAGCATATTCAATGGACATTAAAAGTGTTACAGAAGTAAAAATGCCACAATCTAAAGTTTGCATGAATATGCTTTCAAAACACAAAAAGAAAATGAACCATTGCAAAAACATAAAACCATTAAATGAAGCCAGAGAATGGCCCACCAGCAGTGGAACCTTAGTGGGCTATTTTTCAGGTGGATGTAAGCAAAATGCTATCACTCACAGTGAAGAAAGCCAATGGCTGAAGTTGGTTGACTCATTCCTCTTTGCTGAATGCTGAAGTGAGCTGAAGAAAAGTGCGATTGGCAAACCCCCGAGTTAAGAATGAAGATAGCTGACTGAAAACATACCTATCTACACACGACAGCCATGCAAACCATAACCCGCACACCAAGCATAATGTTTATAAACTCACAATGTTTATGCAAATAAATGAGAACACCTTAAAGCAAAAGGTAGTTAAACAACAACACATATTTGAACCAATAAACTATACTACATACTTAGTCGTGTCTGTCAAAGTGGTAAGGAAAGAGTAATGTGATGTGTAATCTCATCTATCAAACTGACAAGTTTACAACATTTTTGATTTCATCCTTTTTAATAAGGGTGAGATGGTGAGCAATGCATTAGAGGTGGGAATCGTGGTTTTCATGGCGGTTGTTCACGTTATGGATTGTGGACCTAACCGCAATTGGCCAATTTCAGTATTTTCGTTTTTTCACTTATAACCATAATTGCCCTTTATATATATATATATATATATATATATATATATATATATATATATATATATATATATATATATATATATATATATATATATATATATATATATATATATTCATATATATATATATATATATATATATATTTATATATATATTTATATATATATATATATATATATATATTCACTGAAAAAACCATAGGTTTCACACCAGTTATAGTTAGGAATTAGCATTTAAAAAACCTATTAAGTTCACTGAAAAAACGATAGGTTTCACACCAGTTATAGTCAGCTGGAAATTTTACTCGCATAAAACCATTGAAATTCCCATGTTATAGTTAGTTGGACTCACTATAACTTGCGCGTGCAATGCACTGCTGATGATGTCACATATTACATCACTCATGACATGGTCAGTGACATCACTCATGACATCACTGATGACACCATCCAGTGAATGTGTGTCTTTTTAAAAAATAAATATGTGTTATATATGTATATGTAAAAGTTGATGGAAGAATAAATGTTGAAATAAGTGTTTACATGGATGTTTTAAAAAACAAATTGATTGGTTAACTGGTTTATTAAGTGTATCTTAGTGAATACATATATTAGAGAGTAATGTTTAAATATTCATATATATGTATTAGTGTTTCACTTTGTGTATAAGTGCCTGCATGGGTTGGTGAGTTGCTACATGTGTATGTATATGGGTTATTAGATGTTTTTCTTAGTATCAGTATGAGTGTTTGTATGGTTTGGTGGGGGTATTACCTAGCACATAGATGCATGAATGACTGACTCTCTGTTTGTATGTGTTTTGAAGACAGCATATGTGCAGGACTGTATGGGTGGATGAGTGTGTATATGTGTGTGTTAGTGAGTGAATGACTGTCTCACTAGTGTGTTTATCAGTAACTACATATGTTTTAATCTAGTATATGTGAAGATTGATGTATATAAGTGAGTATATGTGAGAGTGAGGAATTGTAAGAGTTCCTGTTTAAATTAGTATGTTTTTCTATAAGTGATTGTTTAAGAGAGTAAGTATGTGTAAGTTTCCTTAGAAGTAAAGTGGTAGTGTGTGTATAGCTGTATATGCAAATAAATGGATGTTCAATAGTTTATTTGCATGTGTGAGTATGTGTGAGAGTATCTTTAGGATGACTGTCGGTGTGTAAGAGGATGTATAGGTGTATCACTTCATATGAAGAGTGAGTATATGTATGAGTGACTATATAGAACTGTTGGTGAATGAGTGCATGAGTATATAGATGGTGGAATAATTGAATTGGTTGTTGTAACTGGTATGGCTACCTCCATTTTTTTGAAAATGTTAGTTTTTATTTTTGAATATGTATTTCAAGGGTTACATTTCAGTGAAAGGAGGTCTGTCACTCTGTCACAAGGATGGTGTCATCAGTGATGTCATGAGTGATGTCACTGACCATCTCATGAGTGATGTAATATGTGACGTCATGAGCAGTGCATTGCACGCGCAAGTTATAGTGAGTCCAACTAACTATAACGTGGGAATTTCAATGGTTTTATGCGAGTAAAATTTCCAGCTGACTATAACTAGTGTGAAACCTATGGTTTTTTCAGTGAATTTCAAAGGTTTTTTAAATGCTAATTCCTAACTATAACTGGTGTGTAACCTATGGTTTTTTCAGTGAATATATATATATATAACATTTCTATGGCAAAATGAAACCCCTCATTTTGTTCCTTTTCAAATTAAATGTATTAAGTGTTACCACTTTATTCCAATCAAGATGACTTCAGGTGTGCCATACTTTTGTCATAAGTAAGACTGTTAGCGTTCTAGTTGTTCTTTAGAACACTCTAGGACATTCTGTCATTGGGCTATAGTTGGGCTACATCTGGCTGATATTTGGGCTACATTTGGGCTCTTTTGTCTCTGGTGGCCATCTTGGGAGATTGCATATCAGAATTTTTTAAATGAAATATAAGAGGATTTGAGAAGTCACTCAAAATGTGCCCTAATTTTTCTTTCTTCAGCACTAATCATAATTTATATGGAAAATGAACCCCCTCATTTTGTTCCTTTGCAAATTAAATGTTTTAAGTGTTAACACTTTATTCCAATCAAGATGACTTCAGGTGTGCCATACTTTTGTCATAAGTAAGACTGTTAGCGCTCTAGTTGTTCTTTAGAACACTCTGGGACATTCCTTCATTGGGCTTTAGTTGGGCTACATCTGGCTGATATTTGGGCTACATTTGTTTTTTTTGGTCTCTGGTGGCCATCTTTGGGCTACATTGGGCTACATTGGGCTACCTTGGGCTACATTTGGGCTCTAACATATATATAGCCCAATGTAGCCCAATATATATTTTTTCAAAGTTAATTTTCGTAAAACCCACTGGAGCATATATCTTGAGACATAGCAAAGGCACATCGGGGTACCAGTCCCTACAATTTTGCCAAGTTTGGTGGAAATCCATTCAGCCGTTCGGGCTAAAAGTGAGTCCAACGGCCCCATGGAAATTAACATGGGGAAAACACGTTTTGGGACCCCCCTTTTATCTCGGCCCCCGCTTGATGGATCCCCCCCGAAACTTTCAGGGAAGGAGCGGAGCGCAGCTAGGCAAAGTTAAGGAAAATTACAGGCAGATCCCTCATTCGGCGCCAAAGTTATTCCCAAGAGAATGTTGCGGATTTCCTATGGAAAACGATCCTAACTATAACTACCTACTGGCGACCGCCAGTAGGTAATATATATATATATATATATATATGTATATGTCCAAAAAGTCCTCATGTTAGAAGCCACCCCTGACAGGTAGGGTCACAAAACCTCTTTATTTCAGAAACATGCAGATTTCCATCTCGTTCATAAATCTCCCAGCCTTACGCGTTTCGAAGCCCTTGTGCTCCTAATCAGAGGCCGCATCAGGAAAGGAGGACTGGTAGAGGGGCCACATCCCCACGATATCGGCGCTGCAGGTTCAGAATTGTAAACACGCAAAGTTTCATCTGGGACCCACTGGAGGCAAAAGTTATAGTTAGCTCAGATAACTATGACTGCTGAATTTCACTGGTGTTGTACAGGTGAAATATGAGCCTAACTATAATGTCCCTGTAACCATTGTTTTTTTCAGTGAATTTCTAAGGCTTTTTTAATTCTATTTTCTAACTATAACGTCCCTGTAACTTGTGTTTTTTTTAGTTAATTTCTATGGTGTTTTCTGCTCTGTGGGATCTTACTGGAGGTAACAGGAGGGGTAGTTGGCCCCCAAAGACTCTCAGCAGCCAAGGGGAGTTCATCCCTTAACCAGTTGTGCACCAGGAGGCGCGCTTTCAGAGTGGTGGAGAAAGCGGCATGGCCTCTGACAACCTCTCAGCAGACCAGCTGTGTGGAAATTACTGGAGGTAACAGGAGGAGTAATAAGCCCCTAAGGACCCTCAAGAGCCAACAACTTCATTTCCCACTTAGTAGTTCACCAGGGGGTGCATTTGCAGAGTGGAGGAGAAAGGGGGCATGACCTGGCCTCCAACAACCTCTCAGCAATCCTGCTCTGCTGGACTTACTGGAGGTAGCAGGGGGGGTACTTGGCCCCCAAGGGCCCTCAGAAGTAAAGTGGACTTCAACCACCAACCAGTAGCCAAGGGGAGTTCATCCCCTAACCAGTTGTGCACCAATAGGCGCGCTTTCAGAGTGGCGGAGAAAGCGGCATGGCCTCTGACAACCTCCAGCAGACCAACTGTGTGGGACTTACTGGAGGTAGCAGGAGGGGTACGTGGCCCCCAAGGACCCTCAGAAGTAAAGTGGACTTCATTCACCAAGCAGTAGTGCGCTAGGAGGTGCATTTGCAGTGTAGTGGTGAAATGGGGTGTGGCCTTCAAAGAACTCAGCAAACCATCTGTGTGGGGCTTACTGGCGGTAACAGAAGGGGTTCCTGGCCCACAAGGACCCTCAGCATCCAAGGGGACTTTATCACCCAATCGGTAGTGCACCAGGAGGCATGTTTGCAGAGTGTTAGAGAAAGGGAGCAGGGCCTCCGAGCACCTCTCAGCAATCCCCCTGTGTTGGACTTACTGGAGGTAACCGGAGTGGTTGTTTTCCCCCAAGGACCCTCTGCAGCCAACATGACTGAATCCCCAGCCAGTTGTGTGCCAGGAAAGGGTGTGATTTTGGCCCTGGGGACCCCATCCCCCATGGCCCAGCCTTTTAATTTTAATTTTTTTTTATTGAAGAGAGAGGGCTGGGTGGACCCTCTACTGGGCCAGTTTTAACCCCGGGGATCCCCTACCCTGGGACCCGGCCTATATTCTGGCTTCTCTGGTCCCACCCAGCGCACCCTGTCACTTTCTTTGGGGACTAGTCCCTGCTGGCTCCCCACTTCCTGCGGGAGCTGGCATTGCTTTTGGACATAGGGCGTTGATGAAAAGGCAGCTCACTGTCTCTGAAAACAATTCTGCCCTACTTCCAGCAAGCGAGAGCATACTCTCACTTGCTGGAGGTAGAGCATTTGCTGTGGTAAAGCTCCCGCCAAGGCACAGCAAACAGCAATGTCTTGGGTTGTCCCTGGGGTGGGCATTCTGGTACATAGCAGGAGACGGCCCTGGGTGTGGCGGTCCCCAGGGCCATTTGTGGGTCCAGGAGGGGGGCCCCCATCCATTCTAATTTGCTGGGCATTCCCCAGGGAGGTGGCAGTCCCCGGGGCAGAGAATGCCCTTTTCCAATTAATTTAAAAGAAGATAGCACCGGGGAGGTGGTGGGCCCTGGGGTTCCCTGAAGTAGTAGAATACAAATTCATTTAGGCCCCAGGGAGTTGGTGGTCCCCAGTGCGAGGGGTGGTCCGAGAGGCCCTCCCCATAATATTATATTAGCCATGGGGAGGTGGTGGTCCCCTGGGCATGGGGGGTCCAAGAGATATCCCTGATTTCTTACTGACATGTGGCCCCTGGGAGGTGGTGGTCCCCGGGGTATTAATAAGCTGCAGGAAGATGGCCCATGCATCCCCCTCCCTTTTTATCAATATGCACTCGCGACCTGGCCCACCCGTGAGCTGATAACTAGTGAAGCATGGGAGCAGCGCTTCATTTTTCTAAAAACATTTTGGCGGGGTCCTTGGGTCCGGCCAAATTTTTGGAAAATATTGTTGGGGTGGCTATGTGTGGTCCCTGTGGGAACCCCCTATGAGGCCTAGAGCAGGGTATTTCTATCCTGCCCCCTTTTCTCTTTTGTAATGCTTTTTCTGGGACTTGGCCAAAGCCGAGTCCCAAGATGACTTCCAACACTTTCTGGTTTGATGTGTTGGCAGTCAATCAGACCTCAGCACAAGATTGGAAGGGGTCGCGGATCCTCCGCGTGCCTAGACCTACAATTAAAAATTCTTTAAATAACGTGGCAACTACTGAACAGATTTACACCAATTTACAAAAAGGTCACTTTCTGGACCAACAGCTACCTTTCTTCCAAATTAGATGTTATTCTGTTCAGCAGTTCAGACTGTAGCCGTGTCTAAAGTTCCTATGGGAATTAACATTGGGAAAACTTGTTTTAGGACCCTCCCTTTTTCTCTGCCCCCACTTGACGGATTACCACAAAACTATCAAGATTGCAGCTGGAGTGAGTTTATTTATGTATTTATTTAATGCGATTTTATATAGCGCGAACATTACCCGAAGGTGTCAGAGCTCTTTACAAAAGAACCAGTTGCGATACATAAGAATTACATGAGTTACATTTATTTATTTATTTATTTATAACGTTTCATATAGCGCGAACTTGATCCCGAAGGATATCAGAGCACTTTACAATTTGAGGCAAAGGTAACAAATCAGAACATTAGTCTAACATGGGGAATCCAATGGGCATTGAATCAATATGCACCTCTACATCTTAAGGGCTAACAGTGTGGGTTCTTCATCTAAGCGCCGCAGCCAGAATACATGTTTATGCACACTTTAGAATGACAGTACTCAGTGCATTTAGATATCATTAAAATTGCATTGCAATTACAGGCCGTAAAGGCATCACAGATGATCACAGGATTAAGTTGTAAATACAGTCAGACACCCTAGCAGGAGCCACTTAAATCCACGTTGCTCCATTGCCACTGGCCTGCGTGCCTTTGTGTGAATTATTCATGCTTTCTGGCTGGGGTGCAATATGAGACATTTCCATGCCTTCTGGCAGTGGCAGCCTGGGTGCTTATGTGTGCAATTTCCATGCTTTCTGGCCTGGGTGCTTATGTGTGATATTTCCATAGTTTCTGGCCTCAGTGACCTGGAGGCTCATGTGTCACATTTCCATGCTTAGTGGCCTGGGTGCTTATGTGTGACGTTTCCATGCTTTCTGGCATGGTGTGACCAGGCCTGGGTCAGTGCCTAGGTGCTTCTGTGTGACATTTCCACAGTTTCTGACCTCCGTGGCTGTGTGCTCATGTGTGACATCACATGTCAGTGCTTAATCTGTGACAACGTGAGTGACAATCTATTGAAAATACAAAAAAGAATATCATAATGTAGTTTTTATGCTGTAAAGTTATGACATTGAAACAGTCTTAAAAAAAGCCTAAAACCCATAAGGTAATCATTTACTATGCTTTAAAACTTAATACAATCTAATATGTAATGAAAAATGTGTTGAAAAATGCTTTGTTTTGGCCTTTCTGTCTCCAAAGTTTCTTGGGGGACAACCCCTCAAACTCCCTCTAGTAGTGGTTGGTCAATGCACTTGCTCACTACACACCATGTGGGGGCTGGTCTCACTTTTACTTTGTTCTCACTAATTCACTACTGACTGGGTGTGTAACCTGGTGCTCTTTAAGGTCATCATTCACTATTTACTGTGCTTTGAAAGTTAATACAATTGAATATGTAATGAAAAATGCACTGTAAAATTCACCATTTTGGTCTGTCTTTTTCCAAAATTTTCTTGGGGGGAGAACCCCCGCAAAACCCCCTAGTAGGGGTCAGCCTGGTTCGCTCGCTACATGCCGGATGGGGGCTGCTTTGGCAAAAGTTGCCATGGCTGCTCTCAGTTCCCAGTCCGGCCCTGCGAGCCGCTGCGGTGAGGTCACCGCCTGCCCCTCCTCCTCCCCCGCCCACCCGATCTCTGCTGCCTACTGAGCTCCTCGGTGCACTGCTTGCTCCATACACGTTGTGTCTTCAGCTCTGTTTCAAGTGCTAGTATTACACGGAGGGCAAAATGAAGAGCCTGACAGGGACCCCATCCCAGCACCTGGTTTAGAGAACACAGGACCCAGCCCACTAATACCCTGCTTATTACCTGCAGGTGAGATGTATTTTGGGAAACGTGCCACAACAAGACTTATGCTGCAAATGAATAGCACAGATGTCGTAATTGTCGTGAACTACTAGCGTAGTCAGCCTTCTTTGGCCAGCTGCAGGTGGTATTTTTTTTGCTAGTGTGTTGCCACTTCGACCTCTCAGGCCCGAGTCCAGTGCTGTTCATGTCGGGCAGGCCCTCGTGCATAAACAGCCAGATACCAGAGGGGATTTCCTCTTTCGTGTGGTCTCAATGAGCTTCAACCACGGCAGAATCTCTATTCTCGGAATCACAATGAGCGCGGACCCACATCGGCCTTCAATCAACTCTGACTAGTAGTGGGCGGGACCATACTCTGGTCTATTACTCCGACGATTCAATGCTACCAAAGGGGATGGGAGTGGCACAATCTATTTACAAGCATTCTCACGGTCATTGGTGGCTACTTGTTTACTGGAAGGGACCTGCCGTATTGGCATTTCTGTGAGGTCTTTTGTCCCAAACTCATCTGGACACTTGCCATAATTAATAAACTAAGTACATTCCTGGGAGATGAGCTGCACACAGAACAAGGGAGAGTAGCAAAGCTGAGCTGAACTCTGCCTAACCGAAGCTTCAAGGGTCCGAAGAGTCAGGGGAAGCGCTCCAAAGACAAAACAACTTACTGCTATTTATCTCTTCATTTTCTAGTTTTATATAATGTTTACAACAGTGCCGTAGCAAAGAGGGGGGTGGAAATGTGCTTTCGAACTGTTGTTTGCGGAGGGGTTGTGCTGATGCGTCGCATGTGGCTGGTGTTTGATGGCTGCAGATGTTCGGCACAGCTGGGTGCTTTATTTACAGCCCTTGCGATAATGACTGAGTGGGTCTCGAGTGAGTGTGTGTGTTGTTACTCCCTCTTTAGGGCAGGCTGAGAGGGGCTTTGTTTTGAGTGTGTGGGAGGGAGGGGGCAGTTTGTCTCTAAGTGAAGAGAGTGCACGCAGGGGCTTCATCCTCAGTCTGTTTGCTGTTTTTTTGTCGACAAGCTTGGCCCTGCTGGTTTCCACATCTGGCCCACTGGTATTTCAGTTATTGGGTGACAGAGGTGTGATGGGAGTGGTAAACAAAGTGCGCAAGGGCGTACGGTGACAGTATGCTGGTTATTCACCTCAATCAGTGCTTTAAATGGGCCGGTACTCCTTGATACTGAGTACCGGCACTACTTTTTGCCCCCACTGAGTACCGGAACTTCTCCGTGCCCACGGAGAGTACCGGTACGCACTGCAGCATGTTGGGATTTCTCAAAGTTCCCAAAGAAATGGTCATCATGAGAGCATGCACAGCATGTCTACTCTGCAGTGGATGCTCACATGATTGGCATTTCACACTGACAGTGACCATCATCTTGCATCAGCAAAACGTGCAAAGTCACCACCCCGTAGCTGTGTGGCAGGAAGAAATGGAAGCACTTTAAACAGGCAGTTTGCAATGGCCTTCCTTCTTTGCCAAGACAGCCGAGGATCATTGACAAGGAGCCAGCCAGGTGCAGCGCCTGAATATCAGGTTTCCCTCCACTGCCAGACAGGAGGCCCAGAACTGGATTCCTACATCAAGCGCCATCCGGGACCCATGAAGCAGATTCCTGCAGTCGGGCCTTCCATCCATACAGCTATGCTGAAAACCCAGGACCCCAGATGGGCCATTGTCAACTCTTAGCCTGCCTGCCACTGGGGTCTGACAGCGTCTTTCATCGGATTCATTTCCACCCTGCCGAGATGGGATAGGAGGAGTACGTTCTCCTCTGTGCCTGAGAGCTCACATTGGGGCAGTCGTTGAAAGGTACAGTGTGTCTTAAGCCCTCCTCGAAGTATTTGGGCCTTATGAAGAAGCTGTAGTATTGTGCGTTTGTGTATGCGTGTGTGTAAGTGCCTTTATTTCCACTTGCCGCGTGTGTGTGTGCATGTACATAATTGTGTGTGTATGTATGTTGTGCGTGTGTATATAGGGGCATGTGTCTTGATTCCCGTGTGTAGTTTCTGTGTCTGCTTACTTGTATTGTATTGTATTTTAATTGCATTTATATAACGCTTACTACCCCTGATGAGGCGTCAAATCGCTTTTTCGGCGAGTAGCATGCTACTCCGGGACCCAGAGAGGATTAGTGTTGAATTAGTATAGTGAAACATGCAAGTACATTTCAAGTGGTGGATAGGTTAGTCAGTTATTTGGATTTGGAATGATAGCAGAAGGATAGAGGATGAAAAAAGGTTTGTATTTATATAGCGCTTGTTACCCTTGATGGGGTTATGAAGCACGCTACTCTGGAAGCCCATAAAGGATTAGGGGTGAATTAGTACGGTGAAATATGAAAGTAATCTCAGTGGTGGATATTAGTCAGTTAGTTATTTGGAGTGAGAAGTATTGCAGAGGTATAAAAGGGGAAGAAATGTTTGCATTCATATAGCACTTGTTACCCCTGATGGGGTGTTGAAGCACGCCACTCTGGAACCCATAAAGGATTAGTGGTGAATTAGTATAGTTGAATATGGAATTTGAGAAGTGAACATGTTAGTCTGTTAATTTTGATTGAAAAGGATAGTGGAGGGATAAAAGAGTGAAGGATTTTTTTGTTTGTTTTGTTATTAGGTCTTAGCAGTAGGAGGAGGCTTTTAGATGAGTAAAAAGGAGTTTTGGAAGGGAGGAGTCAGAGGGAAGAGTTTAGAAAGGTTTGTTTGGAGGATAGGTATAGTAGAAAGAGGTGGCAGGTGATACAAGGAGAGATAGATTAGGAGAGAGTCAAGAAAGGGTTATTTTGGGATCATAGTAGGGCAAACCAGTTACTAAAATTTCGCAGGTATTCAGCAAACGACACAAAAGTTATTGGCAAATAAAAAAACGCTCTTCCTATGGAAACTACATCCTAATTATAACTAACTACAGGTGACCCCCAGTAGGTAATATAGTTCAATTTCTGATTCACAGAATTATGAATTGTGGAGTTTTACACTTAAAATGAATGTACTTAGACAGAAATAACAACAGACAAAGTAATTTGTGTTTGTGTATGTTTTGTTGTTGGTCTACTAGCAAATATTTGTGATCAACCATAAGCACTCATATTTTTGAGTATGCTTGTATATCCATTCGCCTCAAGGAAAAGAATAAATGTATTTTTAGGGCCGGAAAAATGAATGAGAGCGTAGTAGAAGTAAATTCTCCAGAAGGAAAAAAATCTTTCTGTGTAGAAAAAATAAAGTGTAAATTCACTTTTCCGTCATATTTCTGCATGTGGAAATACATACACATTTCTTTCTTTATTCTTACATGGGTGTGCCTGTGAGTACTCCAAGCAACAGATGCAAAATCCCAGGAGCACTTGCATGTTTTGTGACTTCCAGGAAAGACAGTAGTGTACACAAATAGGCAGAAATCTAAGAAGCGTTTAGGAAGTTATTCTAGCAATTATATGCTAAAATATTACAAAGAAATGTCCCCAGCATTTAAAACATTTGTAGGGTCAATAAAGCCTAACATAAATGAAAGATAATATCCCATCAGTCCGATATTTGGAGCATTTACCTGAACAGGAGTTAGTTGATGCATATTGAAAGTTTGGGTAGAGGGACAAGAGCAGTACCCATTTTATAAAGTTTCAACTGACCATGGAAAATTCAAGGCCAACCGTCTTGAGTCATATCATGGTAAATGCAGAGCATTATACCAATATAATCTGTTCAAGAATCTCTACATAGTTATAAGACCTGATATCAATGTAAATTCCCAATGTGAGACTACTTACATCGATACAATTTTTAAAGCATTTTCATTTAACATAAAGGACTCAAAACCTGCAATCTTGTAATGTATCAAGACACATAAGGCACATTATGTCTGCATCGTTCATGCGAAAAAAATCTTAACACCATTAAAGCAAATACCGAATGGCAAGAAGCTGAATAATTATAGTTCAACTGCTTTTTTGTGCCTGCTTAATGCAACTTTTATCCGGCACATAAATTGACCTTCATTTAGAGCACCATAGATGGGGGAGAGTCGCATTAGGTTGCTTCCATGAATGTGCTATCCTCAGTTATGCAGCCCAAGAAAGTGAATGATAACTTAAGAGGGTTAGAAGATTCCGGGACAAATCAATAGCCTTTCTTAATTTAATTTGGTCAAAAACCTTTCTTAAGAATGACTGAACTAACGTACATGGCCACCAGATATGTGCTATAGTTCCTTTTTCTCTTCAATTTCTCCACGCCCAGTCCGGCAACCCAATCATTGCCTAATGATGAGTTTGGGTTAGGTACCACCAAAGAGTTACTATGTCGCTATTTTCTTTTCGTTGTGTGCAAATCAAAGTTTAAGGTGCATGTGTCCAAATGGTAAGTCAGGTGTTTTTTCTCTCTCTATATATATATATATAAAGGCGTCAGAGTTTGACTTACATTTCTGAGCAACTCGTATACAATTAATATACCCCTTCTTGTGGACCCAGAGTACAGAGGTTTTAAATCTCCGAGGGCTGATTCTTTCATTGTCTGATGTTGAGCTTATACATCTTCTATCGTGTATCTTCACGTTTGTTGCTTTCCAGGGCTTAGCATGGAACCCTTCTGAAATCTGCTTAAACTGGAACCACATTATTTATCTCCAAAGTAAACAGAAACTGGAGCAGATGATAAATCAATGTGTAAATGCCTAACTAAGCAGATATTTACATGCTTGGAAAATCAGACCTCTTGTGGTCCTGGCTATGACAGTACGTAACGTTTACATACGTTAGATGCCTGTAATTTTAAGTTCAATTTAGAAAGTCAGAAATTCACACTTGTAGGTTTACACCTGCAGTTTTGTGTACCTTTCAGATAGTCATCGATTTCTTTCTGAATTGTATGAAAACCCCTCAGAATCTGTGAATGTCACTGAATCCCAGGAGTTCTCAAATGCCTAAAGACTTCTGTTAACGGAAATATAGCATTTCTGAATGTGAAAATGAACCATCAATTTGAGTTTGTCATTTTGAATGGTTTTTCTGAGTCTCTAAGGGGAATATGTTTTCCTCATGGACAAAGCCTTTCCTCCATACCCCCACCAAATTTGAAGCCTTTCCCTCCAAGCACCTCTCTTGGATTCTGATTTACTCCTGTCATTGACAGGAGTAAGTCATCCCATATCCAGAATGTAAATGTGCACATCAAAAGTTTGTGATTACTCACTATATTGAAAGTCTGTGGATATTCAACAGTGTTTGTATAAGTCCCCACCCTAGATTTAAATAAAACACCCTTTAAGTAAACTGACTCATGCTGAAAACATTCCGGTGCTTACAGAAATGTAATTGTGTGGAAATTCAATTACCAATGCAGATTCGTGTTTTGTGAGTTTATGACTTGAATTTACACTCCTAAAATATACCATTGCACAGCCAAGTGTCACCTCAATGTGCAAATTCTTTTGTGAATCAAGCTCTATATCAATATTTATTTTGAGCAAAAGTATTTCATGCTAAATGACTTAGGCAGCGGTACATGAAAACACTGATAGATGGGAGGTTGACTATATTAAATATTTGTTTAATGGTGCAGGGGAGACACCACAGGTGTGAATGGCTAGGAGGCAGGAACGTGAGCTGTGCTCCCGTCCTTGAAATCTAATGGGTATTTCAGGGCACACTTGAATCGGAGTGGGGGATATCCCTAGAGCTTGCTACAATGAGTAAACCCTATTTTCCAGGTGATATCAAATTCAGGGATAATGTTCCATGACGTGATCTCCTTGACAGGTAAATTGCCCGTTCAAGAGTAGGTAGGTTCATTATCCGCTAATTGGATGATACCAACTAACAGATACCAGTTATTGTTTCGATATAATTGCAAGTATCACAATTTGTGCTCCAAGTCAGTATTTTGAAACTCATTATTATAACTAGAGTCTACAGAGGAACTTCATTATAAATGTAATACCAGAATGTATCAGTTACACAGAACGCAAAATGGCTATTTGTATCTCTGGATAGCAGATTTAAGGTAAACTATTTCACATCATTGTTGAATCCCCTTTCTCTGTCTCTTCACCACTGTCTTTATATTTAAGTAGTGATTTTTATGTCAGCTGACACAGTTTTAAACTCTTCACCTGAGTTAATAGGTATATGTAAATTTAGGGCAGATAGTTATTGAAGAGAGAGCATGGTTTGCTTTTCTGGTGACATACTCTTTGATGGTGTATTTTGCCTTAATTGTTAATGTAATTAAATTCTCGTCAAACGGACTGACTTTGAGTTTCTTATCAATTTGTTGGTGGTTGACCATTGATTATCTCTTTATCTCATGATAGTATAAGACATCATCAATAGTAAAGTCACCAGCCATTTAAACTATCCTTCTCCTAAGGTTTAATTTCCTGTAGATACTCTTTTGCCTTTTATTCGGATGTAAAAAATCTCGTCTTTTCCTTGTATATTATTTTTAGTTTAGCCGGATTTAGTAGAAATGCTTGTGTGCCTTTGCCCTGAAAAAGATTAATCAGCTGCCTGAGCTGCCATCTTTTTTCCACAGTAGCATGACAGTAGTTGGGGTGAACAAAACATTCACACCCTGCACCCCTTTTCTGTCTATCTGGCCTTGCCAAGTCATATAGAGCCTGTCTAGATAGGACATTTGAGAAACATATCAATATTGCTCTAGGTCTTGTAGTGGATTGATTTGATCCTGCCTGATTCTTTAGCCAGAAAGGGAACCGATGGACACGTTGTATCTCCGGATCCCAAATCCATTGAGTCAGTTCCGGAAAAGCTTCTGTAAAATGTTTCACAACAAACTTCTGGGGGTCTGAGCCTTCAGCCCCTTCAGGCATGGCATGAATTCTTAAATTATTGCAGCGGAGGTGATTTTCCATGTCCTCAAGCTTCCATGAGATAGAGCTCTTTTGTGTCATCAGTGCATCCCTTGCCGCTTTCTGCACTGTCATCTCATCTTCGAGTGTGGAGATTCTATTTTTGTCTTCGGAAATCCTCTCTGCGATCTCCGAGCCTGATTTGTCCACCGGCCGGATTGAATTTTGCAATTTCTGACAAGCGTCTTGGGTTTTTTTTACTTTCAGCCTGACTTTCTTCTCTGTGCAACATCATTGTCTCGTATATAACTACCAGCGAAATATCACCTGAACGTTCTACTAAAGTACTCTGGTCTTGTCTAGGGCCCCCCTCCTAATACGAAACCCCAGAACTGACAGTGTTAACTAGCTCTGCTCCGGAGATTGTACAGAATAAGCGGGACTTCCAGGTACATGTGGTAAGGATGATATAGAGGGTAATGGTTTTTAATGAACTGTCCTGGAACCAGCGACCCTGCTATTCCTTCCAGGGCTCACCTCTTCCTGACATATGCTACTTGTAGAGCCGGGAGGGTCATCAGATACCAAGCTTTAAATTTATGCTTTAAGTTTATTCACCCATTGATAATGGTTTTTCTTTCTATCATCTTTATTAAATATGGCACAGTTTTGGGGGCTTGGTGAAATAGGAGGAGAGGGTGGACAGGTCTTATTACGAGGCTCTCCAATGCTGTTGACCATTGGGTCTATCAGCCTCCATGTGTGAGAGGGCAGGGTGGCTTCCGCTGGTAGAGGAGGCAATCAAGTGGAGGTGGGGTGTGTTTGGGCTTGGGGAGGGGGGCGGCTACCACGGGGTGGGGTAGGGAGGGTGAAAATTGCAAATAAGTCAATAGCTAGTGTAGAATTCATAAAAGGAAAGGTAACAATGTTATGGGAGACTGGGTGCGTCTGCAGCAGTGTAGAACCAGGTTAAAGATGGCTGCTCTATCCTCTCTATCTGTATGTGCGTTTAATGTGCGGGGACTTAATGAAAGGTGTAAATGGCAAAGAGTTGCTCAAGAAATTAGAAATATTTCCCCTGATGTGGTTTGTCTCCAAGAGACACATGTCCCATGGAATAAACATAATATATTAAAGGAGATGGGGTATGAGCTTTTGGTCTGTACATTACAAGGTACTACTACCAGAGGTGTGGCTATTCTCTCTAAGAATAATATACTAACAGTAATTAAAAGTTTAGCTGATAAGTATGGCTGTTGGGCTATGATCGAGTGTGTAGTTGCTAACGAGAAATTTACAATATGCTCCGTATATGGTTCTAATAATGATGAAACTCGGATTATTGAATACTTTAATATACAGAACTGGCTACTTGGGAGTCGCCCTTGATACTGGTGGGGGATTTTATTATCCAACTGGAGGAAATGACCCAGGGGTTGGTGGGAGATCAATATTATGGCAGGAAATCTAAGGTCTATAAGGCTTTAAAACAGCTTATCTGGGAACATGGTTTAGTTGATGTATGGCCAAGGTTGATACATCTAGATCCAGGATATACACATTATTCCTTCCCACATCAAAAGTTAGCCAGATAGCACTATTTTTTTGTCACCAAATCTTATTTAGTAGATGCATATATACAGATATATATTTTTCCCCGAATAACCTCCGATCATAACCCTATTCTTTTAAAACTTACCAGAGGATTAAAACAAGGGTGCGTGCTAGCCCAATTATTATTCAATTTATATACAGCGGACATGAAGAAGGCTTTGACTGGGGCTGCCTTGGCCACCCCAAAGATTGGTGGAAACAAAATTCTCTTCATGCAATATGCTGATGACTTGGTCCTCTTTGACCACACGAGAATGGGACTACAAAAGGTGTTGACGGCACTTGCCGCATATAACGACAAAAACAGGCTTGTAGCAAACCCAACCAAGTCAAAGGTGATTATTTTTGGTCATCACCCAAGGAAGAAAGCTTTAAAATGGAGGCTAGGCAATCTCCTTCTGGAAACCACGCAGTGGTATATCTATTTGGGCATTTGCTTTCAGGAATCAGGGCTTGCAAGTGCCCACCTCAAGTCAATCCAGGCCAAAGGTAAATCCATGACCTATGCCATTTGCAAGCTGCAAGCCTCCTTACATAGCCCGCCCACCATGGCCATTAATAGAGTTCTTAAAGCCAAGCTTATGCCGGCTCTCAATTATGTTCTACAGGCATTGCCAGGCAAACTGATCAATGAATTAGAAAAAATCCAGTGCAGAGCATATAAGAAAGTCTACCATCTTCCAAGGTGCACTAGAAACACCCTCATTCGCTTGGAGTTCTCACTCAACCGGCAAAATCTGGAAGAGCTGGCCGCCTTAAGTAAATATTACTTTTTAACAACGGCGGCTCAGGAGAACACATTAAAGGCAGTCATGAAGTGTATATTCAGAGAACCCGGGAACCCCTGGTCGGACACCCTTGAAGTGGCTAAAACCCACCTCAAACTTGCTATGGACTCATGGAACCCTGAACATGTCAAATTCTTTGCCATCAAGAACGCGATTAAAAAACAAGTGCGGGCTCGGTCACGGGAACTGGACCTGGAGTCTCTGAGAAGAAAAGACTTGCATAAGACCCTGCGTTACCCGCAAACCCTGCACACTCCCAAACATCACCTTACGCAGGCTGTGGGCCGTGCTGCCCTTCATAAGATTTTGGCCTACAGACTACATCCACTGCCCCTCAAAGAACTATATTCCTGCGGCAAGGCCAGCTCAGGAGTCCGGGAATGCAGGCTCTGCAGGTACAAACGTGAGTCTCTGGCCCATCTCCTCTTCTGCTGCCCGGCCCTCCACCCGGCCCGTAGTCTTTACCTTAGGCCATTACTAAGACAATCGGGGTTACGCTCTGCAGAGGAGGGGATCACTCATCTTTATACACTGTCCACGGTAAAGCATATGGCAGCCTTTGGAAAGTTTATCTTTCAAGCACGGGCAAAGTTGACGGCTTCCACAAGCCGCTCTCTAGAGCCACCCGCCGGTCAATGATCCTTTTCCCCAGCTCGTTTAGCACCTATGGAGCAATCAGATAAACTGAACTATTGCAATTTTCTTGGTTTTTAACTTTTGTAATGTTGTTACTTTTGTATTCTGGTTTTATGTAATGGTTTTTAGTAACCAAACAAATAAAATTCATTCATTCATTCTATTCTTTTAAAACTTACCATGCATGGCCTGTGATGTTCTCGAGCGACATTTTGCTTTGATAGGAATCTATTATCAAATGAGGAATTTATTCATCATATACGACAATGGTTAATTCAATTTATGGCCATAAATCGGAATTCTAGTAAATGTGGTATGGCTGTGAAAGCAGGGCTTAGGGGAGAGATATTGAGCTTCGGGCTACATGTTCAAAACAACTCACGCATTGTTTACTGGGTTTATATGAAAATCTGCAACATGTGGAATATGCCTATTAGAGGCAGTCCAGGCGAAACTAGACACTACTCAGGCACAGACGGAAATTGCGTGCCGTAAAGCCAGGATAATTGAGGAGTGTGCTGGAGACAAAGCAAAGAAATATCATTCTCTTCAGGAAAGAGTGCTATGAGTTTGGGGAGGTAACTGGTAGATGTTTGTCCAAGAAAATTAGATGCAAGGAGGTTAAAAACACTATCACGGCAATTGAAGACAATACAGGTAAAATAGTTGAAACCCCAGAGGAGGTCATGGAGGTATTTCGGGCTATATTCTGAGAATACTAATAACCATGAGAGACAGAAGAGCTCTATAAGGATCCCCACAGGAAAAGGTTAAATGAAGAGGCTCAGAGCTCTAGAGGCACAGATTACTTTAGAAGAGCTTGTTGAAGATGTGGGTTCATTAGCAACAGAGAAGGCTTCTGAACTCGATAGGCTCCTGCTGGATATATATAAAATCTTGTTAGCAGAGATACAATCAGATATGCTGACAGTATTCCAGGAAGCACAGAAGAGGGATGCCCTTCATCATGAGATGCAGCCAGTATCATCATTTTCCTAAAAAAAGATAAACAACCCACTTTACCCGGGTCATTCAGACCAATTTCACTATTAAATTGCGATGGGAAGATCTATGCAAAAATACTGACCACATGACTCTCTCGAGGGATTACAACCTTAGTCTCAGTCCACCAGCATGGATTTATACCAGGGACAGGCACGGTCAACCATATAGGCAGAGTTACTGAATTGCTAGACTCTGCCAATGTACGGAAAGTGTCATGTGGTGTGATTTTATTGGAAGCAGAAAAAGTGTTTGACCGTGTCTCCTGGGAATTCTTATGGACAACAATGCAGTAGCCAGGCTTCAGACCTGGTTTTATACAGGCATGTATAGATCTCCAGTGGCTCGGGTCTGTGCACTGGAGGGGGAATCAAAACCCGTACCTCTATCAAGGGGTACCTGATAGGGTTGTCCCTGCTCCCCTCTGTTATTTGCTTTGTATAGCAACCCATTCCTGAATCTGTTGGAATACTGCTTAAACACATCTCTACCGAGTCCGGGGCAGGAACAGGTTGATATATTAGCATATGCAGATAATATAGCGTTAGTTTTGCCAGATCCAGCCATGACTATCGTAGAGACAGAACAACTAGCATCAATATATGGGAGGAGCTCAGGCTATTAGCTAAACCTGTCTAAAACACAGGTCATATGTACAGATCAAGGATCTTTTAATTATCCTAGAGTCACAAAGGAGGCAATGTATTAATGTATCTGGTGGTGCATCTACTTGCATGCCTGGATACGATGGTTCTGTCCAATTGGGGCCCCATGCTACACAAGATCAAAAAGGAATTAGACAGAATGGAAGGCCTACATTTATCAATGCTGGGAAGATGTAATGTTTTAAAAATTAATGTTTTGCCAAGGGTCCTATATTTTTTTAGGGCGGTCCCATTAGAGCGTGCAGGGAAACAAATCCAGAAATTGCAATCTATTTGTAGTAGTTTTTTGTGGGCCCAGGGCAAACCCCTCAGAGGTATTAAATTCATGACTCTTCCAAGATCACAAGGGGGCTGGGCAGTTCCCAACTTCCAGCTCTATTACTGGGCATGTATGCTACAACACATGGGAATCTTATTAGTTGGGGAAGGCGAGGATAGTGCTGATGAAATCCCGCATATTTTTCATATAGTATTGGGCCCTAAAATGGAGAGGGTTTTTTTAAGATACTGGAGCCCAGTTATTACAAAAGGACCCGTTTTAAGGTGGTCCAGGCAGCCCACAAGGCTTGGCTCCAGATTCGGACATATCCACAGATTGGCAGGGTCAAATTCTATACTCCCACTGATGCTTCAACTCTACTCTCCTCATTTTTTTCTGATGCTATTATGCACAGATGGAGAAGCAAGGGTATTCAGACTTTAAGTGACTTAGTAGACAATAGTGGTGTTAGGGCATACTCATCATTAATGCTTAAATACGATCTTCCTAAGCTGTTTTTTTTAAATACCTGCAGTTTCGTGATTATTTTCTAAAAAGAGGGGATATTCCTCGCTTGGCACAGAAAAACAGCCTGGGAAGTGAGGGGCCAGGGAAGGATTGGTAACCTATATCAAACACTTACTGATATACAAAATGCTGATCTAGAGGTACAGAATGCTAAATGGAACACCAGGCTATCTCTTAAAGGAAATATTTTACAAGAGTCTATCGTATTAGCTGATAACTCTTAATCTCCTCCAGTCTTAAAACACAACAATATAAGACTATGTTTCATCTACATTATGCCCCTGCAAAAATGTGCACGTTGGGGTGTCTTAAATGAAGATAAATATACTCGGTGTGGGATGGATCAGGCAGATATAGTCCATATGTTCTCAACATGTCCAGATCTGAAACAATTTATTAATAAGATGAGACCTTTTTGACGGAAGTTACAGGGGTACAGGTTGTTATAACCCCTACAGTTATGCTGCTGGGAGTTTTAGATGATGGTGTGTCATCACAGGAAATGTATGCATTTAGATATTTCATTTCCATTGCGGTTGCAGTGGCCTGATTATGCAAAGCATCATTATGGCAGCAGAAAGAACCCCCTACCTTCGAAATGTGGAGAGGAAGGTTATTTGCTATATTGAAAATTGAAACTAGTTTATTTGCGCTTAAAGGGCTACAGAAACTGAGACTGGGAGTGAAGATCTCGGGGGTTCTTATAGATCATCTAATACCATTAACAGGTTAAAGATAATCTCCATGATGCTGTTATGTGATACTACTAACATATCTATTTACCGTCTGTAACAATTTCTATGTTCTCAATTTCAATAGTGATTGGAGGAAGTATCTGATCCTACTGTGATATTGATTTTTTTAATGATTGTATTGATCAAACTGGTTTATGTTCTTCTTTCCTGTTTTTTTGTATATGTAGTTCGTTTTCTGTAAATGGCCAATGGCTAAATAAAAAAAAGTATAAGACATAATCTACTGTTTTATTGTTGCACACTTATTCATTCTGGCAACTGTGCATACATTCTCATTCTGAAGCTAGTATTGTATTTCCTTATAGCTTCACATATCTCTTTCTCTGGGTAAACAAATTGTCCAAGCATCCATGTGTTTTGATTTTAAGCCTCGTTGTGTGGAGGTCCATGCGTACCTCAATTGTACCATGGTTGACAACATATTTTTACCAATTTTTGTCACTATTGTTTTGCTTGTCAAAGCGTTTCTGAGTAAGAAATTAAATACTTGTGAGTCTGATTTAGATACTCCGAGCAAAAATTTTAATGACGAATTGTAGGGTTTATCAGCTGAGATGAATGTGTGGCTTAGATTCTATTTAGGCTCTTCTCAGGTTCCTCTATTTTTTTAGCATCTGTTGTCTTGAAAACCAAGCCTCAATCCAGTAGTAGATCTGTTACAGAACTAAAGATATAGATACCTATACAGTGGCAATTAACTACGCCTTGTGAATGTTTATTGATTAATGAAAGAGCCTTAACATAAGTGAATACACATTACTCAGATGGAGTCCACGCTCCTTAATTATCCTTTTAACAATTACGCATTTGTTTTCAATGTAAATCGAAGTCTGACCTGGCAAAACGTTTACTTTTTGTCGAAAATATACAGTGCTTCTGATCGTCTGCAGAAATATCCATTGTTGGATGCAGCCAACATTTTCTACTTCAGTTTTGCTTCTCTTTTTGCTTTGCTGGCATGGTTTTTGGCGATGGGATTTAGCCTCCCCTTGATCAAATATTATAGTTTGTTTAAGTTTGAAGGCAACAATACAATCTAGTGGTATGGGTTATTGTGTTTTTATCCAGGAGCCTAAATCGATATTCCTATTTTATGCCCTTGTCCGGTTATAATCAATAATATCCATACAATGGCATAATAATCATATCCATATTCATTCGGAGCACATGCTGTCACATTAAGCAAGGCTACTTCCCCGGCCCCCTAGAAAGCACAACGAGTTCTCTAAACAAATCCAAACCTCCAGCAACCTGGGAAATCCCCCTTGCTTTTGTTTTGATTTCATCCTAGAACTCCTGTAAAGCACTGTAAGAACGGCCAGTTCTTAGTGACATCTTTATTGACTTCTTATGTCCAACCTTACGTCAAACCCGGCACCTTTCAGGTATAAATATACCAACGTTGCCTTAAGCAAACACACAGTGGTGATTTGGAGCAGAGCAGCTAACTACTTGCCCGAGAGCCCAGCTGATGCAAGAGCCCACGGACGCTGCCCCTCCTCTTTGACACACTGAGAGAGACGCTGTCTTTTCTCCTGCCGAGAAATCCAGCTCCGGTGCTTCCAGATACTTTCGCGGGTTACTGGGATATCGAGTTCTGAGAGAGAGAGATACCAGACCTCCTGCTTTCTAATACCCAGGTACGGAGCTGACTAAAACCTTAGAGAGAATTCTTGATCCAGATTCTTGGCAAAACCAACTTACCTTAAACTGCTACTTACTTACTCCTTCCCACGTATTAGGCTTAGGTCAGGTACACCGGGGTAGGCATATTTAGAAGCACCAGTTGAGTACGTTAGTCAATGTATATAAGTATGTATATATTTTATCTATTTTAAAGTATCTTATGGCTAAGAAACCATATCAATGCTTTTACAGTATTATTTCTTAATCCTCCTTTTACTGTACGCACTTTACTTTACTATGAGTATTGCAATTGTGGCAATTCATTTCTCTTTTATGAGGAAGAAGACTGCTCAATAAATAACACCTTTTATTGAAAACGCCCGTCTCTCTTTTCTCTGCACTCTGGTGAAACTAAGTACGCACATTTGACTGAGTGAAATAGCTGTCTATTGTTTTCACACGACTCTAGAGATACACTCTTATTCTGAGGGAGCAAAGTTGTCATGTTTTATGGTTGTCAGAAGCTAATCCCTTCTTGTCTATCCAGGAAGGTTAAACTCCTCCTCGTTTAGTCAAGAAAGTTTCTAGTGACCTCTGAGCTAGCTGGCACAAACGTAAGTCTAATATAGTCAGTAGAGACCTAGTTGAACTCAGTCCTACGTCTACACTGCTCAATCAGCGGGGCAGAGGGTCGCGGTCAGTGAGGCAGGCTCTGCGAGCAGTAGTGAGGCGAGGAGCACACGCAGCAGCTGGTGGCCGTGCGGCGCGGGGGTGTCCTGAGGCAGGTCACCTCTACTGCTGAATATATTATTCCAATGCGCAGAGTCTATTGGGACTATAGGAAATACACTACATGGCGCCCAACATTTGGTAAGGCGATAAATCTAACGCAAGACGTTAGAGTAACTCAGTCGTGCTTTTTCACACAGACCCCTTTTTCCCGTAAATACTCCAAAAGACGTCTGGAGTGGGTAAAAGGTTAAAATCCGCCAGAACTTAGTAGAAAGAGATTTCTATGTATAGTTTTTGGTATAGTCAACGTTGAAGGATACAGTGTTCCAAAATATTGTGCACCTAATCTTTGTTTCCTTGAAACTTGATCTGCAAACAAAAACCTTTCTGCCAGTAAAATGACGGAAAGTGAAGAAGAAAGGGAGGCAGCTAGAATAGCAGCTCAACTCCTAGCGGATGACACAAGTCTCCAAGAAAATGACCCGAGTGCTATACTCATTCCGGTTAACATAAGAAAAACTATAACTCTTAAACTTATAGAAAACGGACTAACACCAAGAGGTGGAATAGTCGTATTCGTAATTGAGGCCCATGAATATCGGCAGACAGAGGTATTCTATTCATTAATAAACTTTCCAGCAGCAAACGCTGTCACACACGACTTCCACTATTACAAAATAGAGGAACCTACGGATGAGTACACCCCTTTCGAAGAGGTGAAAATCCCATTAAAATACCAAGAGCACCTGCTATGGTTTAAAGGTGCCCTAAAACATAATAATCACATCACCAGGCTCGGTCCACTAGGTAGACCAGGAGCAACGTGGCTGGTTCTAGCCAGCTACACACCACATCCCGACATCGAAAAAAATGTCAATACCAGAACTTTTAGCACAGCTAAAACAACTGATTAAAATACATAGACAATTAGTCCAATATGTAATGCAGACTTCAACAGTCCAACCAGCTATTAACATTCCACAGCTGACCCCTCATCAGGGGAACACAAACAAAATTACACCACAGAACATACAATCATGTCTGGGTAAAGTACCCGCAAAACGGGAACAAATTCCATTCTGGTTAGCACAAAAAATCACTCAAATAGAGGCAGTATTTCCGGATACTACCCCTACTGAGAAACACAGAATTCTGACTATCTGCCTTCCAATGGGGATCGCACCACATGTGGAGGACTGTGACACTTGGGGCACAGTCTTTGCTTCCATTTACACAAAAACACATGGTTTTCCGTCTATGGCGATAATACCAGATGTGCTAAAACAAATTCAAAATGAATACGGTCCAGAACCTGCTTTAACTCTGGGTATGAAATTACTAAAAGATTTCAAGCAGGTCTCGGCTATATTATTAGCCAACATAAAAGGAGAAGCAGCATCTGTGGCGATCCGCCAGAAATTGAAAGAAACAGATATAGCAGACCAACCAATTGAACTTGCCAGAATAATGAAAAATCCTATGAAGAACTAGGAAGAGATAGTTTGGGTGGGAAACCAGTAAAGCCCCAACTAACTGAAAATCCTGAAAAGATAGTTATTAAAAATAATCTAAACACTCCAAAAAAGAGCTGGGATGGAAATAAACAATCCACTCCCAAAGAAATAGATTCCAGTCCAGAGGTAGGTCTCCTCGGCGGAAAGAAAGATCTCCGGACCAAGGACACAAGTCTCCCCAGAGGGAGCCCTCTGAGAAAAGATATAACCTTAGAAATAGGGATAATCTAAAGAAACCTGATAGATATCAAGATCTTGATACACGTCCCTCTCGATCATTTCAGACTTCCTCGCAGAAATCGGAAAGAAGAGGACGGTCAGAACACAGGGAAGAGCACGTCAAGTCCAAAGACAAGGAACCTGCTCATCAAAGTAATAAATTACAATTTCCAAGAAAGAAGGTAGCCAGCATTAAAATAGTTAAACATGCCGAGGATACTGAGGACACAACTGAAAAACGGAGAGTGGGCCCAGACAATGCTAGACATCGCAGCAGAAGTTACAATAGCTCGCAAGATCCGGATGAATCATCTGGAGACAGTGGACACGAATGAATACATTCAGGTGGAAACTGCAGATACCAGAGTTAGCAAACCTCATAAAATATACGAGATAATATTACGTATAGAGGGAGATAAGACTAGGAAAGTAAGGGGTCTATTTTGGGATAACCTTTCCAAAGGCTATGACATCCTTTTAGCTGAGAAAGACTGGCCACCAGAGTTTGTCAGGGAGTGCCCTCATGGCGTAGAAATGATTATGCCTGCCTTCTCAAATCATATTCCAATTAATAAAAAATATACATATGCAAGAAAATGGGCGGTGGCCCAAGCTCCTGCATTATATAAAAATAATGTAGGATGGGATGAGGACTCTCCTCCTCACAAAATCCAGTTAAAATGTCAACCAACTGCACAAAGGCAGTACCCAATTAAGCAAGAAGCTAAAAAGAAAGTCAGGGAGATCTTAGATCAACTTGAATACCAGGGGGTGATTGAAACATGCACCTCACAAATGAACAATCCTTTGTTTCCTGTCTCCAAGCCAGACGATTCATATCGTCTAGTATTGGACTACAGACACCTTAACTCATGCTACAAGACATTTGCAGTACAAAACTCACACAGTGCAGCACTAATGAATAACATCGTGCGCAAAAAATACAAAACGACATTAGACATCTCTAGTGGATTCTTTTGTCAAACCATTGCACCTGAAAGCAGGCATTTGACCGCTTTCTCAATAATGGGGTCGCAGAAAATTTCTGTCGACTCCCACAGGGATGCAAGAATAGCCCAGGATTATTCTCAGCAAGGGTAACAGAGTTACTACAAATGTATGATGATGAGGCATTATCCTATGTCGATGACATCTATCTCACGGATGACGACTTGGATACTCACTTGAAAAGAGTGAACACCATAATACTTGGGTTCGCAGCAGAGGGTTACAAATTCAACTTTAAAAAGTCACGAATTGCCCATCTAACAGTCCTGTTTTTAGGTTATGAATTATCAAGTGAAGGCAAAAGCCTAGCACACAATTTCTTAGAGAAATGTGCTGTACTCCAAGCACCAGAAACGCTGAAGAACTTACAATCAATACTAGGTTTCCTGAATTTCGGAAGAACTTACATTCTAAATTACGCAGAGAGGGTTAAACCTCTCTATGAATTAATAAAACCTGATTTTAAACCAATCAATTGGACTCAAATACACACAGAAATTTTGAGATCATTGCAAACAGACATGTTAGCTAAAACAAAATTGCAAACTTGCGATAACACACGCAACCTTGTAATCCAAGTCATCCCAGGAAGATGCGGATTCACGTACCTAACCTCTAATGAGGGAGAAAAGGTACCAATAGCTTACAAATCACACTTGTACACACAAGCTGAAATAAAATTCAGTTCTACTGAAAAAATTCTAACTGCGGTTCAGGCTGCTGTAGCAAAAGAAAGAGCCCTAGCACAAGGTAAACGAATAATAATCGTTACACCAATACCAGCCCTAGAAGCGGTAACGAAAGCAAGCATTCCAAATGCTAAGGCACTACATCCGAGATGGATACAATGGGTTAATTCTCTTTCTGCAACAGACTTAGTATATGAATTTGATCCTTAAAAACACAAGAATTTCTACAATATGAATATGAATGCCGACCGAAATCCTGCCTCTAGAACACTACGGCTGTATAATATATACAGACGGATCAGCACAACCCGCAGTTGGGGGTAAACAAGCTTACAGTGCTGCGTGCGCGATTGGTAAAGGTCGTTGGCGCGAAGGAAAATTTAGACCACTGGTCACTAAAACTCAATCTCTAGGAGATTGTACAGCTCAGCGAGCTGAACTACTAGCATTTAAGATGGCGCTTGAAAATACCGATCGCGAATTCCCCACTCTAATAGTGTGCGATTCATATTACTGCGTTCAGTCTTATAATGAATACTTGCAGAACTGGGTTCAAAATGGTTTCAAAGATGCAAAAGGTGGCACAATCAAGCATAAAACGCTTTGGGAACAAGTAGTTCTTTTACAGAAAGAACTACAAAAGTCTCACGTGATACATACACTGAGTCATCAACGTAATGGCGTTCACTTTGCGGGGAACTCATTGGCTGATGAGGCCGCGAAGGCAGCTGTGCAAACGGCTTCCGTAGCTGCTATCACCCAGTCAAAAACAAAAATAGACAGCGATATAATGCAAGCTGTCAGTGCTACGGTAAAAGATGATATAAAATCACTCCCGAAAGGCTTTCCAGTAAAGTACTCATACATAACTGATGCGAATAATGTTCCATTTGCTCAAATCCCTGGAGTGGGGGATAGGGCAATTCCAAACATGGGACACAGGTTAGGACTAATTACAGCGGCACACGAAGGACTGGCTTCTGCACACGCTGGTGTTTCAAATCAAATCAAATTTCTTTATTTCGGCAGAAAATGCCATAAAAGAGTCAAGCACAAAACATTACAATTTTAAAACATTTCTAAACAGTTATACATGTACATATTTCCTAAAAAAAAAAAAAAAAATTTTTTAGCACATCCTTTAGAATATACCAAATAACCCCCATTTTTAGGTGATCATCTGCTGGTTCAATTATGGGAATATACATCAATCATTTATAACTGTTGTCCCTTTTTTTCCTTAAAAAAAATATTGAATGTAAAAATCGGCTAACACTAAATATTATTACTTGGTTAGAGTTCGTTTTAATTATTCTTAACGCCTGGTTACATGAGTTTAAACCTAACAGTAAGCATAGTGGTTTTATCCATCTTTTTCTGGGTATTGAATAAGCAGGACAGATAAAGAACATGTGAGCCTCGGTTTCAAGATGTTTACATTCACACATGGTACATAAATCATCAGCTTCCAAGGAAGGATCAGTTGTCCTCCTAGACCATGTTGCTAATGTGCTTTTAATAAGCATATTGCCATACCTAAATTTTAGGAAAAGGGTCTTGGCTAGGGGTGGTTCTATCTCATCGAGAAAAGTCTCGAAGAGAGGCTCATCCTTAAAGCTCAAAAATTTTGTTACCAGAGTTCCAACAACCGAAGCATTTGTTGCCCTGCTCACCATGCAACTCCAGAATGCCCTTTTTAGAATTAGTTTTGCATTGGGCGGTAGAAGTTCTGGATTTTCCCAGAAATGGATTAGACCTATTTCAGTGAGCCAAATCTTGACATGCTTTATCCATGGGATAGTTAAAGAGTTACCATATTCCATGATTTCTTTTAACCCATCCCTGTAGTCCTGTAGTTCGGGCACTCTCCATAATCTTACCCATAACATCAACTGGCGGATTATGGTATAGTGGTCGGTTCTTTTGATGTTCAAGTCCAATTCAAGAGGGACTAGAGGAGTACCTCTTGGGACTCTTACCAGGCTCCTCATAAAATGATTGTCCAGAAGACGAAAGGAGTCTTTCGACCCTGGCCCCCAGATTTCTGCGCCATAAAGCGCTGACGGTTGAACCTTGAATTTGAACAATTCAACTACTGGGGACACCGCTTTGCTAGTGCTCAAACTCTGTTTTTTGAGGATTGGCTTAACATTCTGAATGAATGCTAGCTTACTTTTTTCCCTTTGGGCTTTCCAGGTAAACTTTGAATCTAGAGTAACACCCAGGTACGTAAAGTGAGAGACCGATTCTAGTTTAATTCCGTCCAAAATTAAACATCCTTTAGCTGTTTTTTGTGGATTAAGGGACATACATTTGGTCTTGGTCCCGTTTATCTCCAAGCCTTTCTTCCTACAATAGTTACTAAATGAATTAAGTAAAGCTTGGAGACCTCTTTTTGTTTGGGAAATCAAAATAGTGTCGTCAGCAAACAACAATGATGTCACCCTTTCGCCATTCAGTTTAGGTGAGTCATTTATGCATCCTTCTAAAAATTTTGGAATGTCGTTCACAAAAAGTGAAAAGAGTGTGGGGGCCAAAACACAGCCTTGGCGGACTCCGCGCTCGATAGGGATTTTTTGGGTTAATTCCCCATTTGGGCCCCATCGAATT
Organism: Lissotriton helveticus; assembly: GCF_964261635.1. Lineage (NCBI taxonomy): Eukaryota > Metazoa > Chordata > Amphibia > Caudata > Salamandridae > Lissotriton > Lissotriton helveticus. The sequence goes on along the minus strand of NC_136059.1, from coordinate 914,219,594 downwards.
TTCGCGAAGTTTCTTTCGTGTAGTTCTTTTATCTGAACCAAGAGGCTATTTGGCAATCCTACATCATACAATGTTTTCCATAGAAGATTGCGAGGCACTAAATCGAACGCTGCTCTCAAATCAACGAAAGCAACGTATAGATGACCCTTTTTGATGTGAACATATTTCCAGTAGAGACAGCAGAATCTAAATATCTGGTCAATTGTGCTTACTTTACTACGGAACCCAGCTTGAAATTTCGTTAAAATTGTGTTCACGTCCATCCAGTCACTGACACGAGTTAATATGTGCCGTGAATACATTTTCTGGAGGATGTCCAGCAAGCTGATTGGCCGGTAGTTGGAGGGGTTCATCCGGTCCCCTTTCTTGTAAATTAAAACAATTTCTGCCCCGCGCCAACTTTCCGGGAAATCTAAGCAAAGGGATAATATATTACACAAGTAATTTATATACGGTGCCCAGGTTGTTATGTCATGTTTATAAAGATCACCAGGGATCTTGTCCAGGCCTGGTGCTTTACCTAACTTTACTAATTTAATAGCCGACTCTGTTTCGGCTATTGTAAAACCCATACACTCTGTGGGGTATTCGAAACATGGAGCATCCACATCTATTCCGCTGCCCTCATATTTTTTGTATAGGTTGGTAAAGTGGTTAACCCACGTTAATTCGTCCAAGTGGACGTCTTTAACCACTCTCCCTACGTGGTTCCTATTGGCAACCAACCTCCAGAAACCAACATTGTCATTGTTTTTAACAGCCAACAGCATATCGGCCCATAATTCTTCTTCCCATGCTTTTTTAGAGGCCTTTTGTACTTGCTTATAATTATTCCTAGCAATTTTTATCTCAGGTAAAATATTTGATTTTATAGCTAAAATGAGAACTTTTTTGGATTCCCTGCAGATTCTGTCATACCATGGTTTGCTATGGGACAGATTCTGTATTTTTTGTTGGTTTTTTTTGGGCATTTTAGTTACAAGCATTTTTAGTTCATTAAAAAAAAATTTGTGCAAGAACATAAAATGAGTGGGATTACCTTCTATATCATTGGGAGCCTGCAAATGAATCGAAAGACTCTGCAAGGAGTATATATATCTGCGCCAGAATCTTGCCATGGTCCAATATGAATGGCCATTTGAGGGCTCGTCTATTGTTGCTGACATGTATTTCCGTGTTAGCAACATTATCTGCTAGCAAAGTACCCACATCACCCTGCAATAATGATACTTCTATTAATAGACTTAGTGGAAAGTGATCACTTTCTGTTCTATCCTTGACCTCGAAGTCCTGGATGTGGTGCCATGTAGAAATAGAGACAATTACAAAATCAAGATTACTCCTGTAATTGTTTCTACTGAAGGTTGGTTTTTTCAGGATATCAGACGAAAAACGTCCATTACAGGCCCTGAGAGAATAAGCCGCACATATATTTGTTATCTGGACTGCCAAAGTTGAACATTTAATCAGTTTGGCATTCTCTAGTGCGGGGATTTTGTTTACATTATCCTCGTCTTCAAAAATGTCACTAAGTCCCAGGACTGGTTCATAATTACAATTTAGATCACCCGCCAAAATGACATGATCATCTTTACTATCTAACCCACTTAGGAAAATGTCTAATTTGGCTAGTGTTGGCGAAGCTTTTGATATAGGTGATGGTCTATTATAAACATTTATTAAATATAATTTTTTCCCTTCACGTGTAATGATCTTAAGCACTAGTATGTCTGGTGAGTTTGCATTGACCACCTCAATTTGAACCTTTAAATCGACTTTCACCCAAGTTAGGAGACCCCCCGACGGCCTTCCGCTCCTAGATGGGGTGGCGCCTATTCCAAATGTTTTATACCCTATTCTATGGGTTGTTACCACTGCCCAAGTTTCTTGTAACAAGCAAAAATCATTAGTATCAACAAATCCTGCCCATTCTGGATCCCTCAGATGTTTTGAGACACCAGCTATGTTCCAGGAGATCAGCCTTATGGGCTCTAGCACATCGGCCGAGATCGTGGGTTGCCCCACCAGAGTTGTCTCCTCGGACATTGGTTGGCGTCTCAGCATTCCTTCTTCCACAGCACCCAGTACATCATGTCCCATTCCGTCCTCCACCCCAACATTTCCATCCCTCAGAGATACATTTAATATGGGTCTGAGCAAAACGTTCAAACAACCCAAAGCAACCCCAGTATCTATATCTTGGGGATTTCCCATGGAGCTCAAATCATCCAACTCCCTTGTAGGATGTACTACATTTAACTTCCGTTCAAGACGGCCATCCCTGAGTATACTTGTGGAGACTTGGAGATCGACATTACACCCAACAAGTTGCTGGATGTTATTGCTCGAGCTCAAGGCTGGTGTATCCACAACTACAGCCGGGTTGGTAAGTATTGCTGTTGTTAAACAGTTAGCCCCTACGCTCACCAACCCTTCAATTCCAACCTCTTTACCGTCTACTCTGGTGAGATTAATACCTCTTCCTTAATTCCCTCTGCTCATAGAGCGTCAATCACACTCATCTAGACCGTTAAAAATATCATATTTGTTGGTAGTCTCCAGGGGCGTAAATGGGTGTAGATAGTCCATTCTCCTGTTGGAGGAAAGAGTAGGCCTTGTAGGTACTTGGTTCCAGCCATAAGGGTCTGGAGCCAACAGAGGGTACGATGGGTAAGGGTTCATTCTAACATCATGTGCGGTCGAGGGACGAGCTTGTGTATGCATGGGTTGAGAAGGATGGTACTGAGATGGAAAAACCGCTGGTCTAGGATAGAAGTAAGTTAGTGGTCGGGGAATAATATTGGTGTTATTGCCTGCATGCCAGTTTAATATAAAATGGACTGCATTGGGGTCCCTAAAATTCACCACCACTACATCGCCCCTAGTGTCCTTGTGTTTACCACCCAACCAGTATGTTCGGCGAACATTTATGATGTCTCCATCTATACCACTTGAAAGTGGGCGGTTTAGCCTAAGCCAATGAATGATCTTATTTTTTAATTGGGCATAGCCTTCCCGCTTATTTTCCTCTAATACGGGGACCCCTGTTAGGACAACTACAAAGGGAACTGCTTCCGGGGGTAGTTCTAGTATTGGGACCCTATGTGATCTTCCCTGCTTATGCCTTAGGCCCTCGGTTTCCTGTGGTGGTTTTTTCGGTAATGTTCCTCCTATTCCGATTGATGGTTTACAGGCTATTGTGGCCAGAGTCTGGGCAGGTTGTGACTTTGGCAGGGTTGGTGGAAATCTCCCTCCTTTATTGTCAGCAGTATTCATTGTAGTTGGGGCCTTAGATGATACAGAACTAGGGGGAGGGGTAGTAGATTGGACAGGCAATGGGTTGGTTTGAGTAACCATATTTTGAACTAATAAAGTGGAAGCGTCCCTCTTCCCCAGTTCCTTTTCCAAATTCCCAAGTCGTTCTTCGACCTTGTCCAATCTCCCTAAAATTGCTAAAGAATAGTTTTTTATTAGAATTTCAATACTTTCTAAAGTTACAGGAGTTTGGACTGTTTGGGATGTGATGGTATCTGGGCAGATAGGAATATAGGAGTCCCCCTTAGATTGAGGAACGACCAACGGTTGGGACGTTGGATTTAAGGACTGTGATGCACCTATTACAACCTTATCACACCCAGAAATAGTTTTTGTCTTTTTACCAAAATCTTAATGACTTAGTTTTGGTTGTAAGAGTTCCCCCCTTTTCAGCCTTTTTTTTTGTCGGGGGTGGGTCATAATTTCTAGCTAGCGGAATATTGGCTTTTGCCTTGTTCCGAAGGCTAATGCAAGGTGGAGGTGCGGGGGTAATCTGGGCCTTCGTTGTTAAGGGCGTACTTGTACAATGTGTGGGGGAAAGGACGATTAGATCTGGTTTGGGAGAGGTGACAGGAGTAGGTATACAGTCTCTAAATACTAAAGGCAAGTCATCCGTTTGTGATAGTCTTTCGTTGCCTTTCGTGCTCCCTCGGTCCATGAGGACAACGGGAACAGGTGACTGCGATACCGGCCTTATTTTCATACTTTCTACAGAACGACGGCGTTCTGCTCGTCGTTCTGCTAAACTAGTATCCCTCGGGTCGTCCCCCACTGATTTAGTGAAATAATTATCCAAGGTGCCATTGGTCGTCCCCCCTGTCTTATCAAGCATATCTATATCCGCACTTAAGGATAAAAGTGACATTAATAATAAACAGCCAACAATGGTAAGATACGCAGGGTAAGTTTGATTACAACTTACGCAAAAGGGAACAAATATTCATAGGGATATGCCCAGTCCAGTCTCTTCAGGCCTCTGAGGGCCACAGAGGGCCCGCCCTTTGCCCGGGCTTAGCCCCGGGCGCTCCCGCGCGCTACCGCGCAGCGGGGACCTCCAACTCTGATATAGAGCTAGGGGCGGGGGCGTTGCCGGCAGGGAGAGCAGCCACAGGTGTGACAAGCAGGGACTCCTGGGATATTGAGTCCCTGCAGCACTGCTCGCAGCCCTGCCGGTGCCTAGAGTCGATGTTACTCACTCAGTCCTCGTAACCCCAGAGTCCAGGTAGGCGCAGCGGGACCCGCGGAGCGGGTCCGGCAAGGCGTGGGTACAAAAGTCTTGGTAAAATGTGGCTCCCAGCGGCAAGAGTCAGTCGCAAAGTGATTCCCACAGCACAATTCCACCAGCGCAGTAAAGAAGGGGCGGAGGCGTTGCCGGCAGGGAGAGCAGCCACAGGTGTGACAAGCAGGGACTCCTGGGATATTGAGTCCCTGCAGTACTGCTCGCAGCCCTGCCGGTGCCTAGAGTCGATGTTACTCACTCAGTCCTCGCAACCCCAGAGTCCAGGAAGGCGCAGCAGGACCCGCGGAGCGGGTCCGGCAAGGCGTGGGTACAAAAGTCTTGGTAAAATGCGGCTCCCAGCGGCAAGAGTCAGTCGCAAAGTGATTCCCACAGCACAATTCCACCAGCGCAGTAAAGAAGGGGCGGGGGCGTTGCCGGCAGGGAGAGCAGCCACAGGTGGGACAAGCAGGGACTCCTGGGATATTGAGTCCCTGCAGTACTGCTCGCAGCGCTGCCGGTGCCTAGAGTCGATGTTACTCACTCAGTCCTCGCAACCCCAGAGTCCAGGAAGGCGCAGCGGGACCCGCGGAGCGGGTCCGGCAAGGCGTGGGTACAAAAGTCTTGGTAAAATGCAGCTCCCAGCGGCAAGAGTCAGTCGCAAAGTGATTCCCACAGCACAATTCCACCAGCGCAGTAAAGAAGGGGCGGGGGCGTTGCCGGCAGGGAGAGCAGCCACAGGTGTGACAAGCAGGGACTCCTGGGATATTGAGTCCCTGCAGTACTGCTCGCAGCCCTGCCGGTGCCTAGAATCGATGTTACTCACTCAGTCCTCGCAACCCCAGAGTCCAGGAAGGCGCAGCTGGACCCGCGGAGCGGGTCCGGCAAGGCGTGGGTACAAAAGTCTTGGTAAAATGCGGCTCCCAGCGGCAAGAGTCAGTCGCAAAGTGATTCCGCCACAATATCGTTACTAAAACAGAGATATTGGTGACCGCGCATGAGAAAACAAACTAGGAACTATGTTCTAGAATGTGAAATATGCCAAAGAATGAAAGTATCAACAGTGAAACGACCAGCACAGACGCCCCTTCTAATCTCGGATAAACCATTAGCATGTGTTTACCTGGACCACTGTGGTCCCTTACAAAGGGATGGCAACTCTAAATATATCATGGTCGCAGTGGACTCCTGCACGAGATTCATTTGGATGTGGCCCCAGCGCTCGGCTGACGCCAGAACTGTTATAAAAGATTTGCGAGTCTATATCGGCACATACGCAATTGGCATGCTACATTCTGACCAGGGCCCTGCTTTTAGTTCTCGAGCTTATAAGGAGGCCATGACCAGCATGGGCATTGCATTGCGGTACTCTTGTCCCTTCCATCCTGAGGGAAATGGGATTGTGGAAAGAAAAAACCGAGTCATAAAGCAATCTATAACGGCGAGGGTATTAGGTTCAGGTGATGGGTGGGTCCAACATTTAACAAGTGTCCAACATAGTCTTAATAATGTGCCAAGAAATTCTCTAAAAGGTTTCAGTCCGTACGAACCATTGTTCGGGACTAGAATGCCTATTCAGGACTTAGATAGTCAGACTTCAGTGGTAGAAGAAAAATGCTTTGATATCAAAGATCGTTTGGCTATTTTACAGGACTTAAATAAAACAAGAAAAGACCTGAGCAACGTAAAGCTAAAACAGCAGCCAACAGCCACTGAAGATAAACCACCTGTCCCAGCAAGGCCTGTCTGGATTCCAAAAAATGGGGATCTGGTCAGAGAGAAAATCGCGGTGAAGAAGGAATTTGGGCCTTCTTACAGAAAAGCAGTACCTGTCTTAGCAGTCAGCGGAACGAGATCAGTTGTACTACCGCCCCTTGCTGGTAAAAAGGAGAACCGAGTTGTATCAATCGACCTAGTAAAACCACAATCATGTGGCCAATAATAAGTAGTAGGCCCAGTGGATTCCCAAGATGTAGCAGAACACCTAAACTTGCTACAATACAAGAGGTTCAAACTGAGAGACTAATCACATTTGATAAACCTGCAGTGAATAATAAAGGACTATGCAACAATGCCATGGAACTTGTGCCTCTTGAAACCCAAATTGCAACAGTTCGTCAAGAAACACCTGTCTACAATGATGTAGCCTCAGACTATGCTAATGAAACAAAGAAAATTCGAAAAGCAAATGAAAATCCAGAAGCGATTCCAACAATTGACAGAACTGCATCAGGCTACTTCATCAATTTCGATGACTTTTCTGAGGATCCAAACGAGCCTGAAGAACAGCCACCAACAAAAACTTTTAAAGACAAAGTAACAGAACTCTTTCATCAACTCAAAGAAACCTATCTGATTTCTCCACGGATTGAATTTTGGATTGTGTTAGGTGTACTTTTCCTCCTGCTTTGGCTCATCATGGTTCTTTGTTTGGGAAAATTCATTGAGGGAAAATACAGTACAATGGACACAGCAAGTCAGAACATCATCTTGGTCCTAAAGCCACACAAGTCATCCCACATCGAGAAAAGAGAACTATCATCAGTGAATGTCACAGCCAATCCGACACCCGGGGTAGCTTGGGACAAAACAGATTACGAAATCTATGGCCCGGTAGAGCTCTTGAAATATCCACAGCAATTTAAGGTTTCATTAAGTGACTTTGTAAAACCGAGTACATTCTCTGATGATTGGGACTTTGAGAGTATTAATGATATGATGTCAGATTTAGTTATGTCAGCAAAATTTACAGAACATGATTACTTGCAGGGTTCGTCGAATTATGAAGAAATGTACTGCTCCAACCACTTTGCACATCATTTCTTGCATAAATCTGCTCAACCTAGAAATGTTTTTAATTATAATCAATGGGAACATTGTGCAACTCCACCAAAGGGCACTTCGAAAACATTTTATGAGAAATTCCCATATTTTTCAGTATTTAACACAAGTGATTCAGAAACGTTTCATTTCAAACTGTTAAATAAGACAGGGATGAAAACAATGCTGACAAACACTAAATTGATCTATTCGGAAAAACATTTTGAAAAATTAACTACATTTGGTTTTGATTTTTGGAAAAACAACATTGAAACAAAAACCATCTGGGGTACCAAAGATTGGCAGGTCCAAGGTTTAGAATCATTATTTAGAGCCTGCATGATCCCAGAACAAATTATATTCCTGAAGGACACCATTCAACAGACAACCTGTCTTGGCCTAGCCAAAATTAAAGACTTAAACAAACCGTCTAGTCCAAAGCCAACACCCGACAGTAATAGCACTACAGATGTTGAGATAGACGTATCCCATATTTTTAACCAAAATAGAACACATCCTGATTGGAAAAAATGGTTGATCTGGCCCACAGACACAAATAGCTGTCAAGATAGATTCCTGAACAAATTACAGGGGTTAAAATTGACCAGGCCAGACCCTAGATACTCCCAGAGACAACATCCAGGGATAGTTACAACATACAGTGTAGGAAAACTCTGCCTCGAATGGCTACACACTTCCACACTGGCAGAAATTAAGCAACACTTGACTTTACTTAAAGACAGTGCTGACTTGCGTGATTTCATAATGGGACCACGCAAACAGCGTCAAAAACGTTTCATAGCGGCCGGTATATACGCAGCTTACAATGAAGCTTGGAAAGAAACGCAAATTGAAACAGCAGAAAAAATACGGGAAATTGACTGTATTCATTCGGAAAAATCACTTTCTGTTGTGGACAATGGGTTAATGACTCTGTCCTCCAGAATATATTCACTGGACAGTATTGTATCATCTGCTATTGATATAATAGAGCAGGACTTGCTAATGTTACAACACGGTCAGTCCCAATTACGTTCTATTGTACAGCTTGGCTGGACGTTGCAAAATCTGCGTTCAGGCTACGTGCCCTGGCGTTTAATCAACACAACGTCATTATTTTCTATCTTTAACCTTACTGATACACAAATCAGTTTGGCACAAAAAGGGGCAGACTATACAATTCTGAGCATTGAAAAACTTGAGAGATTACCATTGACAATGTCAGAAAGACCTGTCAATGAATGGATAATACATGGAATAATAACAATTCCGATAACAAATTTCCAATTTAAATACTGTCAAGAGTATATACCAGCGGGCCAGTGTGAAAGGTTGGGTAAAGGGTACATTAAGTCATCATGGAAATTACCTTACACACACACATGTTATAGTGAAAAGAAACAGAATGTATTTCTTAGTGGGAAAAATTGTAAACAATCACTAAGCGGTATACTTCTGTGTCAAAGTATTGACCTGCATGGGGCCTGTGAGGGGACTTCAAATAACCTTTCATGTCACCAGCACGGCACGCCTGCAACACAAATAGAGCCATTCTTTAGACGACTTTCTAACGGGAGTTACATTCTAATAGTGGACCACAGCTGTTGTGGCATGGTGCCAGGAAAAGCTTATCTTGTGAGCGTTAGTTCCATGGTCACTTGCTGTATGCAAGTATTGTATCCAACAGCACTCCAGACATGGAGGTGAAAATTTGGCCTTTTTTGAATATCTCTTCTATTCGAATTGATACTTTAAGCAGAATGAAGTCTGTTCTTTTGCAGACAACTGTGCCCTTGACGTCATCAAAAGAAACGTATGATCTGCAAGTTGCAAGGACAACGGCGGAGATACATACCCTTTTATCATCAAATTGCCCAGTGCATTTCGCAGAAATGCTAAGCCAAATTTTAAATATGTCTGATACCAGTGGTATCCCACATATATTTAAGACAATTTTTTCGGGACTGTTAACACCCTTCGAAACAGTTCTGGGCATTTTTCCTAATTTTGTCCATTCTGTCTTTGGCGGCCTACCACTTCTGTTGGGACTCGTAGCAGGCTTTTTATTTTTACTACTACTGCTTCGATATGGCAAGCCAAGTCGCAGACAAGACTCCAGCAACGATGGAAGAAACGATCCTAGCAATACACTATCGGGACCGCATAGTTAAAGTCCTTGGATTAGCCCGGCTAAGAGATCTGAATATGACCTGGTTTCTTTCATTCAGACCCATCTGGCAGAATTGCATCTTACCTGTGCTTCGATGTATGCTATGCGGAGAAGAATGCGTGTTGGACGTCTGTCTTACACTACCATCAGCAGTACCATTGGATACAGATACTTTCCTAAGTCCTGAACGGCTCATGCATCGTGTTGTCCCCAGCAGCTACACATTCTGATGACGGCATACGTTGAGACTTCACCACTACGATTAGGGGGTAGTGAAGCACGAGATGAGAGCAACATCACCCAGGTACGACCTTCTGTGAGCATTGCTGGTCCTGATATCGATGATAGCAATCATTCTCACGACTGCACAGCTGCGGCATTTTCGAACTTAATCGAACTTTCACCTGAAGCCGTAGACACCTTTTTTGCGAGTCTGTCTGAAATTATGTTCTCCCCTGAAGAAAAAGAATAACTTTTTAAGCAAACGAGCACACAGCGTTCCCTGAACTCTGAATTCGGCCTTCAGCTTTGATAAACGAAAGCTACAGAAAATATTTGGAACTATTTTCTTTCCCTCTGAAGCGAAATTACTTTTTTGCCCTTCCAAAATATTTACCTTTTCCCTGGCACTTGTACTCTGCTTAAAGTAGAACTATTCTTAGAGAACAGAGCTTCTATTTTTAGGAACTCTAGAGACAATATATTACCTCAGCCTCTAGCACATTTACAGCGACTGTATTATTATGTGATGGAATGGTCTCGACCTTCTTTTCTGTATTAAGAGCCATTTCATGTGTAAATTTCTCAAATCGTTCAGGTAATCATATATATGCATCGTTTTAACTGAATGATTACACTGCTTGAAAAGCGTACAGTACCAATATCATTTTCATGTATTTCGGATACACCATTTCAAATGCAAAAAATGTATTTTTTGGGGTGGGTTGGAATACACATGCACCTTTAAATGTTTACTATTGCTTAGTTTTAGTAATGATGGACATTAGATTGTGGAGTGGGTATTGTGTTTTTATCCAGGAGCCTAAATCGATATTCCTATTTTATGCCTTGTCTGGTTATAATCAATAATATCCATACAACGGCATAATAAACATATCCATATTCAGTCGTAGCACATGCTGTCACATTAAGCAAGGCTACTTCCCCGGCCCCCTAGAAAGCACAACAAGTTCTCTAAACAAATCCAAACCTCCAGCAACCTGGGAAATCCCCCTTGCTTTTGTTTTGATTTCATCCTAGAACTCCTGTAAAGCACTGTGAGAACGACCAGTTCTTAGTTACATCTTTATTGACGTCTTATGTCCAACCTTACATCAAACCCGGCACCTTTCAGGTATAAATATACCAACGTTGCCTTAAGCAAACACACGGTGGTGATTTGGAGCAGAGCAGCTAACAACTTGCCCGAGAGCCCAGCTGATGCAAGAGCCCACGGACGCTGCCCCTCCTCTTTGATGCACTGAGAGAGACGCTGTCTTTTCTCCTGCCGAGAAATCCAGCTCCGGTGCTTCCAGATACCTTGGCGGGTTACTGGGATATCGAGTCCTGAGAGAGAGAGATACCAGACCTCCTGCTTTCTAATACCCAGGTACGGAGCTGACTAAAACCTTAGAGAGAATTCTTGATTCAGATTCTTGGCAAAACCAACTTAACTTAAACTGCTACTTACTTACTCCTTCCCACGTATTAGGCTTAGGTCAGGTACACCGGGGTAGGCGTATTTAGAAGCACCAGTTGAGTACGTTAGTCAATGTATATAAGTATGTATATATTTTATCTATTTTAAAGTATTTTATGGCTAAGAAACCATATCAATGCTTTTACAGTATTATTTCTTAATCCTCCTTTTACTGTATGTACTTTACTTTACTATGAGTATTGCAATTGTGGCAATTCATTTCTCTTGTATGAGGAAGAAGACTGCTCAATAAATAACACCTTTTATTGAAAACGCCCGTCTCTCTTTTCTCTGCACTCTGGTGAAACTAAGTACGCACATTTGACTGAGTGAAATAGCTGTCTATTGTTTTCACACGACTCTAGAGATACACTCTTATTCTGAGGGAGCAAAGTTGTCATGTTTTATGGTTGTCAGAAGCTAATCCCTTCTTGTCTATCCAGGAAGGTTAAACTCCTCCTCGTTTAGTCAAGAAAGTTTCTAGTGACCTCTGAGCTAGCTGGCACAAACTTAAGTCTAATATAGTCAGTAGAGACCTAGTTGAACTCAGTCCTACGTCTACACTGCTGAATATATTATTCCAATGCGCAGAGCCTATTGGGACTATAGGAACTACACTACAGGGTAAAATGTAATATTTTAAGGTCAACAACCTATAACTCAGTAACCTTAAAAGTACGCTTAAAAAGAACAGAAATGCGAAATGGGTATGATTACCAGGAGGACATTTAATTTTGGGAGGTAATGGGCGTCTGCTTAAAGTCAGTGAATGCCCCATTGCCTTAAACAGTTTAGAGTTGGGTGCTGTTTGGGTCTGATAACAGCTGGCTTTGGCTTCAGAAATCCCTTTGTGATTGGCTAGCCACCACAGCATTTTAAATACCACAGCTTTGGAAGCCCCACATTATCGAGGGCGGTTCTTCAGATGCTTTTTTATGTTCTATGCGTGATTAGCATGAACGTTACAGTGTTCAGACAAACAATAAAAAAGCAGCAATGTTCAGCACATGCTGGAGATAACTCCCACTTTTTTCAGAAACATTGTCTTGTTTTGTCATAAACAAGCTCACGCTTGGGGTAATTATTTCTGTAAAACAATACTGACCCTGCTGTTGGCTGGTAGGCATTCAGTAGCGTCAGGTGCTTGAGAGCTTTGGGGCTTCACCCATCACATTTGAGGCCTCTATACTTAAGAGTCTCAATCTTCTACCATAAATAAACAAAGTTATACTGTACATAGTAAATAATGCTTGTGCTTTTCTGCCTTCCTCGGAGACAGAGGGACAGGCAGTCGGGCACTTCCAGTAGCTGCACATGTCTGAGTGTGTGCCTGATGTTGTAGCATAAATTGGGCGTATGTGCATACGTTGCCTTGGATCTCAGGAGTCTTCGCCTCCGAGCCTCATCTTTCCGTCAGCAACTGAATAAATTAGCCTTGCGTGTTTCATTCTTCAGTCCAGGCTGTAGAAGGCTGAACATCACTCAAGAACAATTTCCCCACCCTTTCCCATTTTGTCATAGGATGGGGTGGCATGAGGAAGCATCTTTAACCATACCCCACCACCCTATGACAACTTGGGAAAGGGTAGATTAAGAAGAGTGCGACATTCTGCCAGTGGCGTAGCTAGTGGTTTTGCCGCACAGGGCAGTCCCGCAATTTGCTGCCCAGTGACAGCCGGTGTGTGAAAGTATGAGCAGGTAGGACGGGGAGGGTGGGGCGCTTGTGAAATAAAGGGGTGAAGTGACACCCATAGCCAGGGCTAGAAGTCATTTTACTTGATGTTGGCAAACAGAAGCATCATTTTAGGAAAGCAGTGAGTTCAGCAGAATGTTTATATGTCTCTGTCTTCATTTTCAAGGACTTCTTGCATTTTTCTGTGATAAAATCCTGCCTCCAGCTCATTAGTTTTGTTGAATTATCAGTTTATGTCACATGTTTATGCTCTATAGACTTGCACTGAGAGAAAAGTATATAAAAAACATCCAGAATTTCTTGCATTTTAGCGTTAATGCCTCAACTGGTTTTTGGAGTGAGAGCAGGGGTGACTGAAATTCAAAAAAGATAATGAATGGGTTAATTTGCACATGAGATCAAATGCAGTGCCATCACTTAGAGTACAACAAATCCAGTGACTGCAAGGGCAGACCCATTCCCCCATGGGATATGCTATGGTGGGCAGAAGCAAAATGTGAATGGCAGTGAAATAGACCAATAGATGAAGAGGGCTTACCCAAAGCCCCTCTGTGTATCCATATGTATATATTTGTTTTTTAATTTACGTTTTTATTTTTATGACAAAGGCTGCCGAAATATATAAAGCAGTGTCTAGATCAGATCTAAAAATGTGTGCTTTAGAGAAAAAATCTCTACTAGGTATTCTTTAGTAGTAGTTGTAGTTGAATATCGGAGCGAAATATTCCACTGTGATTGAAGATTGTTGAGCGATACGTGTAATGGCTACATATTCTTTACTTTAAGTATATAGCAGAATTCTCGCAGGTGGTATGGTACTGCAGGCTGACAACAGCCCCATGACCCATTGCTCCTCTGTACCCTGCACTACTTACTGAGAGCACTAGGACAAAAACATAGTAAGCTGGAAACAGCTGGGACAATTAGTATTGGCAAAGCCAATAGTTCTGGGTTTAACATGCTAACACATGCAGCATCATCACATTAGAGTGAGCCACATGGAAGAGACCCAGCATGAGCAGACAGAGGATCTAAAGTAGTACCTCATGCAGTTCATTGCAAACATTTGAGTGGCAATGGAAGGATATGCTGGAATGGGAATCAGTTTAGGTTTAATAATATGATTTATCTTCTCTCTCTCACAGGGCTGATCCCCGCTTCGGGTATTCTCTTGTGTGTCCCATTTCCCTTGTCCTTGATCAGAATATGTGACAGACCTTGCCCATCGTGTATGAGAATGAGGAGTAACTTATCAAATAAAACATAATCTCAATGTCTTGTCAATAATGAGAGTTTGAGTTAGTTTTAGGGCAATATTTCCATTCAAGGCTTAGAAAAATCTCTATTTTTCTGATTAGTTCAGTATCTCAATTAGTTAACAGAATTGATAATAAGATACGGTTTGATAAAAATCTTAATATTTAACGAAATCAAGGAGAGAATTCCTATTCTAAGAATAGGGCGAAAAGGTATCAGAATGAACCTGTAAAGAGTTCCAGTTCGATACATAAGAGAAATATAGAGCATAAAGCTCAAATACAGATAATCAATAACAGCAAACTCCCATATAGAGAGGTTCATGAAACTCAGTAAAGTCTCAAAGCAAAAAGGGCAAACTAATTATTCAGAAGCAGTAGCAACTGCAATCAACAATAAGGTTTTAAAAGGTGACAAAATCACATTCCTGCTTTCAGCTATAAGCCTTTAGCATCCAGCTTCAGGAGTGGATAAAGCATGGTACATGAAAAAAGCATAAGGGTAAGCGTATGAACCAAAGGTGTCTCCGTCTCCCTTCTAAGATATTCTACTCTAGGAACACGCACAAATATAAATGGTTGAAAGAAATGTTGCACTCCATGTTGCATCTTCTCCTCTTGTCCAATGAGCTCTCTGTATTCTCTTGAGAACAGGCTCTGACGAAGCTATAGAAATTAACTTATTTTCACACTTTATGTTAACTGTCTGTGTTTCTTTGTCCCGTACGTGGGGAAGGAAGGAGTGAGCCTGTTCTGTGGCTCCAGTAATAGGGAGTTAGAGCATCTTGAGGAGTGGCAACCACCGGATAGTTCAAGTTTTTTGGCCAGCTAAACAGGTGTGTTGTGGTGAAGGGCCTTGTGTGTCAGGCAGGCTATCTTCAACTGGATTCTGACTTCAAACGGGTGCCATTTTAGGTGAATGAAGTTAGGTGTAGTATGGTTGAAACTTCTGGATCCTGTGAAGAGCCTAACAACAGCAAAGTTCCGAGTGACTCTTAGAGGAGATAGCTTTGCTTTGGGTAGACCAGCAAGGGTAGCACTCCCTTAATCCAAACAGGAGAAAACCATGGATTGGACTACTAACTGAAAGTCATCTGGGGCAAGAACGGTTTAATTTTACTCAATATGTTTAGATTGTAGTTGGCTCCCCTAGTAGTGGCAGGATATGGTCTTGCATATTCAGAAGTGCGTCCAAAGTTATACCATGTGACCTAGTTGAATCGATCAAATGTTGGATGCGGTTTAGTGCAGTGAGTTACTTGAGCAATTCTCCGGGTCAGGCATTGTTGGGTTTTCTGCAGAGTGCAGTTGAGCAGTTTGATATCCTCAGGGGAGGAAATTTTTAAATACAATTGTGTGTCATCAGCATACACGTGGTAGTGAATGTTAGAGAGATTCATAAGATCGGTAAGAGTTTCAGTGAACAAGTTGAATAAAGTAGGTGAGGGCATAGGTCCTTGGGAAACTCAGATTGTGACTGGTGTGCTGTCAGATAGTGTTTGATTGACCTTAATTCTTTGTGTTCTGTTCTGAAGGAAGGAGGCAAACCATTTTATGGTGTGACCCAATAGCCTCAAACTCTTCTCGAGAAGGTCAATCATACTTTCACGTTTGACCTCATCAAAAGCAGAGGAGGGATCAAGTAGTATAAGCAGGCAAGGTTTGGTCTCATCTAGCATTCTCATTGCGTCATCAACAATGTGTCAGGACCGTTTCAGTTCTATGCCTTATTCTGAAACCTGATTGATGACAATCATGGAATTGGAATTGATCAATGTGGTTGCAAAGTTGCAGGCTTACGTATTTCTCCAAAACCTTTGCTGAAGTTGGGATGTTGGTGATAAGACAGTAGTTGTTACGGCCAGACAGGTCTGCATAAGATTTCATTAGAAATGGGATAACCTGAACCATCTTAAAGCAGTCTGGAAAGTGCTCTGAGAGAGAAAGGCATTGACAATCTTTGATAAAAGAGGGAGTATGGAGGGGCTACACTGTTTGTAATGCTTGGCAGGCAAGTGATCATTGAAGTGGTTGGAGGGTTTAATTGTTGTTAACATTGTGAGTAAAGCGGTTTCATCAGGGATTTTGAAGGAGCTCCAGGTAGTATTGTTTTTAGTAGTATAGTCAGAAGGAGGGGTTCCAGGCAGGTGCTTCACCAGTAGGAGACTGTACTGGGTGTGAGTAGAACGAACCAGTGAGGAGCAATGCAAATTAGATTCAATCCTCTTTGTCTTTTCAAGGAATTTGGTGGAGAACTCATTGTCCTTGGCAAGGGACCAGTTTCTACTGAGTGTTGCTTAGATTTACACGTTAATTGTTTGATGATTTTGAATAGTTTTTTGGGTCTATTATTGGCAATTTCAAATTGCTCCCTGAACTATTCTGCTTTGGAGGTTCAAATGAGTTTGTTGTAGGAGCTTCTTGTCGACCGCAGGTGCTTGAGGTGTGCGATAGAGGGAGAGCTTCTCCAAGATCTCTACGCAAGCCTTAATTTGCGTCTTTCCTCATTGAGGCTACTGTCGAACCAGCGTTTGCAGTGTCAGATCTCAATTCCTTTTAACTGCTTCGGAGCAGAAGTATCAAGTATGTTTGACATGGATCTTGTGCAATAAACAGTGACATCATTCATATTCGGTATGTTTGTGGGAGGTTGTAGGATGTTGTTGGTATTAGAGGTTAAGGCTGATAGATTAATATTTCTCAAGTCTCTGGACCACCGTTTGGGTTTTAGCGGCTGACCCTTTCTAGTCATCTCCTTTTCCAGGATGAGGAAAGAGGTTAGGTAGTGACCTGACCAGTCACATGGGGTTATGTATTCAAGTTGAATGATATTGACTTTTGAGATGATTATTTCGAGGATGGAGCCTTTGTCATGAGATGGGCCATTACAAGACTGGGTAAGGTTGAGGTCTGTGAGGAAGGCCTTGAAGGAGTTCATTAAAGGGTCATTAGAATCATTCCAGTGTGTGCGAAAGTCCTCTAGGATGACAGGGTCGGTGTGCTGATCCAAGTTGGAAGAGATGGTCTCGATTATTTGTTCAATGAAAGGTAGATTGTTTCCGAGGGTTGGTAAATGCAATGAAGTTTGAATACATTCTTGTCATTGCTCCATATTTTGATGCCTGGGTATTCACAGGCTCTTTCCACGAAGGCGTCAGAGGCCTCACAGCAGGAGCAGAACCGAGACAAGAGAAGAAACGACCAAAGAACAGCAGGTCAATCAAGTAATGGTCACCAGCTTGGAAGCCCTGTTAATTCTTCAGTATTTGTCATTGATCTCCACATGTGGCTGGTTTGGGTCTGCCCCCTGCATCGTTCCCGATAACTCGCACAGGTGATTGAAATTATGGACGTAAAAAGCACGATTTACCACCAGGCAACTAATTGTTAGTGCCATAAGAAGGATTATTCAGAAAAACTGAAGGACATCCAGCATTCTAAGTTGTAAAAAAAATTCCGAAATCTAGGTGTGGCGAGGAAGTGGGAGCTGAGGAAAGTACTATACCTGTGAATGAGAGCCGCCATTTGCAATATAGAGAAGTACAGTGGAAGGGTTACAACCTTATATAGATGTTGAACCGCCACTATCGACATATATTCGAGATCTTAACTATCGAATCGGTGCAGCACACCTAGTGTGTTAATGCTTAAGCCCTAGTCCTGATGAGGCCCAGAAATTAAGGGGCTGAAACGCGTCCACAACCGTTGGAATGGACACCCTTTAAATTTAGATTTGATGACAAATAATAATCAGCAGTACGAAGTAGAAGGATCAAAATGATTGATTTCTTTAATACTGCACTAATAAGGTGTACCTGTATTTTTGAGGATTGCTCTCGAGATAACATGATATAGAGCATCCATATAAATAAGAAGGGCTATTGTGAAACTATATGTGAATGTTTAAATTCTCATGTCTATTTTGTTTTGTAGATGTTTTTGGTAAATTGTTTGTGTGATATGTAAATAGTATAATTTTATATGTATAGCACAAAAAAGAGGAAGTATGTGAAGTACATGAAGATACAACAAAAAAATGTTTTGGAATAAATAAAACTAAATTCAAAAAGAGAAATACATATCTGTTGAATATAATTGATTTGTTGAGGTAATGGGCAGTGAGTGACAAAATAAATTGTAAAGATTTAATCTAGATGAAGTTCTCATGTTGGGTGGGTAATTCATAAACCTGTCCTGAACAATTATTAGAATTAATTGGTCCCATAGCGTCACTTTGTGTGTTATGATATATATTTTTCCTAGATGCTCTTTGGGTTATAGAGGGAAAACCCCTTATTATATAGAGGCTGGGTATTCACAGGAGGTCATTTGCATTGTTTGTGATTGTTTCAGTGTGAGCAAGGTGGGATAAATGAAAGACAAGCCACTCCCAGCTCTTCCCAATCTATCCAGTCTGATGATTTCATAGTTGGGTGGAACAAGTATGTCCAAGGAGATGAGGTCTCATTTAGCCCCGTTTCAGTTAATATCAGGAGGTTAAGACCATGAGTGAGGATGAGATCTGCAATGTCTGCAGCATGTTTTACAGCCATTCTGGCATTGAGAAGCATGGATCTGAAGCGTGATTTGGTTTCTGAAACTTCAAGGTGTGTTATGGTGACTTGTAATTGTTCAAGATTCAGAAGATGTGTCTAGGTTCTCTAAGAGGGTCGGAGGTGACAGGTTGGATAGTGATTGGCACGGATAACGGGTTAGTGGAGGTATAGGATAGGTGGTCAGTAACTCTCTGAGGTCTGGAGATGAGATTGAGATGTGGTTGAGTGTTCCAGTTCAAGTTCGGGGAGTTTCCGAAGTACGTTGTCCCATGCCAGGAGAAGTTCAGCCATTCATGTTGGGGAGAGATAAGATTTTCGGAGTGTGGGGTTTCATTATCCCAAGAGGTCAGTTTGAGTTTCATGAACTTCTCGAGCTTCGAGATAGTTTGAAGAAGATTCTAAAGAATGGTTAAACTAGCTGAAGGTATTGGCTGATATCAGCAAGTTTGTTCTCCAGTGAAGGGTGGTGGTCAGAGCCTATGGGAGTGGCGTGTGGCCTGGGGACAGAGGACGAGATTATGGTCCGATGATTGAATGAGAACATTTCTATTGTTGTAAAGAGAGATGGTGACTTCTGCCATGAGAAACGGTAAGGGTGTTATGGAGATTCGAAGGCCATGTGGTGTTTTCCTAGATGTGTTAATCCTGAGCATTGAAGCAAAGGCTCTCCTCCATTGTGCTGTTTTGTTAGTGAAGAAAATGTAATCAGCAAACACAGAACCTTTATTAGATCTAATTTGGACATCAGTGATGTTTCTTTCAAGTAGTTTATGTTTGATGTTATTGGCTGGGGTTAGGGGGTATATAATCTTGAGCGCATTGCAGCCTTCCAATGATATCAGGCTGTCATTAGTACTTGAGATGTTTAACTCCATTGTGGCAACAGGTACAACAATGAAGGACAGAAAGTAAACTATTGAAAAGTGCAACAGGTTAAGAGCTAATGGAATATTCGCATTTGAGGTAGTGTATTCAGAGAAGGTTTAGTGGTGAAGGGAGAGGACCAGAGAGCTTGAACTATGAATTCAGCTATAGATGTGGGTACAAAATAAGCCATGGGAGTAACACTTAGTTGGAGCACGATCCTGAGTGATATTAATAGAGGTTGCCCCTGCTATACTTGTTCCATGTCAATGCAACAAAAAGGGAAATGCAATTAGCTAGACATAGTTGTATCCAAAACTACTGGAAAGATTTTCCTTAATGCAGTCCAAAAGAAAAATATATGCACTTCAACATAGTATAGAAATTATTTTGGGCAGAAGACTTAGGCAGTCAAATGAAGCATTAGGATACATTAGGTGGGACCAGAAGGTCAAAATAGAGGGGCAAGTACTAACAAAGGTGTGGACAATGAAATAACACCAACGATGAGTACCACAAAACAATTGGAAAGAGTAATGGGGAAGCACTTCAGACTGAACATTCATAATTAGTGCGGGGAGTGTACCCTTACCATAGAAATATGGCTGCTCCAAAAGGATCATTAATAGGTACCTTGATGATAATGATGATGATGAGCCTGGAGTCTTTCAATGATTTCTGTAAACTCGAAATATCAACAGCAGTGAGCAATTATTTAGCAAAACTTTCTCAGCAATCTTTTCAAAGCGTTATTATTATTAATCAGAAACATTTTGCAGAGTTATGTGAAGCTTTGCATTAAAGGCATATTCATGGATAGGTCAACGTTTAAAACATGTTATGCTTTTTTTCAGCACATCTAGTGAAGCTACTTGCAAAGCAGGGCTGCTTTAGGTATTTTTAAGGGTTAGTAGAAATAAGTATAACTTTCTAGTACAAATTACACATTTTTAACGTCTTTTCGGTTCAATATAAATTGCACATTATTACTGCACATATGATTTAACTATTTTTTATGTCTTTTTTATTTATATAAAATGTTCTGTCAATTACATCTAAACAGCCAGCAGTATTTTGTGAAGGATGAATACTCCACGGGACTAAGCCAAGACTTGTTTGGCAAATTCTCTAACCAGTGGCTGAAAGAAGTTGCTTCAAGAAAGCCAACGGTTGAAAAAAGCAGAATTAAAACCCACTCTATGCATGCTGTTAGCAATAGATCAGTTTGACAGCTGTGCCGTCAATACCCAAACCTTGAAAGAGGAAAGGAACCTAAGGAGATAAAAGGGAAAAAAATGAATAATTACCTAGTGAATCAACTTAAACTCCCTTAAACTTATATTAGCTGGGAGTTAAATTAGTGTGCCTGTTCACGGTCAGAGTGGAGTGTCAAACCAGCAATTCAGGATCTCCTAGGAGATTTGAGTGCTGGACACATGCAATGTCAGACTGGGAACCAAAAGCAACCCTGACAAAAATGGTCAAATCAGCCTGCTCCCTTCCTACCGTTTGTCTCTCTCTTTCAATCCATCCATTCTCTGTTCTTCTCTCCTCTCTCTCTCTCTCTTTTGGATCACTCTACATCCTGTTTCTCTCCCCTCGCTCTCTCTACTTTGCTTTCTTTCCCACACCTTTATCTCTCTCTCTCTCTCTCTCTCTCCCTGTCTCTTCCTCTCCCTCTTTTTGCCACTGTGCTTGCTGCAATAACCCCCTGCGAGAGATAGAGGAGAATGGCATTCAGTTGCACCAGCCCACCTGATATATGCCTGGTGAAATAAATGGCCACTCTCGCCCTGGATACAGCATTCACGGTGAAGAGCCTGCAAGGTAGAATTTAAAGAAGGAAGAGAGGGCACCAAGAAGGAAGAGTGGAAGTCCGTGAATATGACCTAGCTCAGTCTGTAATGTTTTAGGAAGCAAGGATTTGAATCCGGAAAGGAACTAATGCACATTATATTGTAAGTGAATTGAAGCCCTAATAGCTCAAATATTTGCCAGGAAGCTTGTTTCCTTTCCAGTGAAGAATTGGCTTGGTAGTTTGGTCTGCCCTGTTCCCATGATGCACTGGGCCAGGGACAGACTAATTTGCATATAGCCAGGTTCTGAACTGGGATGGTGCAGTGAGCTAAAAAACGGTGATGGATCAAGCCCTGATCTGTTGACTGGGTAGGAGTGTTCTGATTAACTCAGATACTCTGTCCATCACCACCCCCTTTTTGAAATTATTTTGGCCACCATGAGTGTGGAAGGGTATGCTCAGACATGAGTCCCTTGCTCATTGCACCATCAGGATTCAAGCAAGCCGGGCCGAAGACGGCTGTAATGCCAGGAACCGGTCCCCAGAAGCTTGTTTCCTTTCCAGTGAAGAATTGGCTTGGTAGTTTGGTCTGCCCTGTTCCCATGATGCACTGGGCCAGGGACAGACTAATTTGCATATAGCCAGGTTCTGAACTGGGATGGTGCAGTGAGCTAAAAAACGGTGATGGATCAAGCCCTGATCTGTTGACTGGGTAGGAGTGTTCTGATTAACTCAGATACTCTGTCCATCACCACCCCCTTTTTGAAATTATTTTGGCCACCATGAGTGTGGAAGGGTATGCTCAGACATGAGTCCCTTGCTCATTGCACCATCAGGATTCAAGCAAGCCGGGCCGAAGACGGCTGTAATGCCAGAAACCGGTTCCCGGAAGCTTGTTTCCTTTCCAGTGAAGAATTGGCTTGGTAGTTGGGTCTGCCCTGTTCCCATGATGCACTGGGCCAGGGACAGACTAATTTGCATATAGCCAGGTTCTGAACTGGGATGGTGCAGTAAGCTAAAAAACGGTGATGGATCAAGCCCTGATCTGTTGACTGGGTAGGAGTGTTCTGATTAACTCAGATACTCTGTCCATCACCACCCCCTTTTTGAAATTATTTTGGCCACCATGAGTGTGGAAGGGTATGCTCAGACATGAGTCCCTTGCTCATTGCACCATCAGGATTCAAGCAAGCCGGGCCGAAGACGGCTGTAATGCCAGGAACCGGTCCCCGGAAGCTTGTTTCCTTTCCAGTGAAGAATTGGCTTGGTAGTTTGGTCTGCCCTGTTCCCATGATGCACTGGGCCAGGGACAGACTAATTTGCATATAGACAGGTTCTGAACTGGGATGGTGCAGTGAGCTAAAAAATGGGGATGGATCAAGCCCTGATCTGTTGACTGGGTAGGAGTGTTCTGATTAACTCAGATACTCTGTCCATCACCACCCCCTTTTTGAAATTATTTTGGCCACCATGAGTGTGGAAGGGTATACTCAGACATGAGTCCCTTGCTCATTGCACCATCAGGATTCAAGCAAGCCGGGCCGAAGACGGCTGTAATGCCAGAAACCGGTCCCCGGAAGCTTGTTTCCTTTCCAGTGAAGAATTGGCTTGGTAGTTTGGTCTGCCCTGTTCCCATGATGCACTGGGCCAGGGACAGACTAATTTGCATATAGCCAGGTTCTGAACTGGGATGGTGCAGTGAGCTAAAAACGGTGATGGATCAAGCCCTGATCTGTTCACTGGGTAGGAGTGTTCTGATTAACTCAGATACTCTGTCCATCACCGCCCCCTTTTTGAAATTATTTTGGCCACCATGAGTGTGGAAGGGTATGCTCAGACATGAGTCCCTTGCTCATTGCACCATCAGGATTCAAGCAAGCCGGGCCGAAGACGGCTGTAATGCCAGAAACCGGTTCCCGGAAGCTTGTTTCCTTTCCAGTGAAGAATTGGCTTGGTAGTTTGGTCTGCCCTGTTCCCATGATGCACTGGGCCAGGGACAGACTAATTTGCATATAGCCAGGTTCTGAACTGGGATGGTGCAGTGAGCTAAAAAACGGTGATGGATCAAGCCCTGATCTGTTGACTGGGTAGGAGTGTTCTGATTAACTCAGATACTCTGTCCATC
The DNA here is from genome assembly GCF_964261635.1 of Lissotriton helveticus. NCBI lineage: Eukaryota > Metazoa > Chordata > Amphibia > Caudata > Salamandridae > Lissotriton > Lissotriton helveticus. The sequence continues at coordinate 914,196,082 of NC_136059.1, read as the reverse complement.
ACCACCCCCTTTTTGAAATTATTTTGGCCACCATGAGTGTGGAAGGGTATGCTCAGACATGAGTCCCTTGCTCATTGCACCATCAGGATTCAAGCAAGCCGGGCCGAAGATGGCTGTAATGCCAGAAACCGGTCCCCGGAAGCTTGTTTCCTTTCCAGTGAAGAATTGGCTTGGTAGTTTGCTCTGCCCTGTTCCCATGATGCACTGGGCCAGGGACAGACTAATTTGCATATAGCCAGGTTCTGAACTGGGATGGTGCAGTGAGCTAAAAAACGGTGATGGATCAAGCCCTGATCCGTTGACTGGGTAGGAGTGTTCTGATTAACTCAGATACCCTGTCCATCACCACCCCCTTTTTGAAATTATTTTGGCCACCATGAGTGTGAAAGGGTATGCTCAGACATGAGTCCCTTGCTCATTGCACCATCAGGATTCAAGCAAGCCGGGCCGAAGACGGCTGTAATGCCAGAAACCGGTCCCCGGAAGCTTGTTTCCTTTCCAGTGAAGAATTGGCTTGGTAGTTGGGTCTGCCCTGTTCCCATGATGCACTGGGCCAGGGACAGACTAATTTGCATATAGCCAGGTTCTGAACTGGGATGGTGCAGTAAGCTAAAAAACGGTGATGGATCAAGCCCTGATCTGTTGACTGGGTAGGAGTGTTCTGATTAACTCAGATACTCTGTCCATCACCACCCCCTTTTTGAAATTATTTTGGCCACCATGAGTGTGGAAGGGTATGCTCAGACATGAGTCCCTTGCTCATTGCGCCATCAGGATTCAAGCAAGCCGGGCCGAAGACGGCTGTAATGCCAGAAACCGGTCCCCGGAAGCTTGTTTCCTTTCCAGTGATGAATTGGCTTGGTAGTTTGGTCTGCCCTGTTCCCATGATGCACTGGGCCAGGGACAGACTAATTTGCATATAGCCAGGTTCTGAACTGGGATGGTGCAGTGAGCTAAAAAACGGTGATGGATCAAGCCCTGATCTGTTGACTGGGTAGGAGTGTTCTGATTAACTCAGATACTCTGTCCATCACCACCCCCTTTTTGAAATTATTTTGGCCACCATGAGTGTGGAAGGGTATGCTCAGACATGAGTCCCTTGCTCATTGCACCATCAGGATTCAAGCAAGCCGGGCCGAAGATGGCTGTAATGCCAGAAACCGGTCCCCGGAAGCTTGTTTCCTTTCCAGTGCAGAATTGGCTTGGTAGTTTGGTCTGCCCTGTTCCCATGATGCACTGGGCCAGGGACAGACTAATTTGCATATAGCCAGGTTCTGAACTGGGATGGTGCAGTGAGCTAAAAAACGGTGATGGATCAAGCCCTGATCTGTTGACTGTGTAGGAGTGTTCTGATTAACTCAAATACTCTGTCCACCACCACCCCCTTTTTGAAATTATTTTGGCCACCATGAGTGTGGAAGGGTATGCTCAGACATGAGTCCCTTGCTCATTGCACCATCAGGATTCAAGCAAGCCGGGCCGAAGATGGCTGTAATGCCAGAAACCGGTCCCCGGAAGCTTGTTTCCTTTCCAGTGAAGAATTGGCTTGGTAGTTGGGTCTGCCCTGTTCCCATGATGCACTGGGCCAGGGACAGACTAATTTGCATATAGCCAGGTTCTGAACTGGGATGGTGCAGTAAGCTAAAAAACGGTGATGGATCAAGCCCTGATCTGTTGACTGGGTAGGAGTGTTCTGATTAACTCAGATACTCTGTCCATCACCACCCCCTTTTTGAAATTATTTTGGCCACCATGAGTGTGGAAGGGTATGCTCAGACATGAGTCCCTTGCTCATTGCACCATCAGGATTCAAGCAAGCCGGGCCGAAGACGGCTGTAATGCCAGGAACCGGTTCCCGGAAGCTTGTTTCCTTTCCAGTGAAGAATTGGCTTGGTAGTTTGGTCTGCCCTGTTCCCATGATGCACTGGGCCAGGGACAGACTAATTTGCATATAGACAGGTTCTGAACTGGGATGGTGCAGTGAGCTAAAAAATGGGGATGGATCAAGCCCTGATCTGTTGACTGGGTAGGAGTGTTCTGATTAACTCAGATACTCTGTCCATCACCACCCCCTTTTTGAAATTATTTTGGCCACCATGAGTGTGGAAGGGTATACTCAGACATGAGTCCCTTGCTCATTGCACCATCAGGATTCAAGCAAGCCGGGCCGAAGACGGCTGTAATGCCAGAAACCGGTCCCCGGAAGCTTGTTTCCTTTCCAGTGAAGAATTGGCTTGGTAGTTTGGTCTGCCCTGTTCCCATGATGCACTGGGCCAGGGACAGACTAATTTGCATATAGCCAGGTTCTGAACTGGGATGGTGCAGTGAGCTAAAAACGGTGATGGATCAAGCCCTGATCTGTTCACTGGGTAGGAGTGTTCTGATTAACTCAGATACTCTGTCCATCACCACCCCCTTTTTGAAATTATTTTGGCCACCATGAGTGTGGAAGGGTATGCTCAGACATGAGTCCCTTGCTCATTGCACCATCAGGATTCAAGCAAGCCGGGCCGAAGACGGCTGTAATGCCAGAAACCGGTTCCCGGAAGCTTGTTTCCTTTCCAGTGAAGAATTGGCTTGGTAGTTTGGTCTGCCCTGTTCCCATGATGCACTGGGCCAGGGACAGACTAATTTGCATATAGCCAGGTTCTGAACTGGGATGGTGCAGTGAGCTAAAAAACGGTGATGGATCAAGCCCTGATCTGTTGACTGGGTAGGAGTGTTCTGATTAACTCAGATACTCTGTCCATCACCACCCCCTTTTTGAAATTATTTTGGCCACCATGAGTGTGGAAGGGTATGCTCAGACATGAGTCCCTTGCTCATTGCACCATCAGGATTCAAGCAAGCCGGGCCGAAGATGGCTGTAATGCCAGAAACCGGTCCCCGGAAGCTTGTTTCCTTTCCAGTGAAGAATTGGCTTGGTAGTTTGGTCTGCCCTGTTCCCATGATGCACTGGGCCAGGGACAGACTAATTTGCATATAGCCAGGTTCTGAACTGGGATGGTGCAGTGAGCTAAAAAACGGTGATGGATCAAGCCCTGATCTGTTGACTGGGTAGGAGTGTTCTGATTAACTCAGATACTCTGTCCATCACCACCCCCTTTTTGAAATTATTTTGGCCACCATGAGTGTGGAAGGGTATGCTCAGACATGAGTCCCTTGCTCATTGCACCATCAGGATTCAAGCAAGCCGGGCCGAAGACGGCTGTAATGCCAGAAACCGGTCCCCGGAAGCTTGTTTCCTTTCCAGTGATGAATTGGCTTGGTAGTTTGGTCTGCCCTGTTCCCATGATGCACTGGGCCAGGGACAGACTAATTTGCATATAGCCAGGTTCTGAACTGGGATGGTGCAGTGAGCTAAAAAACGGTGATGGATCAAGCCCTGATCTGTTGACTGGGTAGGAGTGTTCTGATTAACTCAGATACTCTGTCCATCACCACCCCCTTTTTGAAATTATTTTGGCCACCATGAGTGTGGAAGGGTATGCTCAGACATGAGTCCCTTGCTCATTGCACCATCAGGATTCAAGCAAGCCGGGCGGAAGATGGCTGTAATGCCAGAAACCGGTCCCCGGAAGCTTGTTTCCTTTCCAGTGAAGAATTGGCTTGGTAGTTTGGTCTGCCCTGTTCCCATGATGCACTGGGCCAGGGACAGACTAATTTGCATATAGCCAGGTTCTGAACTGGGATGGTGCAGTGAGCTAAAAAACGGTGATGGATCAAGCCCTGATCTGTTGACTGGGTAGGAGTGTTCCGATTAACTCAGATACTCTGTCCATCACCACCCCCTTTTTGAAATTATTTTGGCCACCATGAGTGTGGAAGGGTATGCTCAGACATGAGTCCCTTGCTCATTGCACCATCAGGATTCAAGCAAGCCGGGCCGAAGACGGCTGTAATGCCAGAAACCGGTTCCCGGAAGCTTGTTTCCTTTCCAGTGAAGAATTGGCTTGGTAGTTTGGTCTGCCCTGTTCCCATGATGCACTGGGCCAGGGACAGACTAATTTGCATATAGCCAGGTTCTGAACTGGGATGGTGCAGTGAGCTAAAAAACGGTGATGGATCAAGCCCTGATCTGTTGACTGGGTAGGAGTGTTCTGATTAACTCAGATACTCTGTCCATCACCACCCCCTTTTTGAAACTATTTTGGCCACCATGAGTGTGGAAGGGTATGCTCAGACATGAGTCCCTTGCTCATTGCACCATCAGGATTCAAGCAAGCCGGGCCGAAGACGGCTGTAATGCCAGAAACCGGTCCCCGGAAGCTTGTTTCCTTTCCAGTGAAGAATTGGCTTGGTAGTTTGGTCTGCCCTGTTCCCATGATGCACTGGGCCAGGGACAGACTAATTTGCATATAGCCAGGTTCTGAACTGGGATGGTGCAGTGAGCTAAAAAACGGTGATGGATCAAGCCCTGATCTTTTGACTGGGTAGGAGTGTTCTGATTAACTCAGATACTCTGTCCATCACCACCCCCTTTTTGAAATTATTTTGGCCACCATGAGTGTGGAAGGGTATGCTCAGACATGAGTCCCTTGCTCATTGCACCATCAGGATTCAAGCAAGCCGGGCCGAAGACGGCTGTAATGCCAGAAACCGGTCCCCGGAAGCTTGTTTCCTTTCCAGTGAAGAATTGGCTTGGTAGTTTGGTCTGCCCTGTTCCCATGATGCACTGGGCCAGGGACAGACTAATTTGCATATAGCCAGGTTCTGAACTGGGATGGTGCAGTGAGCTAAAAAACGGTGATGGATCAAGCCCTGATCTGTTGACTGGGTAGGAGTGTTCTGATTAACTCAGATACTCTGTCCATCACCACCCCCTTTTTGAAATTATTTTGGCCACCATGAGTGTGGAAGGGTATGCTCAGACATGAGTCCCTTGCTCATTGCACCATCAGGATTCAAGCAAGCCGGGCCGAAGACGGCTGTAATGCCAGAAACCGGTCCCCGGAAGCTTGTTTCCTTTCCAGTGATGAATTGGCTTGGTAGTTTGGTCTGCCCTGTTCCCATGATGCACTGGGCCAGGGACAGACTAATTTGCATATAGCCAGGTTCTGAACTGGGATGGTGCAGTGAGCTAAAAAACGGTGATGGATCAAGCCCTGATCTGTTGACTGGGTAGGAGTGTTCTGATTAACTCAGATACTCTGTCCATCACCACCCCCTTTTTGAAATTATTTTGGCCACCATGAGTGTGGAAGGGTATGCTCAGACATGAGTCCCTTGCTCATTGCACCATCAGGATTCAAGCAAGCCGGGCGGAAGATGGCTGTAATGCCAGAAACCGGTCCCCGGAAGCTTGTTTCCTTTCCAGTGAAGAATTGGCTTGGTAGTTTGGTCTGCCCTGTTCCCATGATGCACTGGGCCAGGGACAGACTAATTTGCATATAGCCAGGTTCTGAACTGGGATGGTGCAGTGAGCTAAAAAACGGTGATGGATCAAGCCCTGATCTGTTGACTGGGTAGGAGTGTTCCGATTAACTCAGATACTCTGTCCATCACCACCCCCTTTTTGAAATTATTTTGGCCACCATGAGTGTGGAAGGGTATGCTCAGACATGAGTCCCTTGCTCATTGCACCATCAGGATTCAAGCAAGCCGGGCCGAAGACGGCTGTAATGCCAGAAACCGGTTCCCGGAAGCTTGTTTCCTTTCCAGTGAAGAATTGGCTTGGTAGTTTGGTCTGCCCTGTTCCCATGATGCACTGGGCCAGGGACAGACTAATTTGCATATAGCCAGGTTCTGAACTGGGATGGTGCAGTGAGCTAAAAAACGGTGATGGATCAAGCCCTGATCTGTTGACTGGGTAGGAGTGTTCTGATTAACTCAGATACTCTGTCCATCACCACCCCCTTTTTGAAACTATTTTGGCCACCATGAGTGTGGAAGGGTATGCTCAGACATGAGTCCCTTGCTCATTGCACCATCAGGATTCAAGCAAGCCGGGCCGAAGACGGCTGTAATGCCAGAAACCGGTCCCCGGAAGCTTGTTTCCTTTCCAGTGAAGAATTGGCTTGGTAGTTTGGTCTGCCCTGTTCCCATGATGCACTGGGCCAGGGACAGACTAATTTGCATATAGCCAGGTTCTGAACTGGGATGGTGCAGTGAGCTAAAAAACGGTGATGGATCAAGCCCTGATCTTTTGACTGGGTAGGAGTGTTCTGATTAACTCAGATACTCTGTCCATCACCACCCCCTTTTTGAAATTATTTTGGCCACCATGAGTGTGGAAGGGTATGCTCAGACATGAGTCCCTTGCTCATTGCACCATCAGGATTCAAGCAAGCCGGGCCGAAGACGGCTGTAATGCCAGAAACCGGTCCCCGGAAGCTTGTTTCCTTTCCAGTGAAGAATTGGCTTGGTAGTTTGGTCTGCCCTGTTCCCATGATGCACTGGGCCAGGGACAGACTAATTTGCATATAGCCAGGTTCTGAACTGGGATGGTGCAGTGAGCTAAAAAACGGTGATGGGTCAAGCCCTGATCTGTTGACTGGGTAGGAGTGTTCTGATTAACTCAGATACTCTGTCCATCACCACCCCCTTTTTTAAATTAGGATTCAGTCCCAGCACCAGGCACTTCGAATAGTGACATTTCTGATGGTGACCTCAAAAGCTTTTTACATATTCCATACAGCCCTGGTGACCATTTTCACATAGAGATTCTCAACACTGCAGAGCAGGTTAGGTGTAGTCCTGGTTTTTCATGTGAGTGAATATCTGGGTGAACGCTGTCAATGGAAGCTTCAAGCCTGGAGCACTCCTTCTCTGTGGTGCATTCTCCAGGAGCCACATCTGCTGACAAAATATTTCCAGATCTACTGTCACAGCATCTCCTGCACGTAGTTAGCCAAAGATGCCATCTCTGGCTGACTCATTTATTGGGCTGTGATGTCTGCATTAAACCTGGGCAGAGTTTGTAGAGGTTTACTCCGCGTAGCTCTGCGAAGTGCCAGAAAAACTGTTCTGCGCTCTGCGGAGTTCCGCCAGCGCTGATTTTTAGCGCCAGAAGTTTGTCCCTTGCTGTAAAATCAGCAAACATTTCACGACGCGTTGCGCCAGGGGGCGCTGCTGCTCGAGTAGACATTCTACTTGAACGGCAGCCTCCTAAATGCGAATGCCAGATTTTTTATCCCGAGTGGTCGCGACATGCTGTGACCGCTCGCATTGAGAAATCTCGCCAGGAGGAGGTCTAGTGCGATATTTTTTCTCTGGAGCGCTCGACAATTTACTGTTAGAGCGCAAAGTGGGCAAAACTCCGCAAAATCCGTCGGGGAAGTTGAATTCTTCGCCCACCCCTAGTCTGCATAGCATAACTAAAGAGCCGTTTGTGGAGTGTTGTAAGAAAGTCAGTTGTGGAACAGAACAGAATGTATTTATTCATGAAACTTATTTTTTATGTTTGTGTGTGTTCAATGGTACAAACCTCTTCAAAAGACTGGGTCGAATGAAGTCACTCGAATCATTTTCCTGTGATCTAACTGACTTTCTCTTTTTTCATTCTTCCAGTGTGTCATGTTTATACCCTTTTGTATTAACTATAACGCTAGCAAATCACTTTATCTTCAAAATAAAAAAACAGCTGCAGTCCATTGAAGTTTGCACTATCTGCATGTACTTTTTCAACTGTAGATTTGAGTGTTCTGTAAACTTTGCTTAGCAATGTGCTGTTAATGAAAAAACATAAAAAGCTAAGAAGATGATGCTCTCTAAATTATTTATAAGCCACTGGATGCGAGTGCCTCTGTGTGAACCGTGGCCAGCAGAAGAGTGGCTTACGTGGGAACGCAAACACGGTTACCCTTGTACGGAGTCCCACTCTCCCTTCTCTGTCTCCTTGTTTATTGAACACCTCGTTCTGTGCCCTTTTTAAATACGACATGCATAGGAGAGCATGTGACTTGCATTGATGCGTTAAGTGTAGCGTGAGGGAGAACATTTTTGGCGATGCCCCGAGACTGGCACATTTGTAAAATAAAGGAGATTTTTTTGTGCCTGTAATCGCTCTTTTTTGGGCCAACTTTTCTGCAGGTTCTTTAATGCAGACATCGGTGTTTCATCTGGTTTCAATTGCATGGACTATTAGTTTCCTCATTTTAATGGAATTTGCTGTATAAACATTATGTAATACTGAAACATTCCCTTGATTTCTGAGTAAAAGTATTTGTGTGATGCTGTTCCGTCGAATGTGCTATTTTCCAACTTGCGAGCATTATAACTGGGTGTAACTGCACAACATGTTATTGGCTATTAAATCATACAAATATGGAATATTTTGTTTTACAGGTACGGGCATGCAGTTGCTGTAGTCGGGGAACAAATGTACTTGTTTGGAGGTTGTTCTGCAGAAAACACGTATTGCATCACAGTTTATGTTTTAGATACCGGTAAATTTCATTATTACTTATTTTTACTAAATAGCTATCAGAACTATTTGGTCGATAAAAAATATACATTACATATATGAGCATTTGCACATTATTTAATGTGCACTGTCTTTAGCATCTGCAGTAAGTTACTTAATTATTGTCTGTGTCAGTGCTTAATTTGTAAAAAAAGAACTGCAGGTGCTGAAAATTTTGCCAAGGAGGCCACAGCTCACTTCGTCCTCCGGTGAGCCCCACTTTCAACACTCTCTAATTGTTTTCTATCATCTTTGTCACACCTGGTGTGTTACCTTATTCCCTGCATTTATGATTTGCCCTCTATTCATTCTACCCCTGCCCTTTTTCCTCTTCACTTTTATCCATGCTCTGCTCTCTCTCCCCTCGATCTTGGCTCTTTACGATCACTCTTCTAGCAGTGATTAGCTGTGTCTCCGTTTTATCATTTGTCTGCTTTTTTTCCTTTGTCCTGTCCTCTACATCCTTTCCTTTTATCTTCTCTCTTCGTAAGGCTCTCTTCTTCACATCATGGCTGCTTTCTCTTTGTATCTGATTTGCTCTCCTTTTCTTCTACTTAGCTCCGTCTTATCTCTCTCCTCTCCTGTTGTTTCTTTCGCCTCTTTACTCCTGCTCTCTCTCATCTATAACACTGCTGCTGCCTGTGACCCCTGTCGTCAGCCTCTCTACATGTCCTTGCTATTTTGAACTCTGCGTTTTCCTGTTGTCTTTCCTAAAGAAGAGGAAGATGACATGTTTTACTTTCTTACCTACACTGAGTCAAAAAAACAAAATGTACACCAAATGAAAATTCTTTTTTTGCATACGTTAATCAGTGCAGTATAACTGGGTTATACTGCACTGATTAGCTGCTCGAGCACAGCAGGTGATGTCACTACTAGTGCTTCCTGTAATTAGTAGGTCCAGGGAAGGCGATGGCATTGGCATCCACTGCTCAGCTTGCTGTGACCCTGCATGCTACAGCACAGGCATTGTCCCCAGCCGCAATGCTGCCAATGCCGGTAAGTATGGCTGTGGTGCCTACTGGACTCACGCACCCTCACCAATTACCATGCTGGGGTACAGCGCACAGATTCTACAGGTGACGCCATGGCACACAAAAGTTGTGTTGGGCCACAGCAGCATCAAGCACGTTGAGGATATGCTACTCTGGCTACACAGCAAGTGGAAAGTCCACACTTACTTTTGTTTATTCTTCCTCAAGAGCCCTCACTCCCAAGTTCCAAATCCGCTCGCGCAGCTTCTTGCCTCAACTCCATCTTGAGCCAGCCCCCAGCTACAATTATCCAATGGGAGGCTTATGCTCAGGCAGTGGCATGGTGCAGCAGACTCTGGGAATAGAATGCAAGACATAGTTTGTCGAATGACTTTTTGGATTTGTGATCGGCGAGATGACATCATCACTAACTTGGTGATACACAATCATGCCTGCCTGGATAGGCGTATGCTGGCCTGTCTATGAACATTTACCAGCCAAAAACCATGCAATGTATGTTATTTTTTTTATTTTGAATTTGAACAATTAATATTGAGACCACCACCTGCAGGGTCAGAAATTGTAGCCCCGGCCCTGTGAAAGAAGTGCAGGTGCTGAGCATCTGAAAGTTCCTGCTCAAATAAGCACTGGTCTGTGTTAACAAACTGAATTGTGTTTGGGAAAAAAAAGTTACTTAATGTTTAAGTTCTATATAATTTACATGTAAAAGTTTAAATTGTTTTTAAAACTCTCTTCTTTTGTTAATATTTACGTTGTTTTTGTTTCAACACTGCTCCTTTGCCTGTGTATTACATAAACACAAGCTTGGCATTGAAAGAAAGTCACAGCAGTAATATTGAACAAAACAGTAAAATATAACCCACCCAGTGACAAACAGGTTACTGTTGCTATAGATACGTGTATGTAGTAGGAGGAAGTTGAAGAAGAAAGGGAAGAAAGCATGGTTGAATTTCCCTGTAATGATTTTTTGTGTCTACTTCCCCTTAAATTCATCGATGTGGTCTACACTCGGCTTTCTGTGGACGGGATGTTGGCATGTCCTTCTCGCAGCTTGTATTTTAAATCTCTATGTACCTATCTTGATCCAGTCTGCACGTGCCTTGCCAAGGCCCCAAGTATAGAGTATGGTTGGAAGAGGCAGTGACTCCCATACCTGCCCTCTGATTTATAGATTTAGAGGCAGGTACGGCGAGAAACGTCCCGTGGAGGTATGACTGGGAGGTAGCAGGCCTTGTACTCCCATCATGGGCCCGGAATCACGAGTGTAAACTGTTTTACAGTGTTTTATGACGTTTGGGAAACTCTAACATATCTCAGAAGTCAGTTGCCTTTGAAAGTCCAAAGTGAGGTTCCGTGGTTTTCGGGACCGGACTCCATTTTGTTTTGCGTTGTTCAAGATGCCATTTTGTGTTGCCCTCACGTAGGCCGTAGTAGTAAACGAACGAACAAAGTTGCATTGGCCTCGTTGTTCATGTACAATTTAACGTGGGCCTTTTCAACTTGCGAGTGAACTGCAAGAAGCTGACCCCTTCACCTGAAATTGACCCTTCTATGAAACTAGTTTCGTTAGCTGATAGTAATCTAGAAATCCAATCATTGTTCAGGATATCGTTAGCCGTTAGTTTCTTGCACATATCTTATCCTACTCTACATCTGAATTGCTCTTTCCTTTATGTCTTTTCATTACATGGGTAGTGCTTTTAATTATGGATTTGTCTGGCTTTTGGTAATCGAATTTGGGACAGTCCTAATAATTAACTTGTGGGGTTGGTACAATGTAAAGTGAGCTTTTTGGAATGTGATAATGTATAGAAATGTGTTTCTATTGGTCAGAATTTGCCGCAATGGGTGTGCATTTGTAATGGGATGAAACTGTTCATAAAAGACGATGTCTTGCTCTACACGAATTGAACATGTTCTTGAGTTGTACACCGTGTTGTATTGCTTGGTTCACTGTTACTAGCTGCAGCTAACAAATTTGATCTCTGACGCCACCTAGAAGTATTTCGTGTCTCTGTTTGCCAAGACAGGTGAATCCGAAGACATCGGGTGTGTCCCTGGCACCGCCGGTTCTGAAAAAGACCCGGTTCTTCAGTTGGCGCCCAACGTGGGGCGACTTCAGTGGTACCGGTCCAAGCCCGAGGATCATGAGGAGCCAGTGAGGAAATTCTGGAGGAAGGCCGCCACTTCATCGACCCCTGCATGTCGACGTGGATCAAAGGTGTTTGCTGTGAGGCTTCCCGCTTTCCAACGGCTACGAAGGACTGCTGCCCTGACTGTCACCCTGTCTTGGACTCTCGATAGATCCTTTGTAGAGCGAGACGATAGACGGTCTTCTGGTGGCGTGACAGATATTTTGGTTAAGTATAAGTGGGTCGCTCCCACGATCTTTGTTTGGTTCTTGGTATTGGGTTGATTCGGTAACTGCAGTGTGGCTCAATGGTTAGAGCGGCAGACCCTGATGCAGAGGTCTAGCCCGGGACCAGGGTTCAATTCCCCGCCTCGGCGGGTCTTGGGCTCAAAATTCCACGGACCTGATAATTCTCGCCTCGGTGCCTATTCCAATCATGGAGTCCCACTCTGCAACTCTGGGCAATAGCTTGCTTAATCTCCACAACGGCCCCCACAACGCTAAGGATGCCTGGCCTCCACCTTGGGGGTGCCCAGGAGTGGACACCTCACAGGGAAAAGCCTGGATGGGTTCCACAGCGATATTCGTACAAGCGCCTTGAGACCCTTGCGGGTGAGTAGTGCGCTATACAAGCATCAATTTACAATTTTTTATTTATCGAAGCCAAGGGGCTCGTATATTTGCGAGAGTGTCGATAGTCGATAACCCCTTGAAGTTGGAAGCTAGATTAGTGAGCTATAAGATGCATGGTCTCTTGGGGCGTGGCTTGCAGCCGAGTGGAATGGCCGCACTGTGAGGCGGCTCCTCGGCCCTCGTTGTTTTTACAGACATAGATCCTATTGCCTGTTCTCCGATTTTGCCCCTATACTTGGGGGAACCGCTCCACTGGCCATCGGAGCTCCCTCGTCGCCTCCCTGCTTGCCTCCGGATCCCTGCTCGTCGAAATTGGCTTCCGAGGCCCGGCTATCCTTTCGACCCAAGATGGCGGCCGCAACTTGTAGCTGACTTGCGTCAGACTCCGAGGCCGCTGTACCAGCCTAGCTGCCTCTGCTGCTGATCCTCGGCCCAGTCGGGGCTTCGGGAGGCGAGTGCCCACCACTTCAGGCTGGCCCCATCCTGCTGGGCCCCACCTGCGCCGGCTACATAGACCGAGATTGGGCCCCCCCTGACGCCCGGCGGCCACTTCTACGCGAGTCCCTGGCTTTGGGCCTGCTGCCGGGGACCACCATCCTGCAACCCTGCCCACCGGCTTCGCCTGTGCGACCCGCGCCCTGCTGTGCCACCCAGGTGGACTGTGTCCTGCTGCCTGGACCTACTGCTGTGCCGAGCGGGACCTCTGGGCACACACTGAGGCCACCCTGCATGCATGGGCTCGGAGCGGGGCCTAGCTCAGAAACGCGGAGGGCAGTGTCCACCCCTCTACCTCAGCAACCTATCACGATCCGCCTGTGCCCACCCAAGCTCCTCGAACCTGCTGCACCTGAGGTGGCCCGCACTGTGATGGGCCCTGCCCCCCCTTATACCGAGGGTACCAAGGGGACATGGCTAACCTAGCCAAGATGGCGGTCGGGCTCCCTTAGAGCTCCGGTCAGCTGCCCGTCGCACCGATGATGAAAACCACCACCGCGCAATTCTAACACCTCCGGCTGCTGTGGGTGACTCCCGGGACCGCCTGGGGGGCCTCGGAGAGACGCGGCGTGTCCGGGGTGTACCCGCGCCGGCCCCTGACGACCTCGGCAGATCCTCCCCTGAAATGGCGGCGCCCAGGGACTGATGCGAGAGGTCCCGAGTGACTGGAGCGGTCCCAACCAATGCCGGGCTCAGGAGCGCCCAACACACCTCACCGGTAAGCAGTGGCACCCGGAGCGCGCTACCAAACGCAGAGCGCAGCGGAATCCAGGAAAGAGCTGTGAGCCCCGGACTAACGGCGGACGCGCGGCGCTCTGAGCACCGAGTGCGCTTCCTCTGATGCGGGGAACCTAGACGGGTACTACACCTGGTGACCCACCACGGCGAACACTCGTGGGGACCGGCGCGGACCCGACCGATCGACGCTGGACACCGGGGAAACTGCCCGCGGATGACTCCGAGAAGTCCCCAATCCAAGATGGCGCCACCGGGGCGATTTTCATGAGGGAGAAGTACGATGACTCCTGAGTCCTAACTCCGATGCCCAGGAGCCAGCGCCACTGAATGCCGCCGAGTATCAGGGAGCAATGACACGTGCGTTCCTGAGGTGAGCTCCGATGCCCGACTCGGGGCCCCCAGTGACAGACCCGAGGCCCTCTAGGAAACACTGACTCACTGTAGCTGCACTCAGCGGGTGACCACGGCGGTGCGGACGGGGAGAGGCCGCGGGGAGAGTCTGCGATGAGAGCCTTCCACCTCCCCTACCGAGGACGTACCACAGACCACCTGCAGCCAAACGCCTGGAAGATCAACACTACGGTGGAGACCCCGGAGACCCGGTTTGCACAACGTTGCTACAGAAAGGGGCCTGAACCACATCTAGCAGGCCGGATCGGACCAGCGGGTCACCCGCGACACCCATGGGGCGAACACAACGGGCGGTGCCCGTGACGCCAGCGCCAGTTCAGAGAAGATCACCTTCCCCGGGCCCCTCACGCGGATCGAAGACCGGGGGTCCTTCACAGGAATCGGACATGTCCACGAAACTAGACAAAGTCCTGGCGGCCATCGAGCACTCACGAGTCTCCATGGAAACTAAATTTGGGGAACTGGCCTCGGACATCACCCAGCTACGCGACGACCATAGGAAGCTGGCGGATAAGGTGAAGCAAGAAAGCCACACGCTCCAAGAACTGAAGCCTCAGGTCCAGCTCAATCAAAAAGCCATCAAGGACCTACAAGAGAAGGTCACTTTTCTTGAACGCAAGACGGACGACTTAGAAGGACGCTCTTGCCGGAGCAACATACGTCTGATCAATCTACCGGAGGGAGTGGAGAAGGAAGACCCTATCAGATTTATAGAGACCTGGATAACAACGTTCACCCGGACCCAAGATCTAACGCCGTTCTTCTCAGTAGAAAGGGCACACAGAGTCCCGACTGGACGACCTCGAGCTGGCTTCCCGCCCAGACCATTCCTTCTGAAGCTGCTGCACTATCAGGACAGGGACACGATTCTGCGGGCGGCCAGGCAAGCGAAAGTCCTCAGGGTGGAAGACAAGAATGTGATGGTGTTCCCGGACTATTCTCAGGCAGTGCAACGCCAACGCGCTACATTCTTGGCAGTAAAGCAAGCCCTGCGACGCCATAAGATTCAGTATGCCCTCCTGTTCCCGGCCCGCCTCAAAATCATCTATGAAGATACAACACACTTCTTCACGGACCCCGAGGAGGCAAGGCACTGGTTGGATCACCGCAGTCAACCCCGATCAGACCGCGAGGATACGCCGTCGAGCTCTGCGTCCAACAAACGACGACGACTCCGAGCCAGGAAGGTCACTCTCACACAGATTAACCGACCACCGTCGCCCAGCGCCAAGCATATCCCGGACCTGGAACAAATCATAGCAGACCGGCGGAAAGCCATTCAAGCAGCGACAGAGGTCGGGCAACTAGACGCTGGGCAGGAGATGGATCGAGGCCCCCACATCTTCACATCCGAAGATGAGGGCCAGAGCGACGTCCGCACCTCCAGAGATGGTTCCGCCTCACCGCCGCTGGTGACTCCGCAGACGGCGGATACACTCATCTGATAGCGGCTGATGCATTCAGCGGTAAGATTGAGCTGATGGCGCAGCCTACCGACGGGGGACACCGGGAAGACACGCCTAAGGTATTGGTGGTAACATACACACACGCAGAGACACAATGCGGCAGGTGGCCTTGACCCGAGATCAGGGTTCCACCGCTTCAGCACCCCCTCACACCAAACGAACTAGAGACAGTACGAGATGTACAGTTTGGGCTCATCATGCCTTGCAATGGGCCCCTTCAGTTGGGACTGTTTCCCATATGTTGTTTCCATGTTACGCCCTTTCCCTTCTAACCCTGATACCTACACGGGAGATGGTACTCTGGTCACGGCGCTACTACATATGGAGGGAGGTCACACGAGCGAGAATGACACTGGGTATAACCGAGAGGTGAGGAATGCACCGACTAACACGATAGACATCCTCACATGACGAAACCCTCTAACTCAGACTTTACCTTTATCACACTGAACGTCAGGGGGTTACACACAGCAAGCAAACGATATGCAGTCTATGCCTATCTAAAGAGACAGCAGGCGCATATAGCTCTCCTCCAAGAGACTCACTTGACGACGGCAGAAGTCAGCAAGCTGCAGAGGAAATGGAGGGGTATGATCTGTGCCACAGGGTACTCCGCATTTGCCAGGGGCACACTTATATGGGTCAGGCCGGGAGTCCCCTTCCGAGAACAATCCAGGGTGGTGGATAAGGAGGGACGCTATGCATTACTGGAAGGACAACTGGATGGACAGTCTATCCTGATAGGCAGTATCTATGCCCCAAATGTGGAACAGAACGCCTTTTGGTCTCGCCTCACGAACACACTGGCACATCACACTCACACCCCTTGGCTACTAGGGGGGATTATAACAGTGTCTTAGACACGACCCTCGACCGGTCCCGCCCCCCGCCACCACGGTCACCAATCTATAGACAGACGGAACTCTTCCATGAGTGGGTTCAACACTGGACACTGACGGACACGTGGAGAGCACCGAACCCCACAACGAAACTGTACTCGTTTCACTCCATTCCACACGATCTTCGAGTGAGACTTGACCGATTTCTATGCTCACCTGCTATACACGCCAAAGCCAAACACACAGACTATCTAGGCAGAGTGCTATCAGATCATGACGCCCATGTCCTGACCCTCCGATGGAAGCCGCCCCACCCCCCAGTACCGACCTGGAAGCTCCCTCGGGAGTGCCTCACAGACCCGGCATTCACACATGATCACAGGGAACACCTGCAGGAACACTTCAGACTCAATGCGGGCTCGGCGTCCTCTAGTCTCGTTGAGTGGGATGCGCACAAAGTAGTGGCGAGGGGACACTGCATTCAGCAAGTGTTAGGAGTGCGAAAGGTGCTAGAAGGCGCATTGCACACCACAGAACAGGAACTAGCAGCCATGTTGCAAGCAGATGACCGCGGCGAGGTGACCCAGCTACAAATAGCAGAGGCTAAGACAAAATACGCCGAGACATTGCGGGACCTGCGAAAATACAATTTCAGGAAATATGCCAGTAGGGTACACCGGGAGGGCAACAGGGGTGGCACGCTCTTAGCATGGTTAGCTCGGCAAGACCCCGACTTGAAACCTATCACGGAAATTACAGACCAAGCCGGTCACCTCCAGACTTCCCAGGTAGCGATCATGCAGGTTTTCTACACATATTACTCGCACATATATCAAACTTCCAGCCAAGATGACGCCCTCATGGTGTCCAACTTCCTACTTCCTTTACCAATCCCCCAGGTCTCGCCAGTGCTCCGAAAGGACCTAGACAGAAAATTAACGCAGACCGAGATTAAGGCAGCGATAGGGACGCTTGCTAGGAACAAGGCCCCAGGCATGGACGGCTTCCCCCTCGAGTATTACCAGTCGTTTGTAACTCATCTCGCCCCGCGCCTAACGACTATGTTTGAAGACGCATTCAAGACGGGAATCCTCCCACGCTCCCTCAGAGAATCAATAATAGTGTCGTTCCTAAAACCACACAGGGACCCCCAACTTCCATCGTCCTACAGGCCGATCACATTACTTAACTCAGACTGTAAAATCCTGGGGAAACTGTTAGCGACAAGATATGCCCAAGTCGTACCCCAACTGGTCCACCCCGACCAAAACGGATTCGTACCAAACCGCAACACATCTCAAAATCTCCGTAGACTCTTCCAAGTCCAAGACATGACCCGAACCCAGCTCCCGAATGCAGCTTGCCTCATACTAGACCTCGAAAAGGCATTCGACACCCTCCTATGGCCATATTTGTTCGCAGTCATCACCAAGAACAACTTTGGCTCCCGCCTCATCGCTTACACTAAGCTCCTGTACACACAACTTAGGTCCAGGGTCCGGATCGGCACCTATATCTCCCCGGAATTCACCGTAAGCAGAGGAACTAGACAAGGATGCCCGTTGTCGCCCCTCTTGTTTGCTCTGGCGGTTGAACCTTTGGCGATACGCCTGACACGAGAGGGTGTAGACTGGGGTATCCCCCTAGCGCATATGTGGCACTGCGTATCTTTATACGCAGACGACCTCCTGATCTATGTTAGGGATGCCACGAGCGACCTGACGTGCATCTGGAGAACGTTAGAGGAGTTTGCGACAGTGTCAGGCCTAAGGGTCAACTGGGGGAAATCATCCATATACCCGTTGAGCCCCCATATGGCCCTCTTCGAAATCCGAATGGGTACTCAATCACTCACCTGGAACGCCGGCGCCCCCGATACCTGGGAATACGGCTGTACCACACCCCGGAGGACCTATACACAGGGAATCATCGTAGGACACTAGCTGGTCTTCGATCAGCGGTCAACTTCTGGAAGACACTCCCACTGGCGCCCATAGGCCGAGTGGCACTGGCAAAAATGATCATGCTCCCCCGCCTGCTATATAGCTTTGCGAATCTCCCAGTGATCCCACCTCGATCATTCTTCGGAGAACTGAACACTCTTCTGATAGACCTGATATGGGGAGGGGGTCGAAAACGAGTGGCGCTCACCACACTCTACCTGCCTACCACGGAGGGGGGACTGGGAGCGCCGGCCTTTGAGGCATACTTTCTAGCGGCCCAGCTCCAGTGGCTGTCCTACTGGATGGCGGGACGCCACACAGGAGAGACCAACACAACTACTGGTCCTCTCTCGCAGGCCGTGATCGTCAGACTCTTGTTACCGGGCACTAAACCCCTGCGGACTCGTCCCCTGCAGGTGTCCGTTGCCCGAACGTGCATGATGCGGATACACCGCATGTCCAAAACGCAACCACCGTATTCACCTTTGCTGCCACTGGTGGGTTTCCCTCGCAGAGAATCATATTACTCCCCGGGCGCGCTTCGAGTTTGGACAGAACTGGAGGTCACGGAGATCGGGTCTCTGTTCGACGACGGGCAGTTGCTGACGTTTGAGCAGCTGATGGACCGTTATGGCATACCCCCTGGACAGTTTTTGCTACATAGGCAATTACTGGATAGCAGCGGTGCGCACTGGAACCTAGGGGCCGGCGAACCAGCGACACATCCAGTGATTCATACGATCCTACACATGGGGGTGGGGAGACACTTAGTAACATGGCTCTACAGGGCGGTGCGCTCGTTAATCCTCCCATCCCTCCAGTCTCTACGCCAGAAGTGGGAGACGGAATTCGGCAGAGTGGTCCATGACGGGGAATGGAGGTCAGCCCTGGAATATCCCCCAAAAGTCTCCAGGAACGCAAGGTTCCGCAACATACAATTCAGCGTCCTCCACAGGGCCTATCTTACACCGGGCCGCCTCCGACGATTCTTCCCGGACACTCACTTTGAATGTCCCCGATGTCGAACCCCGGGTGCAGACTTCAAGCACATGTTTTGGGATTGCCCCACTCTCCGCCAGTACTGGGACACGATCCACCGAACCTTAGAAGAGGCCACGACCATTGCCACCATGAACACATGGGAGGCATGCGCACTCGGAATTTTCCGCAAACGGAAAACTGAGAAAACACAATACAGATTCCTATCGCTAGCAATCCTCTTGGCAAAACGCGGTATCGCCATGCACTGGAGAGCCCCTGCGGGACCGCCGGAGGCAGCATGGGTGGGTGCGGTACTTAAATGGGGTAAGGCGGAGGAGGAGATACTACGGGAGGAGGAGGTACGGGGACATCGCAAACATCCCATATCCCAGGAGTGGGCCCAACTACTATACACCTTCACACAGACGACACGCCCTCAGGAGTCCCCTACTACCACACAATCCCAGACACGACCGACGACGCCGGCCCCCGTGCCTCCATAAATATATCATGGAGTCTACACACCAGTTGTGAGTGACCCCGAGCGCTGGCCCTCCGAAACCCAGACTCAATCCACCGACGCTCGCTATAGACCTATACCTCACGACTTGAAAATATACATATTGTGCTTGGACGCAGTGACCTAGAAACCCCTCCCTCCCGTCCTTCCCTCACTCCCACCCCACCCCCAAGTTCATCAGTTCACCCCCATAGTTTCTGGGAAAGAAGGAAAGCTCGACCTAGACAGAATGCTACTAGTACATATCACTAGCTGATTGACTTCACGCATAGAGACACCACGATGTCACATGTTACCACGTCTCACACCCACATTCCTGATACCCATAGCGTCACCCCCACAGTACCTGACACGACATGAGCTCATCCCCCTATGGGTGCAGTCGATAGTCTAGCATGTTCAGGATGGTCCCGCTTATGGAGGATGCAGACGTTATGGTGGGAAGCCACGTGATACGTGCCACCGAGGCACACAGATAAGGACAACAGATTGACAATGACCCTGAGCTGTGAAATGCCTAACAGGATCTGTAGCTCTAATTGTATCTATATGACTTCAATTTTTTGTAATGCTAGTTTAACCTTGAATGAACACTGTCGTATTATTCATGTAAATGCAACCTAAAACCCAATAAACAAATTCAAACAAAAAAAAAGATGCATGGTCTTAGCAAACTTAGAAAATGGTTTAGTTGTGGTTGCAACAAGGATTCCCGACTAGAGGACTTGTGTCCGATACCTCCGGTTGGAACTCCGACTAATGAGCTCTATTCAAACCACGGAGTGGGTCCTATTACTTATAATGAAGTATGGGTCCGCTATACTAGGAAAGATGGTGTCTTACGATGGCCCAAACATGGTAGTTTCGAATCAAATATTTTAGATAATCTGGAAGTTGCGTTATTCAAGAACAAAGCCCGGCCGGCAATGTTTGACTCTTTCCGCCTTTGGCGAAAGGAAGCCAAACAGAAGGAAATTAAACAAGCTAAGAGAGATAGGAAAGATAAGAATATGTCAGTACTACAAGCTGCTAGGCAGTATAGGGATGATGGAGATGAGCGAGCGAGTGAAGTTTTAGATAGGCAGCGTTGTATGGCCATAGATAAATGTCATCCGGCCTTGCCGTCTCCTCCTCCGAAAGCGATTGAAGATCTTAAAAAAGATCCTTTGATCTCTCACTTACTGAGATTGCCACCCCCTTATGTGCAGGGTGCTACTGCACCTCTATTACCCCCGGTTGTTCCACCCTTTGTTGGTCAACCTCCTGCTGTTGTTCAGCCAACTGGTACTCCACAGATGGTTTTACCTCCTCCTGCGCAACCCGCTCTAGGGTCACCAGCTTTACCACCAGTTTTGCCTCAGACTCCTTTGCCTTCCACTTCTGCATCTGAGACTCCTACTGTTCTTATTCCTACACCTTCTTTGCCTCAAAATACTTATTCTCCTGTTCTTATGTCTGCTTCTTCTCCTTCTGTTCGAAAGCGAATGACAGAGACTGTTTCTAATCTGTTGTCTCCATTGTTTGGGTCAGTGAATATGACCCCTGTTTTGGAAAGTAAGCAGAGTCGTAGTCAGCTTCCTAGTTCCGAGGAACGGGCTGTGTTGGATTTGTTGGCTCGTAAATGGATTATAAATGCCTCAAAGTATAGTTTGCCAGCGGTTATGGATGTTTTCTTTCAGTGGGAACCGCCTAAGCAAAGGTATGTTTTCGATGTGATGTGTACGTTTCTGCGTCAGGAATGGGAAGATAATGATTTGGGTTTGATTCCGCAGGAACTACTTGATGTTCAGTCGGATTTTGCTAAAGGGATGATAGTGGAATCTGATATTACAGACGCCGTAGAGACGATACTGGCTTTTAGGTCTAGACTTCCGCCTCAGACATTGTACGAACCTGATTCCTCTGTTAGAAGAAAAGCGAGACAGAATCCCATGAGAGATGTTCCTCCTGTATGGAAGGAAGCAGTTCAGGTTAATGTGAATCAGGGTATTGTTGCCGCTGCGGCTCACTTTCAGGGAGTATGGGTACATGTCCCTTGGAAGAGAGCAGAGGTCTTGGCTCTTAAGCAGACCTTACCTGACCCTCGTAAGAATCCTGCTGGTTACTATAAAGAATTGTCCCAGACAGTAGATGCGTGTATTATGAATTTAGCTGACATTGACATGTTGATGGGTAATGTAGTTCCGCAACCTTGGTGGGCGAAGATTCGTCACGGGAATCATGCGTAAGAGTTAGGAGATACTTGGGCGAATATTGTTGCTGCAGATGCTAGACAAGAGGGAGGTGCTAAACCTGAACCTTTAGTCTCAGAATTGCCAGGTAAAATTATTAATTTGATGTTTACGAGTGATTTGGGATAAGTTAGCAGCATGCAAGCAGAAGAAAGACGAGAGTGTGTCCGATTTCTTCACTAGGTTTGAAGAGACGTTTATCGATCATAGTGGTCAGGATAGGAGTACGGAAGGTGGTCAAAGGTAGTTTGTGGATAAATTTGTCTTTAATTTGCTTCCCGAACTTTCTAATAAGCTGAAGGACTCTGAGAGTTCGTGGGCTGTTTCTTCGTCGGCCCAGATATTGGCTACTGCACAATACTATGAGAATAGGGATAAAGATGAGAAGGATAAAGCGGAGAAGAAAACGGAAAATTTAAAGACAAAAGTTCTTTTGCAGCAAGCTTATCCGCCTCGTCAGAATCAGAATCAGTTTCAGCAACCTCCACAATTTCAGAGATTGTTACAGAAGCCTGAGCCTTATGTTCAGCGATTCTTTCCTGGCCCTAATCATTGTGCTTATTGTAGAGAGAAGGTCATTTCAAGAATAGTTGCCCAGCTTTGTTGCAACGTGCGAATGGTGCACCTGGTCAGAGAAGTCGTGGTGGTTTCCAGCAAACCCCTAGGGGTAAAGGACGTGGTGTGATTCCACAGAATGAGCATTCTCCTTCCCTTCAGAATTCTGCGAATTATTTTGACAGACAGAATGCTCCAAGTGGTCAGTCTGCTCAGTATTATGTTGAGGATTACTATGTCGAAGGTGAGAGTTCTGGTTATAATGATAGCTAGGGCAGCCATGGGCAGAGAGAGGGAGTAGTGTCAGTTCCAGTAGATCAGAGTGGACCTTATGTTGAAGTGATTACATCAGGTGTGGTAGAACCTTATCTTTTGGATACTGGTGCGACAAAGAGTTCTATTATGCATTCTAAACTCCCTGGCGCACCTTTGTCTGGCTTGACCAATGTTTCAGTAGGATTTTCAGGCGCCCCAGTTCATAATCCGGTTTCTAGTCCTTTGTCCCTTTCCATGGGCCCTTGTGATTTGGAAGCTCCACTTATTCTAACGACTGGTTGTAATGAGAATCTGTTGGGTTTGGACTTGCTGAAAAGATTGTATGCGACACTGCATTGTTCTCCTTCAGGAGTACAACTTACTCTTGGTAAGAAAGTGATTTGTCCAATGTATTTGTCTAAAGATTGTTTGCCACTGGAATTGCGTTCGCTTCCTGATACGCTTTGGGCTACGGGTCCAAATGATGTGGGCCTTTTGCAAATTCCACCGTATATTGTTACGCTCAAATCGAATGCTAAGCTACCTCGTATTCCACAGTATAAAACATCAAGCGATGGTGAGAGAGCGCTTTTGGCGATTGTCCATGATCTGGTTGAGAAGGGTGTAGTTGAAGAAACGAGAGGAAATGTGTGTAACAGTCCTGTTTTGCCTGTCCTTAAGCGTACTGATGCTTCTAAGCCACCTGTGTATAGGTTTGTGATCGACCTTCGAGAGGTAAACAAGATTGTGGTGCCACAGTTTCCTGTGGTCCCTGATATCACTGCTTTGCTGACTCTGATCCCTGCTTCGACAGCTTGGTTTTCTGTGATCGCTCTAAAAAATGCTTTCTTTAGCATTCGGATTGCTGAGGAGAGTAGGGATATTTTCGGCTTCTCTTTAGGAGGACGAAGCTTCCGGTTTAAGAGAGCTCCCCAAGGTTATTGTGAAAGTCCCTCAATCTATAGTCAGGCGTTGAAAACTCAGATTGATGGTTTTGTGTTACCTGTTGGTGCTACTCTTATTCAGTACGTTGATGATTTGTTGATTACTGCTGATGACGAAAAGATCTGTAAAGAGGCTACTCTTTCATTGTTGCGGTATTTGTCTGACCTTCATCATAAATTTCACCTTCAAAGTTGCAATATTGTCGCCAAGAAGTAACCTACTTAGGTCATCTCTTGTTGAAGGAGGGAAGGCGATTAACCCCAGAACGAATTCAAGCGATTGCGCAAATGAGTGTGCCAACTACACAGAGAGAAGTTCGTGCTTTTTTGGGGATTACTTCGTATTGTAGACAATGGATCCAACATTTTTCTCTTCTTGCGAAACCTCTGTTGGCATTGACTATGAAAGATACTACGTATCCTCTTCCTTGGTCTGACGAATGTCAGAAAAGTTTTTCTGAATTACGTGATGCATTGTGTTCGGCTCCTGTGTTGGGTACTCCAGACTACAGCAAGCTTTTCACGTTGTACGTACACGAGAGAGAGGGTTGTGCGTTGTCAGTGTTGACACAACCTTTTGGAGACAAGCAGCGTCCATGTGCATATTTTTCAGCGACGTTAGATCCGGTAGCTAAAGCGTTGCCGAGTTGTCTGAGAGCTACAGCGGCAGCTGCTGTTTCTATCCGACAGTCTGCTGGTTTGGTACTGGATAACATGTTGATTGTGATGGTTCCGCATGCAGTGGACTTTATTAAACAGGACCAAGACACAACACCTTACTAGTGCACGTCTCTCAGGTTACGAGTTGACACTGTTGGCTAGCCATGTTCATATTAAGAGATGTAATGTGTTGAATCCAGCTACGCTGTTGCCGATCTCTACAGAGTCGGATGCTCAAGAACAGCATGATTGTTTTCTTCGGACAGAGGAAGAAACAAAGGCTAGGATTGACCTTAAGGATACTCCTCTTGAGAATGTTAATGGTACCTTGTGGGTAGATGGTTCGTGTTTCAAGCTTCCGAATGGTGAGACGACTGCAGCGTATGCTATCACAACTTTACATACAGTTGTTGAGACAGCACGCATACCACAGAATTCAGCTCAAGCAGCAGAGCTAATGGCACTGACGCGAGCGTGTGTGTTGTCAGAAGGAAAGCGAGTGAATGTTTATACCGATAGCCAGTATGCGTTTGGTGTTGCTCACAGTTTTGGGCGTTTGTGGAGAGAACGAGGATTTCTTACTTCCCATGGCACGAAAATTCAGCATGGGCAGTTAGTGAATGAACTCTTGGAATCTCTCACTCTCCCAGAACAGATTGCAATTGTGAAGTGTAGTGCGCATAAGAAAGTTTTGGACGATGTTGGTCGAGGGAATGCGTTTGCGGATGAAGTTGCGAAGGAAACGGAGAAAGATATGATGAGCCGTATGTATGTTGCAGGCCCTGCTAATTGGGTTATGGCTGGTGGAATGTGTGAAGACACAATAGAAAGTGTGAAGATGATTCAGGCTGAAGCTACAGAGAAGGAAGTGAGTACGTGAAGAGAAAGTACGGGTATGTTGGATTCCACAGGTTGTTGGATTGAGTTGTCAGAACACCAGCGATGGTTGTTACCAGACGCGTATGTGCTCCCATTGGTTTTGATGGCTCATGGAATGGCTCATATCAGTGTAAAAGGGATATGCAAGTTGTTGGCTCTGGTTTGGCAGAATGCTGGGATTCCGAAATGTGCTGAGAATGTGGTGAAACATTGTATGATTTGTCTGAAGTATAATCCTGGTAAGGGAACTCCATCTCCAGCTGGTCATTTTGCTCCTCCGACGTATCTGTTTGAGGTGATACAGCTAGACTATATTCACATGGAGAGATGCAACAATCTGAAGTACTTTCTTGTTGTTGTTTGCGCTTTTTCCAGATGGATAGAGGCCTACCCCCTAAAGGATAATACTGCCTTGTCTACAGCCAAGGTTTTGCTGAGAGAGTATTTCCCTAGATATGGTTTGCCGAGAATTGTATGGTCGGACAATGGGAGTGAATTTGTGGGTCAGATTATGAAGAAAGTATGTGCTGGAATAGGGATAAGGCAGAAGTTCCATGCAGCGAATCACCCCAGTCAGCTAGACTTGTTGAATGCTACAATGGTACGCTTAAGCTGAAAATAGCTAAGGTACAAGCGAGCACTGGTCTTACATGGCCGGATGCTTTGCCGTTGGCTCTCTTGTCAACAAGGACGACTGTGCATCCTCGAGTGGGACTTAGTCCGTATGAAATAGTGTTTGGTCGTCCAGCGAATGTTTGGGTTTGTGTGCCTCGTCCGAAAGAATACAGCAGTATTGAGTACCCTATGTTGGTGGATTACTTACATGACTTGATTGCTAAATTACGTGTTCTCCACCAACAGGTCTATGACAGTTTGCCGATAGCTACTACAGATCCTGGACACTCCATCGAACCTGGTCACTATATCTTGGTCCAGCGCACCAAGAATTTGCAACCGAGATGGATGGGTCCTTATTTAGTGCTTTTAGTTACTAGAACTGCTGTTAGAGTAGCTGGCAAAAAGAACTGGGTGCATGCCACCCATTGTAAAAAAGTTCCTTTGCCTTTACCGTATGATCAGTGGGTAAGGGATGGTATAGCTGATTCGGAATGTGAGCGAGTCCCTAGATTCATTCCTTTTAGTGATGCTCATTTGACATGGACTCGGTCAGAACGCGAGGATGATGATGTTCTGCAAGCTGATGTGCCTCCACATCTGAAGATTGATACCACCAATCCGGAACTTCTATTCAAGGATCAGACTGTGCCGATAAAGAACGCAACGATTTCAGATCAAGAAAGCTTGTACATATGGACAAATAAAATGTGACACTGGAATTTTTTTAGCTAGTGAATTTACACCTTGTCAGATCAAGAAACTTTTTTTTTTGCTTTTTCCTTTTTCGAGTCACCATCCGGACTCTGCTGCAGGGTCACGGTAGAAAGTTCTTAAGGGGTGAACCACGTATTGACGCAAGGTCTGTGGTCCAGGGTCGTTAGTGCGATCTTGGCGCACACTTAAGTGAAGACGGTAACGACTGTGAGCAGCACGTTAGAGGATGGAGTTTGTTGAGTCTGACCAGAGTGTTAGGAAAGTGGATTCTAAAGTCCGAATATGTATATTGGTTCGTAGCAAATGTTTTTTAATAATGTGTTTTCTAATGCTTTTGAATGTTACGTTAGCTTGTGTGGGTTTGATTTTCTATGCCACAAAACAGCCGCTTACATCTACCTCCCAACCTGTTCTTTCTTTTTCTACTCTTTCTCCACATGAGTTCCATACGTTACCTGAACATGAACAGACACGTAGATCAGAATTTGTGAACAATTCGTTTATACAGATGTTACATCAGCATCAGCTAGTTGTAAATACCACAAATTGTTGGGTGTGTGGTCTTATGCCACATACGACAGACAAGGAAATGCCATATTTGGTTTTGCCTTTTTCACCTAATGGGTCAGTTTGGGCACTCCAATCGATGTTTATCTATGCGAATGAAGTCTCTCCAGTGCGTTCTGTTAAGGATAATGTGAGTAAGAATGCTTTGGAATGGGGAATAGTCGATACGATTAGAGATATCGACACGTATAGTTCTATTACACACGGTGACCCGCACACTTCAACAGTAAATAGTACAATGTAATGACTTTATATATGTGGTCACATAGACTCTCCAATTGTTCTCCCAAGAATTCCAAAGTCAAATTTCTTCTGTAAACAGATTCTTTTATTCACAACTGATGATTAAAATCAATAGCCAACGCGTTTCGTCCGTGACCGGACTTCTTCAGGGATTTATTCAGAATTTTCTATATATTACAGCTTCACATTGGTCTTCCCACTTGAAATTCACATATTTTTCAGAAAATAAATAAAGAAATCATGTTTTCCAAATACACCAAGTTTCCAAAAAGTCCAATAAGATAGAGCGGTAAGGGCCGTCAACAAAGTATCGGCGTCTCGTAGTACATGTGGTTGTCTGGTATAATTCTATCCCCAAAGATGAGGTACGAGCATATGTCGGTTGGAATAAGACGACATATAGTGTTAGCTTGACGGAGAAAGAGAGACAGAGAAGATCTCCTCCTATTTGGATCGTACCCCACCAGGGTCATCTTTGCTTACAAAGTAATGCTCAGAATCCGAGAGCTCAGTTTGGTGAGAGTGTGTATGTTCACACATACGTTTATACGTCCCAGAAATCTCCTCCGTTCGTGCCAGCTAAAGGCACGTATTTTGTTTGTCATGACAGAGCGTATGCATGGTTGCCGTCTGATTTTTCGGGCACATGTTATGTAGCGTTTTTGCTTCCCCCTACATATACAGCTGCTTTCGACTACCACAAGACAAGATTTGGTAGAGGTATTATTGATGTGGAAGATACTGCCACACAAGAAGTTGGAGACTTCTTTAAGGGTTTCCTGCCCTTTTGGGGTCCTATGGCTAATGGTAGGAATATTCATCAGCTTACGACAGTGGTTGAGGCCACTATAAATGAGACTGCAGGTGCCCTTAGTAATATTACGGCTGAGCTTCAAGCGGATCGCCTTATGACGTTACAGAACCGCTTTGTCTTAGATATTATACTGGCAGATAGAGGGGGAGTATGCAAATTGATCGGATCTAGTTGCTGCGTTTTCATACCAGATAATGCCCCGGCGGTGTACCAAGCCATCCAGAAGGTGCATACGTTTGCTGAGTCTATACACGTAGATGAAGGTAACTGGTCGTTGATGGAATGGTTTTGGGAACTGCTGTCCAAATGGGGATGGAAGATTTTGATGTTTCTTGATATGGCTTTAGCAATCCTTTTCTCGTGTTGCTTATACATCCAGTGTGGTCCCGCCATTTGTGGCCTTTGTGCTACGATCTGTGTGAGAGGACCCGTTTCGAGAGAAGTGAAAGAGAATAAGATGATGTTACAGCAACACCTTGATGATCTGATGAGAATAGATATAGACCTGGATTCAGATTGACGTGAGTTTAGGTCATTGCCTACGTAATGGCAAAAGGAGGGTCTGGGATTCCGTGGTTTTCGGGACCGGACTCCATTTTGTTTTGCGTTGTTCAAGACGCGATTTTGTGTTGCCCTCTCGTAGGCCGAAGTAGTAAACGAACGAACGAACTTGCATTGGCCTCGTTGTTCATGTACAATTTAACATGGGCCTTTTCAACTTGCGAGTGAACTGCAAGACGCTGACCCCTTCACCTGAAATTGACCCTTCTATGAAACTAGTTTCGTTAGCTGATATTAATCTAGAAATCCAATCATTGTTCAGGATATCGTTAGCCGTTAGTTTCTTGCACATATCTTATCCTACTCTACATCTGAATTGCTCTTCCCTTTATGTCTTTTCATTACATGGGTAGTGCTTTCAATTATGGGTTTGTCCGGCTTTTGGTAATCGAATTTGGGACAGTCCTAATAATTAACTTGTGGGGTTGGTACCATGTAAAGTGAGCTTTTTGGAATGTGATAATGTATAGAAATGTGTTTCTATTGGTCAGAATTTGCCGCAATGGGTGTGCATTTGTAATGGGATGAAACTGTTCATAAAAGACGATGTCTTGCTCTACACGAATTGAACAGGTTCTTGAGTTGTACACCGTGTTGTATTGCTTGGTTCACTGTTACTAGCTGCAGCTAATAAATTTGATCTCTGACGTCACCTAGGAGTATTCCGTGTCTCTGTTTGCCAAGACAGGTGAATCCGAAGACATCGGGTGTGTCCCTGGCACCGCCGGTTCTGAAAAAGACCCGGTTCTTCAAAAGTGCTGTGAGAGCCTGTTAAATGTGTGTGCATTATTTGCCATTCAGAAAAACCACTATGTTCGCAAGTAGACCTATTTCCTTCTTTTCTAATTTATCTCAGAAAAAAGGCAGAAACTATGAGTATCTTTGTACAATTTAATGACGATGAAAGATGTGCGCTAAAAAGATAACTCTGGACTGAAACTCATCAGGAAGCACATGAAGAGGCATTTTATAAACAACGTGCCCTTTGTATCTGAACTCAAAAATGAATGCAGAAAATTGTTCAAATTATTTGGACAGCTTTCTGCTGCTGCACGAGACGCCAAAGGCAGCAGCGCATGGCAGAGCTGATTTATAACAAACCTTGTTTGAAACAGTGCAAATTTGTTAAAGTTTTTGTTTTCCATCCTATGTTATGAAACGGCTTTTGTGGAAAATCAGATTTCTCGCCTACAGGAGGGAAAGATCACAGACTTGAGGTGAGCCTTGACTGAGCTCAAAAAGATCAACCAATCAGACTTCTAAAACTGGTGTCTGTGAGGAATCCTCGCCGCGCCCTTAGTAGATTGGCTGTAACTTCAAGGCCTTAGTCAGAGAAATTGCATGCGGCACTTGAGTAATAACTAACAAAACAATATAGTTTCTTTAGGAGACAATAACATTTCAAAACCAAGTTAGTTGAAAGAGAACTAAGTAGTGAGTAAAATGTGGGAAGGTGAGCTGCCTTTTCACCCCAGTTTCTTCCCAGGTAAAAGTTTTATATTCAGTCTTTTAAACCTTTCTGCTGGCCAAAGGACTTCAATGAGGAAACGCTGCAAGCTTTTTTCGACCAGTACCACACGGGGTTTGATAGGTGGCGTTAGTGGGCACACTGTCGCCACATTTCATGATAAAAATCTTAGAGAGGAAAATAGCAACACTTGGGAATTGCCTCCTGGCTACTTTGGCAATACAGAGGAGCTCTACTAGATTGTAGAGTACAGCGCGCTCACCAGGAGCACTACAGTACATTTTAAAACCGCCGTTTTTGTCTGCTTTGTTGAAATTGATTTGGGCACATTTTACCTTGATTTTAAAATTGTATCATTCACTTGCCGCAGACCTGCACTTAAAATTGTGAAACACCGCGTTTGGAGCGGATCCCTGTCCCTTTTGGAACTGCACCACACCGCCAGAACGGCAGACATCTTAGGTGAGGGCTAAGGATTGCTGCGGTCTAGTCGTCAGAAGGACGCTAGACCGGTACTTAAGGCAGCCATGCTGACGCGCAGCGGGCACGCGCGTCGGGCTCGCCGGAGCACCGCCGGAGTCACGCCAGAGTACAGCCCGTCTGCGCCCGTCCGCGCACGGACGGGCCCGGGGGCGGGGACTTTTGGCCAACGGCGTATTTACTCCTCGGAGGTACTCCGCGATCTGGATAAAGGTGAGGCATGCCTGGATGGCGTAACCCTGCTGAAACTTAGAGAATACGCGATATCTGTCCCCTATATTGTGACCCCTCGAGGGCTGCACCCCTCACTGAAAATAGCTAGCTTAAATACCCGCTCACTCCAATGTCACCATATAGAAGTCTATAATTTGTTGCAGGACAACGAGATTGATATACTGACCCTATCAGAGACCTGGATGGGCGACAGCTCGATGCCGGACATCATTGCCGCTCTCCCTAGCGGCTACGATGCTATATGGCATAACCGTCCAGGAAATGCACGGGGGGAGGGGTAGCGGTTCTTTTCAAAAAGGCTTTGTCAGTGGAAAGACTGCTGTCAGAGACAGTCGATCTGGCTGATCTGCTTGGGGTGAAAGTCACCGTGAACAACTCATGTTGGGTGGTGCTTGCTGTCTATCGCCCACCCAATGCAACCCCACAGTTCCATGACTTATTTGGTCCTATTATGTCGGACCTATGTACCCGTTATAAGAAAATCTTAGTCACAGGAGATTTTAACTTACATTGGGATAAGCCCCACTGGGATCTGCCTATGCGCCAATTGGACACCATGATGTCAGTGCTTAGTTTTAAACAACTCGTGAAGGCTCCCACACACATTAAAGGTCACGTTCTTGACCTGGTGTGGACTACAGACCCAAATGTGGCTCTTAAAGATGTTGCCCCATGTATATGGTCTGACCATCATCTAGTATCCTGTGAGATACGCATTAATGGCCAAATAAATAACCCGCCACCGGAGGTCAGGAGAATCCATAAATGGGCAGAGGTTGATTTGATAACCCTAACCAAGGTGCTCTCGCTAAGGCATCGGTCTCCGAGCCCAGATCATAGTCTGGACCAGGAATACGCGGATCTAACGCGGAGCCTGACCCTAGCTATTGACCAGATAGCACCTAGAAGAACGAAGCTAATAAAAGGACCCGGTAAAGAGGCTCCATGGTTTACGCCATCGTTGAGGGACCATAAAAAGAAGCTCAGAGCTCTGGAAAGAGGATGGAGGAAAGCTAAACAGGACTCAGCGAGGAACCTTTACCGAACCTCTCTTAACTCATACAAAAAGTCGATTGTTCTTGCTAAAGCCGAATACTATGAGTCCCGCCTAAGTAAGGCAGTTAATGTTCAGAAAGAGACCTTCAAGATCCTGGCGGAGCTGAGTAAAAAACCCGACAGCTCTCAGTCTCCCATAAATTGCAATGCCTTTCAGGGATTCTTCCTGGAGAAAGTGAGAACTATTATCCAGGAGATAAAAAGTGGTATGGCAAATGGGATGGTTATGCCTACAGCCCCTCATAAACCGGCTGAGTGTACCATAGCACTGTTTCCAGAGATTGACACACTGAGTCTGGAACAGCTGATGGGTAGAATCAAATCCGGATCTCCAGCGGACCCGTGTCCACCTAGAGTCTTTCAGGTAGCCAGTCCCTTATTGGAGGAACGTATTATCTCCCTCCTAAATAGATCTTTGGAGACAGGATATATACCAGCGGAACTCAAGGAAGCACGTGTAAGGCCTCTGCTGAAGAAACCAGGCGCAGACCCCGCTGTGCTAAAGAACTATAGGCCTATCTCCCAGTTGCCATTCCTCTCAAAAATACTGGAACAACATGTATTAAAATCCTTGTCCATATACCTGGAGTCTCACCACCTACTCCATGAACGGCAGGCAGGATTCCGAGCTCATCACAGCACCGAGTTGGTGATGCTCTCGGTGCTGGATGAACTGAGAGGCCTGGCTGACGGTAAGAAACCGAGCGCCCTGATTCTGTTAGACCTTTCAGCGGCGTTCGATACCGTCAGCCATGCTCTGCTTCTGGAAAGAGTGAGTGATTTTGGTATTAAAGGCCTGGCCCTCAGATGGTTGCAATCCTTCCTTTTGGGTAGGACTCAAAGGATACAACTTGGGGACGAAATCTCCGAGGTGGGGACGTTAGAATGTGGGGTGCCTCAGGGCTCGGCCCTGTCCCCACTTCTATTTAACCTCTACCTGCAACCCCTGATTGCTTCTCTGGCGTGCATGGGCTGCACAGTATTTAACTACGCGGACGACACGCAGCTGTTGCTGAGTGTCGATAACACAAGTGCCGCACAACTCCAAACCCAGAACATCTTAAGGTACACGGTCCAATGGATGACGGAAAACCTCCTGAAAATCAATCCAGACAAGACCGAGGTATTGGTGATTCCATCTGCCACCTCACCATGGTGCGACCTCTATTGGCCTGCGGAGTTAGGCCCGGCTCCAAAACCTAGCCTGAATGTAAAGAGCCTGGGGATCAAACTAGATTGCGACCTATCAATGATCAATCAGATTTCTTCCGTGGTGGGAAGCTGTACCAACATCATCCGACAGCTACGGAAGCTAGTCCCTGTCATCTCCCAAACCATGATGCGCTCTATCGTTGCAGCCACCGTGATCTCGAGGATAGATTACGGAAATGCCCTCTATCTCGGCCTGCCGAAAACCCTGACAAATAGGTTACAGGTTGTCATGAACGATGCAGCACGTCTCATCTTTAGGTTACCAAGACGATCCAAAGCATCGCCCCTGTTACAGAGCCTGCACTGGCTCCCTATTAAAGAGCGAGTGGAATTCAAGAATCTGTGTATAGCTCATAAGGCAATCTATGGTTTGGCACCCGCCTACATCAAAGACCGCTTGGTGGTGTACAGTCCAATGAGAACTCTTAGATCCTCAGATTCTCAATTATTGGTCTGTCCCCGGTTTAAACTTGTAACCAAGGGAGGGAGAGCCTTCTCTGTGTTAGTTCCTCAGTTATGGAACACATTACCTGAGTCGCTGCGCAGGGAAGAGAACCTCCTACGCTTTAGAAAGGTGCTAAAAACATTGCTGTTTAGAAAGTCCATGAGTGCCATCTAGGCTAGTGGATGTCTTTTCTGTATTGCTAAGTTATTGTTTGTACCATCAATTTCCGAGCGCCTAGAGACCTGCAGGTGATTGGGCGCGTTATAAGTCAAAAATAACAATAACAATAACAATAACAAGATGAAGTTACTAAAGTTCTGCCTTTTCCAGAGAGGCTTTAGAAATGTCTCCACCCAAACCTGCTTTTGCTTTACTTGTAGCTGGTGCATGGTAATCCCACAGGACCAAAAGTCCCACAAAATCATGCAGGGTGTTTGCAGCTGCTGCTGGCAAGTAATATGTCTGCCTTCCTGGAGGCAGAGGGAAAAATGAATTCAGCCATAGTGGTCACGGATCACATGGTAACCAACCAAACTATATGGCAGCCAAATCGCGAGATAGCCAACATAAACAAAACGGTAATTGATCACATGATGGCGATTCAAACCACGGTGAGTGGGACCATCAGCAGCAACATGACAGGCTTGCTCCAAAATGGCTGCTCCCACATGTTGATTCAACTAAGTGCCAACATCTAGATTCACTTAACTGAGGTGGTGAAAAACACCTGTTCCTCTGCTCTGAGCTTTTGAAACACTTTGTCCTGTTAAACCTGGCTTAGGGTTCAGAGATATATGTTTTCGCCTGAAATTCTGAGTTTAACCTTTGTGGTATGCCCAGGCCAACGCAAAATACCCTTGCGGACATCTCAAACTCAAAGTCTGCAACTACTCAAGCTGTACTGTCGACTTTTGCTTAAAAGCTATGCACTTTTTTTAAACTCAAAGGTGAAAAGTAGTAAAATACCTAAACTGTCTGGATGTTTATCTTCTCTCCCCTTCCTGGGCTGTAAGCCTCCAGGTTCACTTTGCACTGCTAGCAGCTGCTTCTGGCTGCAAAGGATGTGAAGGTAGAGGGTTTCCTGCTGAAGATGTACACGCTTTTTGTCAAGCATTTAATTTAGGGCAAATTATATTTAGATTTCCCAAACTGGTTTAAAGGCGACAGGTAATAAAAATCTAACACATCAGTAACCTTTAGAAACTAGATTCTACAACTTCAGTTTTGACAGAATTTTCCTCTTAAAAGTTATTGTAGTTAAGTGTTAATGTTTTATTCATTTGGAAGAGGTCTGCAGCTGGGCTGTGGAAAAAATACACTCCTTAAAACACGCGACCCGCTTTAAGGTGCAGGTGGGTAAAGTTGTTCATTCCCTTCTCCAGCCCCTATCTGCACTTTGTAAAGCTATGGAAAACCGTTGCACACAGGCAGTAGATTTACCAAAGATGGGAGAGGTGTGGCGCCGCGGCCAGGGCGACTGACGCTGGAATCAGGAGATCACGGTTCGATCCCCGGCTCCGGCGGCAGGTCAGCCCAGCACCATGCGACTCTGGGCAATAGCTCGCTTAATCTTCCCGACGGCCCCCCAGCGCCTAGAGACCCTAACGGGTGATTGTGCGCTATACAAATGTGGGTTATTATTATTAATATAAGAATATTATCCAACAAAATTACCAGATAGTGGCGCTGTAGTGTTGAGCATTCATGGCCTCATATTGCGTGCTTTGATTGGCAGCTCTTACCGCTAATGTTGGTTAGCGGAGCCACACAGAACATACCCACAGTGCAGGCGTCCTCTGGTCTATGCCTGTATCCCACTGTCAGTGATGAAAGACCAGAGGAGCCTGGAGGTGGAGCCCCCTGCTGAAGTCGCACTGGGACTGGGCAGAGGAGGGAGGGGTCGTACGTATTGTGGGCAGCTGCAAGGCACTCCTTGGTGAGTTGAGCCAGCTGAGTGGCATGGCTGATAATGCAGTAATTAGGCATTGGATTGGTTGCAGTATAAGGCCCCTATGTCTAAGAGCTAGCTTGATGGTGGCAAGAGCATGGCCTAAGGTGTTGATAGTAAATGCCACTAGATAGAGTCTTGCCAACTGCAGTAAGGAGTGTAAGTTCCAAAAAAAGGATTTTTTTTTTACATTCAATGCCGCCAGGATTTTCCCAGTAATTAATTTCTCTGGTAATTACCTGGATCAGCTGTTCACCTTGATAGAAGTAATTTAATTGAAAACACCAACACTATCCACTAAGATCAAACCTAAAAAATTACTTCACGTGTTTTGTAGAGTAGAAAACTTGTACCTGATTTTCATTGCTTATGGCAGAGCATGGTACTCTGCTTCTCAGCATACTTTGTACGCATTTCTGAGGCATTTTGATGTAAGTAGGTCACTTTCTAGAAGATTTGACATCTTCATTGAAATTGGGGCTTTATTTGAAATTAGTAAAGCAAGCATTCTGCAATATGAAAAATAAAATGTAATGGCATATTAAATTCACAAGAACATTTGCTGGTGTTTTACGAACACATTAAAAATTGTCTTTCGAGACTGACATTTACAGATGGACTCATTTAGCTTTTTTAGGACTCACAGGCAGCTACAACTGTCTGTTGGAGACTTCATGTATTCAATACAATACTAGAAATAAAAAACATATATTACTGAGTGGGCTTTTAGTCAGCCCTCCTTTCTGACTTACATTGTTCGGGTGGCCTGACCTTAAAGCCATGGCATTTTGCGGAAAGTTACAATGCCATAATTTTTCCCCTGTGACTTTTCTGATAAGGAAAGGCTTTCTGTAGTTTCTTGTGATTATGGCGGTGACCTACTGCCTATTGCCCATATCATTCTGCTTCCTCCTTGCTGTTGGTGTACCCCTATTCCAGGATGTGGCCCCACTGCTGCTACCAACCATTACCCACATGTTGAATTGCACCACTAGAATTTCAGAATATTATATTTTTATACTTCCAAGATGGCTATGACATTTGGTAATGCAGTGAGATTCACCTAGGAAGTATATAAAAAACACCTGAGAATCACAGAAAAACGGTTGAAGCTCACTGGACGCTAAATTTAGCCTTGCCAATGCTTGTGATTAAACAAATAAGTTTTGGCAAAAGTGAGACATGTTGGCTTTACCAGTGCTTGTTTTAAATACTGAAACAGAGTGGCACACTTAAAATGGCTGTTAATTAAAAGACATTACTTATAAAAAAGGATTAGGGATTGTGATGATAGCCGAGACTTGAAGGAAATGTTTCCATTCATGGTGCACATCTCGTTAATAAAGCTGTGTTGGATAATTTATAACAACTAGAGAGGTGTTGCTCAATATTCACTGCTCTTCCCAGTTTCTCCTTTCCACTGTGCCTTGTAAACCACTGAACCAGGAGTTAAACTTACTTCATGCTTGCTTGGATCCAGAAGATGTGTCATATGACTGCACTGAAATAGCAATTCTTCAAGTTGTGGACGACGCACTCCACATCATAGACACAGTGAACTCATGCCTTTTTGTTCTCCTCGACCTCGCTTCCGCTTTTGATGGAGTCAACAATCGGGCTATGTTAAATGCTTTGTATCAGTGAATGGGATGGAAAGGCGCAGTCTTGAACTGGTTCTCCTCCTATCTAACGAATCACTCCCAAATAGGGAAAATTGGGAATTCAGCTTCAAAGCCAGTCAACCCGAAGCAAGGGTTCCCTCAACCTCTACCTCGAACCCTTCTGTGTGATCCCTAGGAACTCAGGAATCCTCTTCCACTTTTATGCCAACGATACCCAAATCTGCCAGAAGGGCACAACCACAGATGACATCACCCTTTTGCTAGACCTGGCATCCTTAGCATGGGTTTCCCCTTAACTTTTTGTCCTCAAACCTCCTGTTTTGCTGACCAGTGCTAAAGTTCTTATGCTTTCTCCTTAAAACATGGTAGAAACGGCTTACACCCAATACGCATATTTAATCTACTAGTACGTCCCTAGTAAAGTGGAACTACCTGTGCCCAGGGCCTGTAAATTAAATACTACAGGTGGGCCTGCAGCACTGATTGTGCCACCCATTTAAGTAGCCCTTTAAACATGTCTCATGCCTGCCACTGCAGCCTGTGTGTACAGTTTTTTAAATTGCCATTTCGACCTGGCAAGATAAACCTCTTTCCAGGCCCAAACCTTCCTTTTTAATGCATGTATGTCACCCTTAGGATATGCCCTGGCCAGCCCAGGGGAAGGGTGCAGTGTATTTAAAAGGTTTGCCATGTAATTTTGAATTTTACATGTCTTGATATTGAAAACTTAAATGCATTTTTTCTCTATTGTAAGGACTTTCTCTCCTATAGGATAACATTGGAGTTCTCTTATGGCATTTAATAAGCTGTAACGTGTAAATGGGAATGGGCAAACAGTTAATGTTTGGTGTCTTTAGAACTGTACTTAAACATCCTCTCTTGAGGTAAAGTCTGATTGTAGGTTACAATTGTTAAAATGCCACTTTTAGAAAGTTGGCATTTTTCTGCCTTAGCCATTTGGTGCCTGCAGTCTTCCTTTGGGTCACAACACTGAGTGTATCTGACAGTTGGGCTTTGTGTATTCCTCCTAGGCAGCCTCACACAATACAGAGCTTAGGTGTGACTGAATGGGCCATCACTAGCAGGATGGGAGGGCGCAGATGGGCACAGCCCTACTTACACTTGAATAAACTGTGTCCTTCCTCCACACAAAGGGCTACAACCCCCCTGTAGTTAATCTGGAGCCAGGGCATGGGAGGTAGGAAACCTATACACTTCCATGGGAAACCTCTGGAAGCTTCTCCTACTTCAAAGCAGGCACCTGGCATAAATATTGGACCTCAGTAACCAAATCTTTGGTACACTTCTGGACCTGTTGAGACTCTGCCAGGAAGAAGGACTGCTGTGCTGCTGAAAGGACTGCTACTCTGCGTGACTGCTGCCCTGCAGGACTATTGCTTTGCTGGACTGCTGCCTTGTTGAATTGCTGCCTGCTGTCGTGATACCCCCTACCTGAGTCAGATGTATTGGACCTACACCTGAAACCAGGACTCCCAGAATGACTCCAAGGTCTAGTCAGCTGGCCTCCTGTTCACAGATATAGTGACACCAACCACTTGAATCAGCACTCAGATCCAGCTGAAGTAAACCCCTGAACCTCAAGTGTTGTCCCTCAGGTCCTGGACCCTTGGTGTGGCCTCAGTGGAGCTGAATTGAAGTTTTGGGTTCTTCACGACCACAAACTGGTATGTTAGTGCCAAAACCTTGTTGCTTGTATTGCCTGCTAACACAAAGCTCCATCAACCTGACCCTTTGTGGTACAACATCAACCGATTGCGTGGTGTGCCACTGCAAAGCTCTGGCCTTACAACTTGTGACGACAACAGGATCTTTGTGCTATAGTGACGACTGTCCGCAATGCCTGGCCTGCTCTTCATACTACAACGACGACTGAGTGCAACACTTCCCTGATACTTGCTGCCCCCTCCACCACGAACGGAACTCTGTGCTGCACTGAGAAGGTAAAGTTTCAGTGGAACTATCCTGGTCCCTGTATCAGACCCACGCAACATCGCACTTGACCAAAACCTGTGATTTGCTCCCGGTCTCGTGCGACCAGATAGCCAGGTTTGTAAGGTATTTTCACTTAATTACATACCTCCAGTTCTGCTGATTTTTTTGTTTATTCATTACATTTGGCTCTATTTTTCTAAATTGGTGTGTTGTGTTTTCACTCCATTACTGTTTGAAGTGCTGCATAAATACTTTAGATATTGCCTTCAAATTAACTCTATGCCAAGCTACAAGAGGGTTGAGCACAGGTTAATTTTGGGGTTTGCATGTTGCTCACCCTGACCAGGATTGTAGCTGGAATGTATGACGTTACAACAAATTCCGTTGCAACGCATGCCTCTACCACGCATGCGTTACAACGGAATTCGTTTACCACGCATAACCTTTACCTCGACTACTTGCGTGGTGACGTCATACGTCGTTAAGAGGAAACGGAATTTTTTTCCCGATTTCTCTTAAACGACGCTGATTATGTGCAGATCCCGACGTGACTTCTGGTGAGTTTTTTTATTTGGGGGGGGGACCCCCCCAAGCCTCCCCCGTTTTACTTTTTACCTTTACCACATATGCCTTTACTACAAACCTCGTAGTAAAGGTATGCGTGGTAAAGGCTTTAGTGGTAACCACGCATGCGTTGTACTGCATGCGTGGTTAAAGATTTCGTGAAAACGGCTTCGTTGTAAAGGCCGTTTCCCGTGTAGCTGCTGCTTGGGAAGGGTTGCATCCCTCTCAACCAGTAACCCAATTTCTCACACCAGGTATCCAGCACCTCAACAAAAATTGAAGCCTGGATGTCAAACAACCATCTCAAACGCTTTCTGAAATAAGAAGAATCTCTTCTGATATCTCTGGGAAAGCTTATACTTCAGTACAAGACTAGCTTATTTTCCTTCCTGTCCTGGAAGGCTGTTTCTCGATTGCTCAGAATGCCAAATCACTCGGTTTCACCCCTGACAGCCATCGTAACCTTCAAAACCACATCACAGCCATGGCCAGGAGCACCTGATGCCAGTTAATGAAGCAAAGGAAAATCAGACAATGCATCCCAGAAAATGACCTAAAAACAGTTGTCTAGGCACTGCTTTTCTCACTACTAGACTATGGGATTTCACTCCTCTCAGGCAAAACCAAATTCACCCAGGCCCACTCAGCAGTGATACATAAGGTTGCTCTCTTTGTGTCAGGTCACACGATGTTCAACCAACTTACTCCTATCCTGCTAATCCTCCAAGAGTGCAATTCAAACAACATACACTATGTACAAAGTACAGCAATAATTTTTTCCTGCAGCCCTGTCTAAAAAGCTGAATTTATTGGGCGCCAACAGGGGCCATTGCCTACTGAAGGATGTCCTTTTCCATTACTTTAATTTTCCTAGCAATGGTGTGCATCAGCTGTTTGGGTCGCCCCAAAACTGTTTCATTAAATTCATCTACATGATTTTACTGTAAATGGTGCTACCCACCTTTAAAGTCAACTCTAACAATTACAGTGTCTTTGCCTCCTATGTCTATACATACAAGGTGGAATCTTGTGTCTCAAAAAAAGAGAAAAACCCATTATTGTGGAAAGCATTAGCCCTGTGACTCTCCTATTACTGGCCAGGATCATGGAGAAAGCTGTTGTGACCCCATTGCAAACTATATGCCTGATTACGATCTTGGCGGACGGAATACTTTGCACAAACATGACAGATGTCCCATCAGACGTATTACGAGTTCCATAGGATATAATGGGATTGTAATGCAGCGGACGTTGAGTAACCCTGTCCGCTAAGATCGTAATCAGGTCCTATGCCTTTCACCCAAGCTATTAGGCTTCTCACCTGGGGTCGGGCCAGAAACGCCTTACTGGTTTTGTTTTAAAGTGATCAGCTTGGAGGACAGAAAACAGACCCTAATAGTTGGGCTGGGTTAAAGCTTTATTGACAAACCATTTACACTGTGTAAAATATGCCACAAACTGACCATATAGAGTATACCTCACTTTCAGAGCCCCTCGGGATTCTCCGGTTTTCAGTAATATTTGATGCATAGAGTACACACTGATATGCAGTTGTATGATCACAATACACAGGTCTTTATCAAAGTCTGAACTACTGTGAATCTCGGGGACCCCAATTCAGGGTGGTAGTCATGCATCCACCGCATTGTCCTGCATTTTACATTTTGCTATATCTACCCTATCTAAAATAGCTGTGCTCTAAACGTGGGTGCTTTCATCAGCTCTTGCCTGGGCCACATATAGTATTACATAACTGTTCAAAAAAAAGCGGGCATTCTTGTAATTTGTGTTTCTTTTAGGTACTTTGATGTGGCAGCAGTGTGACGTCAAGGGGGAAACACCAACTGGAAGAATACAGCATTCATTCACAGCACACTATGACAAGGTAAATGAACCTAGACCGTTCACACACAACCTCTCCCTATGTTATCTCTCCCAGATGGTAAAATCCCTCTTATTAAACCTGTAGATTCATTGTATTAATCCAGAAAGATAACACAGTTCTTGTACCCTGTTCAATATATGTATGTGCACTTTTTTGTAGTCCCCTCTCTGACTAAGGGCCAGATGTAGGTCGGTCGGTAACGGCCGAAAATCGGTATTTTCGGCCGTTACCGACCGGGAAATCAGAATTGGTATGTAGGGCCCTGAATTTTACAGATTCGGTAAATTTACCGATCGGTAAATTTACAGAATCTGTAAAATACCGAATCGGTATTTTTACCGATTCGGTAATTATGAGATGTAGGTAGGACTCTTCAGAGTCCCACAAGCCTTACAGAATCGGTATTTTACCATCAATTCTATTTGATGGTACAATACCGATTCCGGTGTGCATGCCCATGTGTGCATGCACACCTGTGCCATATGACAGGCAGACCTGCCCTTAGGGCAGGTATGCCTGCCACATG
Source organism: Lissotriton helveticus (assembly GCF_964261635.1). Lineage (NCBI taxonomy): Eukaryota > Metazoa > Chordata > Amphibia > Caudata > Salamandridae > Lissotriton > Lissotriton helveticus. The sequence goes on along the minus strand of NC_136059.1, from coordinate 914,154,092 downwards.
GCACCCGAACATGTTTTGGGGGTGCTAGAGGGTGTCAAAGTGACACCCCCTGCACCCTTGTGGAATTCGGTATTTACCGATTCGGTAAATACCAAATCGGTAATGCCCATTCTTTCCTATGAATGGCCATTACCGGTCGGTATTTACCGAATCGGTAAATACAGATTTTTACCGATTCGGTAAAAAAAACATCTGGATGGACCTACATGTCCACCCTTCATATTTACCGATTCTTAATTACCGAATCGGTAAAATTCTGTAATTAAAAATCGGTAAATGATTCCTACCTACATCTGGCCCTAAGTCACAAAGAATACACATAGAAAATTGTTCTCAACTTCTTTCTGAAACCCATTGCCTATTTTTGTTAGTCACCGATAAGGACTTTGAGTAGCACATCTCTTGCAGGCTCCTGCTTGTCCTATGGGATTGGAGTGCTGGGTCTTGTTCTCATCAGGAGCACCAGGAAGCAGTCCGTTAACACTGGGATAGGAGTTATTTTGATATCGCAGGCTGACGCATTGCTGCGTTAGTGTTGTTCTTGCACTAGCTCACTCAGGAGCATGTTTGAACCCGGGATGCCAGAAGTGGCACCCAGGACCAATGTGCTGGCAGCCGTTTCTGGCTGGCTTTCCTGCTGCATCTATCCCACTCTTGTGAACTCTCCACAGGACCAGAGCTGAACACAACAGCTGATGATGAGGTGGTCACTAGTTGGGGTAGCAGCACCATCAAAAAGCATGCGTGCGAGCCAGCACCGGCAATTATACTTCTAAACTAGATAAATTCTGCACCGTGGTCCATGCATATCATGGGGGCATCCGGGGTTGAAATACCTCCATGGCTCCAGCAGGACTACCTGTGAGTATTTAGGTTTGTTTATACTACTTTTGCAGTGATGCACCGTCTTTATTTCTTAAATTAAATACTAGTAGTATTTTTATGCTGCCTTATAATTCTTCAAAGGTTCGTCTACGTAGGACCTCATGACATCTAATGGATAATTAATTTACATTCGGATTGGCCTTTTACCATTCTATGATCCACACAGAACTTAAGAAAATTCATCTCTCATTCATGACATTATAAAGATGTATTTTTAATACGTTCACATAAGTCAAATAATGTATCCATATCTGCATCAAGAGAATTTTGCCTTGCTTCACAATGTGATTAAACACAAGTAATAATGTACATGTCTTGTAGTATTCCTCTATGGTGTCTAATCTTTAACATTTTCACAGATATTTTGCTAGATATTGTAGAATTAAAAGCATATTAGACGCCCACACTCATTCATTCTTTTTCCCGCCAGTGACTGTAATTTTTGATCCACCTTATTTCTTCTTGTGATAGCAGTCTATGTCTACCCCACTGACAGTTGCGGTATACCATACCATCCCATCACATCCCATACTTGACAGCACAACTGACTGTATGTTGACTCTTGTTAAAGAGCGAGGATACAGGTGATTTCAGATTTTATGTCAGAAACTTTAATTGATATTATCCCCATCTTATTTGAAATGTTTTCAGTTTCTAATCTGCACAGAAAATTTACATGGAGTTTTATCATAATCAATATGCAAAGGTTGGAGCCTCTGGAAATATTTTTATAATTGTGGCTCTAATGTCTGATGTTTATTGAAAATGTATTTGATCTATTTCGATCTACCTACCATAGAATAATTTGATGTAAATGTGATCCCGTCACAATCCATCAATTTCAGTTTTGATAATTCAATTCTCACTGCTCCATCGAAGACTTTGCTATTTCTCAACACCTTACGATGAAAGATATGGATCATATAAGCCGCCATCATGTTGGCCACCAGCAGAGAAAACAATGGTGCAGTGAAGAGGTCACTATTATGATGCTATGTGGGGGAGAGTGTCATGTTGAACATTTTTGTCATACTGTCCAACCTGATTCTAAATTATCACTATGCAACAGTTAACTATGAAATATTTATGGAATATGTTACTTTTTAGGAGCTGGTGAATTACTGGGCATCTTTCACTTGTGATATATATGTGAGCATGTGCACCACTGAAAATCTCAAAGAGGAAATTGTAATTTGGAGGTGCTTTCCTCACATCAGAAGCTGTCGTTCATAAAAGAGACTAAGTTAAAACTGCAAGCATTTTTTAGTCTTGAGTTAGGCTGAAACTACGACAAGCAAAGACTGCCCACATCAATGCAGCATTGGCACCTATTGAAGTGAGCGGACAAAATCATATTTCATTTCATAGTCTTTATTCCGGTTAATAAGTACCATAAAAGATACATAAAAACATGTACTAATACATACAACATAGATTGACATTATTACAGATACCAAGTATAGTGCAGTCCGATGATTGTTACAAGGAGGCAATGGTGGGGGTGTCTATCCTTACATTTAAAACCTTATTTAAATAGTTAAAAAGGCATTTGTGATAAATAAATAAACATATGTCATTCGAAATTGAGTACATGGTTAATCAAAAAGCTCCAGGATTCATATAATAATCAAAACATTTTAAATTCTTTAGTAATACGACTAACAGTGTCATTTCATTAGAGCAGCTCTTCTATTTCAATCGATTGTGTGACAGTACAAACATTTCTCTAAAATTTCAAGCCTGCTTTTGCTCTTATAAAATGTATTGCTAGCAAGAACCTACTAATACCAAAGATAATAACCTGACTAGTATCAGTCTTTAAAATCCTTTCTGCCTCTTTATGTGATCTCACAGCTATATTTAAACAGAGCGGTCTAATCCATCTTTTTCTAGCTACCGCATAAGCCGAACAGAAAACCAAAATATGCTAATCATCTTCTCTGGCTTTGCCTGAGCATAAGGTGCATAAATCATTTATCTTCTCATTACAGTCATTTGACCACCTTGCTACGCTTGTATATATCATCAGAACTCTATATCTATATTTCATATATAGCGTTTTAGCAAGTGGTGGATATACTTAATCTAAAAAGTGTTCGAAGCAAGCACTATCTTCGTACATAAGGAACTTGCTTTTTAAGGATCCACTCGCTCTTTCACTTAACCTACTGAGTTCCATATATGCCCAGAATGATGATTTTAACACCTTTTTTGAATTTTGAGTTAGTGTAGATGGGTCATCCCAAAAGTGTGATAGACTGATCTTTTTTAACCAATTACAAACATGTTTGAGCCATATGATACTATTGTTGTTATCCAATTCCCTTATTTCTTTAAGGCCATCCTTGGAGTCTAACAGCTCGGGTGTCGACCAGAGTCTTACCCAAAGCATCACTGGTCTCAAAATCGCATGGTAATCAGTACGTTTCATATTCAGATCAAGAATAATTGGTATTAGTGGCGTGCGTACAGGTAGTCTTAGTAGCGCTCTATAAAATTTGTTTTCACCAACCTCAAAAACCTTTTTGCACGAGGGTCCCCATAGTTCAGCTCCATATAATGCTGCAGATTGGGCTTTGAACTTGAATACCTCTAGTGCTGGCGAAACAGCTTTACTAAGACTATTCCTATGTCTTTTCATAATCGGTAACATGTTTTGCATTAATGTCATTTTGCTTTTTTCTATTTGGGTTTTCCATGATAGTTTGGAATCCAGGGAAAACCCCAGATAGCTAAAATTCTGTACATGTTCCAATTTTTGTCCATTTAAAATCGCATTTTCCCTAAAAGTTTTGTGGGGGTTTATGGCCATGTATTTCGTCTTATTGGTATTGATCTCAAGGCCTTTTTTGTTACAGTATGTTTGAAATGTATTTAGTAGACATTGTAGTCCCTTGGGGGTTTTGGATATAAGTTTAGTATCGTCAGCGAACAGGAGGGCTGGTATCCTTTCTCTCCTCAATTTTGGTGCATCGTTTTTATAGCCCTCCAAAAAGGATGGAATATCATTGACGAATAGCGAAAATAGCATAGGTGCCACCACGCAGCCTTAGCGAACCCCCCTCTTTATAGGGATTGGACTTGTTAGTTTGCCTCCCGGGCCCCACCTGACCTTAGCATAATTATTTTCATGCAACCTCATAATCTGTTCTAAAAGGTTAGCTGGTAGCCCTTGGCAGCTGAGTGTCTACCATAACAAGTTTCGGGGAATGAGATCAAACACAGCCCTGAGATCTACAAAGGCTACATATAAATGACCCTTTCTTATATTTACATACTTCCAACACAGGCAACAAAACCTGAAGACCTGGTCTATAGTGCTTATTTTGGCTCTAAACCCTGCCTGGAACTTTGAAAGAACTGCTTTTTCCTCAGTCCAAATATTTATACGATTTAAAATATGCCTTACTTAAATCTTTTGTAAAATATCAATTAAACTAATTGGGCGATAGTTTGCGGGATCGCTCCTATTGCCCTTTCTAAAAATTGTAACTATTTCCGCCCCCTCCATGTCTCCGGGAAATCTGCACCAGCAGCTACAGCGTTACATAAACAGTTAATATAGGGGCCCAGACACTAATGTCATGTTTATATAGATCTCCCGGAATATTTTCTAGTCCGGGTGCTTTCCCATTTTTAACTAAATTAATAGCCAGTATAGTTTCCTGTAGATCAAAGTCTAATTTGACTTCGCTTGGGTTTAGTAATAACTCATCCTTGGTTGGAGTCCTATCATTCTCTGGTGCTCCATACAACTTAGTAAAGTGCTCAATCCAAATAGTCTTGTCAAGATCAACATCCCTAGTTTCCTTTTCTTTTTTATTTCCTTTAGCCACGTGCCTCCAAAATGACATTTGGTCATTGTTCTTAGCAGCAGTAAGCAGATCAGAACAGTTCTCATCATCCCATAATGCTTTAGCCTTCTCTTGAACTCTCCTGTATTTTAGTCTAGCGTCTTTTACTGTCAGCATATTATTGTTTTTTTATAGCTTGGACCAATTCAGCCTTAGCAATACGACAATCCTTATTGTACCAGGATTTCCCTCCCAGCTGGAGCTTTCGTCTCTACCAGTCTTTTTTGGTATTTTTGTTACCAGCGGGACGAGTGCTTTATGAAACTCCTTATGTAAGTCTAGGAATATATTTCCCTCGAATAGTGTGGTTGTGTATCTTGCAAAAAATATTGGCAAATGTATTATAAACACTTGCCAACGCTTCACCATGCTCCAGCATATATGCCCATTTTACAGAGCGACGGTTATTGCTGACTATGATATAATCTGAACTTACATGGGCTGTGCCGTTGCTCTTAATTGAACTAGGCAACAATCTATTATTAAAAACCAACTGGAGTGGACGATGGTCGCTCTCTACTCTAATCTTTAAGTCTACTGCATACGGCCAAATATCAAAAGATAAGATTATGGAATCAATTTTGCTCTGGGACTTACTTCTACAAAATGTCGGGGGCTTTGGTATGTCTGATGGTAAACGGCCGTTGCATGCTCTCAGGCCATGCTCAACCGTTAGTCTCATAATTTGGAGTGCTAGCACGGTACACAGAACCGTATTACTGTTATGCATTATAGGGATCTTATTAGCGCTGTCTTCATCTTCTAAGATGTTGCCAAGCCCTGTAATAGGTGCATAATTACAGTTAAAGTCACCACCTATTACTATGCTTATCCTTGTGTCTAGTGAATTTAAAATAGAGTCCATGTGTTTTATTCGGTATTTACCGAATCGGTAAATACAGATTTTTACCGATTCGGTAAAAAAAACATCTGGATGGACCTACATGTCCACCCTTCATATTTACCGATTCTTAATTACCGAATCGGTAAAATTCGGTAATTAAAAATCGGTAAATGATTCCTACCTACATCTGGCCCTAAGTCACAAAGAATACACATAGAAAATTGTTCTCAACTTCTTTCTGAAACCCATTGCCTATTTTTGTTAGTTACCGATAAGGACTTTGAGTAGCACATCTCTTGCAGGCTCCTGCTTGTCCTATGGGATTGGAGTGCTGGGTCTTGTTCTCATCAGGAGCACCAGGAAGCAGTCCGTTAACACTGGGATAGAAGTTATTTTGATATCGCAGGCTGACGCATTGCTGCGTTAGTGTTGTTCTTGCACTAGCTCACTCAGGAGCATGTTTGAACCCGGGATGCCAGAAGTGGCACCCAGGACCAATGTGCTGGCAGCCGTTTCTGGCTGGCTTTCCTGCTGCATCTATCCCACTCTTGTGAACTCTCCACAGGACCAGAGCTGAACACAACAGCTGATGATGAGGTGGTCACTAGTTGGGGTAGCAGCACCGTCAAAAAGCATGCGTGCGAGCCAGCACCGGCAATTATACTTCTAAACTAGATAAATTCTGCACCGTGGTCCATGCATATCATGGGGGCATCCGGGGTTGAAATACCTCCATGGCCCTGTGAGTATTTAGGTTTGTTTATACTACTTTTGCAGTGATGCACCGTCTTTATTTCTTAAATTAAATACTAGTAGTATTTTTATGCTGCCTTATAATTCTTCAAAGGTTCGTCTATGTAGGACCTCATGACATCTAATGGATAATTAATTTACATTCGGATTGGCCTTTTACCATTCTATGATCCACACAGAACTTAAGAAAATTCATCTCTCATTCATGACATTATAAAGATGTATTTTTAATACGTTCACATAAGTCAAATAATGTATCCATATCTGCATCAAGAGAATTTTGCCTTGCTTCACAATGTGATTAAACACAAGTAATAATGTACATGTCTTGTAGTATTCCTCTATGGTGTCTAATCTTTAACATTTTCACAGATATTTTGCTAGATATTGTAGAATTAAAAGCATATTAGACGCCCACACTCATTCATTCTTTTTCCCGCCAGTGACTGTAATTTTTGATCCACCTTATTTCTTCTTGTGATAGCAGTCTATGTCTACCCCACTGACAGTTGCGGTATACCATACCATCCCATCACATCCCATACTTGACAGCACAACTGACTGTATGTTGACTCTTGTTAAAGAGCGAGGATACAGGTGATTTCAGATTTTATGTCAGAAACTTTAATTGATATTATCCCCATCTTATTTGAAATGTTTTCAGTTTCTAATCTGCACAGAAAATTTACATGGAGTTTTATCATAATCAATATGCAAAGGTTGGAGCCTCTGGAAATATTTTTATAATTGTGGCTCTAATGTCTGATGTTTATTGAAAATGTATTTGATCTATTTTGATCTACCTACCATAGAATAATTTGATGTAAATGTGATCCTGTCACAATCCATCAATTTCAGTTTTGATAATTCAATTCTCACTGCTCCATCGAAGACTTTGCTATTTCTCAATACCTTACGATGAAAGATATGGATCATATAAGCCGCCATCATGTTGGCCACCAGCAGAGAAAACAATGGTGCAGTGAAGAGTTCACTATTATGATGGTCACTATTATGATGCTATGTAGAGGAGAGTGTCATGTTGAACATTTTTGTCATACTGTCCAACCTGATTTTAAATTATCACTATGCAACAGTTAACTGTGAAATATTTATTGGAATATGTTACTTTTTAGGAGCTGGTGAATTACTGGGCATCTTTCACTTGTGATATATATGTGAGCATGTGCACCACTGAAAATCGCAAAGAGGAAATTGTAATTTGGGGGTGCTTTCCTCACATCAGAAGCTGTCGTTCATAAAAGAGACTAAGTTAAAACTGCAAGCATTTTTTAGTCTTGAGTTAGGCTGAAACTACGACAAGCAAAGACTGCCCACATCAATGCAGCATTGGCACCTATTGAAGTGAGCGGACAAAATCATATTTCATTTCATAGTCTTTATTCCGGTTAATAAGTACCATAAAAGATACATAAAAACATGTACTAATACATACAACATAGATTGACGTTATTACAGATACCAAGTATAGTGCAGTCCGATGATTGTTACAAGGAGGCAATGGTGGGGGTGTCTATCCTTACATTTAAAACCTTATTTAAATAGTTAAAAAGGCATTTGTGATAAATAAAAAAACATATGTCATTCGAAATTGAGTACATGGTTAATCAAAAAGCTCCAGGATTCATATAATAATCAAAACATTTTAAATTCTTTAGTAATACGACTAACAGTGTCATTTCATTAGAGCAGCTCTTCTATTTCAATCGATTGTGTGACAGTACAAACATTTCTCTAAAATTTCAAGCCTGCTTTTGCTCTTATAAAATGTATTGCTAGCAAGAACCTACTAATACCAAAGATAATAACCTGACTAGTATCAGTCTTTAAAATCCTTTCTGCCTCTTTATGTGATCTCACAGCTATATTTAAACAGAGCGGTCTAATCCATCTTTTTCTAGCTACCGCATAAGCCGAACAGAAAAACAAAATATGCTAATCATCTTCTCTGGCTTTGCCTGAGCATAAGGTGCATAAATCATTTATCTTCTCATTACAGTCATTTGACCACCTTGCTACGCTTGTATATATCATCAGAACTCTATATCTATATTTCATATATAGCGTTTTAGCAAGTGGTGGATATACTTAATCTAAAAAGTGTTCGAAGCAAGCACTATCTTCGAACATAAGGAACTTGCTTTTTAAGGATCCACTCGCTCTTTCACTTAACCTACTGAGTTCCATATATGCCCAGAATGATGATTTTAACACCTTTTTTGAATTTTGAGTTAGTGTAGATGGGTCATCCCAAAAGTGTGATAGACTGATCTTTTTTAACCAATTACAAACATGTTTGAGCCATATGATACTATTGTTGTTATCCAATTCCCTTATTTCTTTAAGGCCATCCTTGGAGTCTAACAGCTCGGGTGTCGACCAGAGTCTTACCCAAAGCATCACTGGTCTCAAAATCGCATGGTAATCAGTACGTTTCATATTCAGATCAAGAATAATTGGTATTAGTGGCGTGCGTACAGGTAGTCTTAGTAGCGCTCTATAAAATTTGTTTTCACCAACCTCAAAAACCTTTTTGCACGAGGGTCCCCGTAGTTCAGCTCCATATAATGCTGCAGATTGGGCTTTGAACTTGAATACCTCTAGTGCTGGCGAAACAGCTTTACTAAGACTATTCCTATGTCTTTTCATAATCGGTAACATGTTTTGCATTAATGTCATTTTGCTTTTTTCTATTTGGGTTTTCCATGATAGTTTGGAATCCAGGGAAAAACCCAGATAGCTAAAATTCTGTACATGTTCCAATTTTTGTCCATTTAAAATCGCATTTTCCCTAAAAGTTTTGTGGGGGTTTATGGCCATGTATTTCGTCTTATTGGTATTGATCTCAAGGCCTTTTTTGTTACAGTATGTTTGAAATGTATTTAGTAGACATTGTAGTCCCTTGGGGGTTTTGGATATAAGTTTAGTATCGTCAGCGAACAGGAGGGCTGGTATCCTTTCTCTCCTCAATTTTGGTGCATCGTTTTTATAGCCCTCCAAAAAGGATGGAATATCATTGACGAATAGCGAAAATAGCATAGGTGCCACCACGCAGCCTTAGCGAACCCCCCTCTTTATAGGGATTGGACTTGTTAGTTCGCCTCCCGGGCCCCACCTGACCTTAGCATAATTATTTTCATGCAACCTCATAATCTGTTCTAAAAGGTTAGCTGGTAGCCCTTGGCAGCTGAGTGTCTACCATAACAAGTTTCGGGGAATGAGATCAAACACAGCCCTGAGATCTACAAAGGCTACATATAAATTACCCTTTCTTATATTTACATACTTCCAACACAGGCAACAAAACCTGAAGACCTGGTCTATAGTGCTTATTTTGGCTCTAAACCCTGCCTGGAACTTTGAAAGAACTGCTTTTTCCTCAGTCCAAATATTTATACGATTTAAAATATGCTTTACTTAAATCTTTTGTAAAATATCAATTAAACTAATTGGGCGATAGTTTGCGGGATCGCTCCTATTGCCCTTTCTAAAAATTGTAACTATTTCCGCCCCCTCCATGTCTCCGGGAAATCTGCACCAGCAGCTACAGCGTTACATAAACAGTTAATATAGGGGCCCAGACACTAATGTCATGTTTATATAGATCTCCCGGAATATTTTCTAGTCCGGGTGCTTTCCCATTTTTAACTAAATTAATAGCCAGTATAGTTTCCTGTAGATCAAAGTCTAATTTGACTTCGCTTGGGTTTAGTAATAACTCATCCTTGGTTGGAGTCCTATCATTCTCTGGTGCTCCATACAACTTAGTAAAGTGCTCAATCCAAATAGTCTTGTCAAGATCAACATCCCTAGTTTCCTTTTCTTTTTTATTTCCTTTAGCCACGTGCCTCCAAAATGACATTTGGTCATTGTTCTTAGCAGCAGTAAGCAGATCAGAACAGTTCTCATCATCCCATAATGCTTTAGCCTTCTCTTGAACTCTCCTGTATTTTAGTCTAGCGTCTTTTACTGTCAGCATATTATTGTTTTTTTATAGCTTGGACCAATTCAGCCTTAGCAATACGACAATCCTTATTGTACCAGGATTTCCCTCCCAGCTGGAGCTTTCGTCTCTACCAGTCTTTTTTGGTATTTTTGTGTTACCAGCGGGACGAGTGCTTTATGAAACTCCTTATGTAAGTCTAGGAATATATTTCCCTCGAATAGTGTGGTTGTGTATCTTGCAAAAAATATTGGCAAATGTATTATAAACACTTGCCAACGCTTCACCATGCTCCAGCATATATGCCCATTTTACAGAGCGACGGTTATTGCTGACTATGATATAATCTGAACTTACATGGGCTGTGCCGTTGCTCTTAATTGAACTAGGCAACAATCTATTATTAAAAACCAACTGGAGTGGACGATGGTCGCTCTCTACTCTAATCTTTAAGTCTACTGCATACGGCCAAATATCAAAAGATAAGATTATGGAATCAATTTTGCTCTGGGACTTACTTCTACAAAATGTCGGGGGCTTTGGTATGTCTGATGGTAAACGGCCGTTGCATGCTCTCAGGCCATGCTCAACCGTTAGTCTCATAATTTGGAGTGCTAGCACGGTACACAGAACCGTATTACTGTTATGCATTATAGGGATCTTATTAGCGCTGTCTTCATCTTCTAAGATGTTGCCAAGCCCTGTAATAGGTGCATAATTACAGTTAAAGTCACCACCTATTACTATGCTTATCCTTGTGTCTAGTGAATTTAAAATAGAGTCCATGTGTTTTATTCGGTATTTACCGAATCGGTAAATACAGATTTTTACCGATTCGGTAAAAAAAACATCTGGATGGACCTACATGTCCACCCTTCATATTTACCGATTCTTAATTACCGAATCGGTAAAATTCGGTAATTAAAAATCGGTAAATGATTCCTACCTACATCTGGCCCTAAGTCACAAAGAATACACATAGAAAATTGTTCTCAACTTCTTTCTGAAACCCATTGCCTATTTTTGTTAGTTACCGATAAGGACTTTGAGTAGCACATCTCTTGCAGGCTCCTGCTTGTCCTATGGGATTGGAGTGCTGGGTCTTGTTCTCATCAGGAGCACCAGGAAGCAGTCCGTTAACACTGGGATAGAAGTTATTTTGATATCGCAGGCTGACGCATTGCTGCGTTAGTGTTGTTCTTGCACTAGCTCACTCAGGAGCATGTTTGAACCCGGGATGCCAGAAGTGGCACCCAGGACCAATGTGCTGGCAGCCGTTTCTGGCTGGCTTTCCTGCTGCATCTATCCCACTCTTGTGAACTCTCCACAGGACCAGAGCTGAACACAACAGCTGATGATGAGGTGGTCACTAGTTGGGGTAGCAGCACCGTCAAAAAGCATGCGTGCGAGCCAGCACCGGCAATTATACTTCTAAACTAGATAAATTCTGCACCGTGGTCCATGCATATCATGGGGGCATCCGGGGTTGAAATACCTCCATGGCCCTGTGAGTATTTAGGTTTGTTTATACTACTTTTGCAGTGATGCACCGTCTTTATTTCTTAAATTAAATACTAGTAGTATTTTTATGCTGCCTTATAATTCTTCAAAGGTTCGTCTATGTAGGACCTCATGACATCTAATGGATAATTAATTTACATTCGGATTGGCCTTTTACCATTCTATGATCCACACAGAACTTAAGAAAATTCATCTCTCATTCATGACATTATAAAGATGTATTTTTAATACGTTCACATAAGTCAAATAATGTATCCATATCTGCATCAAGAGAATTTTGCCTTGCTTCACAATGTGATTAAACACAAGTAATAATGTACATGTCTTGTAGTATTCCTCTATGGTGTCTAATCTTTAACATTTTCACAGATATTTTGCTAGATATTGTAGAATTAAAAGCATATTAGACGCCCACACTCATTCATTCTTTTTCCCGCCAGTGACTGTAATTTTTGATCCACCTTATTTCTTCTTGTGATAGCAGTCTATGTCTACCCCACTGACAGTTGCGGTATACCATACCATCCCATCACATCCCATACTTGACAGCACAACTGACTGTATGTTGACTCTTGTTAAAGAGCGAGGATACAGGTGATTTCAGATTTTATGTCAGAAACTTTAATTGATATTATCCCCATCTTATTTGAAATGTTTTCAGTTTCTAATCTGCACAGAAAATTTACATGGAGTTTTATCATAATCAATATGCAAAGGTTGGAGCCTCTGGAAATATTTTTATAATTGTGGCTCTAATGTCTGATGTTTATTGAAAATGTATTTGATCTATTTTGATCTACCTACCATAGAATAATTTGATGTAAATGTGATCCTGTCACAATCCATCAATTTCAGTTTTGATAATTCAATTCTCACTGCTCCATCGAAGACTTTGCTATTTCTCAATACCTTACGATGAAAGATATGGATCATATAAGCCGCCATCATGTTGGCCACCAGCAGAGAAAACAATGGTGCAGTGAAGAGTTCACTATTATGATGGTCACTATTATGATGCTATGTAGAGGAGAGTGTCATGTTGAACATTTTTGTCATACTGTCCAACCTGATTTTAAATTATCACTATGCAACAGTTAACTGTGAAATATTTATTGGAATATGTTACTTTTTAGGAGCTGGTGAATTACTGGGCATCTTTCACTTGTGATATATATGTGAGCATGTGCACCACTGAAAATCGCAAAGAGGAAATTGTAATTTGGGGGTGCTTTCCTCACATCAGAAGCTGTCGTTCATAAAAGAGACTAAGTTAAAACTGCAAGCATTTTTTAGTCTTGAGTTAGGCTGAAACTACGACAAGCAAAGACTGCCCACATCAATGCAGCATTGGCACCTATTGAAGTGAGCGGACAAAATCATATTTCATTTCATAGTCTTTATTCCGGTTAATAAGTACCATAAAAGATACATAAAAACATGTACTAATACATACAACATAGATTGACGTTATTACAGATACCAAGTATAGTGCAGTCCGATGATTGTTACAAGGAGGCAATGGTGGGGGTGTCTATCCTTACATTTAAAACCTTATTTAAATAGTTAAAAAGGCATTTGTGATAAATAAAAAAACATATGTCATTCGAAATTGAGTACATGGTTAATCAAAAAGCTCCAGGATTCATATAATAATCAAAACATTTTAAATTCTTTAGTAATACGACTAACAGTGTCATTTCATTAGAGCAGCTCTTCTATTTCAATCGATTGTGTGACAGTACAAACATTTCTCTAAAATTTCAAGCCTGCTTTTGCTCTTATAAAATGTATTGCTAGCAAGAACCTACTAATACCAAAGATAATAACCTGACTAGTATCAGTCTTTAAAATCCTTTCTGCCTCTTTATGTGATCTCACAGCTATATTTAAACAGAGCGGTCTAATCCATCTTTTTCTAGCTACCGCATAAGCCGAACAGAAAAACAAAATATGCTAATCATCTTCTCTGGCTTTGCCTGAGCATAAGGTGCATAAATCATTTATCTTCTCATTACAGTCATTTGACCACCTTGCTACGCTTGTATATATCATCAGAACTCTATATCTATATTTCATATATAGCGTTTTAGCAAGTGGTGGATATACTTAATCTAAAAAGTGTTCGAAGCAAGCACTATCTTCGAACATAAGGAACTTGCTTTTTAAGGATCCACTCGCTCTTTCACTTAACCTACTGAGTTCCATATATGCCCAGAATGATGATTTTAACACCTTTTTTGAATTTTGAGTTAGTGTAGATGGGTCATCCCAAAAGTGTGATAGACTGATCTTTTTTAACCAATTACAAACATGTTTGAGCCATATGATACTATTGTTGTTATCCAATTCCCTTATTTCTTTAAGGCCATCCTTGGAGTCTAACAGCTCGGGTGTCGACCAGAGTCTTACCCAAAGCATCACTGGTCTCAAAATCGCATGGTAATCAGTACGTTTCATATTCCGATCAAGAATAATTGGTATTAGTGGCGTGCGTACAGGTAGTCTTAGTAGCGCTCTATAAAATTTGTTTTCACCAACCTCAAAAACCTTTTTGCACGAGGGTCCCCATAGTTCAGCTCCATATAATGCTGCAGATTGGGCTTTGAACTTGAATACCTCTAGTGCTGGCGAAACAGCTTTACTAAGACTATTCCTATGTCTTTTCATAATCGGTAACATGTTTTGCATTAATGTCATTTTGCTTTTTTCTATTTGGGTTTTCCATGATAGTTTGGAATCCAGGGAAAAACCCAGATAGCTAAAATTCTGTACATGTTCCAATTTTTGTCCATTTAAAATCGCATTTTCCCTAAAAGTTTTGTGGGGGTTTATGGCCATGTATTTCGTCTTATTGGTATTGATCTCAAGGCCTTTTTTGTTACAGTATGTTTGAAATGTATTTAGTAGACATTGTAGTCCCTTGGGGGTTTTGGATATAAGTTTAGTATCGTCAGCGAACAGGAGGGCTGGTATCCTTTCTCTCCTCAATTTTGGTGCATCGTTTTTATAGCCCTCCAAAAAGGATGGAATATCATTGACGAATAGCGAAAATAGCATAGGTGCCACCACGCAGCCTTAGCGAACCCCCCTCTTTATAGGGATTGGACTTGTTAGTTCGCCTCCCGTGCCCCACCTGACCTTAGCATAATTATTTTCATGCAACCTCATAATCTGTTCTAAAAGGTTAGCTGGTAGCCCTTGGCAGCTGAGTGTCTACCATAACAAGTTTCGGGGAATGAGATCAAACACAGCCCTGAGATCTACAAAGGCTACATATAAATGACCCTTTCTTATATTTACATACTTCCAACACAGGCAACAAAACCTGAAGACCTGGTCTATAGTGCTTATTTTGGCTCTAAACCCTGCCTGGAACTTTGAAAGAACTGCTTTTTCCTCAGTCCAAATATTTATACGATTTAAAATATGCCTTACTTAAATCTTTTGTAAAATATCAATTAAACTAATTGGGCGATAGGTTGCGGGATCGCTCCTATTGCCCTTTCTAAAAATTTTAACTATTTCCGCCCCCTCCATGTCTCCGGGAAATCTGCACCAGCAGCTACAGCGTTACATAAACAGTTAATATAGGGGCCCAGACACTAATGTCATGTTTATATAGATCTCCCGGAATATTTTCTAGTCCGTGTGCTTTCCCATTTTTAACTAAATTAATAGCCAGTATAGTTTCCTGTAGATCAAAGTCTAATTTGACTTCGCTTGGGTTTAGTAATAACTCATCCTTGGTTGGAGTCCTATCATTCTCTGGTGCTCCATACAACTTAGTAAAGTGCTCAATCCAAATAGTCTTGTCAAGATCAACATCCCTAGTTTCCTTTTCTTTTTTATTTCCTTTAGCCACGTGCCTCCAAAATGACATTTGGTCATTGTTCTTAGCAGCAGTAAGCAGATCAGAACAGTTCTCATCATCCCATAATGCTTTAGCCTTCTCTTGTACTCTCCTGTATTTTAGTCTAGCGTCTTTTACTGTCAGCATATTATTGTTTTTTTATAGCTTGGACCAATTCAGCCTTAGCAATACGACAATCCTTATTGTACCAGGATTTCCCTCCCAGCTGGAGCTTTCGTCTCTACCAGTCTTTTTTGGTATTTTTGTTACCAGCGGGACGAGTGCTTTATGAAACTCCTTATGTAAGTCTAGGAATATATTTCCCTCGAATAGTGTGGTTGTGTATCTTGCAAAAAATATTGGCAAATGTATTATAAACACTTGCCAACGCTTCACCATGCTCCAGCATATATGCCCATTTTACAGAGCGACGGTTATTGCTGACTATGATATAATCTGAACTTACATGGGCTGTGCCGTTGCTCTTAATTGAACTAGGCAACAATCTATTATTAAAAACCAACTGGAGTGGACGATGGTCGCTCTCTACTCTAATCTTTAAGTCTACTGCATACGGCCAAATATCAAAAGATAAGATTATGGAATCAATTTTGCTCTGGGACTTACTTCTACAAAATGTCGGGGGCTTTGGTATGTCTGATGGTAAACGGCCGTTGCATGCTCTCAGGCCATGCTCAACCGTTAGTCTCATAATTTGGAGTGCTAGCACGGTACACAGAACCGTATTACTGTTATGCATTATAGGGATCTCATTAGCGCTGTCTTCATCTTCTAAGATGTTGCCAAGCCCTGTAATAGGTGCATAATTACAGTTAAAGTCACCACCTATTACTATGCTTATCCTTGTGTCTAGTGAATTTAAAATGGAGTCCATGTGTTTTATTCGGTATTTACCGAATCGGTAAATACAGATTTTTACCGATTCGGTAAAAAAACCATCTGGATGGACCTACATGTCCACCCTTCATATTTACCGATTCTTAATTACCGAATCGGTAAAATTCTGTAATTAAAAATCGGTAAATGATTCCTACCTACATCTGGCCCTAAGTCACAAAGAATACACATAGAAAATTGTTCTCAACTTCTTTCTGAAACCCATTGCCTATTTTTGTTAGTCACCGATAAGGACTTTGAGTAGCACATCTCTTGCAGGCTCCTGCTTGTCCTATGGGATTGGAGTGCTGGGTCTTGTTCTCATCAGGAGCACCAGGAAGCAGTCCGTTAACACTGGGATAGAAGTTATTTTGATATCGCAGGCTGACGCATTGCTGCGTTAGTGTTGTTCTTGCACTAGCTCACTCAGGAGCATGTTTGAACCCGAGATGCCAGAAGTGGCACCCAGGACCAATGTGCTGGCAGCCGTTTCTGGCTGGCTTTCCTGCTGCATCTATCCCACTCTTGTGAACTCTCCACAGGACCAGAGCTGAACACAACAGCTGATGATGAGGTGGTCACTAGTTGGGGTAGCAGCACCGTCAAAAAGCATGCGTGCGAGCCAGCACCGGCAATTATACTTCTAAACTAGATAAATTCTGCACCGTGGTCCATGCATATCATGGGGGCATCCGGGGTTGAAATACCTCCATGGCCCTGTGAGTATTTAGGTTTGTTTATACTACTTTTGCAGTGATGCACCGTCTTTATTTCTTAAATTAAATACTAGTAGTATTTTTATGCTGCCTTATAATTCTTCAAAGGTTCGTCTATGTAGGACCTCATGACATCTAATGGATAATTAATTTACATTCGGATTGGCCTTTTACCATTCTATGATCCACACAGAACTTAAGAAAATTCATCTCTCATTCATGACATTATAAAGATGTATTTTTAATACGTTCACATAAGTCAAATAATGTATCCATATCTGCATCAAGAGAATTTTGCCTTGCTTCACAATGTGATTAAACACAAGTAATAATGTACATGTCTTGTAGTATTCCTCTATGGTGTCTAATCTTTAACATTTTCACAGATATTTTGCTAGATATTGTAGAATTAAAAGCATATTAGACGCCCACACTCATTCATTCTTTTTCCCGCCAGTGACTGTAATTTTTGATCCACCTTATTTCTTCTTGTGATAGCAGTCTATGTCTACCCCACTGACAGTTGCGGTATACCATACCATCCCATCACATCCCATACTTGACAGCACAACTGACTGTATGTTGACTCTTGTTAAAGAGCGAGGATACAGGTGATTTCAGATTTTATGTCAGAAACTTTAATTGATATTATCCCCATCTTATTTGAAATGTTTTCAGTTTCTAATCTGCACAGAAAATTTACATGGAGTTTTATCATAATCAATATGCAAAGGTTGGAGCCTCTGGAAATATTTTTATAATTGTGGCTCTAATGTCTGATGTTTATTGAAAATGTATTTGATCTATTTTGATCTACCTACCATAGAATAATTTGATGTAAATGTGATCCTGTCACAATCCATCAATTTCAGTTTTGATAATTCAATTCTCACTGCTCCATCGAAGACTTTGCTATTTCTCAACACCTTACGATGAAAGATATGGATCATATAAGCCGCCATCATGTTGGCCACCAGCAGAGAAAACAATGGTGCAGTGAAGAGGTCACTATTATGATGGTCACTATTATGATGCTATGTAGAGGAGAGTGTCATGTTGAACATTTTTGTCATACTGTCCAACCTGATTTTAAATTATCACTATGCAACAGTTAACTATGAAATATTTATTGGAATATGTTACTTTTTAGGAGCTGGTGAATTACTGGGCATCTTTCACTTGTGATATATATGTGAGCATGTGCACCACTGAAAATCTCAAAGAGGAAATTGTAATTTGGGGGTGCTTTCCTCACATCAGAAGCTGTCGTTCATAAAAGAGACTAAGTTAAAACTGCAAGCATTTTTTAGTCTTGAGTTAGGCTGAAACTACGACAAGCAAAGACTGCCCACATCAATGCAGCATTGGCACCTATTGAAGTGAGCGGACAAAATCATATTTCATTTCATAGTCTTTATTCCGGTTAATAAGTACCATAAAAGATACATAAAAACATGTACTAATACATACAACATAGATTGACGTTATTACAGATACCAAGTATAGTGCAGTCCGATGATTGTTACAAGGAGGCAATGGTGGGGGTGTCTATCCTTACATTTAAAACCTTATTTAAATAGTTAAAAAGGCATTTGTGATAAATAAAAAAACATATGTCAATCGAAATTGAGTACATGGTTAATCAAAAAGCTCCAGGATTCATATAATAATCAAAACATTTTAAATTCTTTAGTAATACGACTAACAGTGTCATTTCATTAGAGCAGCTCTTCTATTTCAATCGATTGTGTGACAGTACAAACATTTCTCTAAAATTTCAAGCCTGCTTTTGCTCTTATAAAATGTATTGCTAGCAAGAACCTACTAATACCAAAGATAATAACCTGACTAGTATCAGTCTTTAAAATCCTTTCTGCCTCTTTATGTGATCTCACAGCTATATTTAAACAGAGCGGTCTAATCCATCTTTTTCTAGCTACCGCATAAGCCGAACAGAAAAACAAAATATGCTAATCATCTTCTCTGGCTTTGCCTGAGCATAAGGTGCATAAATCATTTATCTTCTCATTACAGTCATTTGACCACCTTGCTACGCTTGTATATATCATCAGAACTCTATATCTATATTTCATATATAGCGTTTTAGCAAGTGGTGGATATACTTAATCTAAAAAGTGTTCGAAGCAAGCACTATCTTCGAACATAAGGAACTTGCTTTTTAAGGATCCACTCGCTCTTTCACTTAACCTACTGAGTTCCATATATGCCCAGAATGATGATTTTAACACCTTTTTTGAATTTTGAGTTAGTGTAGATGGGTCATCCCAAAAGTGTGATAGACTGATCTTTTTTAACCAATTACAAACATGTTTGAGCCATATGATACTATTGTTGTTATCCAATTCCCTTATTTCTTTAAGGCCATCCTTGGAGTCTAACAGCTCGGGTGTCGACCAGAGTCTTACCCAAAGCATCACTGGTCTCAAAATCGCATGGTAATCAGTACGTTTCATATTCAGATCAAGAATAACTGGTATTAGTGGCGTGCGTACAGGTAGTCTTAGTAGCGCTCTATAAAATTTGTTTTCACCAACCTCAAAAACCTTTTTGCACGAGGGTCCCCATAGTTCAGCTCCATATAATGCTGCAGATTGGGCTTTGAACTTGAATACCTCTAGTGCTGGCGAAACAGCTTTACTAAGACTATTCCTATGTCTTTTCATAATCGGTAACATGTTTTGCATTAATGTCATTTTGCTTTTTTCTATTTGGGTTTTCCATGATAGTTTGGAATCCAGGGAAAAACCCAGATAGCTAAAATTCTGTACATGTTCCAATTTTTGTCCATTTAAAATCGCATTTTCCCTAAAAGTTTTGTGGGGGTTTATGGCCATGTATTTCGTCTTATTGGTATTGATCTCAAGGCCTTTTTTGTTACAGTATGTTTGAAATGTATTTAGTAGACATTGTAGTCCCTTGGGGGTTTTGGATATAAGTTTAGTATCGTCAGCGAACAGGAGGGCTGGTATCCTTTCTCTCCTCAATTTTGGTGCATCGTTTTTATAGCCCTCCAAAAAGGATGGAATATCATTGACGAATAGCGAAAATAGCATAGGTGCCACCACGCAGCCTTAGCGAACCCCCCTCTTTATAGGGATTGGACTTGTTAGTTCGCCTCCCGGCCCCACCTGACCTTAGCATAATTATTTTCATGCAACCTCATAATCTGTTCTAAAAGGTTAGCTGGTAGCCCTTGGCAGCTGAGTGTCTACCATAACAAGTTTCGGGGAATGAGATCAAACACAGCCCTGAGATCTACAAAGGCTACATATAAATGACCCTTTCTTATATTTACATACTTCCAACACAGGCAACAAAACCTGAAGACCTGGTCTATAGTGCTTATTTTGGCTCTAAACCCTGCCTGGAACTTTGAAAGAACTGCTTTTTCCTCAGTCCAAATATTTATACGATTTAAAATATGCCTTACTTAAATCTTTTGTAAAATATCAATTAAACTAATTGGGCGATAGTTTGCGGGATCGCTCCTATTGCCCTTTCTAAAAATTGTAACTATTTCCGCCCCCTCCATGTCTCCGGGAAATCTGCACCAGCAGCTACAGCGTTACATAAACAGTTAATATAGGGGCCCAGACACTAATGTCATGTTTATATAGATCTCCCGGGATATTTTCTAGTCCGGGTGCTTTCACATTTTTAACTAAATTAATAGCCAGTATAGTTTCCTGTAGATCAAAGTCTAATTTGACTTCGCTTGGGTTTAGTAATAACCCATCCTTGGTTGGAGTCCTATCATTCTCTGGTGCTCCATACAACTTAGTAAAGTGCTCAATCCAAATAGTCTCGTCAAGATCAACATCCCTAGTTTCCTTTTCTTTTTTATTTCCTTTAGCCACGAGCCTCCAAAATGACATTTGGTCATTGTTCTTAGCAGCAGTAAGCCGATCAGAACAGTTCTCATCATCCCATAATGCTTTAGCCTTCTCTTGTACTCTCCTGTATTTTAGTCTAGCGTCTTTTACTGTCAGCATATTATTGTTTTTTTATAGCTTGGACTAATTCAGCCTTAGCAATACGACAATCCTTATTGTACCAGGATTTCCCTCCCAGCTGGAGCTTTCGTCTCTACCAGTCTTTTTTGGTATTTTTGTTACCAGCGGGACGAGTGCTTTATGAAACTCCTTATGTAAGTCTAGGAATATATTTCCCTCGAATAGTGTGGTTGTGTATCCTTCAAAAAATATTGGCAAATGTATTATAAACACTTGCCAACGCTTCACCATGCTCCAGCATATATGCCCATTTTACAGAGCGACGGTTATTGCTGACTATGATATAATCTGAACTTACATGGGCTGTGCCGTTGCTCTTAATTGAACTAGGCAACAATCTATTATTAAAAACCAACTGGAGCGGACGATGGTCGCTCTCTACTCTAATCTTTAAGTCTACTGCATACGGCCAAATATCAAAAGATAAGATTATGGAATCAATTTTGCTCTGGGACTTACTTCTACAAAATGTCGGGGGCTTTGGTATGTCTGATGGTAAACGGCCGTTGCATGCTCTCAGGCCATGCTCAACCGTTAGTCTCATAATTTGGAGTGCTAGCACGGTACACAGAACCGTATTACTGTTATGCATTATAGGGATCTTATTAGCGCTGTCTTCATCTTCTAAGATGTTGCCAAGCCCTGTAATAGGTGCATAATTACAGTTAAAGTCACCACCTATTACTATGCTTATCCTTGTGTCTAGTGAATTTAAAATGGAGTCCATGTGTTTTATTATCACTGACACCTTAGAAGCCGGGCTAGGTCTATTATAGATGTTATATAGGTGCAGCACCCTTCTGTCCTTAGTTGTTATTTTTATTCCAAGTATATCTAGTGAGTCTGTACATAATTGCGTGACTCTAATGTCGAGGGTTACTTTTACCCATATTATGAGGCCTCCTGAAGGCCTTCCTCTTACTGATGGGACTGCGTCTACATACAAAGTTTTATACCCTACTCTGTGTGGAATCTTTGTTGCCCAAGTCTCCTGTAGGAGACAAATATCACTCGTTTCAATGTATTCATTCCACTCAGGATCGCTAGCATTCCTTCCAAGACCCGCTATATTCCATAAAATTATTTTTAGTTCTGCCAGATCTTTAGAACTTGAGACTCTCATGGGTCCATCTATTGACATATTGTTTATATTTTTATCCCCCCTAACCTGTATGCCCTCACAAATTTCACTTACTGTTAGAATTTGAATTAATGGTACAGTCCCGCTCACATCTCGCTCATTTTCTACTTCCAATTTATCACAGTACTTGGTGATTGATGCCTTATTCTTCCCCTCTAGCTCCCTCTCTACAGATGCTACCTGAGTTTCCTTTGCTATGACATTTGACGGTTGCAGTCAATCAACAGCCTCCAGAGATGTTAGCTCTTGAAAGCTATTGAAAGTATGGGGAAATAAAACATTGTCATGATTGTAGTTTGTTCCTATTTTACCAGGTCTATAAAAGTAACCCAATGGTAGGGCGTGAATACTAGTACTTTGTGTTGGTATTTCCTCATGTGCTCTCAGCAAGTTACGAACTATACAAGGGCGCTTAAAGTTTATAACAATACAATCTCCTGGTATGTCCTTTGGAGAATCCCCCACCCACCCTACCCTGCGCACAATTAGGATTTCATTAATTTTGAGGGGGTTGAATTTTTTATATTTAGAGAGCCAATCTGTAGCTTTGTTCCTAAGATTATGCCAAGATTCATTTTGATCCCTTCTCAGGGCTGGGACACCGGCTAGCACATAGGGACATGTGGCGGGAGGTAGCTTTAGGACATCAGAATTAGGATTCAGATCGGTCCCCTTTGGACTGTACACTGCTGCCCTAGAGCTATCTCTTTCAGAGTAATTTATTCTATTATCAGATCGAGTGTCAGTCTTTCTCTGTGACTCTCTATCCCCAAATTCCTCTGCTCTTTTCCCCGATGTCCCAGCACTATTTGCTGATTCCATTCTCAGTTGTCTTAGGATTTGTTCATCACCACTGGCTTTCTTACTTTCATTTTGTGTTGTCCTAAAATCTGCTAGTAGTCTTGCCCCTTCTTCAATTATTCTGTTTCCGTCCCCAATCGTGATGCTTAATTGGGCTATGGTCAAATTTAGCTGATCAATTTTACTATCTATAGCCCTCATTTTGGTATCCATGCATTCATTTATTTGGGTCTGTACTGAATCTAAAGCAGTTTTAAAAATATCCACCATGGTTTGTTCTACTACCCCAACTACTTCTTTATCTTTGCCTAGGCTTGGAAAGTTATCAACGTCAGTTTGCACCCCTATTGTTCTACACAAGATCTCCTCATATTCCAGCGCATTGGTATCGCCTTTGTTTGTTCTCCCTGTTCCCCCAGATTTCCCTTTCTTTTCACCAGTTCTTTTTCCCCTCTGCACATTCTTAGTTCTTTCTTTTGTTATTCCCACTAGTTTTTGAGCTTGTAATCTTGTTGATATCCCGGGGGTCGCTGGTTTATTTGCATTAGAAAACCCCTCTATAATTGGTATTAAATCTATGGCAGGGTTGTTCAAAACAGGTTGGGGAATTTAAATACAACTGGCCACATTTGGATGCGATACATTGAATAGTAAATGTAAACCAGGTTGCCTATAAGTCGGACGTTTTGAGGGATCAGATGATAACCTTCTTTGTGCTAGTTCAATTTCATGGCATAATACCGATTCCGCTCTTATTATAAAATCATCGAGTGTGCCAGCAGCGCCCTTCCGTTTGCTCATGATTAAATGTTCCTCCTGTTGTGCTAAATAAATGTTCCCAGAGTGCCCAAACCGGCAATAACAAGTTTTGACAATTACAGCACAACGTGACAAGAATACATATTCTTCACCCTCCAATACCAATTCAAGCATAAATATAACAGAAGAACAAAACCAGGACTTGTTTCGACAATGGTAACCCAATTTAACTAATTCAGATTTCCAATAATACGTATCTAAAATCTGATCTCTGCCGCCTGTATGACAAATCCAACTCAATGAGTCTGCACCGGATCTATTTTATGCAAGTGTTAATACTATTGTGACATAGAATCCACAGCGCTCCCAACGTCTTTGCCCAGGTCACAGCAGAGGTTTTGGCGGATACTACCAAAGTCATAAAAGGGCCACAGGAGAGATCAGCCAGAAGGTATAATTACAACAGTATCTCTTAGGAGTTGGTAACAAATGGCTTAACCGCTTATACCTTATTTTGTTGATGCAAGGAGCCAAGAGGGGTGGCCCAGCCCAGCCTCCTTCAGCCTATGACGGCCTAAGACGGCCCACCCTTGGCCCAGGCTTCACCTGGCGCGCGCCCTCGCGCCTTCCGCGGGGCGGAAGTTGCTCTCCGCTTTTCAAGCGCCTCCGGGCGCTTCCTGCCGGCGTCGGCGGTGAGCGCCGCAGGGGGAGTGCTGGGACTTGGAGTCCTATCCCCCTAGTTGTGGCGATGTCGAGAGTGGGAGCAGAAACAGGAACAAAATGCAGCAAGCCCCCAGGTAGGATTCAAGTATGTGGCAGTCTCTCCGACCGAGTTGTGGCGTGATATACGGCTTCCTTCAATAGAGCAACCCGCCAGGCTCCAGCCGCTCTCCGCTGTTACAAAATCATATACAAAAAGACTCTTTCAGGCTGGGGCTGAAATCCAAAAATCCACACAGGCTGAAGAATTTTGATTACTGAGAAGGCACACTGGCACATTAAGACAGGCCCACCACGTGAGGAGAGCCTCAAACAGCAACAAAGAAAATCAATTTGTAAGTATGCTTGATTAAGGCAAGTGCAGAAGCAGCTGTAAGCCAGCTGATGAGGATAGACTGTCCCACAGGTTGGGCCGAAAAGATGTGTCATCTGTATGGTTTGAGAAAAAACAGTTGAGTAGTTTCATGTCATTGCAGTTTTTCAGAGAGGGATAGCATATTGGGTCACGCCCACTCCACGTGCCAGATATCCATTCATGGGCTTACCATCATAGCCATGATCAACAGAGGAGCATTCATGAGTCCTATGATGCTCATACAATAGAGGCATCTGAAGCTCTGATCTTAGCAATTTAAATATTGTGTTTGTTTCTGCTTAAGGAGTACTTAGAATGCACAATAAGGCATAAGTCAATCAAATCGGATTTCCGGACTCTTACCACCACCGTGGGCCCTTATATAGTGTGGAAACCCAGCTACAAAAAAAGGTTACAAACCCAAAGCGCCACGAGACCAAGGTCAAATAGGACCAGTGGATGGAGTCAAATGCTCTCTTTGCATCTGTGGAGACTATGGCTCGGAGAGTTACGACCTCCCTCACTGTGTCGAGCCAACTAAACAACCTATTTAAATTCAGCTGGTTACACCTGCGAGGCATAAACCCATTTCGATCAGTATGAATGATTGACATGATAACAATGTTGAGCCTGCAAGCCAACACAGCTTCCAGAAGTTTGGTCTCATCATTGCGGAGTGAGATTGGGCGGTAAGATCCACAAACAGTCCTGGACTTACCGTTTTTTATATAATAAATAAATGAGTGCACAACGAAGGTCATTAGGTAGTCACCCCTGGGTGCACAAGTCCTCAAACATTCGCAATAGATGCAAACCCACCACTCAGCCAGTCTTAAAAACAGATCGACGGGTGAGCCATTCAGCCCTGGTGCATTTCCACTCAGCATTGCTGTGAGCGCCCGGTCAGATTCCACATTATCCTGCAGGAGGGATGGGATACATGGTGTAGCCAAGAGGTGGTCAGCCTCCTGGTCAGTCACCTGTGAGCATGCAGTGTATAGTGCATGGTAGTGTCCAACGAACTCTTGGACTATGTCCCTGCTGTTGTTTACCATCTCCAGTGCGGGTATACTGATTTCTCCTACACATCTCTCCTCTTCTTGTCTATGACTCAGCCAGGCCAAGAGATGGCTTTATTTCTTCCTCATATCATAGAGTCCCCTCCGGGTTGCCAGGTAATGGCCATGGGCCGCTGATTCCGACATATTGCGGTATTCCTCCCTGGCATCATTCAGCTGTCAGAAGGCAGCTGCATCGGTCAATGCAGTAACCCTACACTCAAGGTTTAGGAAACAGTGTCCAAGAGAGAGTAGTCTTTCTGTTGTGGCTCACTTCTTCATTGCGACCAGGGTTTGTATTTCATCCATAGGACAGTTTTTTATGCATCCCACACGATGACGGGGAGCCTACTGAGTCGTTGTTGTCCTCAAACTATGTCTCAGAATCCCTTCTGAGTTGCTTGATGGTCTCCAGGTTCTGTAACCCCCAGGCATTAAATCACCAGAACTCCCTCCCATGCCAACCACTTTTGCACATGGTGACCAGTAGTGGCAAGTAGTCTAAAATACCCCTGATGAGATACTTGGCCCCTTTATACCTGGATGATCACCTCTGGGTGTGAACAAGTAGTCCAGCTCAAAGAATGTCCCTCTGGCCCCAGAATAGAAGTCTCCACATATCAACTAATCCCACAGCCCATACAAACTATCATAGTGGGGTATGCTGGGGATCTCTGTTTCATGTTGTCTTTGACCTGTCTAAGTCTGGAGCCAAGGTGTCATTAAAGTCCCCACCCAGTATTGGCAATGTGTCGCCAGCCTTCAAGAGTATTGGGCCTATTGTGTCTAGTGTAGCTCACTCTAGTCAAGGAGGAGTTTAGACGTTAATGAGGGTATACTCCTCTGTGTCTCCATAGCCCTGGATCCCAAGGACAGTCAAAGCTGTGTCCATTTACATCCTGATGACACAGAAAGAATGGGTCTTCTTTGCTAGTATGGCCATATGGCTGGATCCCCATGAAAGCCCTGAGTGCTGAGGAACACATATTGTCCCTGACAAAGGAATCTGCATTATATCCCCAGCAAGTGGGTCTCTTGCAGGAAGACTATGCGTTTAATGTATTGTGCCACCACTTCTTGCTTGATTTTGCTCCCCACCCCGTACATATTCCATGTGGGGATGTTGAGGCCACTCTACCCACCATCAGCCATGGGCTATAAGCATTTCACAGGTCGTCTTCCAGGAGCCCTCCATGTCACCAGTCACCACCTCCCCCCCTCGTGCACCCATCTTATGCTGTATGCATTCACTCACTGAAAACAATACCCTTGTATTGTATTGTATTTTTAATTTGTAGGGTGCAACAGCTACCCAAAAAGTGTTTCCCTGTGCCAGCTAGGAAGGACCAAACGGAAGGGAAGTGATTATTGATGAAACAGCCAACTTTATAGGCTTTTACGAAAATCCGCATACACAGTTTCATTGTGAAGCGAAGCAGGGAGAAAGTTCCATAACATGGGGCCTAAGTAAGCAAATGATCGACCGCCCATTTATTTGTGTATTTTATAAAGCGCGCAGCTACCCCAACGGGGTGTCCCGGCGCTGATGGTCTGAACTACTAGATCGTACCAGAGGATGCAGTTTAACTAAAGAGGAAGGTTTTCAGGGATTTACGGAATACCAATTCCAAGAGTTTGGAGGTTTATTCCACCGGGTGGAAGCACACACTTGAAATGTCCTTCCACCCTTGCGCACATTTTTAAACCTTGGGGTAACAAGCAGCGACTTAGAATTGGAGCATAAATTACGGGTGTTACTGTAGGGTCGAAGATTCGACGAAAGGTAGGTTGAGCCGAGCCCTTTTGTAGCCCGGTAGGCCAGAGTCATGGCTTTAAACTCGACCCTTTTGTGAATCGGAAGCCAGTGTAACTTTCGCAGGTAAGGGGAAATATGTTCTCGGAGTGAGATGCCACAGACGAGCTGAGGCACTTTGGACAATCTGAAGTCTGTGGCACAAGCCTGATGCTAGACCAAGATACAGGCCATTGGCATAGTCCAAGTGAGATGTAATAAGAGCCTGGACTATTGTTTTTCTGGTGCTACAGGGCAGATAATTGATAAAAAAATGTATCATTCTGATTTTTCAGAAACAGGCTGCCGATACCGTATGGATTTGGTTATGGAAAGAGAGACCCTTATCCCATCTCACACCCAGATTTCTGACAGCCCTTGGGAAGGAGGGTGGACCTCAGATCCACTGGCCACCAGAGGTTTGAATCCAAAGGGGAGGATTGATTGAAAAAGAGAACCTCGGTCTTTCCCGCATTCACTCTCACAAAGTTGAGGTCCATCCACTTTGCAATGTCTCTGAGACAGTTTTTCAGAGCATCAAAGGTGGGCCCATACGTGACAGTCTAATTTTAGGTACATAGAACTTCGTGTGAGTGGCAGAGCGGAGCGCACATAAGGGCAAGTAGGGGTGAACAAGAGCCTGCAGGTATTGAGGGGCCATTCCAGATTTGATTTTAAACATGTAGCTCAGGGCTTTGAACTTAATTCTGCTCTCCACCCTGAGCCAATGAAGGTCTCGCAGAGGGCCTGAGATTCAGGCAGTTTTGGGAACCTGACAAATCAGTCTGGCGGCGGAGTTCTGGACTACCTGTAGCTTGCGGGTTACCTCCTTATTTGCACCCAAGTAGAGGATGTTGCAATAGTCCAGTCTTGAGGTGACAAGAGCTTGAACCACGGTTCTCTGGGTAGAGCTGGGCAGCATCTAGATAATCTTTTTGAGCCATTTCAGTATGGTAAAACAAGTTGCAGCCACCTTTACTGCTTGGTTTTTCATAGATAGTGACTTGTCTATGATGAAGCCTAGATTGCGAATATGGCAAGAAGTTTCAGGGACAGCACCCATTTCAATGGGCCAATGTTGGGGGCCCCAAAGATCTGTATTCTTCCCCAGGATCAAGACCTCTGTCTTCTCCCCATTAAGTCTAAGAAAATTAGCCTGCATCCAAGATGCAATATTACGGAGACCTAGCTACAAAGCAGATGTCATAGTTGTTTTCTCAGCAGAGAGGGAGAAGATAGTCTGGGTGTCATCTGCATAGGAAAACAAGGACAACCTAGCATCTTCTGCAATGTTGGATGAAGATCTGACATACACGTTGAATAATAAAGGGCTTAAATAGAGCCCTGAGGTACCCCATAGAGGGAAACATGCTTATTGGAACAGGCGGCTGGAGAAAAGACCTGGAACGTGCTATCCATGAGAAAAAAAATAAGCCAATTTAGTCCTATATCAGTTATACCCAAGGATCGTAAAGCCTCCACTAACACGGTATGAGAGACCGTGTCAAACGCTACGCTTAAGTCCAGCAGTATGAGAGCTACCGTGGCTCCTGAGTCTAGATAGTATTGCAGCATTTCTGTGACTCGAAGGAGTGTTGTTTCGGCCGAAAAACCGGCTCTAAAGCCTGACTGAGATGGATGTAAAAAATGTTGTGATTCAACAAATTGTGCTAATTGAGAATTTATGTGCTTTTCCAGAATTTTTTAAAAGGACGGAAGCAGTGAAATAGGCCGGTAATTGGACGGCTGGTCCGGATCATCGTTGGCCTTCTTTAAGAGAGGAAGTACCATTGCGTAGTTCCACACTGAAAGAACTGTTGCTTCCTCTAGGGAGGTGTTCAGAAGTTCCATAATTATCAGGAGTGACGGCGTCTCAAGGTGTTGAAGCACCGAGATTAGAAGAGAATCACGAGGTGAACCAGATTTAATGATTGAACCAGATTTAATGCTATCTAAAATTTGTTTGAAGGAGTTCATATCTAGTGGGGACCAGGATTCAAGTGTAGCCTTAGATTTTGATGCCTCTTTGTCTTGGTAAGAGATGATCCTGGCAATAGGAGGAAATGAGGATATTTGTTGAAAGTGGTTATCGGGTTACCTGTCCTTCATTTCAGAATATATTTTTTCTACTTTATGGAGAATATATTTGGCCAAGTCTTCACATTGTTGATTATTTGGTGCAGGAGGCAAGGCTTGGGTTTCAGGCCCAAAAACTCTTTAAGCATTTTAAAAAGGGTCTTAGAGCAATTCAGCGCACTAGAAATAGTCGAAGTGACATATTCGGCATACGCCGATTTGCAGAGAATATGGTAGTCCTTTTTTGCCTTTTTGTATGCGAGTTTAGTGTCAGACGCATAGTCCCTCCTCCAGCGCCTTTCCAGAACTTTGCAGTTTGATTTTTCCCTGCCATACCCACACCCTCCCCACGTTTACTAGACATAAGTCAAGAATGCTTACCCCAACTTAAGAATAGTTTGTCGCCCACTCTCCTCAGTTCCTCTAACAACAGGTAAAATGAAACAATGCAGCAAGTTATTAGTCTAAAAATCCTAGGGGCTTAGGCCTGTTTATCCTGGAATCAAAAGTCTTGTAATAGGAGTAAAAGGTCTTACAGTTCTCACTGTGTGGGCCTCAGGTCCCATTTTCATTTACGTGCTATCCTCATTGACTAAGACAGAGCAACGGCTCAACAAAACATTGCCCCTTGGCCATCTCATACCAAACAGTCCTGTGTGCAAGCACCCCCTCAGCCCACCACATTCACCCTCATTGGTGTTACCACTAGTCCCGGTCATAGGATCCGCTCACTGTCCGTGTCCAACAGTCCAGGTCAACATGATCATGCTCTGGGCTGCTCTTTGATTCCGTTCCCTGTAAATTTCTGTAGGTCGCCATCTCCGCCACCATCTGCGCCCTTACCATTTCCGCCTGTTGCTTTGTGGGCTTCCCCAACATTCTGTCCTTCTGAGAAGCTACCCTCTGGCATCTCCCTTACCCTTCCACCTGCCACTCGTCCAGTTCCATGTGAAGGACGCCATGCCACTCCAGCCATTGCAATACCTACTCTGGTGTTAGAAAGTAGAAGGTGATGTTGTCTTTTTCCACACATAACTTTGTGGGGAAAAGAAGGGCATAGCCGAGACCCAGCTGTTGAAGTTCTGCCTTAACCCAGAGGAATGAGTTTCCCTTTCTCTTGACCAGGATTGTGAAGTCCGGGAACAGGTTCACTTTGTGGCCTTCCACTGACCATGGGCCATGTGCTGGGGGTCTGGAGAATTCAGTCTCTGTCTCTGTAGTTCAAGAACCGTGAGACCATGGGCCGAGGCAAAGCCTCCAGGACCAGGGGCTGACCCAGTGGGCCCTTTCCACAGTGAAAAAAGCTGTAGGTTTGCCAACGTAGATGTGTTGAATGAGCCATTGCTCCATGCACCGCTCAGCATCTGAGCCCTCTGCATGTTCCGGTAGGCCTATGATGTGAATATTATTTTGCCCGGAACAGCCCTTCGCATCCTCCGTTCAGTCTCATAGGTGGTTCAATGTCTCCATCAGGTCCTGGAGCCAGACCTGCATATCTTCCATGGCTGGATCCATGCGCTCCATCTCCACCTATGTTGCTGTCACCCTGTCCTCCAGTTTTCTATTATTCATCCAGAGGAGACCCATGTCCACTACTACCCAGTCCATCTTTGCTTCAAGAGTACCTTTCAGATCAGAGATCACACCTAGTATTTTGCCATACTGCTCCCCTTGGCCACAAAGGACTTCCTCCAGCAACCGAAGATTAGGTTCTCCAGGGGCATCTGCAGATTTAGGGTGTCTAGGCCCAGCAGACGATGCAAGCCTGCCAGCTCTTTACTTTCCCCTGGTGAGGTTCCTGCATTGGCATAGTACTCTCCATTGTATGGGCCCTCCCTGGTGAGCAAACTGTATGGTCCATATGGTGCAGTCAGGACCGTTCATGGCAACCCTCATCCTGCTGCTGGGGCAAGTCCTCAGTAGACCAGAGGATCAATCTTCAGGAGCACTGACAGTAGAAGAGGCATCCAGTGTGGGGAAGATCCCAACTCTTCCAAGGCACAGTGTCAATTAGCAAGAAGGAGAGCCCTGCAGCTTCCTAACACACAGTCCAGTCTCCCAGAGCTCAGCCCGTCCGTGGTTTCCTGCCCCTCCTCCTTTCCCCAAGTCCTTAGAGGAGGGACAACGCAGCAGGGCACCGCGCAGAGAAAGCACCTCATCCACCCATGCCACCTTACCACTTGCCTACTGGGGATGTCCATTGTCCTACTGCACCCATTTCAGCTGCCGGCAGTACCAC
Organism: Lissotriton helveticus; assembly: GCF_964261635.1. Lineage (NCBI taxonomy): Eukaryota > Metazoa > Chordata > Amphibia > Caudata > Salamandridae > Lissotriton > Lissotriton helveticus. The sequence continues at coordinate 914,121,833 of NC_136059.1, read as the reverse complement.
AGCCACACACAGGAGTCGGGAGCCCTTGTCCTGAGCAGCAGTCCCAGTGAACACGGGCATCAGCCCTACACGGTGCACCAGCTGTGCTGATGGTATGAATGGATACCTCTATAGTAAGGAGTCAGGAAAATAAGGATCTGGGTCCTTACGAAAACCTGGAACCCTTTGTAGGGCCGTTCTAAAGGCTGGAACATGTCGATTCATTCTGATTCAGGGATAATAGGCAGTCCTATGCCTTGCTATAGTTTTTATTCATCCCTTCGGCCTGCCCTCATTAAATCGCAATCGCTGTGTTTAGGGCATAAGGGTTTGTTATGCTCTCTAGGTTCTGGCTCTATAGATACCCACCCTCAAAAGCACTCTCTGCATCAATGGGGAGCCAATGTACCACTAAAATTTCATTAGGTGATTGTGGCATGGCCAGTGATGAAGCATGACACCCGGAGGGGTGTGTGGGGCCACACCTATCAATATTTTGTGAATGAAACTGGTCCTATATATACAACATGGATTAGAAGGGCTCCCAGATAATGGCAAATACCCTTATTTTGTCTCTTCGAGACCAGTCATGTTCGCCTTTGTTTTTAGGTTTCGCCTAGTGACGGCTGCGCTTGCGCAGCTCTCGCTGGGAGAAATCTGATGTTTCAGAGAGTGGGGCTTGAACCCGCCCCTCTTCTCCATTGGCTGGCTTCCTAAACGAAGGCCAGCCATTGGAGGAGAGGGGCGTCACTCTGTTCAAGCCCCGTCTTTTTGGGATTCGGGGGTGTATTTTTACCTTCTTTCTCCTTTCTTTTTCTCCTCTTCCCATTGGCTGGAATTTTACCTTCCAGCCAATGGGAAGAGGAGAGAACGGAAAACACGCCCCCGAATCCCAAAATGAGGCTGAGTTTCTCCGCGGCATTTCTGCCTCGCCTCGGAGATACATGGTGGCGTTTATTTATTTAATTATTTAGCCGCGCATTCACATCAGCGTTTCTAATGCCGTATTGGGAAGTCGGAGAGATGAATGGTGTGCAGAGGTGCCTTAAATGAAGGCCGGCCCGTGATCAAAGTGAAGCCCCGAGGGCCGGTATTGTATCGTCACCGGCCCTCGATCTCCAGAAGTGCTGCGGGCATGCTTTAAATTCACTGCCGACTGCCCGAGGCCAGGTTCGCTGTAAAGAGGAGCAGCGTTGCAGCAGAGCCTAGCAACCAGCGTGCTGTGCCGGAGGACAGGAGAGATCTACGGAAAGAAAAGCTTCCCCCTACGAGTCACCAACACCGTACTCCAATGCCAGCCTTGTGACCCCAGGTAACAGTCCGATCAAGCGATCAGTCTCTACATGCAGTGAATTTCCACATACACGCGTTTATGGGAGGGTGGCGGTTCTGCAGGCTTTCCTGGGCGGGATGTGCTGCAAAATGAGGTTAAATCCCACCACATAACTCTTTCGGGGAGAGACTTCCTGCAGGTAGTTTGGCATGGCGTCTTGGTTCTCAGGGGATCAACAAGTCACTTTTCCGTAGGTAAGTATGAACGGAGCGAAGGGCAGTGTTTAGCTACATCTACGATACCTTCCTGAGACCCAGGTTGATGCTGCCCCCTCCACCCCCAAAAAACATAATTTCTCCTCCAGACTAACCGTGCTGCATTCGTTATCGTGTTCTAAGTCAACAGAGAATGGCAGAGCAGACTCAATCACACGTTTCCATCTCTCATCTTACGCTGAACACTTGACCTACATCTGGGAACATGTTTCGATTAATGGAACGGATGTGCAATTAGTCTCTAGCGCTGTATTTGCATAATTAAAGGGGGAGGTAGCACCAACACATTCCAACTTCAAAATGGGAACATTTTGATGGGGTATATAAGGGCTGTATTAAAAGACGCACATTAACCTTATAAAAGTAATCACTAGCACAATGAAATGCTCACATGCTAGCCCTAGCGGCTGGTTTATTTAAAACCCCCTCAGGAGCTATAATTTAGTACCCGACAATTTGCTGGAAGGGGAGGGCACATCCCAGCTGGTGCTCTGCTTATGATTCGGATTTTACATTGCTTCTGGTGGGGGAGTGTGCAGCGCATGTGAGTGTTATCCCGCTGGCCCTCTTGTAGGTAAGAAGGACATTGTAGCAGGATTGGGGGCTGAGCCATCAGTGGCTAACAGACCCCCATGACAGGGAGCTTAATTAAGATTTCAAATTAAGGTACTCCTCAATTTGCAGCTAAAAGTGCAGTGCTTAATTTGAGCCAGTGGTTTCCGTTGCTCAGCGCTCTGTGTGTGTGTGTGGCTCTGTGTGTGTGTGTGTGTGTGTGTGTGTGGCTCTGTGTGTGTGGCTCTGCGTGTGTGGCTGGCTCTGTGTGTGTGGCTGGCTCTGTGTGGGTGGCTCTGTGTGTGTGTGTGGCTCTGTGTGTGTGTGTGCAAATGCAATAGGTCTCGTATTTGCGAGAGATTACCCTATTGGTATTGTAAATGACAATGCCTTTTATTTATCTGTTTTCAAAACCAACACATAAATAAAAAGTTTGTCATTTACAATGCCAATAGCTCTAACTTTTCTGAAGGCGAGACGGTTGCATGGTAAATGCATGTTCTAATGTCTAGCCAGGGAGAATGCAAACGTGGACAACCCATTTTTTTCTCATGTTACCCTGTTCCTACCTCCGCATTAGGAAACCAGGGCCATTTGTTTTGTGGATTCGCTTAACTACCTATGTACCAATTCTAATCCACCGGGAAGATGTTATGTATCATACATGCCACTAGGTTACTTTTTGTTATCATATTAGCTTACACTCATGCATAAACTACTGACACCAACCGTGCTCAGTGCCAATAACAGAGAGCTATTTCCAGTTGGTTGTGAAGTTCAGAGCTGTGGTGAGGATGGGTGCTGTGTCAGTTGTGCTACCTTTTATTTATATTTATGTTTTTTCATTGTCTTTTAGAGCTCTGGCTTGTGATAGATTCCCACTTTGTATTGCTTTATTCTGCTCATGCAAACCTCTCTGGAGCCCTGCTCCAACCCAACATCATTGATTCTATAAACATTCACGTAAACAATATAAAATGTTTATATATCAGCAAAGTTTTATCTAAAAATGTCTCTCTTTTTCTAGCTTTGTTGTTTTTTGTCATTGACTTGCAATGTATTTATATTTGAACATATAAAAAATGTCTTACATCGGATTTCTTCCTCCTTGCATCATACCTTATCATTAAGGACCCTCTAACCCCTCAGCCTCTTCAAAACACTGGTGAAGCTCACCTATTTCTTTACTCAAGCCCCTATAAGGGTGCCCTTTCCTGAATAACTCCTGTATCATACCAAGAACAGGGAGGTGGTCAGGCTTGGGAGGAGGAGGAATAAATTAGTGTAATGGGATTACCCAACGTAATTTAAACATTACATCCTCATTCTTCCTTAGCCTTGGGAACATAATTAAATGACACCAAGGAACAATGTGGCACCCCTTGTATTTTAATACACAGAGTTATAATTCAACCCAACTTTGATACTGAATACTGTACAGTGGTACCAATTGTCAAATGCTCTTGTGAAGCAAATGGTTGCCACATAAATGCCATTAATTGAGACACCTTGCGACTCTGCCTAAGAAGTTGCCATGCCTCTGGTGGGCCTTCTTTAAACAGGTTTTGGAAACTCTTAATCCCTTATATCGTAACTAGAGGAATGGTGTTTACTGAAAGTTCCTGAAGCAGTTTTTAATCCCTGTCGAGCGGGGCTAAAGGTCGTAAATAGGTTGCCAAAATGACGCACAGTTGCTGTATGTTCCAAATAGATTGCCCATGACCGAAAATATAGGTAGACCATCTTTGTCTAGTAGCCGTCCGCTCGGGAATCACTTAAGCATCTGCGCTACCCTCATATATGTGTGGCACATGTTGAAGGAGAAGAAACAGGGGAACTAAAAAAAACTGCTCCTCACTTTTATCCTTTACTCTCAGTTCTGCAAATGTCTTAGTCGTTAAAAACTTCAGGCGAGACTCAGAGATCCCCATCACCATGTCATTGGCGAAAGGTTCAGTAAAGAGAGCATACCCTCTTCTACTCTTGTGTTTCCGTCCATTAGGACAGAAAACGTTTAATAAGCAGGAAAATCGCAATAGCAGCATCGGAAAGACCAAGGCACCTGCCAGATATTTGTAGTTAATTTTGAATCATTCATTCCAGTTAGAATTCCATCTCTCTTTCATGTGACTTGCATGTAGTCCATAGTACATCATAAAATACATATAGAGAAAGTAATCTACCCCAAGCTAAGATGGCTACTGCAAATGTTGAACTCTGCACCTGTGGTGACATCATGTACTTTGAACGCATTCCACAACAGGCACAACTACCTGAAAACTATACAGAAACATAGTCCACTTGTAGCTATTAGCCCAGCCAGGAACCATGAAGTTCCCTCAGAACTTCGGGGAACTGGCCCATGCTTGCAAGCCCTGACCGGCGTCAGAGTTTACAGAAGAACTGCTCGCTTTTTGCTATACATTCTGCACAAAGAGAAAGCAGCTGCAAAAAAACAGCTGTACTAAGCATGGACAGCTTCAAAACATGGCCTGCTTCTTTCACACCACAGGTAGAGGTAGGCCTTTCCTCCTTACAATAAAATGACATCCCTTACATCTGCTGCTTCACCCTTTTTCCTGTATTTTTCTGTTTTTTTGGTATGTTCCTGGGGTTTTTGTACGGATTGTTCCTTGGAGCCCTTTGTTTGTGGAGTGTGATCACTGCTTTGTCTGCACCTTTTGTATTTGTCACCGTTTTTGTGTAAAATTAGCAATATGAAAATGCTGTGAATGATGCACAATATGAAACAACTGCCTATCACCCTTTTCTACAATACCATTCATTTATTTTCTGAAAGCCTATTTTCATTGTATAACGGTAAACACAAAATCTAGAAATCTTTATTCTAATTTTATATGAACTTTTTAACATTGCATGGCAGCTCTGAAAAACCAATAATAAGCAAACGCTGTCCTTACAGGATATATATCTGTTTGGAGGAAAGCATGAGGCTAACGATGGGAATAAAACACAAAGAAACGACGTCATGAAACTAAGCCTTGGTAAGTAGCGCTTTTAGTCTGGAAGCATTCTGTTTTGTATGGTGGTTTGGTGATGCTGGGGACACAATTCAGGACAGCAGTGGACGTGCAACATCAAGTTAACTAGTCCATCTCCAATCGTAGAATGTTTAGGGAAAGTGCCACTTTTCCCTAAAAAATCAAGTCTTATTTGCTATTCTAACTCGACTCCTAGAATATTTTGGGTTAAAAGTTGCCCAAGTATTTTAGGAAAGGATGAAAAATAGTAACTTTGCATTGGAAAAATGCCACTTGCTGTGGTGTTGGAACTTGTGCTGAGGATAACAGCATTGGTAGGCATTCTTCACAAAATGATAAAACATAAAAAAAGGTTAAAAACAGTCACATTTTTGGGAATCGTCTTATTTTCGGCTAACTAATAGTGAAACCATTCGCCGGTCATTCATTATGAGCAATTACTAGAACAGAGGAGGCTTCTGTTGCTTCTGTGAGTTTCTGTGAGGGAAAATGGCCACAGAGGACATGGCGTTTATAGGTACCGCACTGTATTGAAGCATCTTGAAAAGGCAGCATTGGCCATTTGCATTGGTGTATAATGAAAGAGCCCTCATTGAGCACAATACCATTCAAAAATACTTTAGGACTATCTCAATACTGAATTAAAGGGGCAAATAAGTGCAAATAAAGTAGAACTCAAACAGGTAGAGGATCTACTCACAGTCAGTACAAAACCCAGTGGCGTAGGAAGGCGGGTGGGGTGGGTGTCATCTCTGAGAGGGAAGACAAAATGGCAAAAATATGTGTTATAAACACATATTTTTGCCATTTTTGTCAAGCCGGGGTGACAAGTGTCATCACTGAGGGGGTGACAAAATGGCATAAATATGTGCTTTAAACACATATTGTTGCCATTTTGTCAAGCCAGGGGTGACAAGAAATTTTCCGCACCGGGTACCACCTGACCTTGCTACGCCACTGACAAAACCCTGATCCGTACTTTAATCCAGCCAGTAGTAAAAGGCCTGGATTTAAAGTCCATTAAGCCACATGCCTGGAATGTAGTAGTTGTTTTTCATTTTACTTGCTAGCTTAAAAATGTATCTGTCGGTAACGCTCGTCACGGTACAGTCTATTAGCAGCAGACGATAAGCAGCTGTTTGGACACCTCTGAAGGGACAATGGGAAGTAACGCCCTGCCAGCCAATGCCTGGGTTTCAGAATCCCCTGGAGTGTCTCCTCGGCGGGGTGTATGCATACTAATCTTCTAGTGGAAGGGAGTTTAAGTGTTAGCTAAGCTATACGTGAGCTATAATATGTCGAGGGTAGTAAGCACGGTACTGGAAGATTCAAAATAAAAATAAAAAACTATATTGCTGTAAACTTAATCATACTGCCAAAATTAGTATTCAGTCAATACACAAAAGGATGAGCTCCCTAAACCAACAAACATTTAAGTCACTTAGACTGCGTTACCATTTCGCGCCTGCTCTTATGAAAAATCCTTTCAGATTATTTAAACGTTATTTAAAGATCATCACACACCTTTACCTGCACAAAAAGAAACATATGTTTGACACCTTTAAACCAAACAATTAGCTATTTCGCGTGATCTTAAACACAACTAATATAGACAAAGATTATTTATTTCTTGTGCACATTTAGTATGTCTAACAAAGACTTAATTATATATTGGTTGTGATGTATTCACATTAATATTCAACACAATGGGACAAATGTGGCAAAGGACTCAACAATCAAATACATGCAGTAAGGAAAACAGGATGTGCTACAAAAGTGTGAAAGTATGCTCTTTGGAACTTTACACTCATCGGTAAAGAGTGTCCAGGAGTCACCATCACTCATTGGCTAGTGAATACTACAACACTAGCACATCTCCCGCAACTCGACAGCTCACTTTATGGACCTGTGAAAGAACAGAAGAGGACTGGACCTGTTTGAAACTGATGGGCTGAACCTGCTATCACTTGTACTTAGGACTAATGAATGGACTCCAAGGGTCAGTTGGCTGACCACTTTTGTGGCTACACAGTCACAAGAAGTTAGAAGAAGCCTTTATTCTGAAGTGTCCAGCTTACTAGTGGCAAATGGCCCAATTGTTGGTCTCTGCTGGAGTGAGTCATGGCCCCTAATTGCTGCTCCCAGGGTCCTGAGAGCCTTGGAAGTGCACAGGGGAGGTGCTCCAGAAACTCTGAAAAGATCGGAGTTAGAAATAGTTTTAACTGCCAGACCCTGGAATACCAACAGGGGTTGTATGATACTATATCAAGAAAAATAATATTGATAGACCCAAATATTGACAGAAATATGTGCAACCAAACTATTCAACGTTATACTTAAACAGTAACAACACAAATATGAATGTCAACTAGATCATTGAAAGAAATCAAAAATATATCAATAATGAAAACAAAAAAAGGCAAATATATTCAATACATTAAAACTAAAGAAACCTAACAAAATCGCTGCACTCCAGGGATCGAAGTTTGCAGACTTTATTCTCAACACCACAGCTCCACCGACGCATTTCGACCTTCACAGTATGCATTGAAATAAACAAGACACTCTGACACAAATCTTTAAGCTACTAAAACGCAATCAAGTTGTCACGATTAGCATACCGATATGTAAAGCAATGCCAAAACATTACATGATGTACTGAAAAATGTTAGACCAAGTGGAAGGTTCAAATCAAAATAACTGTCCCACAGTGGATAGGTTTCCTATAAGTTCAATCCCATTGGTGACATTGGGCATTGTTCCCAATCAATGTCCACAAATTGTGTTGGGCAGACACCATTACTTTATAGCGATCATGCAGTACCTAATCAATGTCTTAGTAATCTAATTCAACATTAGTGAGGACTCCATGAACAAAACCTATTTCATGATTTTTACTATCAACAATGAAGCATGTTTATTGATTTTAGTAATCGCTTGTATGGCTTGTTGCTGAATTTTAAAAATCCAGTATGATAGTTGGTAATATTGTGGTAACAGTTATTACTCCACATCAATGCATGTATATATATTCAAAAAGGATATCCCCTTAAGGAAGTCACACACTGGAGGTATATACATACATATATACATATATACATATTCCAGATTGCACCACCCGAGGTAATGGTTTCAAGTAATTCCTGTCCTGTGAGCGGAGATGACGAATGGTCCTACGGAGGCAGCCCGTGAAAGCACAAAGGGCGGAATCGTTTAAACTCAGCAGGCTTGTGGATTTCGGCTGCACGCAAGTTACAGGCGCAATCCTTTGAAAAAAGTCCAGGAGGACTGAAACGCGTCAGGAATGCCTATCAAACAACATTCAAAATAAAATAAATCTCTTGATTGCTGAGGTGGCGGCTCGTTTCCCTTTTTAGGAGAAAAAGTTAGTTTTTCATAAATATGGCGTGGTTCAGCCAAGAGGATCGCACCACCAGCAAAGCGCACCACAGCTGCCCGCATTGAACCAAGTGGCAAGACTCGTGCAAACGAAACAGGGTCAGCAGGTGCACCCGAAGACTGGACTTCGGTATGGTGTCTTAGCAGCCTTTCAAAGGAGGCATGCAAGGGAGTCAGCCATGAGGGGAAATAATTAAAAGAACTCTGAGATGCAGCGCTAAACTACAAGTCCCAGCCAAACCTGCAAAACCGGATCGACCTTTCCGTCACAGGACCCATAAGACACTTGGACTTCAAAGGAAGTGATTCCAGATTGCACCACCCGAGGTAATGGTTTCAAGTAATTCCTGTCCTGTGAGCGGAGATGACGAATGGTCCTACGGAGGCAGCCCGTGAAAGCACAAAGGGCGGAATCGTTTAAACTCAGCAGGCTTGTGGATTTCGGCTGCACGCAAGTTACAGGCGCAATCCTTTGAAAAAAGTCCAGGAGGACTGAAACGCGTCAGGAATGCCTATCAAACAACATTCAAAATAAAATAAATCTCTTCATTGCTGAGGTGGCGGCTCGTTTCCCTTTTTAGGAGAAAAAGTTAGTTTTTCATATACATATACATATACATATAAGACTGTAATGTTTCATATAGGTACCCTAATAAAGGGCCGGGTAACATCATACCCTTTCACCTACATCACCTCCCCTACACTACACAGTAATGAGACTTTTAGGATTGAACATTTACCTAGTTCTAGTCCTGGGCGCAGAAGGAGGGTTTCCCTGAGCAATGGCATTCTATGACTTCATCTTTAGACTAATACAGTATGAATGAATATTCATAAGGGTTCTTGGAAACTAGGCTGGGGCTACACCACCTTCCTCCCCAGATCTACATAGACGGTTCATCCCATACGTCATCCTCATACCCAACATTGGCTAATACAAGAAATAAGCGACAAAGGTACCTTAGATACTTTCTGTATAAATATAGCACCTCTTGCTAGTGTTAGCTAGAGGGAACTGAGACTTCCAGGCCGACACACTGACCAGAGGTGCTGAGGCTCCTGCATGCAGACGCTCCAGCTGACAACGGTCTAAACATCCCTTGCGGGGTGTCCACCTCGAAACCAGGACGGGGTCCTACATTCTCTCACTCTTCAGGTAATGGGGTTAGACTAAGCCTTGAGGGAATCTTGGCTTTACACCTACTCACATGCTAGGTACACTTAGGTACATCTAGATAGGCATTGTAGGATTAGGCGCACTTTCTTTTATCATGCATTTTATATCCATGTATGCGTTCATGACTATTGCAAAATGGTAGAACAGCACTATGCTTTCTATATTCATGGTACTGCTGAACTTTTATCTCTGTTACTGTCTAATGGTTGTGACAGCACATATATTTTACACTTGAAGAACAACTGTGCAACAAATGCTTATTGTAAACACCCCCAACTGTTTCTTCTGTGTAACTCTCTGAGAGGAAGTAAGTGAGCACGAGTGACTGAGCAAAAGGTAGTACATTGTTTCCACGATCCTGGGGGATCAGGATTGTTATGTTCTGAGGTTGCCAGAAACTATTCTCTCCCTGATAAGAGGAGATTCTAGTGGCACTGTGAGCTAGCTAATGCAAACAGGCTAACATACGCGGTGGGGGTGCTCAGTTAGTCTGCCACCAATCCTACAGTTTGTTATCCAAACGAGCAGGTCCTGCATAGGTACTATAGGAACTACACTACAACGTTGTCCCTTTCTATCTCGGCGTGGATGCCACTGTGCTAATCCTACACTTAAAAACTTTGAAGTTTAGAGTGTTGCTTGTGTTGAGAGTGCTCTTTACTGGAGCTGCTTTCCACCTAAACTTGAGAACTACCCAGAGTTCTCTACTTCTTTTTTTGCATAATGTATGCATCACTCTATGCCTGAAAGGGAATTGTTTTGACTTATACTGGGTGCTCCCTTGTGTCTGGACAAATCTATACCTCTCTGAAGAGCTCTTATGAGAGTGCAACACATGTCAGGGGTTGCTTTTACACATTTCAGGTTGGCTTGAATGGTATTTACCAGTCCAAAGCTGTGGTTCTGTGCCTGGAGTGGTGGAAGGCTTTGGCCATTTTGAGGCTCGGCGGGGATGGTACTGTGCTAATCCTATGCTTAAAAACTTTGCTGTAGAAATGGTAAAAAAACATTGTCCCTTTCTATCTCGGCATGGATGCCACTGTGCTAATCCTACGCTTAAACACTTTGATAGACAAGCAGACACTTGAGGTGAGCAAATTTAGAGTGTTGCTGGTTTTGGGAGTGCTCTATCCTGGAGCTGCTTTCCACCTAAACCTGAGGACTACCCAGAGTTCTCTGCTTCTTTTGTTTTGCATATATATATACATATATGTATATGTATGTATATATATATATATATGTGTGTGTGTGTGTATATATATATATATATAATTTTTTTTAATTGTATTTATTTATTTAGGATTCTCAACGATAGGAGCTACTATGTCTTTTGCTTGCTAATAACTTTGCTCCTCTTTGACAAATCTCCACAAATCCATGCAGACCAATTGCATTTTCTACATTGACAGGTTTCGCAAAGTTTGTGGCGGTTCTTTAAAGGTGTGTAAAGAAAAAAAGTAAGCTCTCAAAACGCGTTTTCCCAACATGCATTTTACATAGACTTTTTCGACAGATGTAGCAGCAAAATGGCTGAATGGATTTTCATAAAATTTGCCAGGAATATAGATTAGGGTGTGGAAAGGATTCATTGAGTAGATTTGTACTTATAAGGCACTAAGACTTAGTGATATATTGAGCTACAGTATACTGCTGTAAGTTCGTGGTATACCAAAGTACAAGCCAATGCCAAGACAGTATATGATTGGCTAATGGCTAATGACTGCCTTTACAAAAGTAAAAGGCAGCCATGTTGTTTTCACCATCATTTGTCTGTGCCTTGTGCTAGGGCCTTAGATATAGGTAAGTAGAAGCTTTTATTTTTTTTCCCTTCCACTTACCACTTTACTAAAATGATCATATTTTTTAAAAAGGCAATGTAGTACCGTGGTAGTATTGAGACTTAAAAAGATTGAAAAAATACATAAATATGTATAAAAAAATAGAAATACAATGTACTACACTATATTTCACATATATAGTGTACTAAAGTGTATTCATTTTTTTTACATATTTAAACTATCTTTTAAAAAAATATTTATGGAGTGCTGCCACGCAACTTCAGTCTACAACATGATACTCTACTCTACGCTACTGCACGATATTCTATTCTACTCTATGATGCTCTACGCTCCTCCACTTTATGACACTGTACTCCACTATATGCCACTCAGCAACACTCTCCACCCTAGATGACTCAACTATACTCTACTCAACTGCACAACACTCTACTTAACTCTCTCTGCTCCACTCCAAGCAACTTCACTTCTCTCTACTCTGTGACACCCTACTGGACTATATACTCCATTGTACTATACTACTTCACCCTACGCCACACCACTCACACCACAATATGCCACTTCACTCTCCGACACTCTATGCCACTCCACTCTGACACACTGTACAACATGCCATTCCTCTCTACGCCACTCATCTGTGCAAACACTCTACCCCACCATACAACGCTCCTCTCCAGTGTACAACATGCCATTTCACTCTTCGACATGTGACTACATTCTATAACTCGCCACTCTTTCACTCCACTCCTGACACTTCATACTACTCCACTCTACGACACACCAGCCCACGCTACACCACTCTACGCCACTCCACAACACCGTACTCCACTATATGTCCCTCAACTGTCCAACAGTCTAGTCCACTCTTTGGCACTCTATGACATGCCACTCCTCTCTACAATACCCTAATTAACTCTATGACACACCATTCCACTCTACGAAACCCACTCCAGTCTTCAACACACCAATCCACCATATGAATTTCCAATCCACTCCACGCTACGACATGCAACTCCACTCTGCTACACGCCACTCTATACCACTGTATGAAACTCTACTCCACTGTATGACCACCTATGCTCCTCCACTCTACGACACTGTATTCCACTCTATGCCTCTCTGAGACACTCTATTCCACTCCATGCCATTCAGCGACACTCTACTCCACTCAACTACACATCTCCCTCTAAGCCACTTTACACCACTTTTCTCCCCACTACTCTATGACACCCAGCTGGATATATGACATTACAATGCATGCTTTTACCACGCATGCCTTTACAGCGCAGTTTTTACAACGCATGCCATTACAACGCATAGCGCTTTGGGGTGCTGGATAGTGAATAGTTTAATTTACTTTTCCAACTCCAGTCCCCGTGGATAGTAGGGAAGGTGTTGGATAGTAAATTAAATCTATTCCCTATCCTAGAGCGCCCCCCAGCGCAATCCGTTGTAATGGTTTGCGTTGTAAAAGTTGTGATGTAAAAGCACTGCGTGGTAAAAGTTGCGTTGTAAAGGATGTTTCCCCACCCAACTGCACTTAGATTCACTGTACTACACTACTCCACACTACACCACACCACTCCACTCCACTCCACTATAATACACTCCACTCCAGTCTGCAACATGCCAATCTACTCTATTGCACTCCATTTTACACACCTCCGCTCTAAAATACTCAAAGACATGCCACACTATGAAACTCCACACCACTCTGTGCTACGTCATTCTACTTTACAACATGCCACCCCACTGTACTCCTCTCTAGCACCCTCAACTCTACTAGACTCCACTCTACTAGACTCCACTTTTCTCCACTCCACTCTACGCCTCTCCACTGTATGCTATGACATTGTACTCCACAACACTGTATGCCACAATCCACTATAAGAGAAAACTCTATGGCACTCTACTCTACGGCTCTCCACAGTACAACACTCAAATTGACTCCACGCTATGCCCCTCGACTCTACAACACTCTACTCCACTCAATTCCATTCTACAAAACTGTACTGCAGTCTTCAACACTCTGTGGAACTTTCTCTACACCACTCCATGCCACTTTACTCCACTCTACTGTATGATTCACTACTCTACTCTCATCCACTCTATGCAACTACTCCACTCAATGCCAGTCCACTGTTCGCCATCCGTCTCTAACACCTTGTACAACATGCTACTCTATGGCACACCATTCCACTCTACCCCACAACACAACACACCACTCCACCCTACGCCTTTCCATTCCTCTATACAACACTCTAGTCCACTCTATGCCCCTCCACTCTAAGCCAGTCTACTCCACTCTATGACACTGTATAACACACCACTCTATGACACGCCACTTTATTCAGCTCTACAATGCAACACTCGACTCGATGCCACTGCACTATGCAACACTATACTTCACTCTATGCCAATCTGCTCGACTTTACAAAATTGTATGACACAATAGTCCACTCCATTCTATGGCATTCCACTCCACTCTACGACATACCACTCCACTAAACGACATGCTAGTGCATTGCACGCCACTCCACTTTACGCCCCAATCACTCTAAGACACTGTATGACATGTCTCTCTATGGCAAGCCACTCCCTTCTACTCCATGAAACACCACTCCATCTAAGTCATTCCACTCTACTCTATGCCACTCTATTGTACTCCACTCCCTGCTCCTCCACTCTACACCACTCTACCCACTCTGTATCAGTGTACAGCACTGTATTTCACAGTAAAACACTCCTTGCAACTCCCTCTATGCCACTCTACACAGCCGTATTCCACTGTACTCTATGACACACTACACAACTGTACTGCACTCTACTCCATCACCCCACTCTATGCCACTCTACTGTATTCAACTCCACTGTAACATGCTGTAAATCAAACCACTCTATGACACGCCACTTCGATGTATGGCACAAGATGCCACTCTAGGCTCCACTCTAGAACACTATATTCCACTTTATGCCATTCCACTCTCCATTGTATAACATTGTACAACTTGCCACTTTATGACACGCCACTTCACTCTACTGTACAAGACCCCACTGCACTCTACAACACTCTACTCCACACTATGCCCCTACAGTCTACCACACTCTACTCCACTCTATGACACTGTATGACATGCCACTCCACTCTACGACACATTGTTCCACTCTACTACACACTTCTCCTATACGACGCTCTACTCAACTCTAATACACTCCCCTCCATTCTACAACACTCCACACTACTTCACTCTACAACACACCACTTCACTGAATGGCATGCCACTACGCTCTGCACCACTCCACTCTAAGACACTCTATAATTCGCCACTGTGTGACACGACACTCTACTCTACTCTATGAAAATGTCATTACACGCTACGACACTCCACTCTATTCTACGACACACCACTCCACTCTATGACACGCCACTCGACTGTACGACATGACGCTCCAATCTAAGACACTCCACTCTGTCACTTCACTTTGCGCAAGTCCACACTGCGACACAGCACTCCACCCTATGACATGCAACTCCACCCTACTATATGCCACTTGACTCTGCCGCATGCCACTCCACTCTACGCCAATGTACGACACTCTACTTCACTGTATGACACTCTAGACACCTCCACTTCATGACAATGTACTCACTTTATGCCATTCTCTGACACTCTACTCCTCTCTGTCCCACTCAATGATTCACTACTCACTCCACTCTCCAACACTATACGCCGCTCCCTCTATGCCACTCCACGCCACTTTACTCTACGACACATTACTGCTCTATACTCCACTGTACTACACTACTTCACTCTTGGCCACACCACGCTGCACCATTGTATGCAACTCCACTCTACAACAATGTATGCCACTCCACTCTAACACACTGCACAACATTCCACTCCACTCTACAACACTAAGACACTCCACTCTGTCACTTCACTTTGCGCAAGTCCACAGTGCGACACAACACTCCACCCTATGACATGCAACTCCACCCTACTATATGCCACTTGACTCTGCCGCATGCCACTCCACTCTACGCCAATGTACGCCACTCTACTTCACTGTATGACACTCTAGACACCTCCACTTCATGACAATGTACTCACTTTATGCCATTCTCTGACACTCTACTCCTCTCTGTCCCACTCAATGATTCACTACTCACTCCACTCTTCAACACTATACGCTGCTCCCTCTATGCCACTCCACGCCACTTTACTCTACGACACATTACTGCTCTATACTCCACTGTACTACACTACTTCACTCTTGGCCACACCACGCTGCACCATTGCATGCAACTCCACTCTATAACAATGTATGCCACTCCACTCTAACACACTGCACAACATGCCACTCCACTCTACAAAACTCTACTAAACTCTATGCACTTCCACTCTGAGCCACTCTACTCTACCCTACAACCCCGTATGGCACATGACTCCGCATTACCACATGCCACTTCACTCTATGACACGTGACTCTGCTGTGCACCACTGCACTGCACTGTACACACGATACTCTGTGCCATGACACTCTATGCAATGACACTCTAATCCATGAAACTCTACACCACAATCTACTCCACTGTATGACATGCCACCCCATTCTACTGTTCAAAGTGCCCCACCACTTTACACCACTGCACTGTATACCACTGTACTCCACTCTATGCCCATACACTCTACACCATTGTACTCCACTCTTTGATACTGTACCACATGCTACTCCACTCCATTCTACTACATGGCACTCCACTCTATGACACACCACCCCACTCTATGACAAACCACTCCTCTCTACCGAACTCAACTCCACTCTAGAACACGCCACTCCACTTCTCACGACAACACGACACTGCACTTCATGACATGCCACTAAAGCGTAATCACTACACTCTATGACCCTCCACTCTAAAAGGTTCTACGAGATGCCACTCTGTGACTCGCCACTCGCCACTCCACTTCACTCCACTCCACTCTACAGTACATCATCTACCTCGACTTATGGCACACTACTCCACGACACTCACTCTATAAAACACCTCGCTACTCCACTCTATGACAGTTTACTCCACTCTACCCTACACCATAACACTATTCCACTATGACACTTCTCTCTACAACAGTGCTCTTTATGACACCATATTGTATGACACTCTCCTCCACTGTACTCTATGACACTCCACTTCAGGACACTCCAATCAATGACACTGGACTCTACAATTTCGAACACATTTTTTTTTTTAAACATTGAAATTCAATGAAAAATCCAAAGGCGCAAGATTATGGTTATGAAAATTGTTCCTTCCGTACAAACTAACTTAAAGTACACAAACATTAGACATTCTAAAGATTTATTTATAACATACCCAACTTAAATTACACAATCTACATAAACATTAGAAATTCTAATGTTATAGTTGAATTTACAATTTACGTGACACCTTCAAATAACTATGATGAATAGCACTTTAGCATGTTTTTATTTTGTTCTACATTCAAAATAAATATACAAAATTAATTTACATTTTGCATTAACTTAAACATATTGTTAATATTGTTTTAGAGTTAAATAAACTTTTTAATTTTCCCTATACTATACCATGTGCTGATATCTGCCCTGACTGTGGGGTCTCACTATGGTAAAATATATCAAACATTTAAACCATTTAAATTTTTTGTATTAAATACTAAAGTAAAGTCATTGCATATGTTTATTTTAAAACTAGAGCAAATTAAAAACTGGCACAGCACTATTATTGAAAATGATTTCATTCAATACAACATTATTTCCAATAGTGTTTTATTTGAATTCGCTACCACCATCATTTTCCATGGGAGAGTGATGAAATGCCGGTAGTTGGCCATGTATGGTACTTAGTTTACTATTTTTTTTCAGTAGTAACTTATTTAAAGGTGTGGCGCATCGGCCAGATCTGACTGTGGAGCACGGGGCTCATGGTTTGATCACCTACGGCAGCGCAGCTCAGCATCATGTGACTCTGGGCAATAGCTAACTTAATGTCCCCAATGGCCCCCAGCACTTTGAAACCCTTTAGGGGGTGATATGTTTGCGCTTTACAAATATAAATGATTACACTCAGACTTTGTGAATAAGCAAAAAGTAGTAAACTTACTCAGAAGTTTAAATTACTCAAAAGTGTAAGTTACGTTTGTGAATCAAGAACTTTGTGAATAGCAATAAGTAATGAAGGGGCATATTAACAAGAACCTCGTTAAAATGATCGCCGTTTTAGCGGCAGGAAACTGCCACTAAAACGGCGATAATGGGCTTGCTAATATGCGTCATAGAATTCCAATAGATGCCCAGGTTAGATATGCAGGACATCTAACCTGGGCATCTATTGGAAATCTAAAACGCATATTAGCAAGCCCATTATCGCCATTTTAGCGGCAGTTTCCTGCCGCTAAATGGCGATAATTTTAACAGTATGTGAGTGACTGTGTGGGTCTCTGAGTAGGTGTGTGAGTGGTATTGTGGGTCTGTGAGTGGATGTGTGAGTGGTTGTATGGGTATGTAAGTGAGTGTGTGAGTGGATGCATGGGTATGTGAGCGGGTGTGTGAGTGGTTTTGTGGATTTATGAATGGGTGTATGAGTGGCTGCCTGGGTGTGTGAGTGGTTAGTAAGTGGTTGTGTGAGTGTATAAGTGGGTATGTGAGTAGGTGTGTGAGTGGCTATGTGAGTGACTGTGTGAGTCTGTGAGTGGATGTGTAAGTGGTTTTGTGGGTCTGTGAGAGGATCTGTGAGTGGTTGTATGGGTGTGTGTGGGTTAGGGTGTGTTGTGTGGGTGTATAAGTGTGTGTGTGTGGGAGTGGGAGTGGCTGTGTGAGTGCCGGTGTGGGTGTGTGAGAGGCGTTATGAGTGTGTGAGTGTTTAAATGGGTGTGGGAGAAGCTATTTTGGTGTGTGAGCAGGTGTGTGAGTGGATGTGTGGGTGTGTGACTGGTTTTGAGTGTCTGTGAGTGGGTGTGTGATTGGCTGTATGGGTGTGTGAGTGATCGTGTGGGTGTATAAGTAAATGTATGAGTGTGAGTGTGAGTAGATGTAAATGGGTGTGTGAGTGATCCTGTGGGTCTCTGGGTGGGTGTGTGAGTGTTCTTGTGGGTCTGTGAGTATGTATGTGAGTAGTTGTGTGGATGTATAGGCGCCACCCGCAAACACCACCAGCTGATCCGCACCACCAAGAAGACAGCATTCAAAGAATGACTGGACAACAACGCCCACAACAGCAAGGAACTCTTCAGCATCGTCAAAGAGCTCTCCAAACCCAGCGCCGGAAACAACGACATCACTCCCTCGCAAGACCTCTGCGACTCACTCGCCTCGTTCTTCCACCGCAAGATCGCCGAAATACACAACAGCTTCGGCGCACCAACCACGCACCCAACCACTGACCCAACGCCCCCCACCACCACCCTCTGCGCCTGGACCCCGGTCCGCACCAAAGACACCACCCGCACGATGAACACCATCCACTCCGGATCACCAACCGACCCCTGCCCCCACCACGTCTTCAACAAGGCCGACTCCATCATCGCACCCCATCTCCGGGACATCATCAACACCTCCTTCAACACCGCCACCTTCCCGGAGATCTGGAAGCACGCCGAGCTCAGCGCTCTCCTGAAGAAACCTACAGCGGACCCCACCGACTTCAAAAACTACCGCCCCATCTCGCTCCTCCCTTTTCCTGCCAAAGTCATCAAGAAGACCGTCAACAGACAGCTTGCCGTCTTTCTCGAGACGAACGGATCCCTCGACCCCTCGCAGTCTGGTTTTCGCGCCAACCACAGCACCGAGACCGCCCTCATTGCAGCCACTGACGACATCAGATCCCTGCTCGACAACGGGGAAACAGCAGCCCTCATCCTCCTGGACGTCTCTGCAGCGTTCGACACGGTCTGCCACCGCACCCTAGTACAGCACCACAGCAACATC
This sequence comes from Lissotriton helveticus, assembly GCF_964261635.1. Taxonomy (NCBI): domain Eukaryota; kingdom Metazoa; phylum Chordata; class Amphibia; order Caudata; family Salamandridae; genus Lissotriton; species Lissotriton helveticus. The sequence continues at coordinate 914,102,412 of NC_136059.1, read as the reverse complement.
GGAATCCAAGGGAAGGCACTGGAGTGGATCATCTCGTTCCTCGCCGGAAGAACCCAGAGAGTCCGCCTCCCCCGTTCAGATCCGAGGCCACCGAAGTCATCTGCGGCGTACCACAAGGATCATCACTCAGCCCAACCCTTTTCAACACCTACATGAGCCCTCTCGCAGCTATCGCACGCAACCACAACCTCAACATCATCTCCTACGCCGACGTCACCCAGCTAATCCTCTCCCTCACCAATGACCCCGCCACCGCCAGAACCAGCCTACACGAAGGGATGAAAGACGCCGCCGAATGGATGAAGATCAGCCGCCTAAAACTGAACTCAGACAAGACGGCAATCCTCATCCTGGGATCATCACCCTCCACCTGGGACGACTCCTGGTGGCCCCCTGCCCTGGGCACCACCCCCAAATCAACGGACCACGCACGCAACCTTGGCTTCATCCTGGACTCCTCCCTCTCGATGACCAGACAAGTCAACGCCGTCTCATCATCATGCTTCAACACCCTGCGCATGCTCCGTAAGATCTTCCAATGGATCCCCACCGAAACCAGGAAGACGGTTATGTTATGTTATGTTATGTTATTTTTATTTGTACCGCGCACAGCTGCCCCAGCAAAGGGGCGTCCTGGCGCTTTGATAAGGCAAACACAACACAGCACTGAAAGGAAACAGAGGGGAAATACAACACATCATAAAGGCTTAGCAAATAAAAAGGTCTTGATTGCCCGTCTGAACTGAAGGAGCTCATCTATGGCCCAAATTTGCGGAGGAAGAGAGTTCCACCAGCTTGCTGCCAGGACTCGAAAAGAGCGGCCACCAACTCTGCTCAATTTAAAAAGCGGAACCACTGCTAAGTTCTGACCCAGAGATCTAAGAGTGCGCGAAGGAACATAAGGTGTTAACAAATTCTCCAAGATTTGGGGAGATGTACCTCTAAGGATTTTAAACGCAAGGCAAAGAACCTTGAATTTAATCCTCTGCTGCACAGGTAGCCAATGGAGAGCACGCAAGGATTTAGACACCGAGCACCGCCTAGGCAAGCCTGTCACCACTCGGACCGCAGCATTCTGAACTCGCTGCAGCCGAGAGAGTTCTGATTGGGTAATCCCCGCCAGTAGTGAGCTGGCATAGTCCAATCGAGACAACACAGATGCTTGAACCACCAGTTGTCTCGTGGGTGCATCAAAGAATTTGAGGATAGGTCGAAGTCCTCTAATAATGCCATAGCAAGAAGCTGCCACCTTCTTGGTATGACAAATAAAACTGAGGGATGGGTCAAGCCACACCCCCAAGTTTTTTATCTCTGATGCTGGAGAAGGAGTCACACCCAAGTCCGAAGGCCACCACTTGTCACCCCACAATGCCGCCTGTTTACCAACCACCATAATCTCCGTCTTCTTGGTGTTTAGCTGGAGACAGTTGGAATTCATCCAGTTAGCCACTGCCCGTAGACCATCGCAGAACCTGGGAGCCTCCAAATCTGAGTCCCCACTCAGTGTGACCGCCAGCTGCGTGTCATCTGCGTAAGAGACCATCGTCAGGCCCCACCGTTTGACGACCGCAGCCAGTGGTCTCACATAAAGATTAAAAAGGGTGGGACTCAGCGATGACCCCTGAGGGACCCCCAGTTCTAACGGGTAAGATGACGACTTGTCGGGCGGGATCGCCACCTGGAATGACCTATCCGTAAGAAAAGATCGAAACCAGCCAAGGGCGAGGCCGGTGACGCCCACCTCCTCGAGTCGCTGAAGCAAAATCCCGTGCGAGACCGTGTCGAAGGCGGCACTGAGATCTAATAACAGTCTCAGTGCCGCCGTCCGACCAGCGTCAAGCACGGTCACCCAGACACTCGTCACCAGCCGACTGGAGTACGGAAACACCCTCTACGCCGGAACCACAGCCAAACTTCAGGAAAGACTGAGAGACCTGCACTGGCTCCCCGTCAACAAGAGGATCACGTTCAGGCTCCTCACCCACGCACACAAGGCCCTCCACGACCTGGGCCCCAAGTACCTCAACAACTGCCTGACCTTCTACGCGCCCACCCGCCAGCTACGATCGACCAGCCTCGCCCTCGCCACCGTACCACGCATCCGCAAAGCCACCACCGGGGGAAGATCCTTCTCCTACCTGGCAGCCAAGACATGGAACTCCCTCCCGATCCACCTCCGGCTCACCCAGGATCATCTCTCCTTCAGGAAGCTCCTCAAGACCTGGCTCTTCGAACAGTAACAAACCCCTCCCCCAGCGCCTTGAGACCCTTCCGGGTGAGTAGCACGCTTTACAAATGTCCTTGATTGATTAATTGATTGACTGATTGATTGAGTGGCTTCATGGGTGTGTGAGTGGGTATGTGAGTGGTTGTGTGAGTGTGTAAGTGGGTGTGTAGGTCAGTGAGTGGGTGTGTGGATAGTTTTGTGGGTCTGTAAGAGGATCTGTGAGTGTGAGTATGGGTGTGTGTGGGTTAGGGTGAGCTGTTTTGTGGGTGTTTAGGTGTGTATATACGTGAGTGTGTGAGTGGGTGTCTAAGTGACTGCGTGGATGTGTCAGTAGATGTGTGAGTGACTGTGGGTATGTTAATGGGGATGTGAATGTCTGTGTGGGTGTGTGAGTGACTGAATGGGTAAGTGAGTGAGTGGGTGTGTCAGTGGCTGTGTCTGTCTCTGAGTGTGTGTGCAAGTAGCTGTATGGATGTGCACATGCCTGTAAGACTGACTATGGCTGTGTGAGTGGGTGTCCTAGTTGTTCTGTAAGTGTGTGTGTGAGTGCGTGATGGGTGTGTGAGTGGGTGTGTAAGTGGCTTGGTAGGTCTGTGAGTAGCTGTGGGATTGGCTGTATGCTTATGTATGTGGGTATATGAGTGTTTGTGAGAGTGCCTGTGTGGATTTATAAGTGGATATGTAACAGCTTCTTTGGCTATATTTATGGGTAAGTGAGTGAGTGTCTTTGTATATAAATCAGTATATGAGTGGCTTCTGGGTCTCTGACTGGGTGTGTGAGTGGCTGTATGGGTATATGAGTAGTTTTCTGGGTCTCTACCTGGGTTTGTGAGTGGCTGTATGGGTATGTGAGTACTTTTATGGGTGTATAAGTGAGAGTGTAAATGTGTGATGGGTGGCTGTATTAGTGGGTGTGTAAGTGCCTGTGTGGGTCTGTGACTGGTGTGTGAGAGGCTGTATGGGTGTATGAGTGGATATGTAAGTGACTGCATGAGTCTGTGAGTGTCTGTATAGGTGTGTATGTGGTTGTGTGAGTTGATATGTGAATTCTTATGTGGGTCTGTGAGTGGCTCTCTGTGAGTAGATGTATGAGTTTTTGTGTGGGTGTCTGAAAAGGTATGTGAGTGACTGTATGGGTGTGTGAGAGGGTATGTAGGTAGATATATGGTTGTGTGAGTGGTTGTATGGGGGTGTGAGAGAGTGTGTGAGTAGGTCTGTTGGGTGGATGTATTTTTTTAAGTGCCAGATGGATCCACAGATCTGCTGCAAAATCCCATGGCAGACATGACACTGAGCACTGCAGTTGATCTGCAGACCCTTGTACGTGTAGAAAAAAGAAATGTTTCCAGATTTTCTTACCCATGAGGGGTCCGTCACAGACCCCTCCATCAGTTCCATGGGGTCAGGATACCTGTATCTTGACCCCTTATATCCTATTTTTATTTTATTCTGCCCCCAATGAACTGGGTCTAAAATCTCAAAATAGCAAGCTCAACTTTTCTCTCAGTTTGCAATCTGTCAATTCACCGCAGTGGATCAGCGTCTCTAGACATAGATAAATCTTTTTTTTTAATAGATCCAAAACTACTGAACAGATTTACATCAAATTATAACAATCACTGTTTTGGGCCAAGATCTTGCTTTCTGCCAAATTTGGTGTTTTCCATTCAGCGTTTCAGGATGTAGTTGTGTCTAAAATCCCTATAGGAAATTGTATGGGGAAAGCATGTTTTAGGACCACCCCATTTTCAAGCCCCCACTTGATAAATCACCTTGATACTTTCTACACAGAAGCTGAAGTAAGTGGCAAACTAATTTTGAACAATTCGAGAAGATTCATTGAACGGTGCCAAAGTTACTGGCAAAACAAAACTCTCTGTGGAAACTAGGTCCTAACCATAACTACCTGCAGGCGACGGCCAGTAGGTTATTTATTATTTATATATATATTACCTACTGGCAGTTGCCAGTAGGTAGTAATAGTTAGGACCTTTTTTCCATTAGGAAGAGCATTTTTTGTTTTTCCAATAACTTTGGTGCCGTTTGACGAATCCTTGCGAATACTTCAAAACTAGTACGACACTCACTTCAGCTGCTGTCTCGAAAGTTTTGGGGTGATCAGTCAAGCAGGGGCGAGAAAAATGGGTGGTTCTAAGACATGTTTTCCCCGTGCAAATTCCCATAGGGATTTTAGACAGGACTACAGCTCGAGCTGCTGAATGGAATCACACCAAATTTGGCAGAAAGGTAGCTGTTGGTTCAGAAAGTGACCTTTTTGTAAATTGGTGTAAATCCATTCAGTATTTTTCGAGATATTAAAAGAAATCCAAATTTGGTTATATAGGTATGCTGATCCTCTGAGGATTCAACAGTCCCCAGCCTCAAATCTGAATGGCTACCAACACTTCAACCAAGAAGTTTTGCAGCAACAAAAAAACAGAAAGGGTACAGTATAGGAATTCCATGAGCCCCTAACTGTGGTCATAGGGTCCCCCTGTGACCCTGGCAGGGCCAAAAATCACTTTTTAAAAATAATGTTGCTGCTGAATATGACGGAGCTGTGAATCCACAGCAACATTTAAAAAAAAAACAAGCTCTGTCTCCTGTGCTTGTTTACATTATTGCTCCAAGTGGCCAGATCCCAGGGGCATGAAGGCTTGTCTAAATAAAAGAAGAGAATCTACAGGGCCCACCTACTTGGTCTTAATTATGCCCTGAGGCTGACTGCCTCCCCAGGGCTTAATTTTAATAACACGTTTGGGGCCACTCGGACCTCCCCTGAGTCTCTGGCAACCACCACCTCCCGGAGCTTTAAATAAATTGACCAGAGGGGGACGCATGGACCCCCCTGAACCCTGAGACTCACCACCTCCCCGGGGATAAATGCAAAGAAATGGGGGCCTCATAGAAATAAATTGACTTGGGGGCCGTGCAGACATCTACACCTTGGAGATCACCTCCCCATGGCTTTCTTTTTTTTAAAGGAGGCGGGCCACATGGCCCCCCTCTTGGGCTGTTCTTGGACCACCACCTCCCTGGGCCGACCTGTGCAAACAGAAGGAGGGGGCTGCAGGGTCCCCATCCTGGAGCCATCCATGGCCCTGGAGACCACCACCTCCCCGAGCTGGCTCCTGCTATGTCCCTGGATGCCCACCCTCAGAACATAACCATTATCAGAAATGGGGTGACCCAAAAAGTCAAAGACCTGGGTGTTGAACACTATTCAAATACAATGGTCTCTAACCATTACTTTCACTGGAATTGAATAGATCAATACATATTAAATATTTCCACTTAGTCACGGGATATGTCTCCCAGATCAATCCTGTACATTCAATGTATTTTAACTCATCCGGAATAAAGAACAAAAAGTGCAACGGCAATAATTACAAATTCAGGAGCATTTTTAATTCATTGCATTCATAACTATCTCAATATAAGAGAGTTTGAGGTTGCCCAAAGCGAGCGTGCATAGGATAAAGAAATGTCAAGTGTTTAAGAAAAGGAAGGAAGAAAGACATACAAATGTATTTACAAATTCATATTCACAATAAATCAATCAACACAATACATCATTTTCAGTGACCTGGGCTGTGATATAAATTCTATACACTATTTTCATTAATTGGAGACATTGCTTCCAAAATTATATTGCACAAGAAAATGTGTTACACAATCCAGGTAATCAAAGAAAGGAGCGTCGACGTTTCAACTCGTCTTAAAGCCTAAAGGTGAGTTGGACTGTGGCCATGCGAGTCTTCATCAGGACTGAAAAATTGGGCAACCAAAAGAGTAGTGTAAGCCCTGAAATGAAGTAAATATATACATCAGCCTGTTGCACTCAAATTGCGACCAAAGGTAACGTTGCAATTAACTTAGGGCAAGGAAGAATTTTTATCTTACCCAATCGAAATGATGGACCAAGTGGAATTCTTCACTCTGTGTCTGTTACTGAATAATACCTAAAAACATAATAGGGCGGTCATATGACTCACTCTCTATTGATTCAAAAAGAATACCCCAATCAAAAAGAATCTGGACGTGTCATTACCTTGTCCAGAGGGCGTCGATGTGGAACTATGTTATCTTGATGTAGCAGGCTTACTGTCTCTGCATACTCAATTTCCCAAAAATGTTTTGATTGATGGTCCTATAATTAAATAAAGGAACCAATTCCCATTCAATGTTACTAATTCATAGTACGGACGAAACACGTGTCGGCTGTCGTTTTATCAATTGGAAAATCACTTTGTAGAATCAATAAAGAAAAAGATGACACAAAATATAAACTTTATTCATCTATTTGTCCTGTACCTTATGAGAAGTTGCTGACTTTACTTGGATTTGCTGTTGTCTTGACTTTAAACTACATTAGTCTTCAACATATTTACATTATAGGATTGTGCTCTCCTGACCATTTTTGCTTATATTTATATTTGTCAATCCTTTGGCTTGACGAGTTGTGCTCCTTCCTGGTAGTGGGGGATATTGGCCTATGTAGCACTCCGTCTTTGATATTGAGAAATATCCTATTGACTGTCCAGTACTGCTTCTTATTTCACTAATATTAGTGTATGTGCGGTTCTTTTCCAAATCTTTGGAAAACACCACTACCGATCTTTGTATATATTATTGTTAGGTGTGTACCTGCACTCACTTTCTCTGGATTCTAGGCCAACTACTAATATAGTCTGCCCATCTACTCAAAAACCCCATCATTTTAATGGCAGGTTTTGATGATGACCGTGATAAATTATTTAACGATATATTCTCAGGACAGGATAAACAATTACCTAAGACTACATTAGTCGAAAATACTCCACAGGGCCTAAAACAATTGTTTATTAAATTAGAAAGACTCCGTAAAGCGGAACTCTCACGATGGTGGGATCTTACAACACTGAAAAAATACATTGAACTTAAGCAAATACCTGGAGGTCTTAGAGTCATCATATTCCCCACCTTTGAGGACTTGGACCCTGATCTTCTCCGTGAATGGGAGTGTCTCATCTCCTCATCCTCCTATGGGATGATGGACTTGTTAATAAGACATGCAGAAAGCAAAAAAACTAAACTATTAGAAGAAATAGAACTAATTGAGAATGAGATTAAAAAACTCAATCTCCCTGATAACACAGAAAAGAACTTCAAAATCTTAAAAGAAGTGCTTAATGCCCATCAAACTCATCTGAGAGAGAAAAAAATTCGCAAGCTAAAGAGAGATGACAACGACTACAAAAATGGTCGCATCTTTACTTTCGCCAAAAAATATGACGATGTTAAACCACGAGCAGGAGTTAAAGGTTTACAAGGCAAGAAAACACCAGAACAGAAAACAACTAGTGATTCAGATGTGTCTAGCATCACTAGTGAAGCTAGTGAAACTAGCAGCATTAACCCCTCTACCTCAATCCAAGAAAATACTAATTCCAACAACAACTCAGCTTTTTTATCAGAACTGGAGCGTTTCAGGAAGGGCACGAGATTAGGATTCAATCAGAGAACACTGCCAAGAAGAGAACCAGGAGGAGAGGGATCAAACACAGATCAAGAGGGCGACAAAAGAGTAACCAGATCAGTATCCAAGAACCAGAGGAAGTGAATCATGGTACTATCTCATCTAGTGTTATGAATGATATCAGCAATACTAATGATAATGTTTCAATTATTAATCTATCTGGACAAATACTTGATGTACATGAAATAGGTATTTTGAAAAAAGGTTTGAGTTTCTGTCCTCTCTCAAACCCAGATTTTGTACAAATTCATGCAGATTTGTTTAGGTTTGTTCGCGGATTAAAATTTAAAAAAAATGTTGCAAACAAAACCAATGAGTGTGCTATACCTATGTACAATATTGCCAGATGTGGTCAAACTATTGAAGATATTGAAATAACTAGATTGCTAATGTCATTGGATGATAGCGCTGATGGGTTACCAAGTATGGAAGACATTCTGACTGATCTCAACATTGTCACAGATTCTCAAGTGAACAGTGGACTCAAGAACAAATCCACTTTTACCCCCATCCTGACTCCTGGTAATATGATTGATTGCTTCTATAAAGCAGTAACATCTGATTTTTATAAATTGGAGGATAATTTCCAAAAAAAAGCCTGGGAAATTCAAGGATAATCTATCCACTGGAGAAAGGGATGCTTTAAAAAAATTGAGAGGTTACACACATTTGACTATCCGAGAGGCAGATAAGGGAGGAAACATTGTCCTTATGGACAATGACCTCTACTTTGATGAAATAGAGAGACAACTATCTGATTCTGAGTCCTATACACTGATACCACATGATCCCATGATTGTTGCCATTCCAGTTATTGAAAGAACTCTTCGCTACTGGTTTAGTAATGGATTATTGACTGACATGGAATTCAAATATTTATTCAATCCCACGCCCAGGGCAGCATATATGTATATACTACCCAAGGTCCATAAGAACATGACTCGCCCTCCGGGTAGGCCGATCATTTCGGGCATAGGGGGACTTACAGAACACATTTCTGAATATATAGATATATTCCTAAAACCCCTCGTGTTTCAACTTCCTGCTTACATCCAGGATATGAAAGATCTTCTCAATAAATTGAACAATTTCCTTGGTCTGATGAATATACACTAGTCACTCTTGATGTTAACGCACTATACACGAGTATACCGCTAGACAAAGACATGGAGGGGCTTAGATTTTTTCTATCCAAAAGAGATGCCTCCCTGTATGACCACACCAGAATGCTTCTTGAACTCACTGAATTAACATTAAACAACAACTATTTCCAACACAGATCTGTTTGGTTTAAACAACACTCGGGAGTGGCAATGGGGGCAAAATTTTCTCCTTCGTTTGCCAACCTATACATGGGTTTTTTTGAACAACAGCACATTTGGAAGGACGGCCTCCCTCACTTAACTAATAACATCATTTATTGGGGTCGGTTCATTGACGATGTCCTACTCATTTGGAGTGGAGACACGGATTCTCTTGTCCAGTTTGTAGAACATCTTACAAATAACAACTTTAATTTGACATTCACTTACTGCTATGACAAAAAGGAAATTGATTTCCTTGATGTAACATTATATGTCAAATATGGAACTCTACAAACGAAATTGTTTCGGAAAACAACAGCGTGCAATTCTGTTTTGCACGCAAGCAGTGCTCACCCCACTTGTCAGATCAATGCCATCCCCTTTGGTGAGATGACTCGAATAAAAAGGAATTGCAACATTGATAACGACTTTCTCATTGAGTTGGACAAACTGACTAAACGTTTTGCCCAAAGGGGATATGGTCCTTAAATTTTGACAAAAGCCACTACCAGGATCAAACAATGTAAATGCAGTGATTTACTGCAAAACACAAAGAGAAAGAACAATATTAAAAACCAGGCTGGGTAGCGTTCATTACTCAATATCATTGCCATAGTAATGAGATTTATAACATATTACGCAAACACTGGCACCTGCTCCAACTGGACCGAGATATTGACCCATTCATCAAGAAAAAACCTCTAATGACATACAGAAGGGGCAAAACTCTGAGCAATATGTTGGGATCAACAGGTTGCAATACCAAGACTTTGGCCTAAATAAATTGGCTCCCTTCAAAACCTAAGGGTTTCTACAACTGCACTATGTGCAATGTCTGCCAATTTGCTTGCAACAAAACAATGGCTTTCTGTTATAACATTAATAAGACCTACCAAATTCATAAATTCATCAATTGCTACTCGAAGTTTGTTGTTTATTGTATCATATGCCAATGTAAACAGATTTATGTAGGGAGTACTATTCGTCCCCTTAAGGAACAAATACAAGAACACATTAGGGCCATTCGTAATAATACCTCCAATTATCCACTGGCAGCACATTACAACACAGAACATAGATCATCTGAATTAATCAACATTAGATTCCATGGAATTGCCACCCTCAAACATGATTCTCGTGGTGGCAACAGGGTAGCTGCCCTTAGGAAATTGGAAACACAGTGGCTCATTAAATTGAGAGCGGTAGACCAGGGATTAAATGTAGACAGAGAAATGCATGTCTTTGTAAAAATCTGACCATGTACCCCTATATTCTCCTAATGACATTTATACTGGCTCCCATTTCTGTCACCAGTTAGGTTGTCTAACCACTGGAACATGTAATACATCTCTTCATGCCCATATGTAACCAATTTTATTTCCTGTTCTTCTTATTCTGGTGTTTTATGGTTGTAACATGAGGGACTATTCAATCCAAGTCGTAAGGGACCGATGCTTGTATAAACTAATGTAAACTTTGCTTGTGATTTTGAAATAATCGATAGAGATTTGTATCTCTACACCTCCTGCTCTCAAATTCTTTCAAATTGTGTCTATATTCTGTGTGGTTTTTGTTTTATGAACATGAACAACTATAGTTACTGTTCTTGTGTTTCAAAGACAATCTACATTATGTTTCAATGATTGAATTTGTAATAATAATATGTACTGATGAGATACAATCCAATGCACTCTTACATCGTATCTGATGGAATTGGCTTTATTGTAATATTATGGTTAATGTATGATAGTACTCAGTATGGATATAATGATTTTAACAATCACTCTGACCCTTTGCACCTGGGCTATACTTTATCTGTCCTTACTATTTTTCTGTTTCTGCTATTTTAACATCTTGCTCTTTAACTTACTTTAATATTGACTTTTAATTTGTTTATCATACACTCGGGAATGAGTTTGCTTAGCTATTGACTTTTAAATCTGTCGCGCTATTTGCACATATATTCATTATCGGGATCATTATCACATATATCCAACTCGACAGGAAGGTTTAATGACTTTTATAATTTGTTAACTGGCTGCTCAGTATTTTTTGTATACTCGTAAACCTTACTCAGGTTCATTCAATTTTTAGGTCTCTACACTTAGTTTCGTACATTCTAAGATGGCAGGCAGACTTCTATAGCCAGTGCGAACAAAGGGGAGGTGGATAGGAGACCAAATCCCCAGCTTGCATTTGGGCTCACAGTGCCCTTACTACTGCAATGGCACCCACACTTATTACTGTTTGGACTAGTGCTTCAGCTAAGGTGCAAAGTTCTGCTGTAAAATGGGCACCCTCGTGTTGATGTCCACTTCAATTTGCCCTTCCTTTGTATTTAAATATAGTTTGCCTTCCAAGATCATACTAGTTTAACTACAACATACTGCAGTAGCATAGGCTGTGCTGAACACCCTGCCTTATAAGTGAGAAGGTGATCAAGTCGGAAGAGTGGAGACGATGTGGCGTTATGCTAGAGCTGCAAACTTCAAACTCAATTCTTGACGTTAGCTTGATATCCTGTGATTCTGGTCAAATCACTTAATTTCCCTGTGCCTAAAGAAATTGTACATGACTTAACTGGTGCTCATGTAAAGTGCTTCAAAGTGGAGTGACACAAGCACAGCACTGGTGGGAATGAGGCATTTACAGAAGTTTGTGAGAAGTGGCTTCTGGTGCTTCACCATGAGAACTTTTGTGTTGGTTAAGTCTATTAATGCAACCACAGCCATGGGTGAGGATGATATAGACTACTGCTCAGGTCTCGAGATCTGTCACGAAGTAGCTGCAGCCTGTTACACATCAGTACTAGACCTACTGAGAAGATGAACTGCATGTGTGTTTATATTCCTTCCACTTTCCTTCAATTGGGAATGTTACTATCATGTGTCTGGAGAAGAAACTCAGGCAGGGCTTTAGGGCAATGACCCTTGCACATAACACATTTCCCATTAACAAGTGAATAGGCCGGGGCACCTGAACCTTCTGAAGTTGATTCCATTCCCATAGTGGGAGATGGGCCCTGCTGGTAAAAGCACACCTCTGGAAAGAGAAGCAGTATGTGTTGTGTCTGACCTAGGACCTTGAAAGCAACTAGTCAGGGAATGAAGCATCCAAAACAGAGGGCCTCACTGATCAAAAACATTTGCTCACGGCATAACATACTTCAATATCAAAATGTCTGGACAACATAATTGCTGTACACAACTGAACTATTTTAACTACTCAAAGCCCTTACTATGACTATATACTTATTCTGTATAAAAATGACTCAATCTTGGAGAGCCTCATACTCCACCCAAGAGAGGAAAGGCTTTCACTGCAGACATAGGATGCATAAAGTATGGACAAGTATATCACATTAAGGGGGTGAAAAGTGTCTTGTTTAGAAGTGAAAAATGTATTTGCCATAATATGTTGTCTATGATCATATTGGTCAGTAGTTGGGAGAAGAGATTGTGGGGTTTGCTTAACTGCAGACTATAAAGAGTGTTTATAGGTTTTGGAGGCCTATCTTTAGCAAGGAATCTACCATATGTATATTGGAATTGAAGCATGAATGTTGCAGTAAATAGACTGTCATTTAAGGAGGGCAGTACATTTTAAAACGAGGGACTACACTTAATATTTTGGGTAAGCCTAGAAAATTATTGGAATACATCTAAGAAGAAAGAGCCATAGGTATGGATATGGGTGCGGGCAGAAAACAGTAGATGTGTGTCTGTTTTGGAATGTAATTGTGCTACATTACAGCTCATACCCTAGCATGGAAATAGTCTACGTTAGTGGCTAAGCTGTAGGCAGTATATTATAAATATTATATCTATTATAAATACAGACATCATTTGCTCACATTTTGATCATGTACTCGTGTGACATTGAGGGGGATTCAATCAACTTTGCCATATAAAATGATTTATGTGTCAAAACATTGATGTGAGTGCAGCACCAAATTCTCTGCTCTGCGATCACAAATCCACTATCAGGGTGGGAACAGTTCAAAGACAACTGGAATCCACACAAAGCCAGATCTACTTAACTAATGTGTCCTGCATTTGCATGAAGTGATACTACCAAATGAAACCAGGAGCAAACAATGGGTATACGGAAAAGCCTAGGATATTTCCTGACACATATAATTTCTGCAAAAATATCCACTTAACACAGCCTACCCCTAGACTCTTGACATTATATTGAAGTTTGTACTGAAGGGCTTCGTCATATATAAATTTCACAAAAGACACTTTTAGCTTGCCTTGGCACTGTCGTGCAATGCTTAGAATCACACAAAACAGACATGGTTGGCATGCGACTCTTTGAAAATATGGTGCTTTACTATTTTTCCTGTTTGTCCAAGGGAGTGCAACGGAATATTACAAATATTTATATAGCACTGCCCCATGTTTAATTTATCTAGATCACTGGGTGGCACCACAGCTCTATTTTTCTAAACAAGGGAGTAGCCATAAAATGAACATACTCCCCCATTTTGAACTAAAGCTTTGATGGCCCTAAGTAAGTGAGTCAAACCTGCCCTAGCTGAGCTCCCTTGGCTCTTCCATCCAAGCATCCTTTCACTCTACCACCTTTTGATATCCACTATTTTACCTTCACATTGTATCAGTCATTCATTCATTCTTCCCCTTTACATCCATCAAGCCATCCATCTTTCCAGTCTGCCATCCGTCAATCCACTTTGCCATCCATCCACTCTGCCATGCATCCATCCATTCATCCATCCATCCATCCATCCAGCCACCTTGTCATCTCTCTCTCCATTCTGACATCCATCCATCATCCACTCTGCCATCCATCCATTATCCACTCCACTATCCATCCGTTCACTCTTCCACTGATCCTCTCTGCCATCCACCCATCCATTCTACCATCTATCTACTCACTCAGCCATCCATCCTGCCATCCATCCTGCCATCCATCATCATCCATCCACTGTGCTGTTCATCTACCCACTCAGCCATCCATCTAGCCATCTACCATCCATCCAGCCACTCTGCCATCCATTCACTCAGCCATCCATTCAGCCATCCATCTACTCTGTCATCCATTAACTCATTTCATCCACTCATCGATCCATCCATTCATCCATCTGTCCATCGATCCATCACTTTAGTCTGTCATCCTTTCACCTGCCCATCCACCTATCCATTCATTCATCCATCCAGCAATACCTTTACACTGTCATCATTTCACATGACCATATACCTATCTATCCATTGCTTTTCGCTCCCATCCATCCATGTCTTACCTCTGCCATCCTTTCACATGTTCATCCACCTATTTATTCACTCTTTCATCCATCCAGCTACTTACTCTGTCATTCTTTAACATATCCTTCCATGTATCTATTCATATATGGCTTTGCCATCCATCCATGTCTTACCTCTGCCATTCTTTCACCTGTCCATCCACCTGTCCATTCATTCGATGCATCCTTTCACCCACTCATCCATCAACCCACTCATTCATCCACCTACTCATACACCCATCTTCCATCCTTTCACCCATCCTTCCTTTAAATATTCCCTCTTTCATTCCCTTTTCTCTTTACCCATCTTTTGTTCTTCCTTTCTCCTGTTTGCTTTTCTATTGAGGCAGTATACATTTATTGCATTAATTACGAAATTTTGTCTGCCCAGGTGCAGACAGAATAGGAGCACAAAGAACTATGGCCCCCACTTTAGCTGCTGAAGCAACACAACACAGCTGTTTCTGAGCTGTGCTGGCTCCAGCGTATTCACTAACTTGTACTTTTCAAGTTATTACATACCCACATAGACATTCTGGGTTCATTAAAAACAGATGCACTGCTCCCTTTAGCAGGATATTCTTTCCGGACTCTTTAAGCATGTAACTGGAGTAAGAAGAGTCCCATACTTCCCACTGAACTGTGATCATCCACAACAGGTGTGTTTGTGGATTTGCAGCCAGCCAGGGAGACACCATATCTCTGTGGGGACTTGAACATGTTAGTAACCACACATTATTTATGTGGAGATTTGAACATTATATTCAAACACTTTCTTTGTGGGGACTTGAATAAGACACAATCTGTGTGGGCTCTTGAACAGTCCTATGATCACACACTATTTATGTGGGCACTTAATCATCATAATCTTCACACACAATCGTTGAGGTGACTTGAACATGATTACCTTCACACACAATCTCTTTGAGATCTTAAACATTCCTATAATCACACACTATCCTCATTAAGACGTCGGTCTGAAAGCGTCTGACCGACAGTCAGATTCCCCTAGACCATGTTGGAACCCAACCGCCCGACTCAGTCAGAAACAATTCTGACCGACTGATTATGATGCTCGCTGTCAGAAGGTGAATTCCGAATCGTTTCCGACCAGCATTTGGAGAATCTGAGTCGGTCGGAACTGATTCATACAGTTCAGCTGTCAGCGTTTCTGCATGACCAATTACGATGTCAGATTCCAACAGCCTTTCCGACCCGGTCTGTCCAACATGAAAAGGCTGTTGGAAACTGACTTCGGGGGCCCCTAGCAGGCCCCCTTTATCCTAAGTGCTAAGGTTTGGGCTCGAGGGTACCCCCTCTACATTTCCACGCACAAGGTGGCAGGCACCACCCGGTGCCTGCCATGTTGTGCATGGAAAGGCAAATTGTGGCATTTTAACAGCAGCCAGCAGCACCATCCGCAATGTTAAAAGGCCAGGATGAGCCCGACATACTGGCAGGCGCATCCTAATTGGGCTGGTGGAACCACCGCATGGCAGGCGGGAGGTCCCAGCACTGCTATGATGGCGGGCGGACATCAGTCCGCTCGCCACCATAATGAGCCCCTAAATTACTTCCCGCCAATTTCACTAATAAATAGCACAACACACACATACAAATAATTACACAATTAATTGCCAATTAATTAAATAAAATTAATTACCAACTAATTATTACATTATTGGTAAAAAAATATTTACACATTTAAGACTATAACATCTCAATTCAACAATTATTACTAAATGAAAATTATTCTGTACATTCTATATAATTAAATTACTTCCCACCCTATTCCCCTATAAACCCACAACCCTCTACAATACTAAAAACACAAAATTAAAATTAAAAAAAATTAATAACTACTCAAAACATTCAATACACTTTATATAATTAAATAACTTCCCACCCTATTCCCTATAAACCCACATCCCGCTACGGAACTAAAAATGCAAAATTAGAACAAAATGTTTTAATAACTACTAACATTTTTACACATATAATAAAAATACAAACAAATCTTATACCAAAAATACATGCATCACACACATACAAAATATATACAAACATACATAACATTAATACAAAATCGATATTTTTAGCATCTATATTATTGAAAACGATATTAAACACTTTGACATTTTTTACATCAATATTCTGCATCACAATATTTTGTCTGTCGATATTCTTGAGCCACAATATTTTTGCAACGATATTCAGCTAAGTCGATATTTGTGATTTGATATTTAGGTGCTCATTATGATGGCGGGAGGATTGCCTCCGCCGGGCCAGCGGTGGCAATCCTCCTGCCATCACAACGTGGTTAACCCACCGCCACATTAGGATGGCGGTGGGATTCACATAGGTTCTGCGGCGGACGGAAAGTCTGTCCGCCATGGTTCCGCAAGGCAGTCCTTTTCCGCCCGCCTTGCAGAACCCGGAACCAGGACATCATTGCGGTGGTACCATGCAGGCACTGCCATAGTGATTAACATGAGCCCTTCCACCTGTCTTTTTGCAGCGGATATCCCGCCGCAAAAAGACAGGCGGAGACTGGCTTTGGGGGCCCGTTGTGGGCCCCTTTTGTGGGGGGTGCACTGGGGGGTATCCATGGTACCCCCCTACATTTCCATGCACAAAGTTGCAGGCACTGCGTGGTGCATGCCATGTTGTGCATGGAAATGCACATCGTGGCATTTTGAAATTGTGCACAGTGCTGCAGCCAGCAGCACCGTCCGCAATGTTAAATGACCAGGAAGCGCCCCCCAGTGTAGCGGACGCATCCTAATTGGGCTGGGTGCGTGCGGCGGTCCCATCACCATTATGATGACGGACAGACTGACGTCCACCCACCATCATAATAAGCCCCTTAGTCTCTGCACCCAGATTTGAACATGCCTATAATCAGATAGTAATCCTGTTTAAATGTGAACATCATTACCTTCACACACTATCTGTGAGAATACTTGAAGTTTGTATTTAAACACTACCACTATAGGGACGTAGTTCCTGATTTAGATTTCAGCAGACGGGTAACTCCATCACAACGGTGATGGATATCCCGTCCACCGAAATGTAAATCCCATAATATTCTATGGGATTTATATTTCGGCGGATGCAATATCTGTCACTGTTGTGACAGAGTAGCCCTTCCGCCGAAATCTATATCAGGCTCTTGAACACTATTATCTTTGCACACTATCTTTGTGGGGACTTGAACATCCTAATAAACATACACTATCTTTGTGGTAGCTTGAACATCCCAGTAACCCCACACTATCACTACTGGGACATGAGCACCCCTGTAACCACACACTGTCTTTGTGGGAACTTTAACATCCTAATAAATACACACTATCTTTGCGGCAGCTTGAACATCTCAGTAACCAGACACTATCACTGCGGGGACTTGAACATCCCTGTAACCACACACTATCTTTGTGGGGACTTGAATATTCTAACACACACTATCTTTGTGGCAGCTTAAACATCCCAGTAACCACATACTATCACTGTGGGGACTTAAGCATTCCTGTAACCACACACTATCTTTGTGGGGACTTGAACATGTTTATAATCATACAATTCTTATGGAGATATTTGAACATCATTTTCACACACTATCTTTGTGGGAACTTGAACATGTTTAAATTCGCACCATTTTTATGGGGAGATTTGTACATCATATTCACACATTATAATTTCACACACAATCTATGTCAATTCTTGAACAGTCCTATGATCATGCACTATCTGTGTGGGGACCTGAACATCATTTACTTCACACGCAATCTTTTTGAAACTTGAACATCACTATAATAACATTATATATGTGCAGGGTTATATATGCCTGTAATCCCTGTTTGAATGTGAACAATCTTACCTTTACATGCTATCTGTGTAAGGACATGAAGATTATTTAAACACTATCACTTTTGGGACTTGAACACTACTATAGTTGCACACTATCTCTGGGGGTACATGATCATAATAAACACACACTATCTTTGTGGCAGCTTGAACATCCCAATAACCACATGCTGTCTCTGTAGGTACTCAAACATATCACTAACCATATACTATCTGTGGGGAGATTCGACTATTATATCCACACACTATCTTTCTGGGGACTTGAATATGATTAACTTCACACATAATCTGTGGAAGATCTTGAACATTCCCATAATCACACAGGGCCTGATTCACAAAGGTAAACGTAAACAGTGGTGAAAGTTTATGACATTTTGTAATCCACAAAGCAATTTATTGAGCAGTATTTTTAAGACTCTCTACCTTTTTATGTGGGGAGTCTCTGCCCCGAGTGCAGAGACTCCTCAGTCATAAAGATACTACTAGTTAAATTCCATGGGAATTTCGAAAAATCGTAAACTTACTCAAAGGTGTAAGTATACCTTTGTGAATCAGCACCACAGTATCTCTCTGATACTAAAACAGCATTACAGTCACACACTCTTTATGGAGACTTGAACATTATTTTCAACTACTATTTTTTTGGTGACTTGAACATGATTACCTTCACACAAAATCAGTAAGGTCTTGAACATTCCTGTAATAGTTTCGATCTCTATGGGGATTAGAACATCATTATCTACATATTTGTGTGGAGACCTGAATATCGTCTTCATACACTGTCTTGGTGGGAACTTGATCATTATTACCTTCTCACACCATCTATACAAGGTCTTGATCATACCTATAATCTCACACTATATCTGTGGGGCCTGTGAGAAAGTGCCATTTTTCTTGCATGGTATGCCCCCACTTTTTACTGAATTGCAGATGTGCTTTGACTGAGTGTGCCCTGGGCTCCTGCCAATCAGGTGCCCAAGGTCTGTGTTCCTTCCCTAAAACTGTATTGAAGCTAAAACCCAATTGGCATCTCTGGCCACATGTCAGCCCCTGGTAAATGGTACCCTAGGTACCCAGGGCATTGTTATGTTATGTTATAGTATTTTTAAAGTGCAAACTGCTACCCGCAGGTGTCCTTGCACTATCTATACGCAACCCAAAGAGATATAGATGAAAAGCCCGGCGTTAAGCACCACAAAGCCAAGTTTTTAAGGCTTTACTGAATGCCAGTAAATCCAGAATGTTTCTAGGATGAAGTGTTAGGGTATTCCTGGCCTTGGCTGCACCTGTTAATAAGCTCCTACCTCCCCAGCTAGCTTTTTTAGAGGAGGGGGCCGATACCAATTTTGCTCCCAGAGAGTGAAGTGGTCTATTGGGGACATACCACTGAAACTGTTGCTTCAGATGTTCTGGCCCGAAACCATGAAGAGCTTTGTAATCTGTACAGAGTGATTTGAACTACACCCATTTCTTAACGGGCAACCAGCGAAGTCTTCTGATATCTCCGGAGACTGAAGCATATTTAGCTGTCCCTGTGAGCAGTCTGGCGGCCGAATTTTGTAAAAGTTGGAGTCTATGCAGTAAACGTTCCTGAATGTTTAGGTAAAGGCTGTTGCAGTAGTCCAACCGCGATATAGTTAATGCCGTCACTACTGTTCGTTGGTTTTCCTTAGGTAGAAACTGCAAGATTTTCTTGCATGTTCTAAGAGCAAATGTAGTCGCTGAGACAACTGCATTGACCTGGTCCTCAAAGTTGAGTTTGTCATCAATCAGGAAACCCAAGTTCTTTACTTTCCTCATAAGAGTCGGAAGTACCCCCAGCGAATCTGGCCACCAACTTGGGGTCCAGAGCGTTGGGTCATTGCCAAACAGAATAACTTCTGTCTTACCCGAATTAGGTTTTAAACAATTTTGGGTCATCCATTTTCCCACTGCTTCCATACAGTCATGAAATCGTTTTACAGTCACCGTCCCTTGCCCAGGCAGCAGGGGCACCACAATCTGAGTGTCGTCTGCGTACGATGTCAGAGAAAATCTAAAGGATTTGATCAGGGGGCCCAGCAGGGACACGTAGACATTAGAAAGCGTGGGGGTAAGTGAGGACCCCTGCGGAACTCCGCAGGGCAGAGAGAAGGGTTTGGAATAGGGGTGGGGGAATTTGCGTAATCGCGTTATGCAAATCTCTGCGAAATGGTAAAAAATCTCAGCGAACACATAGAAATTCTGCGAACACGCGGAATTGCTTGTTCGCGATGCTTTTTTACTGTTCACAATCACTGTTTGCATGCTCGAGGGGTAATATCTTGCAAACACGCATTTGAGAACGCGAACAAGCAAAATAAATTCGCGAAGTCGCGGAACGCAGAATTTTGGGCAATTTCTCGTTCTCCGCGGAACGCAAAATTACCCAAATTCCGCAAATTCCGTGAGCGGAACCGAATTTACCGCTCATGCCCAGTTTGGAACAGAATGCGCAGAGCAAAACTGTTTGCACTCTGCCGGAGAGGAAGGACTTCAGGAGATCCCAAGCTTTACCTTGGATTCCACAATCCCACAAACGGTCCAGCAACAAGTCATGGTGGACCGTGTCAAAAGTCGCAGACAGGTTCAACATAATCATTGCAGCTTTGCCTTCCTGATCGAGCGCGGCCCTAATTTCCTCTGTTGATTTTAAGAGAGCGGACTCAATACTGTGTCCCTCTCTGAACCCGTATTGCGTTGGATCCAATATTTGTGCCTCTCGTAAGAATGTACTTAGTTGTGCATTCATGCCTTTCTCTATCAATTTAGCTGGAAGGGGGATGTGCGAGATCGGCCGAAGGTTATTGGGATCCTTTGCGTCCAGATTCGACTTCTTGAGTAGAGGAAGTATTGAAGCAGTTTTTCAGGCTTTAGGAAAATATCCTTCCTTAAACATCGAGTTCATCATGGCAGTGAGCGTTATAACAATGGGTTCAGGGGCTAGTTTTAACAACGCCACCGGGCATGGGTCATAGGGGAAACCCGATTTGGCTGACATCAGTGATTTTACGAATGTCCTTGATGGACAGAGGTGTGAATTCTTCAAAACTCGGATAGAGACCCGACCGAGCTTTATATTTCTCCCCGACACCAAGTGTTCCATCTGTCCTTGGCCCTTTAAATGTGGTAAAAATAGCCTCTACTTTACTACAGAAAAAATGGCTATTTCCTCACAAAGCCCTTGACTTGGAGAGACACTAGGTGTGCCAGGGTACGCTAGGTTGGTGACTATTTTGAAGAGTTCTTTAGCTGAGTTTATTGCAGAATTAATTTGGTTGGCAAAGAAATCTTTCTTAGTTGTAAAAAGTAGAACTTTATAGGCCACCAGGCTTAGTTTATATGCCTCTTTTTCTGCGATGTTGTATCCCCTCCTCCATTTCCTCTCAAGCAGTTTACACTTTAGTTTTTGATCTTTCAGCTCCTGAGAGTACCATGGGGCGGAGGGCCGTGCTCTATTAGAGTTAGAGACTTTTTTAGATGCTAACTTATTGCTAGCTACATCGATCCTGTTAAGAATATTGAGTAGTCGCCTCTTCAATGTCTACAGCCGGACAGAATAGGGTAGAGTTCAGCAGATCTTCTAATTCTTTAGCATCAATTTTATTCCATGCTCTTGAGATCCTTTGCTTCTTAATTAGTTTACCCACCTCATGATGATTGTAACCAGTTAGCTCAAAGCATACTGCCACATGGTCTGACCAGACCAGGGGCAGCAGACCTGTAAAAGTAAGTTGCCGGTTGTTGGAAAAGATCCCATCCAACGTGTGCCCTGCCGTATGAGTAGGCCCCACAACATGCTGTTTAAAATCAACGCTTTTCATGAAGTCCAAAATATTCACGGTATCTGGGTCTGTGTGTGCCTCTAAGTGGAAGTTAAAATCTCCCAGTATGGTGTAGGAGCTGGAACAAAGCCATTTTTCCATCAGATTTCCCACCAATGTTAAAAATAAAAAGGCCTCTTAAGGCCAGGAGTTCTATAGAGGAGAGTACCTTTGAAAGTAGCCTGATAGGAGTAGTATAGGCAGAACTCCAATGCCTCACAATCTGGGATGGATGCTGTTCCAAAAGTCACATTGATGGAGGTGTGGTAGATAACCGCCAGACTCCCCCCCCCCTTCCTCAAAGGCCTATTTAAGGTATAGCAAGCATAACCTGGGGGCGTAGCCTTCACTAAATCTGGCCCCGATTCCTCATCAGTCCAAGATTCTGTGATAAAGGCTACCATTGGCGCACTCCAGACTGTGCTTTACCAAGGATCTAGCATTCAACAGAATGCACTTCAGTCCATGCAATTGTAAGGTGTCTGTCTTATTCCTTCTAGTATGATTACAGAAGTTAGCAGGTCTGTAAAGTAGGGCAGGTAGCACCACATTACACTTAGGGCATGTAGTAGAGCAGGAGGGAACCTCCTTAGCAAGACTTATATGTGGGCACCCCACCTCTCCAGCCCTGCCTTTAACACTGTTTTAGTAAACACCAGAGTATTGTTGTATAACTGGCTTACCAGCTCCGTAACCTACAGGGGTACTAGCGCTGAGCGCTGGTCGTGCGCGGATGGGCGCAAACGGGCTTGCCCTTGGCGTGCCTTCAGGGCGCCAGCGGCGTGCCCGCTGCGCGCACGAGCCATCCTTTCCAATTTTACCGTCAGGGGCAAAAAAGACTAGCCCGCTGACCGTACTTCCCCCAAAATGGTGGCCCGCTTTGCCCAGTACAGCCCCCCGGTCTCAGCCGGAATCGAGCACCAGGATCCCAGAGTGCCTTCCCAAATTTAATATTAAGTACTGTTTTTAAGTATTAAAACAGTCTCTAGCAGCATGAGTGCAAGGTAGCAAGTTTTAGCAGCAGTCAGAACAGACATAAAAACATTATGTAAAGGCTAAAAAACTCGTGGACACAAGGTAATTTATAAAACAATGGTAAAAGTAACAATGGTAAAAGAAAACTTTGTAAAAAGATTGCAACATCGTTTTTCTCCTGGCTCAAGCCTCAGGAGCATATAGAGTGACGCACCCGCGCCAACCCTTCCAATTATACCGTCAGGGGCAAAAAAGACTAGCCCGCTGACCGTACTTCCCCCAAAATGGCGGCCCGCTTTGCCCAGTACAGCCCCCGGCCTCAGCCGGAATCGAGCACCCAGATCCCAGAGTGCCTGCCCAAATTTAATAGTAAGTACTGTTTTTAAGTATTAAAACAGGCTCTAGCAGCATGAGTGCAAGGTAGCAAATTTTAGCAGCAGTCAGAACGGACATAAAAACATCACGTAAAGGCTAAAAAACTCGTGGACACAAGGTAATTTATAAAACAATGGTAAAAGTACACTTTCTAAAAAGACAGCAGCAGCGTTTTTCTCCCGGCTCAAGCCTCAAGAGCAAATAGAGTGACTCATCCACGCCAACCCTTCCAATTATACCATCCAATTTTGACCAGGGAAGACCCCTAAGGGCTGCAGCACTTATTGTACCACCATTAGGGGCCCTGCACCCTGACACCCACACACTGCCTTTGCAAACTGAGTGTCCTGGTGCCGAACTAAACAAAGAGTCGACATGGCGCACATCTCTGTGTGTCATGCCCACAAACCCACTGCCCTGGCATACATCAGTCACCCCTCTAGCTGGGTGCTCTATGCCAGTGGTGTGGGCACAGGTGCACGAGCCCTGTGCCCCTACAGTACCCAGGGCCATTCCTGGGCACTGTAAGTGCAGTGATGCCATTAAGAGTATATGGTGCTGGGAGGTTGTCATTATGAACTCCACAGTCCATAATGGCTACACTGAAGACTGACAAGTTTGATATCAAACTTCTCAGCACATTAAACCCACACTGATGCCAGTGTGGGATTTAATGTAAAATGCACTACAGAGGGCATCTTAGAGATGCCCCGGAAACCTAACCTACAATCCACGTCTTGTCTAAGAGGCTGCCTAGGCTGCCACACAGCAGACATGTTGCTGGACTCCTGGGTGGAGAGCCCCCCGCACTCCTGGGCCTGCAACAATGCATATCCTGGGCGAGGTGCTAGGTCTACTCC
Organism: Lissotriton helveticus; assembly: GCF_964261635.1. Lineage (NCBI taxonomy): Eukaryota > Metazoa > Chordata > Amphibia > Caudata > Salamandridae > Lissotriton > Lissotriton helveticus. The sequence continues at coordinate 914,078,178 of NC_136059.1, read as the reverse complement.
CCCAAGATGGGCAGGGGGAAGCTTCAAATGCATGCCGCCTTTGTGAGCTTCTCCAGCCAGGAACCGCGAATCCAACTCACTCTGCATCCACCGAGCCCGGCCTGTGCCCAAGTGGACAAAGACCCTGAGGACGACCCCCCGGCGATTCTGTCCTGGAATCCAGTGCCCAAAGACCCTCTTCAATGACCCAGACGATGCCTGCAGTCTCAGAACCAGGGACCCCTCCAACCGCGACCAGCAGAGGGTAAGATTTCCTGACGTCCAAAGACACCCCGGCGCCCCCCGGCCTCCTGTGCCCAACTCCGGGGTGCCTACCTATCCTCCAAGATCCCAACTTACCCCTCAAAGTGTTGGTCGCTCCAGAAGATCCTCCGTTCCTGAGCCTGCAGCCTTTGTTACCTTTTTAAGATCTCCATTGAATAACATTGAGCGCCCGATGGCTCAAAAGCACCCTGAACCCAACTGCCCGAGTGTCCCTGGTAGTGCAACCTTTGTCCTATCCTACTTCCCCCTTTGCCCTGAGCAAGTGACCAGGAGCCCAGCTCCCACAGCCGGGTGGGTGGCCTGCTAGCCAGCAGCCACCAACAGAAGGCCCCCTGCCTTTTTTGGAAAACATTGGGCCTAACTACCCCTGCATACGGCTATCCCTGTGCCACTAAGGGTTTCAAACTGAACCTACCTGACCCTGGGAGACCCCTGAGTCTATGCCCAGAACCTTAACTCTGCCAGTCGAGTACTTACCTAAAAGCTGATAACTCACTTTTCTTCCATAGGCTAACATTTACTGGTTAAACTTGGAAATTCTTTAAAGTGTGGAGTTTTGGAACTTTAAAATATTCATCTAAAATCAGCCGAACTACGAATTCCGATTTACTCACCTGTTATCAGGAGAGACCTTAGTGCTGCATCTTTGAGCCCAGTACTGACCCTGAAAAGTAATTCTAACCGTACTTACCAGTAACTTGAATTTCCTTCCGTAGGATATCATTGCCTGCTTTTTGCTGAAAAAGTTTCGAAGAGTCGATTTTTGAAACTTACAAATATTCTCTAAAAATCGTACCAACGATAAAAATGTAATTACTTGCCTGTTTTAGATAGAGGTTCTAGTGCTGAGCCTAGGAGTCCAGCACTGGATTACAAAAGTAACGTGAACATACTTTACCTGCAAATTGAATTTCCTTCCATAGGATAACATTGGTAATTTCAACTGAAAAGGTTTTTGTGTCAACTTTTAAAATACAATATGATTCCTTAAAAATCACAACTGTAACCAAAACACTTTTACTTAACTGTTTACAGCTCATGTCACGGGACTGAATCAAGGATCCAGTCCTGTGGTTAGAAAAGTAATCTACAAAGTAACTAATTGCTTTTCACTAGAAATTCCCCTTGAGCTGAATGTTGCATTGGGTTTGAAATTGTGTTGCCTATTGCAACAAACTGTAACTATTGCATTCAAAAAGTATATTGCCTATTTGAAAAGTATTTAACTGAAGTAACTCATCCTGAGAAAGTATATTTTGATACCTGTTGGTTCTAAAATAAAACAACTATATATTTTGATATAAAACAATTGGCCTGGAGTACAGTAATTGAGTGTGTGAAACCTTTTGCTGACTGGGTGTGTACAACAAATGCTTTACAATGTCCTCTGATACTGCCTTACTGCTCGACCAAGCTACCACTTTAGAGAGTAAGGTTATATCTGACTTTAGCCTCTGCCAAACCTCTGGGGACTGTGGACTCTGTGCACACTGTAGCTCACTTTGGTGCAGTATATATAGAGCCACTTTCCTACAGGACTTGAACATCATTATCACACACTATGTATATGCCGTTTTGAACATTCCCATAATCATATACTATAGCTGCCAAGGTTTCAGATTATGTATGACATTTTCATAATTTCAGTGTAATTATGAGTAAAATTTCAATGACTATGAGAGACAGTTTCTCACAACTATCTATACATTTAGGTACTAGTATAATGAAACTAAACATTTTATTTTGTCCTAGTTTTTATATATGCCATCATGCAACATGCAATGAGTTTATAATAGGGGTAGGCATAACATGCATAATTTGCTGTTGCGTAATTACGCCAAATTCCAGCTAAATTATCCAACATCACACAGAATGACGTGAAGAGTGTAACCATTCATTTAGTGCTATTTTCCTAGTGCAAAATGCACTTGTGTGTCCAAAATGGACCACAGGATGCATTTTGAGCTATGAAAATAGCGCTAATTGCAACAGAAAAGGAACAGCAACAGCCAGCAGCAGTTCGCGATAGGCATTTTTGGCCCAAATTACTCTAAATTATGCAAGTGGGTTTAATCACATAATGTTTGGTATTTTCACATCACAGTAGTAATGCAAAATTACTGAAACTACTCTGATTACCCTGACGTAAGTAAAATTTCACCCAGGACTAGTATATGCAGTTGTGCGAGTGATGATGGCTTTTCATTCTTGTTTCCTTCTGGGGAGACTGCCGAAAGGCTGGCTTTTTTACCTTAATTATGTCATGGTATGTTGGATACATGTTATGTGTGAGCTATTTGTGAGATGTGTGATTATCAGGGGGATATGCAAATAGAGTGATCATCAATTTTGACCCTCTTAATGTATACTTCACAAAACGATGATCCTTTTATCTCAGTCTGATGATGTCCCGTACATATATCCCAGTGTGCACATACATTCTTCCTGTACTTCACTTAAGAAGTATGGGAAGCTGATAAGTGGGGAAAGTTTAAAGGCCCTTACGTTTGTCCCATGCCAGTGTTCTATGCCCGAAACTCACTTCAACTCTCCAGGCAGAGGGAGCAAATGCAGTCCTCGGCCTCAGACCAGACCAATAAAAATAAACACATCGCCAGTCAGAATGTGTCTGATTGTGGACTCTGATCTCAATTACTGGATATCGGAATAGGCTGACAAATGATAGATCATATATATAGTGATTTGTTACATACTTAGCAACTTCTAAGCGCTGAAATAGATGCAGGTGCAGCACCTTCAACACACATCAACCATGCTACCTGGCCAGTCATGTGTGGCCTCGCAAACTATGATTCACAATACTCTATGAGACAGAAGGAAGTTCTACGGTCTGCTTCAACACTTTTTTGCTGATGTGCAAGTCGAAAAAACAATTATGTTAAGCACTTGGATTTCGGAACAGGAATGGCTAAAAAAGTTAAAGTGCTTGGGGGCATATTATCAAGAACTGCTTTAAAATTATCGCCTCTTTAGCGGCAGGAAAGGGCATATTATCAAGCCCATTATCTTTAGCATCATGAAACCACTGTCCTTTTAGCATCAGCATACATAATGTTTGTACAATGCAATGCTGCAGGTTTTTGTGTGCATATGAATCAAAAAAGTGGGTGCACAATATAGGTGTGAGCCAATATTAATCTGTGTGCATATGTATTCATTGCGATGAGGGTACAAAAACGAGAAAAAATGTTATGCGGACAACAACTAAATGTGCCCCTTAGCTGCTCCATGTTATGTACATTAGGTCATGAATTTTAGTGTTCCAATTTCATGCAACATGGAGAGTTGTTCACTCACAATATTTTATGAATTGGGTACGCCAGAATGAAAACTGATTTGAATGTAATGCAGACTCTTTAGCTTCTCGCCGGAGTATCGCGCCATTATTTGTATTTTCTTCTACTTGTTTAAAATAAAGATCCAGGACAAAAACGTGTAGGAATGAGAATAGCTTAGAGGAAACAAGCCCCGACTAATGCAACTGTTCCTATTGACAGTGAGAATCCCAAGCAGCGCTTAAGTTAGACCGGCCAGCCCAGCCAGCGACGTGCAAATGCACGATCGCGCATAACAAAAGACTGATTAGCATGACCAGAGGCCAATGCTCTGAAAGTCCCTGAACTTGCTGAACACCGGCTGGGGGAAGGGTCCGGCTGCTCAGAGCCCACCTTGACTTTACAAAGCGGGCAGACAGGGCAGCAGCATGGTGTCTGATTGTCTGGTGAATCTGACAACAGCAATGATGGGGCCGAGTCAATTTAAAATAGGCTCTCCCAAATCGCGCTGGGGCCTTTTTATGCTCTCAAGAAGAACAGAAAGTAAAAATTTCAAGTGGCCTGCCAAACATTATATTCACCAGGTCACTTAATTGTAATTTTAAAACTACCTAGTAAATAAACAAAGCTTCCCTCGTGCGCAAGCAGCAGCTGTGTTTGTGGAAAGGCTCAGAGACAGGAAAACGACTTGGCAATGGTTTATTGGAGATATTTCATTGTTTGTTTTGAAATGGGTACATCCGTTATGCCACTTTGCATATTTACGCACCATTTGTGGGAAAAGGTTATCATAAACGCACAGGAAAAACAAGACGTGGGTAGCTGCTTTTCATGGTGCTATCGTTTTTTTGCACTATTTTTTGCACGAAATGCACTTCACATCAAAAATTGATGTGAGGACACATTTTGAGCTAAAATATAGCATCAGATAACATATTTGCACTTCAAGTAATTTTGTATAATTTCACATCATTTTACTGAAATTTCACATAGGTACATGACAGCAAATTTCACACACACACAGTGATGGCACAGATAGTGAAAACCAGGACCTGGTGAGTAAAGAGGTAGGTGCACATCAAAGGAAAGGGAAGGAGCTACTTCAGGGAGAAAGAAGGGTAGACAGGAAACAATAGATGTGTGCGATCCAACAAACTAACAGGACGATCCGTGCCAAGGGTCAGCTCTGGCACTAACCCCCAGATTCATCATGGTCATGTTTTGCGAGTCCTTAATAGCGAATTTTAAGGATTCCCTATTAAAGACTCGCAAAACGGGATGCATGTAGAAATCGCAATATTTCATGCGATTTCTACTGCTTCCGTATTTGCGATTCGCTAATTGCGAATCGCAAATAAGGAATGGCTTTCCCATTCATTCCTATGGGCCTAAAGGCCCATAGAAATGAATGGGGAGTCATTCCTTATTTGCGATTAGCAATTAGCGAATCGCAAATAAGGAAGCAATTTCAAGGGTGCCAGGGTGTCCAAAGGACACCCTGTAGCACCCCTGAAATGGTAATCTACACTGGTGTTGCGCACACACATGTCCTAAGGACATGTGTGTGTGTAACATACAACTTAGAAAAATGCACTAAAGTGTATTTTTCTAAGTTTTTGCTATTTACCACGTAGTTAGACTTCGCGCTAAATAGCGGCCCCAAATTGCGAATTCGCAATTCTAAAATGGTTCTTGAATTGCATTTAAGGAATCTCAAATTGAGATTCCTTAAATGCAATTAATCGCAATTTAGAAAAATCTAGATTTGCGATTTTTGCATTTGGGATGATGAATCCCAAATGCAAAAATAGCGCTCGCAAAGGGCCAGATTCTCAGAATCTGACCCTTTGCAAGCCGATTTCAGCTTGATGAATCTACCTGTAAGAGCCCATGCATTAGTTGAGCCATGAAAATATTTGACATGCGAATCATGAAACAACTATAAAAATATAATAAAGTCTCTTCAAAATGTGCTTTTTAACATACTGAGTGTTTCATTTTACATTAGATAATTTCACCAAACAGAGAGACATTTATTAAAAATGATAATTTTTTAACTTGAAATTATAAACATTCTTGCCCTCCAACCTGACGACAATGGGGTTAGTGAACTATGAGGCAAGACAGTTGTCATGTGCACCACCTATATATGACTTATTTGAACTATATATGAATAAACATTATAGTCTATTACACCAAGGACAAGAGAAGTTTTTGTACAGTGCGCATTCTGAACTCCTGTATTTCAAGGTGCTCTCATATGTTATGTTAATTGAATTTTGCAATAGCGCACAGCTCATCCCCAAAGGGACATCTCGGTGCATTAGCAGGCAGGAGATGAGAGAGCATCGTGAGAGCTGCTTGTTAGAACAGTCATGCTTTGAGTTGTTTTTTAAAACTGGAAAAGCTAGAACATGCATGAATAAACTGAGTGAGTTTATTCCAGTGAAGCGGTGCAAGCTAAGAAAATGCCTGGCATCCATATTTTGACATGTGAATGCATCGAGGATGCAGCAGATGCTGCTTTTTTTATCTTAAATTCCTGTGAGGGAGGTATGGGGTAAGTCTGTCCTGAATATAGTTTGGGCCTAGTCCGAACCTAGATTTGTAAGTGAGGCAAAGGAGTTTGAACAATTCTGTCTTTTTGCGAGGAGCTATTGGAGTGCTCTAAGTGTGGCGGGTAGCAGAGTGCGTGGAGGCATATTGTAAACCATTTGGATAGCGGTGTCTCGAACAGTCTGTATTTTAGCTACCAGAGATTTATTTATGGCAAGGAACAGAGCATTGCCATAATCTCAGAGGCTGACGATTAATGCTTTGATTAGTGTCTTCCAGGAACACAGAGGAAGCCATTGGAAGACTTTTCTAAGAAGGCTCAGTGTCCCAAAGCAAGTATTGCAGACGGAAATGATCTGGTCTTTCATGGACAAACCCAGAAAAAAACGAAGTCCTGGCAATCACTACAGTGGCCAACCCTTGGTGCGATCAGTTTTGGCCGGCTGAACTGGGGCCGCCTCCAGCCCCAGTGCCAGCAGTCAAAAGTCTTGGCATCAAAATTGATGCCCGACTTTCTATGACTCAGCAGGTATCCTCAGTGGTGGGCATCTGTGTGAGTTTGATCCGCCAGCTGAGGAAACTCTCCTCATTTTTATCCTCTTCCACTTTGAGGCTGGCCGTCTCCGCCTTAGTTCTAGCTCGGCTGGACTATGGTAACTCCCTCTACTATGGGCTCCCTAACTACCTTCTGGCCCGCTTACAGGTCGTGATGAACGACGCGGCAAGGCTTATTTTTAAAAAACCCAGGCAAACTCATGCTACGCCCATCCTTCGCAGCTTACATTGGCATCCTATCACCCAAAGAACTAAATTTAAAAGCCTTTGTATTGCACACAAAGCGGTTTACGGCTCAGCCCCCAAATACATTAAAGATCGGCTTCCTAGGTACCTACCTATTAGGTCCCTCCGATCGACGGAGGCATGTAATCTTCTCTGTCCTCGGTACAACCTTACATCTAAGGGTGGCCGAGCCTTTTCCAGCACTGTCCCTCCTGCATGGAACCTTCTTCCGGCTGAACTCAGGAAGGAAACAAATCTACTTTTGTTCAGGAAAAAACTGAAGACAGTGCTTTTTGTGGAGGCGTGGGGGCTTCTGTGATCTGCTCGTTTTACCCACCGATGTTATGTATCCGCTGATAGCGCTTAGATACCCCAGGGTGATACAGCGCTTTATAAGCTTATCATAACATAACATAACAAGTGTCGTCCAGAAGTATACCAAAGTTCCTTGCTGTTCTGCTGGTCACAGGGGCTAGACCGAGTATGGCTGGCCACCAGTCATTCAACCAATAGAGTTGGGCATTACCAAACAAAGTAATCTCTGTTTTGCCTCCATTCAGTTGAAGACAGTTATGGGACATCCAAATGCCTATTTTCCTCACAAGCGACAAATCGCTGTTTGACATTCTCAATGTCATGCACGAATGGGATAACCAGTTTGGTGTCATCAGCATAGGAGAGTATTTCAAACCCACTGGACTTCACCAATTGGGCTAGGATGCCACATATACGTTAAAGAATGTGGGCCTCTACAAGGATCCCTAAGGAACCCCCTTGTCCAAGTGGATGGTTTTAGAGTGATAGTAACCTACAGAGACATTCTGGACCCTTTCTGTAAAAGTCCTTGAGCCAGTCAAGGGCGGTGCCCTGGATAAGAATCTGTTTACACCGTTGTATTAGAGTAGAATAAGACATTAAATCGAATGCCACCAACACATCAAGCAAAACCAACATGGCACGATTTCCATCATCAAGGGATAGCCTGATAGTATCTGCGACTGCAAGAAGGACATACTGTGGGAAGGTCTGAAGCTTGATTGAGAGGCATCCAACAAACCTTAAGTCTCCAAATATTAGAAGAGTTATTTGTTGACATGAGTTGCCTGATCTTTGCCCAATAGAGGATGATGGGATATGGGGCGAAAGTTAGCTTGGTCACTCGTATCTGCATTTATTTTTTTCAGGATTGCTGTAACCTGGACTGCTTTCCAAAGTCGCGGAATAGAGGCTAGAGTCAGGGACTGGTTACCTAGAACTGTGATAACTGGTGCGAGAAAAGAAGAGAGAATGGCAGCGATATACGGGGGATAGACAGAGATCAGAAGGAAAATCTGATTTTGTATAAATCAGCAGGTCGTGCGTCTTGGATTTAGAGATAGGCTCAAATCCTTCTAATATTACTGATGCAGTTATTTGAGGTGGTTCATTGGTTTTGAAAATATCTGGTTTATTAGTCACTGAATGAAAGCTATTGTAGCTATTGTTGATTTTGGTTTGAAAGTGGCTAGCTAAAGTGTTACAGAGTAGTTGTGAAGCAAGTATGGCCGTTGAATAGGCTTGAGGTTTGGCAAAGTTGTTTAAGATTTTAAATAATTCCTTAGAGGAATTGCTTGCTTTCTCTATCTGGTTGACAAGGAAATGCCTTCAGGCTGATCTTATTTTACAGTGGTAGGCATGAGGGGCTGTTTTATGTGTTTGTTTCTCTGTATTTGTTTTAGTAGCGCTCCATTTACGTTCTAGTCTCCTGCAACTTTTTTTGTCGTTTTTCAAATCAGCTGTGTACCACAAAGCGTTGGGCCTGGACATTTTGGCAGAAAGTGGCTTATGAGGGCAAACAATATTAGGTGCATGTAAAATGGTGTCATGAAATTGAGCTAATGCTGAGTTTATATTCTGCAAATTGTCTAAGATGGGAGCAGAAAAAACAGATTGGAAAGTTTACACAGTAATCTGTTTCCATGTTCTCGAACAAATAACCTGAGGTGTAGGTTTGGCATACATGATCATGGTAGGAACCTGAACACTTATTAGGAAATGGTCAGTCCAGGTTAGGGTTAGAGAAAGTGGAGCATCAGCTTGAAGAGACCTGAGAGTAAAAACATTAGATCCAATGTGTGTCCTGCTGAATAGGTAGGACCGCTCTTGGTCAGGTGACGGCCTAGCAATTCAAGGTCAGATACCAATGTGAGTATGTCAGGGTTGGAGGCTGTGTCGGCGTGATAGTTAAAGTCCCGATTAGGAGGAAATTATGTGTAGATAGAACGTAAGGTGCTAATCGTTCCGCTACTTTTTGACTGAACTCTTTCTTTGGGCCAGGAGGGCAATAAACGAAGGCAATAAACTAAGGTGCAGAATGCTACATATGCAATATTTAGGAAAAAGGAGGCTTGTCTAAATAAAATATTTGTCTATTCTCACACAATTTGCTCAAAGAGGACAGCTTGGATTTATCCCAATTTTTCGGGATAAACTTTTTGCAATGCAGCCACCAGGTGGGTATCTCTTTCTCTCTCCTGTTTTTTACATCAACGTTTAATGTTTGTCTCTAATACCTAGCACATGATGGTAGAGTTTAGGTGGGAGGCAGAAGCCACGTGGTGGCTCAGCTGGTTGTGGGTTTGAGGGTACATGAGGACCTCGAGTTGAGGCAGAGCTGGTCATAAGGCTCGAGCCTTTAGAGACTTGCCCAACTCTATGAAACCTGCAGGGCTTTGAAGAACTGACAAGGTGATAGATGGATATGCAGGAAAAGCAAAAACTACAGAAACAGACAGGATGGCAGGAACAGTCAAGAAGAGATGGACAGGTACAGAAAATGCAGAGGGAGAGTAAATAACTGGGGAAAGGCCTGCAGATAAAGAAAATACAGGGAGAACAGAAGTAAATAGGGGAAATGGACAGATAAGGAGGAAACATAGGGAGCACAACGACACAGTCAAAGTGTTCTGTACCAGATACTAGTATCTAATCTAGTGTTAATTGTTTTCTTTGCATATTGGTACTTGCTGCATTTTCAATGGAGAAAACATAGTGAACAATAAAATGATGTAAAGAAAAATAACAGGGCTGGATAAGCTTTATCTGCCTAATAACCAACAGCTTAATGGTACCGAAAACTGCAGAGGAAATATAAGACTTAAGGCAAACACAGGATGAAGAAACTATAGAGGAATGATGGACAGATAAGGGAACTCAAGAGACCCAAATGGTGATGGAAGTTAATGGCATGACCTGTTATACCAACTGAACTGCCCCAGCATCTTGGACAAGCTCAATTCTGCACCTAGCTCACAAAAAAGTGGCAAAAGGAAACCCTGACTATGATAGACTAACTGATCTTCTTGACGTGGATGCAAAATACTGTGTATCTCCACTTCAAACTCCTCTACATCATGAACTACATCCTGAGTGGCACTGTCGTCTACCACCATGCGCCAATTTCAATAGCACCATAGCAAATATTGTCAGCTCCATGATCTTCAACTCAACTGCCTTTATCGTCCTCAGTCACCTCAAATACCAACTGGATGACCTCGCCAATCTCAATACTGCCAACATCTTCGAGGACCTGTCCAACCTCGGACTTTCTCATGCCCATCAGACAACTACTGGACCCCATCTTCAGCGAACTCACGGTAGAGAAGCCCACACCGATCAACTTCAGTATAGTCATTCCATATTACTTAGAAACACCATCACAAGATCGACATTTCACCTGTCGGTTGTCCAGGACTTCTTAATGCAACTTAGTACGCAGACCCACCTTTGGGGAGAGATTGCTTTGGTATCTGTTGTAAGATAAGGAATCTGCGGCTAGAAGTCTCTATCAGCTGAACACGTTACTTTCCTTCTTTAATGCCTATCTGGTATGGACTTTATCTAGCTGCAGATTCCTTACCAACTCTCCCATCCTCCTTCATGACCTCTCCCTAGCACACTAGTCATTCCACCTCAGTTTGGCTCTATGCTTCTGGTGTGTTAGAAAAGTCAAGAGCTTGTGGACAGTGCACTGATTTGGCGACTATATAGACACTGGGCTTGTCATTTCTGGCAGAGACTACACTGACGATGCCATGCACCTACGTACGCCTTGCTCAAATATTCTAAGGTAAGGATTCTGCAGCTAAATAGTGTCTCTACTACATAAGGGGTCTGCTTATCTGGGGGAATATTCTAAGATAATGAATCTGCTGCTAGCTAAAGCCTCTACCAGATAAAGTGTTGTCGAAGGTAAGGTAATTGTTCTTCTCAAAGTCATCATAATCACACATCATCACTGCAGGAACTTGAGAATGTCTACAATCACACACTATCTCTGTGGGGACTAGAGCATCACTCTAATCACACACAATCTAGAGTAAATTCAACATGATTATTATCATACACTATCTTTGTGGGGTATGGATATGACTATAATCACAAACTATCTCTGTGGGAACCTGGGCATCACTATCATCACTGAGAGCTTTGAACATGACTATTAGCACACACAATCTTTGTGAGGACCTAGGCATCACTACCATCTCAGACTATCTCTAGTGACTTAAACATTATAATCACACACTATCTCTGTGGGGACTTGGCAACTATCACACTCTATTTCACTGGGGCATGGACATCACTTCCATCACACACGATCTCTACAGAGTCTTGAGCATGACTCTAATCACAGACTATCTCTATGGGAACATGATTATATTCGCACACCATCTCTGGGAATCACAATCATCACACACTTCCTCTGGTGACATCAACATAATTATCCTCACTCTCTATCTCTTTGGGCACTTAAACATGACTATTATCGTACACTATCTGCCTGGGCATCACTATCATCACATTCCATTTCTGTGGGGACCTGAGTATAGCTGTAATCACACATTATCTCCGGGGGGACCAGGGCATCTCTCTAATCTCACATTATCTCTGTATAACACAGATTTTCTTATGTTAAGCTTGGTTGCTATATGCCATAGCTTCCAGGGATTGAGCTCAGGTTTAAAGTACTGAAACCTTTATTAGACCCAACATGATTAGTGACATTATTCCTTGTGGTGGACTAACATCCACCTCAAATAATAATGCTCTTCCGACAATTATAGTCCCACATTATCACTGAGGATGCCTACCATTACACAATATTTCTGTGTAATCACTTTAATCACACACTATCTTCAGTGAGTTCCACATGATTATCATCACACTATCTCTGTGCGACATGGATATGACTATAATCACACGCTAACTCTGTGGGGACCTGGTATCACTATCATCAGAGGCTATCTCTGTGGGACATATACATGACTCACATTGCACACGATCTCTAAGGACACTTGATCATGACTGTAACCTAACACCATCTCTGTGGGAACTTGAACATGATTATATTCACAAGCTATCTCTGTGGGGACTAAGGCATCACTATCATAACATACCATCTCTAGTGACTTCTAAAAGATTATCATCACACACTATCTCTGTGGGTACTTGAATATAATTATAATCACATAGTATCTATGTTGGGACTTGGGTATTGATATCATCCCATACTATCTTTGGGGTGCCTTGACAACACTGTCATCACACACTATCACTGTGGGACATGGACATGACTGACATAACGCATGATCTCTACAGAATCTTGATAATGGCTGTAATTACACACTATAGGCATCACTGTCATCAAACACTATCTTTAGTGACTGCAACAGGATTAGCATCACACACTATCTCTATGAACTTGAACATGAATATACTAACACATTTCTGTGGGGTCTTGGGTATTGCTATTATCACTCATATTATCTTTGGGGACCTGGGCATCACTATCATCAGACACTAGGTTTGTGGGACATGGACATGGCTGACATCACACATGATCTCTACAGAGACTTGCCACCCAAATACCCACACAAACACTAAACCCTAAAAGAGGACTCACCACCCAACAACCCATACCCATCCTAAACCCTAAAGGTACCCTTGGCACCCAAAGCCTACACCCATTATAAACCCTAAAAGTTCAACTGCCACCCAAAAACTAATATCCACCCTAAACCCTAATATATCCCTAACCATTCAAAAACCCATACTTGCCCTAAACCATAAAAATTACCATGCCACTCTAAAACCAATACCCACACAAAAAAATTACTTGCCACCCAAAAACCCATACAAACACTAAGCCCTAAAAGAATCATTACCACTCAAAAAAACAAAACCTAAGACAAACCTCACAGCCCTAAAACCCATAACTACCTTATACCCTAAAAAATCTGTATCACCAGAAAAACCATACCCAACCTAAACCATACAGTTTCCCTTGCCCCCAAAAACCCACACCCACTGTAAACCTTAAAAATTCTCTTGACACCAAAAACCATACCCGCTGTAAACCCTAAAAAATCCCTTGCCACCCAAAAACCCATACCCACCCTAAACCCTAAAAAAGCCCTTATCACCTAAAAACATATACTTACCATAAACCCTAAAAAATACATTACTACCCAAAAACCCGTACCCACCCTAAACCCTAGAATTTCCCTTGCCATCCTGAAACCCATTCACACCCTAAAACCTAAAAAAAAACATATCACCTAAAGACCCATAGCCAGCCTAAAACCTAATAAATCCCTTACCACCCAAAAACCCATACCCACCCTAAACCTATAAAATTCCCTTGCCACCCAAAAAGTCATACCCATCCTAAACCCTAATAATTCCTGTGCTGCCCAAAAACCCATACCCACCCTAAACCCTAAAAAAAACCTTATCACCTATAAACCTATACTCACCCTAAACCCTAAAAAATACCTTAACACAAAAACCCAGGCCCACCCTAAACCCCAGAAATTCCCTTGCCACCCAAAAACACATACACACCATAAACCCTAAGACAAACCTCACAACTAAAATACCATAACCACCCTAAACCCTAAAACTTCCTTATCATCGGAAAACCCATACACACCCTATACCATAACATTTCTATTGCCCCTCAAAAACCCACACCCACCCTAAACCTTAAAAACCTCTTGCCATCCAAAAACCAATACAAGCAATAAACCCTACAAAATTCCTTGCCACCAAAACATCCCACACACATCCTAAACAATATAAATACCCCTGCCACCGAAAAAACCCATATCTATCCTAAACCCTAAACAATCATTTAACACTCAAAAACCTACACCGATTCTAAACCCTAAAAATTCAATTGCCACCCAAAACCCATACGCACCCTAAAAAATATTCTTGCCACCCAAATATCCACACAAACCCCTAAAAGAGTAATTACCACGCAAAAACCCATACCCATCCCAAACCATAAAGGTTCCCTTGCCACCCAAAACCTATGCCCACCATAAACCCTAACAAATCCCTTACCACCCAAAATACCCATACATACCTAAACCGTAAGAAATCCCATACCACCCAAAATCCTATCATCACCCTAAACCCTAGAAATTCCCTAACCACGTAAAAACACATACCCACCCAAATCCCTTAGAGTTCCCTTGCCACCTAAGAACCCATGCCCACCATAAACCCTAAAAATCCCATTCCACTCAAAAACCCATACCCACCCCAAACCCTTAAAAATCTCTTACCACCCAAAAACCCATAGAAATGCTAAACCCTAAAAATCCCTTGCCACCGAAAAACCCATAGAAATGCTAAACCCTAATAAAATCATTATCACCCAAAAACCCATACCCAACCTAAACCATAACATTTCCCTTGCCCCACGAAAACAAACAACCATCCAAAACCATAAAAATTCCCTTGCCACTCAAAAACCCATACCAACTATAAATCCTACAAAATCCTTTACCACCAAAAATCCCACACCCATTTTAAATGGCAACAATACCCCACGTCACCCATAAAACCCATACCCATCCTAAACCCTAAAAAATCCCTTAACACCCAAAAACCTACACGCACCCTAAACCCTAAAAATGCACTTGACACCCAAAAATCATACCCATCCTAAACCCTAAAATAGGGAAGCACCTCCCTATTTATGTAAACTGGTCCAGAAATACTTGCCCTCCCGCACTCTTCGGTCTATGTCACAAGCCAAATTTGTTGTCCCCAGGTTCAAACGAGCACGCTTGGGCAGACGCTCATTCACTTATTTGGCCCCAGTTCTGTGGAATTCTCTTCCACTCAAACTACGTCTGGAACCTAGTTACCTCCAATACCGGAGGGGAGTCAAAGCCTGGCTTTTTAATCAGTAGCGTCCACAGTACTCTTTGTTCAGTTAAACAGATCCAAGGCGCCGGGAAACCCTCAGGGTAGCTGTTGCGCCATACACATTTAATAAATAAATAAAATAGCTCTTACCAACCCAAAACCTATACCCACCCTAAACCCCAAAAAATCACTTTCCACCCAAATACCTATATTGATCCTAAATCTAACAAATTCAGTTGCCACCCAAAACCCATACACACCATAAACCCTGAAAAATACCTTACTATTCAAAAATCCATACCCATCCTGAACCCTAAAAATTCCCTTGCCGCCCAAAAACACATACCCACCCTAAACCCTAAAAATTCCCTTACCACCCAAAAACCCATACCAACTGTACATCCTACAAAATCTCTTGCCCCCAAAAATCCCCCACCCATTTTAAATTTTAAAAATTCCCCACGTCACCCATACAACCCATACCCATCCTAAACCTTAAAAAATCCCTCAACACACAAAAACCTACACCCACCCTAAACCCTAAAAATTCACTTGCCACCCATTATTCATACCCATCCTAAACCCTAAAATAGCTCTTACCAACCCAAAACCTATACCCACCCTAAACTCCAAAAAAACACTTTCCACCCAAATACCTATACCCATCCTAAATCTAACAAATTCAGCTGCCACCCAAAACCCATACCCACATAAAACCCTGAAAAATACCTTACCATTCAAAAATCCATACCCACCCTAAACCCTAAAAAAGCTCTTCTCACCTAAAAACCTATACTCACCCTAAACCCTAAAAAATACCTTTCCACCCATACCCACCCTAAACCCTAAAAAAGCCCTTATCACCTAAAAACCTATACTCACCCTAAACCCTAAAAAATACCTTACCACCCAAAAACCCATATCCACCCTAAACGCTAGAAATTACCTTGCCACCCAAAAACCAGTACGCACCCTAAACCCTAAAAGATGCCTATATCACCTAAAAACACATTTCTATTGTTATTTGATGGCATAACCTTTTTTCCAGAAACAGTAAGAAAGCCAATAGCTTTAACTTGTATTTACATTCAGGTACAAATGTTGACTGCATGCCTATGTTTGTGTTTTAGAAAAAAGGAAAAAAGATATATTTAAAAGCAGGTCCTTTATAGTGCTATTGCCTTCTTTTTCTTATAACATGCCCTACTCTTTATAAGATGATCGTATGAGCAGCAGTTAAAAGTCTTTCAGAGCATCAGTCTTTCCACATCATGTTGTTCTTCCCCAAGTCAACGACATATAATCGTACATTTTTAGGCAACCGTGGTAATTCTATAGTCACATGCCATCTCTGTGGGGACCTCAAGATCTCTATAATCACACTATTTTTGTGGGGACCTGGGCATGGCTATAATCACGCACATTCTCTTTGGCAAACGTGGTAATACCATAGTCACACACCATCTCTGTGTGGACTTGAGCATTCCTGTAATTACATGCTTGAGCATCATTAGCTTTGCATTCTCTATATGGGTCTTTGTGAACACTGATAAGTAGTAAAGTCAGACTTTGGTCTCAGTTTACATTGTTGAAACTGAAAAGCAGAAAAGTTAGATTTTTAATCTAAGTTTACCATTGTGAATCGGGCCCTATTTTAATGAGGACTTAAACTCAATCATCTTCATGCAGTATATCTGTGGGGACTTAAACATCGCTATAATGACACACTATATTTGCGGGGGCTTGAAAAAACTATAATAAAACATTATCTTTGTGGGGACTTGAACATCACTATAAAAACATATCTCTCTGGGGGCTCAAGCATTCCTGTAATCAAACGCAAGCTCTGTTTCGACTTGAAGCAGCAGAGGGTGCCATGAGGCACAGAGTTAAGATTGATTCGCATATAGCTGATTCTTAACTGGGGTGGCAAAGTGAGCTAAAGAACGATGATGGATTCAACCCTGATCTGTGACTGGGGGTGAGTGTCTGAAACGTTTCAGCGCTCCGTCCATCATCTCCTTGTGTTTGCTTTGTTTGCCCTAAGTTGGCAGGGTATACCCAGACATGGGTCCCTTGCTCACTTTACCACTGGATTCAAGCTAACCTGGCTGATGAGGGGTGTTAGCCCGACACCGGTCCCAGTATGCTTGTTTCCGGTCCAGGAAAGACATGGCTTGGCAGTTCAGGCTGGACTGTTCCCATTAGGGGCAGGCTCAAGACTGATTTGCAGATAGCTATGTCTGAACTGTGGTGGCGAATTGAGCTAAAGAACCATGATGGATTCAACCCAGATATGTGACTGGGGTAAGTGTCTGAAAAGTTTCAGCGCTCCGTCCATCATCTCATTGTGTTTGCTCTGACTGGACAGTAAAAGGAGTTTTTAAAGTGAATTATGTGACAATGTAGAATGTTGTTTTTTGCAATACACAACAAAATGTAAATACCTGTAAATGAACTGTATACATCTAGCAGTTAGGAAAGCAGAAATTAAGCACTGTATTGTAATTATGAAGTGTGCGGGAAACAGAGATTTTAATAGGATTAAAACAAATCAAGACACTTACTTGGCCATGCTCAAATGATTCACATAAACCCAATTCCTGCACAGTATCATTTGTGTGTGTATGGTTTTATCAGTAAAACTGTACGTGTGTGCAAATTTAGTGGTCATTTTAATGGAAAATGGGCTGTCTGTAAATGACAACATGCTACTATAAGATGCTTTAGTTACATTCAAGAATCACACTTCCTCCTATCCATTTAAGTTAGATGAGTGTCCTGGAAGGTGGGGTGCTATTTATAGCCTCCCCCACCAGTTAATTCAGTACCTCAGATTTGGAATTCATTAGGTATGATAAATTGCCTTCATTATGATTCTGTCCCCCAAAATTGTACATAGAAAATGTATTACGCAAAATGCAAATCTGTCATTTCATGCTATATTTTAGTTTGAAATATGTCCTCATAGACATATGATGTTTAAATATGCAAAGTGAAATAATGGTGTCATTTTGGCAAATTTGCACAACAAGCATAATGTGAAAATCCAGAATTACAGGAATTATGCCACTGTAATTTAACTTTTGCCCAAAGCTAGCCTGATTTCCGTGCTGTTTTGAGCTGTAGGCCCCACCATTGATAGTGTTTAATTGAAGTAGCATGGTTGTGCTGAGCCCTAATGCAAGCAGAGAAAATAGGTCTGCCAATCCTTGCAATGGTGGTAGAATAATAGTAACAATGAGTCTAGTAAGCCCCTGGTCCATTAGGTCACTTCACCTGCTGCATTATTGATAGTAAGTCCCGTGTGTTTCTTTAAGAATCCAAAAAGCTTTCTACTGCCAACATAAACTACATTTCTGGCTTTATTACACTCAAGGTTCAATTATTTAGCTTTAAACACTGCGTTCCCAATATATATATATTCAATGTAAAGTTCAAGCCAGCATATACAGCAAGTGTGAATCTGCCTATAGCTACTACATTTTCTTCTAGAGAGATCAGAAACACTTATTCCGGTCTAGAAACCCCTTTCCTGCACTGGTAAGTAGCTGCAGTGCACCCCAAATATGTAGCAGCATGTAATATGCTGGTGCCGTGTCTCTTCATAGAACATACTTTAAAGAAATGATTTTTTTAATTGTACCAAATCGTTTGGTTTCTTTCCCTAATCCTATTTGTTTAAAAATATTCAACTTAGAATGGCAAGAATTAACGGTAATAGAATGTGTTACATATTTCATGTATTCATTTACAGGTTGCAATGAAATGAGCACTTTGCAATTTGAAATCGTAGGTTTTGGCCGATCATTGGGTGTGTACAATTGTCACATACATGTAAATTCCGTGGACGCTGAAATAAATACAGTGCAGACATAATGTGAAACATATGTAGAACCCCATCTCTCTCTTTTTTTTTTCTGACTGTTCCTTTCCGTTGCACTTTCAATTCCAAAACCAAAACGTGCTTTGAAGGGATGGGGGTGGGGAGGGGTGCTCCTTTCATTCCACAGCGCGTAGTTCAGCGCTTTGAATGTGACCTCTGTCTCCAGGCCGAGAAGTCAAAGGATGCAATCTGCATCCATTCACACCTGAATGCCGGTCACTTAAAAGGTGCTTCCATAGAAACCTTTGTATTGTTAATGCGGCGCTTCTGCTCCAACAGCTACTGATGGCAGGTGTCTTTTTGAATGTCTTTCTTTTGTAAAAGCCTACTTGCAGGACCTGCCTATGTCCTTGTTTAGTAAAAGTAACTTGTTTGTCCTTCGTGTCTCACAGCTTTGTTTTTTGTCGTATTACAGACAAAACAAGAAACGAGGGGAGTTCCTAACATTCTGAAATGTTTTATTTACGTTTTTCTGATCTGGGCAGCTAAAGCCTTTCTCATTTTTTAGCCGGGAAGAGATAGAAGGGGAAATGCTGCATTCCGTTCGGGTGGGACAGTGCTTAGTGTGAAATAAGTGACACAACCACAAGAATCTCAAGACACTAAAAACGCCATGGTTTGGGGCACTCGGGCAGCCTTCAACCCCCATGAAGTGCACTGAGCACACATTCATTCCACTGGGTGTCAAAGTCCAGGGAAACTGGCAAAAACTTCAATTATGATTACAAGTGCATCGTATTCAAATTATTTGATGATGTCTGCAGGCCATGATACTAGAGTATCGCTGCAAGAGCACTGTCTGTATCTCATTCCTGGACTAGCATAGTGTAGATCCAAAAAGGCACACTGTGAAAAAAATAGCACACTCAAATATGACCGTTACTAAAACACCAGCTCTATATAAGCACGAGGCAAATTAGTTTGAAATTATGCTTTGCTTTATCCTGCAGTGGTGGTAGGCCAAAAAGATAACTTACTAGGCTGAGAGCCAGACTACACTGGGGGATCACTGATGGGTAAAATCCTGATCGTACAATGTAATTAGGTTCGGTAATGATGGCCCCTAAACGTGATCTGTTTAACTTGGGCTGTGCACGTCATGGTAAGGAATATTATCATTATCATAGCTAAAACCATTTTTTTTCACAGAGAAAACAGTCAGCTAGATTCATCAAGCTTAATTGCGCTCGCAAAGTTCCAGATTCTGAGAATCTGGCCCTTTGCGAGTGCAATTTTTGCATTTGGGATTCATCATACCAAATGCAAAATTCGCTAATAAAGAATTCGCACATTTGCGAGGAATTGCATTTAAGGAATCTCTATTTGAGATTCCTTAAATGCAATTCATGAACCATTTTCAAATTGCGAAATCGCAATTTAGGACCGCTATTTACCACGAAGTCAATCTTCGTGGTAAATAGCGAAAACTTAGAAAAATGCATTTAAATGCATTTTTCTAAGTTGCATGTTACACACACACATGTCCTTTGGACATGTGTGTGCACAACATCAGTGTAAATTCACATTTCAGGGGTGCTACAGGGTGTCCTTTGGGCACCCTTGCACCCTTGAAATCGCATCCTTATTTGCGATTAGCAAATTGCTAATCGCAAATAAGGAATGTGTAGGAATCGCAATTTATTTAGCGATTCCTACATGAATCCCGTTTTGCAAGTCCTTAATAGCGATTCCTTATGAATCGCTATTACAGACTCACAAAACGGCCCTTTGATGAATCTAGCTGAGTGTCTTTTTGATGCAGCTACTCTGCCATAAAGCATTCACCAGGGTGAAATTTAAATTACACTGGCATAATTCACATGAATTTGGGAATTTCGGGCCACTCTTCTTGCTTGAGATTCCCGAAATGATGCCATTACGCCACTTTGCATAATTATACACCGTTCGTGGTAAGCATTTACTGCAAATGGCGCAATTTGTTGTAAAAAACTATTACATAAGGACAAGAACAGCAGAACACAATTGGGTGTTGTTTGCGGAGCTTATGTTTAAATGCTATCTATCCTGGTCCAAAATTGATGGAAGGATACATTACATGCTAAAATATAATGCAAAATGATGGATATTTTCACATGGTTTTGTTATAATTCCATGCATATCCACAACAGCAAAATATGCAAATATAAACATATATTTGTCCAATGCATAGATAGTTCGTAGAAATATGTTTGTTCCTATGTCTTTTCAACCTTCAACACTGCACATGGTGTTGTACAAAAAAAGATATTCTACACTGACAAAGTGAGTTTTCTTGGCTTTTAAAGGAAATACATGGGTTTTCTGAATCTTCTTTAACACTCAGCGCCTGGTTACATATTGCACTGTACTCGTGGAGTGGATACTCTGCACCTGTAAACACAGTGAAGCTACAAGCTGCCAATACCAAGCAATTACAAGTTCATGACTACAGTATGGCGAATGATTTGTAAACCCATTTAATCAGGTGGAAATTCTACATAGAATTTCAAGTTCTATGTGGAATAATGCTCACATTTAGCACCTGCTCTGATGCGGCATGCAGGGCCAGTGAGGAATTTGGGAAGGGAATGGGGCAAGGGAAAGGGAACAAATATGTTGTCAACATTACCTGCTCCCCCTAAGTAAAATAGGATGGGCTAATTTGGGTGGGGATTTAGGGGTGAGGTGAGGTGAGGAAAGTCTTGCAGCTCAGCCTCAGTTTTCTTTGTACCAGACAGACATTCTGGTGGGTTAATTCACTACGGGTAAATGTGGGTCTTGTGTTCCTATACTTGTGTTCCTGCAGCAAGGAAATCGGAGTCTGAGAACACAAGGCCAGTTACGATTCGGTAGAACAGTATTTTACCCTCACTGCTGAACCTATATTAAGGGTTATACAATAGGTTATACAATAGGTGCATCATAGATCATCAAGAGTCCTAGATAATCTTAGTTATTTTAACAGGTATAGAACAAGCTTCCAAAAATACAGAGAAAGAACATTTTAGACATTAGTGTTGCAAGTGTCACTTCACTTACAGGACAGGTACAACACAATGCAGTATTCTCTCACGGGAAACATCCATTACAACGCATGTCGCTACAACTCATGCATCACAACCCATTATAAGGTAAGTAATGGAGATTTTTTTGTTCTAGGGTGGGTATAGGTTTTGGGGAAGATGGGAATTGTAATATTTACCCCTACACTATCTAACACTTTCAGTACTGTTGCACTCACTGGGGTGGGAATATACATTTTTACCCCCACACTATCCAACACTTACCCTACTGTTGCCCTAAAAGTATTATGCGTTGTAACGGTATGCATTGTAAAGGTATGTGTTGTAATGGAATTCATTGTAATGGTAGTTTTAAAAATGCGTTTATTGGCATGCATTGTACAATCATGCGATGAAATGGTAGTTTTGCTGTAAAAACCGCGTTGTAAAAGCATGCGTTGTAATTGTTTGCATTGTAATGTCATATATTCGCCTCTTGCGTGTGCAGAACAGGGGATTGTAAATAGACTGTACATTTCTCTCGCACATATACAATAGGTACTATTCAGTTTACACCAATGCATGCTCCAAACACACTTAACAGTTGTACCACCATTGGTAGAACTGCAAACTTCTTTCTTGTATAGACAGAATATGTACAGCACAGGTTAAAGAAGTGTTACTTCTTTCACGCACAAAACAAGTAGAAAGCTTGGGCAGTGGCAGTGCAAGCTTAGTTATACTCAGCAGAGAAAGCTTTTCTCTCTATGTCTCTCACAGTACATGCAGGAAAAGTCCATGTTTATCTCATACCCACCGAAACACTATCTACAAATGATAGTAGATATGGATTTGCACCAAAAACCATGGGTGGTTCAATGGGAATGCCACTATATCACCCATGGAATGCTACCTTACTACAAGGTAGCGCAAAGTGGCAGGGAGCGCTCCTTTTCATTACTTTTGGCAACTTTTCAACAGAAATAGGGACTTGAACTGGAAAGTAAATTCCAACACAACACTTTGCACCACATCTGCATCACTTTTGTTTGAGGATGAAATGGGGCGGTGCTCTCCCTGTGGTAAAGTATAATGAACATGTAAAAAGTTTATCAAGGTTTAAAAAAATGTATAACATATGTTTATGTTAGAAATTAATATACATTACATTTATTTATATTTTTTAAATTTAGAGCAATATAAAAAACTCATATCGCTATCAACTTAATTAATAGCTCCCTCGTCATGTGTTACTTATCTCACATATTATATCACTTATGAAATGTTCTGTGACATCCTTGATAAAATCAATGATGGATGACATGTGAAATGACATAATTGGTGCCAAAATTCTGCATGATGAAATGTGAGTTACAGTTTCTTTAGTTAACTATTTCAGTTTGAATTTCAGTGTTTTTAGAGTTCATAACATCACTTTAGTCTTAGTTTTTTACTGTGAGTACACACATATCTGACCTTTGATTTGATCTAGCTGATGTTTCCCTTGCTTTGGATGCAGTTTCCAGAAGCAGGGCACCAGGACCAGATGGCATTCCTGCAGACAAATTTCATCAGGAAAGAGCAAACTGGTGCTGGTATAGCCTCTCTCTTTCAAACTCTATTGCACACAGAGCCCCAATACCTGACTCCTGAAAAGAAGCGGAGGTCATCCCAATAGAAAGGTGATAGATCGCTCCAGTGTAATTACAGGCCAATCAGTCTGATCGACTGCATACAAATATTTTTGCTTGGTAGTTTTGGGCAAAATACAGGAGTGGACTATAGAAAATGACATCATAATTCAAGGCCGGTTTTCGAAAAAAATATCCATAATGGACCAGGTTTTTCGCTTTCTCCTTCTGTATTGGAGGACTGTGGAGATCGGTGGGGGAAGTATTTATGTTGCTTTTGTCGATCTTAAATCATCTTTTGACTTGGTCCAACGCACAAAAGCTATGGCAAGTGCTGGGTGACATGGGTATTCCTAAGAACCACCTGAGTTTACTGATTCGTATACATGAGGAAAATTATGCCCAGGGGTAGCCAGGGCCAAGTATCTGACTGGCTCCTCATTAATAAAAGAGTCTGCAAGGCTGCGTTCTGGTGCTACCTTGTTTTCTCTATTTCTTAATGATATTGGTAATTTTTCTTTCTAGTTCACAAATTGTTGTCCCTTCTCTGGCTGTTACAAAGACAGCTATACTGCCATTTGTGGACAACACCTAATTGATCTCTGAGACACTCCAGCACACATTATCCAGTTTCAAGGAATTTTTTCTCTGCTGTTATCTAGAGATCAATTTTGTTAAGACTATTTGTTTGTCCTTTAAAAAACATAAGTCATTCAGAGGCAGATTAGAGCTGTGGGGTTTACCACTCGAGAGGGTAGATGTTATCAATTATTTAAGTGATACTCTATCTTCCAACCTCTCATGGAAACCCCAGGTGGAACTACTGACGCTTAACCTTAGCACCAGTACTTCAGATTTATGATGCCAATGATGCCTTAGCGGAGCAGCTGCCACTGTTAAAGTGGCTACATTCGTTTTCTAAGCCACCAGACTAAGACTATCTGTAGTCTTCATAATACCTATAATCCCAGACATCACTGTGGAGACATGCTATCTCTGTGGGGACTTGAACAAGTCTATAATCACACACTATCTCAGTGGGGTCATGGGTATCAATATAATCAATCAAACACTACCTTTGTGGGGAATTGAACAAGACTGTCATCACACACTATTTCTGCGGGGACTGTGGTAACGCTATAATCACACACCAACTCTGTGAGGACATGGATATTTCTATAATTACACACTACCACTGTGGGGAGCGTGACATCTCTATAATTATAGACTATCTCTGTGGGGTCCTAGCACCCCTATAATCACACACTATCTCTGTGGGGACCTGGGCATCAATATAACCAATCAAATGCTATCTTTGAGTAATTGAACATGACTATCATCACACATATCTCCATGGGGACCTGCCATCCCTATAAACACACACTATCTCTGTGGGGGCCTGGCACCCCTATAATCACACACTATCTCTGTGGGGACCCGGCATCCCTGTAGTCACACACTATCTCTGTGGGGACCTGCACATCACTATAATCACACACTATCTCTGTGGGGACCTGGGCATCAATATAATCAATCAATTGCTATCTTTGAGTAATTGAACATGACTTTCATCACACATATCTCAATGGGGACCTGGCATGTCTATAATTACACTCTATCTCTGTGGGGATGTGGGTTCAATATACTTTAACTTTGTGGGACTTGAATATGACTGTCATCACATACTATCTCTGCAGGGACATCAACATGTATATCATAACAGGCTGTCTTTAGAGGGACTGGAACATTACATGTATCACACACTTTCTCTATAGGTCAATAATCACCATCTTAGTGGGCATCCCTGTTATCATGCACTATCGCTTTGGGGACCTAAGCTTCACTATAATCACAACATATCTCAACATCACTTGAACATGACTGTAATGACACACTACCTGAGCAGGCACCTAGGCATCATTATAATCACATACTACCTGTGCAGGAGCCTGAGCATGACTGTTATAACAGCAAGAACCTCAGCATCATTGTTATAACACTCTCTATGTGGGGCCCGAACATGACTGTAATCACATACTACCTCTGCGGAGATGTAACATAACAATAATCACACACTATCTCTGAGGGGACTTGAACATGAATATAATCACACATTTTGTCAACGGGGTCTTGAGAGTGACTATAATTAAGCGCTATACGAATTCTGAATGAGTGTCAGAATGACTCATCGTACACTTTCTCTACAGGGATTTGAACAACACTATCATAATGCTCTCTATGTGGGACTTTAATATGGTTATAATCACACACTGTCTCTGTGGGGGCCTGGCACCCCTATAATCACACACTATCTCTGTGGGGACCCGGCATCCCTGTAGTCACACACTATCTCTGTGGGGACCTGCACATCACTATAATCACACACTATCTCTGTGGGGACCTGGGCATCAATATAATCAATCAAGCGCTATCTTTGAGTAATTGAACATGACTTTCATCACACATATCTCAATGGGGACCTGGCATGTCTATAATTACACTCTATCTCTGTGGGGATGTGGGTTCAATATACTTTAACTTTGTGGGACTTGAATATGACTGTCATCACATACTATCTCAGCAGGGACATCAACATGTATATCATAACAGGCTGTCTTTAGAGGGACTGGAACATAACATGATCACACACTTTCTCTATAGGTCAATAATCACCATCTTAGTGGGCATCCCTGTTATCATGCACTATCGCTTTGGGGACCTAAGCTTCACTATAATCAAAACATATCTCAACATCACTTGAACATGACTGTAATGACACACTACCTGAGCAGGCACCTAGGCATCATTATAATCACATACTACCTGTGCAGGAGCCTGAGCATGACTGTTATAACAGCAAGAACCTCAGCATCATTGTTATAACACTCTCTATGTGGGGCCCGAACATGACTGTAATCACATACTACCTCTGCGGAGATGTAACATAACAATAATCACACACTATCTCTGAGGGGACTTGAACATGAATATAATCACACATTTTGTCAACGGGGTCTTGAGAGTGACTATAATTAAGTGCTATACGAATTCTGAAGGAATGTCAGAATGACTCATCGTACACTTTCTCTACAGGGATTTGAACAACACTATCATAATGCTCTCTATGTGGGACTTTAATATGGTTATAATCACACACTCGGGGCCACACCCTGCGTTCTGGCACGATACCAATTAGTTTCGAGGCCACTAACTGTAATTAACAGTGATCAGAAGTACTTCAGACTAAACAAAAGCATTGGCTAATCTCTGTTAATGTTTTGTGTTTGTTTGTCTCCTGTCTGTCCATTTTATTTACAGGTTTTTCTCACTACTAAATTTGTAGTGATTATATCAAGACAATTTCTTGATCACTGTAAATATATATTTTTTCACATTTTGAGCCTCTCGGGAGGGTGCACCTTAGCGCGTGCACACCACCGGAGGACTTTGTAGTAGGTCCTGATGAATGCTGAGCAAAACGCAATTAACAGCAGAAACATGTTGACCATTGTTTATTGACCAGGATCCCGGTTCCGTAATTCAGAACCAGTGGAATCCGCTCACTCTGTTTTTATACAATGCAGATTGGTCTATATTAAATTTTTTTTGAAAAGTCACAATCTCGCATTTTTTAATACACTCACAACCTCACAAATAGTCACCTCTTAATTTCGGCACTGTTACATTCACCACATCCTGCTCCGCTGTAATCAGGCGTTGTAGCACGCTGGGGGGACATTCGGTCACCCCAGCGGGGACCCGATGATGAAGCATGTCACCAACTAGTGGTGAGTGAGGGTCCTTCTTAACAAACAAGGTGACTTTTTTGTTTTCGTTTTGTTTGGAGCATAAGGTGAGTTTCAGGCCTTCTTTTGTTTCTCTCCTGTGATACAGGAGTCACTTGGGCACACTAAGGGAGACAGTCTGTCTTTTTCCTGCTGGATACTAGGATGTATGTGTGAGTCTTGATCACACTTGCGACACCAAGCGGGACAATATCATTTTTATCTCAGTCACTCCTTTGTTGTTAATTAATTACTCATTCGGGGTATAGGAGTGTCCTTTCAAGCCCTTCCTCTCTTGTTGTTATTGAGTATAATCACACACTGTCTCTGTGGGGGTCCGGGCATTCCTATAGTAACACACTATCTCTGTGGGGACTTGAACATGACTATAATCACACACTATCTCAGTGGGGACTGGAACATGACTGTAATCACACACTATCTCTATGGGGACTTGAACATTACTATGATCACACACTATCTCTGTGGGGACTTGAACGTGAATATGATTACACTATCTCTGTGGGGACGTGAACATTACTATGATCACACACTATCTCTGTGGGGACTTGAACATAACTATGATCACACACTATCTCTGTGGGGACTTGAACATTACTATGATCACACACTATCTCAGTGGGGACTGGAACATGACTATAATCACACACTATCTCTATGGGGACTTGAACATTACTATGATCACACACTATCTCTGTGGGGACTTGAACGTGAATATGATTACACTATCTCTGTGGGGACTTGAACATTACTATGATCACACACTATCTCTGTGGGGACTTGAACGCGAATATGATCACACACTATCTCTGTGGGGACTTGAACATGGCTATAATACCACACTATCTCTGTGGAGACCTGGGCATTTCTATAATCACAAACTATCTCTGTGGGACCTGTGCATTACTGTAATAGTGTTATTTATGCATGAACTGCAGCATGACTATCATCGTACACCAAAACCACAATATCTGTGGGGACTTGGGCATCAATCTAATCATGCAATATCTCTGTGGGGGCTTGAAAATTATCATCATCGTACACTTACTTTGTCAGATCTAGAATATTATTATAATATCATGCCATCTCTTTGGAGACTATTAATGCACAGCCATACGAAGATGGTGCCAATTGGTGAGCTTGATGAAAAACAACTAGGTGGTCAGATGGCAACTTGGTTTTGCCATCTGACCCCATTTCAGGATCGTAAGCCTCTAAATTATTTTAACTATGTGTTGTTTTCATATTCCTTAATGTTTGTTTGCACTCAGTAATAGGCTAAACATCCGTGAATCCCTGTTCATGCACTTTATATATATGATAATTTTCTACTGTAAAATGAATTATTAGACAAATACCTGTTCTAGGTGCACCTAGGACATAGTGACCTATTCAAATTTGACTAAAGTATCATGTTATGTATGTATGGCACTGAAAAATAGCATTTATCTATTAGATAATGAGTGTATTCAATCACAAATGAGAATTATTGAGTAGGTCCCCACAAGGATGGTAACACATGTCCAAGTCCCCACAATGATGGTTCTGTGCGCGTGACTAAATAACAACATATTTGTAAAATTGAAGCAGGATCCTGTATTATGAATTTTTTCTTAACATTGTTCTGTTATTGGTATATTTTTAAAACATTGGGAAGGGTTAGTCCCCACAAGGCTGGTGTAAACACATAGTCCCCACAAGGATGGTAACACGTGTATGCGTGTGTGAATCAGTATGTGAGTGACTGTGTGGGTCTCTGAGTAGGTGTGTGAGTGGTATTGTGGGTCTGTGAGTGGATGTGTGAGTGGTTGTATGGGTATGTAAGTGAGTGTGTGAGTGGATGCATGGGTATGTGAGCGGGTGTGTGAGTGGTTTTGTGGATTTATGAATGGGTGTATGAGTGGCTGCCTGGGTGTGTGAGTGGTTAGTGAGTGGTTGTGTGAGTGTATAAGTGGGTATGTGAGTAGGTGTGTGAGTGGCTATGTGAGTGACTGTGTGAGTCTGTGAGTGGATGTGTAAGTGGTTTTGTGGGTCTGTGAGAGGATCTGTGAGTGGTTGTATGGGTGTGTGTGGGTTAGGGTGTGTTGTGTGGGTGTATAAGTGTGTGTGTGTGGGAGTGGGAGTGGCTGTGTGAGTGCCGGTGTGGGTGTGTGAGAGGCGTTATGAGTGTGTGAGTGTGTAAATGGGTGTGGGAGAAGCTATTTTGGTGTGTGAGCAGGTGTGTGAGTGGATGTGTGGGTGTGTGACTGGTTTTGAGTGTCTGTGAGTGGGTGTGTGATTGGCTGTATGGGTGCGTGAGTGATCGTGTGGGTGTATAAGTAAATGTATGAGTGTGAGTGTGAGTGGATGTGTAAATGGGTGTGTGAGTGATCCTGTGGGTCTCTGGGTGGGTGTGTGAGTGTTCTTGTGGGTCTGTGAGTATGTATGTGAGTAGTTGTGTGGATGTATAGGCGCCACCCGCAAACACCACCAGCTGATCCGCACCACCAAGAAGACAGCATTCAAAGAATGACTGGACAACAACGCCCACAACAGCAAGGAACTCTTCAGCATCGTCAAAGAGCTCTCCAAACCCAGCGCCGGAAACAACGACATCACTCCCTCGCAAGACCTCTGCGACTCACTCGCCTCGTTCTTCCACCGCAAGATCGCCGAAATACACAACAGCTTCGGCGCACCAACCACGCACCCAACCACTGACCCAACGCCCCCCACCACCACCCTCTGCGCCTGGACCCCGGTCCGCACCAAAGACACCACCCGCACGATGAACACCATCCACTCCGGATCACCAACCGACCCCTGCCCCCACCACGTCTTCAACAAGGCCGACTCCATCATCGCACCCCATCTCCGGGACATCATCAACACCTCCTTCAACACCGCCACCTTCCCGGAGATCTGGAAGCACGCCGAGCTCAGCGCTCTCCTGAAGAAACCTACAGCGGACCCCACCGACTTCAAAAACTACCGCCCCATCTCGCTCCTCCCTTTTCCTGCCAAAGTCATCAAGAAGACCGTCAACAGACAGCTTGCCGTCTTTCTCGAGACGAACGGATCCCTCGACCCCTCGCAGTCTGGTTTTCGCGCCAACCACAGCACCGAGACCGCCCTCATTGCAGCCACTGACGACATCAGATCCCTGCTCGACAACGGGGAAACAGCAGCCCTCATCCTCCTGGACGTCTCTGCAGCGTTCGACACGGTCTGCCACCGCACCCTAGTACAGCACCACAGCAACATCGGAATCCAAGGGAAGGCACTGGAGTGGATCATCTCGTTCCTCGCCGGAAGAACCCAGAGAGTCCGCCTCCCCCCGTTCAGATCCGAGGCCACCGAAGTCATCTGCGGCGTACCACAAGGATCATCACTCAGCCCAACCCTTTTCAACACCTACATGAGCCCTCTCGCAGCTATCGCACGCAACCACAACCTCAACATCATCTCCTACGCCGACGTCACCCAGCTAATCCTCTCCCTCACCAATGACCCCGCCACCGCCAGAACCAGCCTACACGAAGGGATGAAAGACGCCGCCGAATGGATGAAGATCAGCCGCCTAAAACTGA
The DNA here is from genome assembly GCF_964261635.1 of Lissotriton helveticus. NCBI lineage: Eukaryota > Metazoa > Chordata > Amphibia > Caudata > Salamandridae > Lissotriton > Lissotriton helveticus. The sequence goes on along the minus strand of NC_136059.1, from coordinate 914,047,210 downwards.
ACTCAGACAAGACGGCAATCCTCATCCTGGGATCATCACCCTCCACCTGGGACGACTCCTGGTGGCCCCCTGCCCTGGGCACCACCCCCAAATCAACGGACCACGCACGCAACCTTGGCTTCATCCTGGACTCCTCCCTCTCGATGACCAGACAAGTCAACGCCGTCTCATCATCATGCTTCAACACCCTGCGCATGCTCCGTAAGATCTTCCAATGGATCCCCACCGAAACCAGGAAGACGGTTATGTTATGTTATGTTATTTTTATTTGTACCGCGCACAGCTGCCCCAGCAAAGGGGCGTCCTGGCGCTTTGATAAGGCAAACACAACACAGCACTGAAAGGAAACAGAGGGGAAATGCAACACATCATAAAGGCTTAGCAAATAAAAAGGTCTTGATTGCCCGTCTGAACTGAAGGAGCTCATCTATGGCCCGAATTTGCGGAGGAAGAGAGTTCCACCAGCTTGCTGCCAGGACTCGAAAAGAGCGGCCACCAACTCTGCTCAATTTAAAAAACGGAACCACTGCTAAGTTCTGACCCAGAGATCTAAGAGTGCGCGAAGGAACATAAGGTGTTAACAAATTCTCCAAGATTTGGGGAGATGTACCTCTAAGGATTTTAAACGCAAGGCAAAGAACCTTGAATTTAATCCTCTGCTGCACAGGTAGCCAATGGAGAGCACGCAAGGATTTAGACACCGAGCACCGCCTAGGCAAGCCTGTCACCACTCGGACCGCAGCATTCTGAACTCGCTGCAGCCGAGAGAGTTCTGATTGGGTAATCCCCGCCAGTAGTGAGCTGGCATAGTCCAATCGAGACAACACAGATGCTTGAACCACCAGTTGTCTCGTGGGTGCATCAAAGAATTTGAGGATAGGTCGAAGTCCTCTAATAATGCCATAGCAAGAAGCTGCCACCTTCTTGGTATGACAAATAAAACTGAGGGATGGGTCAAGCCACACCCCCAAGTTTTTTATCTCTGATGCTGGAGAAGGAGTCACACCCAAGTCCGAAGGCCACCACTTGTCACCCCACAATGCCGCCTGTTTACCAACCACCATAATCTCCGTCTTCTTGGTGTTTAGCTGGAGACAGTTGGAATTCATCCAGTTAGCCACTGCCCGTAGACCATCGCAGAACCTGGGAGCCTCCAAATCTGAGTCCCCACTCAGTGTGACCGCCAGCTGCGTGTCATCTGCGTAAGAGACCATCGTCAGGCCCCACCGTTTGATGACCGCAGCCAGTGGTCTCACATAAAGATTAAAAAGGGTGGGACTCAGCGATGACCCCTGAGGGACCCCCAGTTCTAACGGGTAAGATGACGACTTGTCGGGCGGGATCGCCACCTGGAATGACCTATCCGTAAGAAAAGATCGAAACCAGCCAAGGGCGAGGCCGGTGACGCCCACCTCCTCGAGTCGCTGAAGCAAAATCCCGTGCGAGACCGTGTCGAAGGCGGCACTGAGATCTAATAACAGTCTCAGTGCCGCCGTCCGACCAGCGTCAAGCACGGTCACCCAGACACTTGTCACCAGCCGACTGGAGTACGGAAACACCCTCTACGCCGGAACCACAGCCAAACTTCAGGAAAGACTGAGAGACCTGCACTGGCTCCCCGTCAACAAGAGGATCACGTTCAGGCTCCTCACCCACGCACACAAGGCCCTCCACGACCTGGGCCCCAAGTACCTCAACAACTGCCTGACCTTCTACGCGCCCACCCGCCAGCTACGATCGACCAGCCTCGCCCTCACCACCGTACCACGCATCCGCAAAGCCACCACCGGGGGAAGATCCTTCTCCTACCTGGCAGCCAAGACATGGAACTCCCTCCCGATCCACCTCCGGCTCACCCAGGATCATCTCTCCTTCAGGAAGCTCCTCAAGACCTGGCTCTTCGAACAGTAACAAACCCCTCCCCCAGCGCCTTGAGACCCTTCTGGGTGAGTAGCACGCTTTACAAATGTCCTTGATTGATTAATTGATTGACTGATTGATTGAGTGGCTTCATGGGTGTGTGAGTGGGTATGTGAGTGGTTGTGTGAGTGTGTAAGTGGGTGTGTAGGTCAGTGAGTGGGTGTGTGGATAGTTTTGTGGGTCTGTAAGAGGATCTGTGAGTGTGAGTATGGGTGTGTGTGGGTTAGGGTGAGCTGTTTTGTGGGTGTTTAGGTGTGCATATACGTGAGTGTGTGAGTGGGTGTCTAAGTGACTGCGTGGATGTGTCAGTAGATGTGTGAGTGACTGTGGGTATGTTAATGGGGATGTGAATGTATGTGTGGGTGTGTGAGTGACTGAATGGGTAAGTGAGTGAGTGGGTGTGTCAGTGGCTGTGTCTGTCTCTGAGTGTGTGTGCAAGTAGCTGTATGGATGTGCACATGCCTGTAAGACTGACTATGGCTGTGTGAGTGGGTGTCCTAGTTGTTCTGTAAGTGTGTGTGTGAGTGCGTGATGGGTGTGTGAGTGGGTGTGTAAGTGGCTTGGTAGGTCTGTGAGTAGCTGTGGGATTGGCTGTATGCTTATGTATGTGGGTATATGAGTGTTTGTGAGAGTGCCTGTGTGGATTTATAAGTGGATATGTAACAGCTTCTTTGGCTATATTTATGGGTAAGTGAGTGAGTGTCTCTGTATATAAATCAGTATATGAGTGGCTTCTGGGTCTCTGACTGGGTGTGTGAGTGGCTGTATGGGTATATGAGTAGTTTTCTGGGTCTCTACCTGGGTTTGTGAGTGGCTGTATGGGTATGTGAGTACTTTTATGGGTGTATAAGTGAGAGTGTAAATGTGTGATGGGTGGCTGTATTAGTGGGTGTGTAAGTGCCTGTGTGGGTCTGTGACTGGTGTGTGAGAGGCTGTATGGGTGTATGAGTGGATATGTAAGTGACTGCATGAGTCTGTGAGTGTCTGTATAGGTGTGTATGTGGTTGTGTGAGTTGATATGTGAATTCTTATGTGGGTCTGTGAGTGGCTCTCTGTGAGTAGATGTATGAGTTTTTGTGTGGGTGTCTGAAAAGGTATGTGAGTGACTGTATGGGTGTGTGAGAGGGTATGTAGGTAGATATATGGTTGTGTGAGTGGTTGTATGGGGGTGTGAGAGAGTGTGTGAGTAGGTCTGTTGGGTGGATGTATTTTTTTAAGTGCCAGATGGATCCACAGATCTGCTGCAAAATCCCTAGGCAGACATGACACTGAGCACTGCAGTTGATCTGCAGACCCTTGTACGTGTAGAAAAAAGAAATGTTTCCAGATTTTCTTACCCATGAGGGGTCCGTCACAGACCCCTCCATCAGTTCCATGGGGTCAGGATACCTGTATCTTGACCCCTTATATCCTATTTTTATTTTATTCTGCCCCCAATGAACTGGGTCTAAAATCTCAAAATAGCAAGCTCAACTTTTCTCTCAGTTTGCAATCTGTCAATTCACCGCAGTGGATCAGCGTCTCTAGACATAGATAAATCTTTTTTTTTAATAGATCCAAAACTACTGAACAGATTTACATCAAATTATAACAATCACTGTTTTGGGCCAAGATCTTGCTTTCTGCCAAATTTGGTGTTTTCCATTCAGCGTTTCAGGATGTAGTTGTGTCTAAAATCCCTATAGGAAATTGTATGGGGAAAGCATGTTTTAGGACCACCCCATTTTCAAGCCCCCACTTGATAAATCACCTTGATACTTTCTACACAGAAGCTGAAGTAAGTGGCAAACTAATTTTGAACATTTCGAGAAGATTCATTGAACGGTGCCAAAGTTACTAGCAAAACAAAACTCTCTGTGGAAACTAGGTCCTAACCATAACTACCTGCAGGCGACGGCCAGTAGGTTATTTATTATTTATATATATATTACCTACTGGCAGTTGCCAGTAGGTAGTAATAGTTAGGACCTTTTTTCCATTAGGAAGAGCATTTTTTGTTTTTCCAATAACTTTGGTGCCGTTTGACGAATCCTTGCGAATACTTCAAAACTAGTACGACACTCACTTCAGCTGCTGTCTCGAAAGTTTTGGGGTGATCAGTCAAGCAGGGGCGAGAAAAATGGGTGGTTCTAAGACATGTTTTCCCCGTGCAAATTCCCATAGGGATTTTAGACAGGACTACAGCTCGAGCTGCTGAATGGAATCACACCAAATTTGGCAGAAAGGTAGCTGTTGGTTCAGAAAGTGACCTTTTTGTAAATTGGTGTAAATCCATTCAGTATTTTTCGAGATATTAAAAGAAATCCAAATTTGGTTATATAGGTATGCTGATCCTCTGAGGATTCAACAGTCCCCAGCCTCAAATCTGAATGGCTACCAACACTTCAACCAAGAAGTTTTGCAGCAACAAAAAAACAGAAAGGGTACAGTATAGGAATTCCATGAGCCCCTAACTGTGGTCATAGGGTCCCCCTGTGACCCTGGCAGGGCCAAAAATCACTTTTTAAAAATAATGTTGCTGCTGAATGTGACGGAGCTGTGAATCCACAGCAACATTTAAAAAAAAACAAGCTCTGTCTCCTGTGCTTGTTTACATTATTGCTCCAAGTGGCCAGATCCCAGGGGCATGAAGGCTTGTCTAAATAAAAGAAGAGAATCTACAGGGCCCACCTACTTGGTCTTAATTATGCCCTGAGGCTGACTGCCTCCCCAGGGCTTAATTTTAATAACACGTTTGGGGCCACTCGGACCTCCCCTGAGTCTCTGGCAACCACCACCTCCCGGAGCTTTAAATAAATTGACCAGAGGGGGACGCATGGACCCCCCTGAACCCTGAGACTCACCACCTCCCCGGGGATAAATGCAAAGAAATGGGGGCCTCATAGAAATAAATTGACTTGGGGGCCGTGCAGACATCTACACCTTGGAGATCCCCTCCCCATGGCTTTCTTTTTTTTAAAGGAGGCGGGCCACATGGCCCCCCTCCTGGGCTGTTCTTGGACCACCACCTCCCTGGGCCGACCTGTGCAAACAGAAGGAGGGGGCTGCAGGGTCCCCATCCTGGAGCCATCCATGGCCCTGGAGACCACCACCTCCCCGAGCTGGCTCCTGCTATGTCCCTGGATGCCCACCCTCAGAACATAACCATTATCAGAAATGGGGTGACCCAAAAAGTGAAAGACCTGGGTTTTGAACGCTATTAAAATACAATGGTCTCTAACCATTACTTTCACTGGAATTGAATAGATCAATACATATTAAATATTTCCACTTAGTCACGGGATATGTCTCCCAGATCAATCCTGTACATTCAATGTATTTTAACTCATCCGGAATAAAGAACAAAAAGTGCAACGGCAATAATTACAAATTCAGGAGCATTTTTAATTCATTGCATTCATAACTATCTCAATATAAGAGAGTTTGAGGTTGCCCAAAGCGAGCGTGCATAGGATAAAGAAATGTCAAGTGTTTAAGAAAAGGAAGGAAGAAAACATACAAATGTATTTACAAATTCATATTCACAATAAATCAATCAACACAATACATCATTTTCAGTGACCTGGGCTGTGATATAAATTCTATACACTATTTTCATTAATTAGAAACATTGCTTCCAAAATTATATTGCACAAGAAAATGTGTTACACAATCCAGGTAATCAAAGAAAGGAGCGTCGACGTTTCAACTCGTCTTAAAGCCTAAAGGTGAGTTGGACTGTGGCCATGCGAGTCTTCATCAGGACTGAAAAATTGGGCAACCAAAAGAGTAGTGTAAGCCCTGAAATGAAGTAAATATATACATCAGCCTGTTGCACTCAAATTGCGACCAAAGGTAACGTTGCAATTAACTTAGGGCAAGGAAGAATTTTTATCTTACCCAATCGAAATGAAGGACCAAGTGGAATTCTTCACTCTGTGTCTGTTACTGAATAATACCTAAAAACATAATAGGGCGGTCATATGACTCACTCTCTATTGATTCAAAAAGAATACCCCAATCAAAAAGAATCTGGACGTGTCATTACCTTGTCCAGAGGGTGTCGATGTGGAACTATGTTATCTTGATGTAGCAGGCTTACTGTCTTTGCATACTCAATTTCCCAAAAATGTTTTGATTGATGGTCCTATAATTAAATAAAGGAACCAATTCCCCTTCAATGTTACTAATTCATAGTACGGACGAAACACGTGTCGGCTGTCGTTTTATCAATTGGAAAATCACTTTGTAGAATCAATAAAGAAAAAGATGACACAAAATATAAACTTTATTCATCTATTTGTCCTGTACCTTATGAGAAGTTGCTGACTTTACTTGGATTTGCTGTTGTCTTGACTTTAAACTACATTAGTCTTCAACATATTTACATTATAGGATTGTGCTCTCCTGACCATTTTTGCTTATATTTATATTTGTCAATCCTTTGGCTTGACGAGTTGTGCTCCTTCCTGGTAGTGGGGGATATTGGCCTATGTAGCACTCCGTCTTTGATATTGAGAAATATCCTATTGACTGTCCAGTACTGCTTCTTATTTCACTAATATTAGTGTATGTGCGGTTCTTTTCCAAATCTTTGGAAAACACCACTACCGATCTTTGTATATATTATTCTTAGGTGTGTACCTGCACTCACTTTCTCTGGATTCTAGGCCAACTACTAATATAGTCTGCCTATCTACTCAAAAACCCCATCATTTTAATGGCAGGTTTTGATGATGACCGTGATAAATTATTTAACGATATATTCTCAGGACAGGATAAACAATTACCTAAGACTACATTAGTCGAAAAACTCCACAGGGCCTAAAACAATTGTTTATTAAATTAGAAAGACTCCGTAAAGCGGAACTCTCACGATGGTGGGATCTTACAACACTGAAAAAATACATTGAACTTAAGCAAATACCTGGAGGTCTTAGAGTCATCATGTTCCCCACCTTTGAGGACTTGGACCCTGATCTTCTCCGTGAATGGGAGTGTCTCATCTCCTCATCCTCCTATGGGATGATGGACTTGTTAATAAGACATGCAGAAAGCAAAAAAACTAAACTATTAGAAGAAATAGAACTAATTGAGAATGAGATTAAAAAACTCAATCTCCCTGATAACACAGAAAAGAACTTCAAAATCTTAAAAGAAGTGCTTAATGCCCATCAAACTCATCTGAGAGAGAAAAAAATTCGCAAGCTAAAGAGAGATGACAACGACTACAAAAATGGTCGCATCTTTACTTTCGCCAAAAAATATGACGATGTTAAACCACGAGCAGGAGTTAAAGGTTTACAAGGCAAGAAAACACCAGAACAGAAAACAACTAGTGATTCAGATGTGTCTAGCATCACTAGTGAAGCTAGTGAAACTAGCAGCATTAACCCCTCTACCTCAATCCAAGAAAATACTAATTCCAACAACAACTCAGCTTTTTTATCAGAACTGGAGCGTTTCAGGAAGGGCACGAGATTAGGATTCAATCAGAGAACACTGCCAAGAAGAGAACCAGGAGGAGAGGGATCAAACACAGATCAAGAGGGCGACAAAAGAGTAACCAGATCAGTATCCAAGAACCAGAGGAAGTGAATCATGGTACTATCTCATCTAGTGTTATGAATGATATCAGCAATACTAATGATAATGTTTCAATTATTAATCTATCTGGACAAATACTTGATGTACATGAAATAGGTATTTTGAAAAAAGGTTTGAGTTTCTGTCCTCTCTCAAACCCAGATTTTGTACAAATTCATGCAGATTTGTTTAGGTTTGTTCGCGGATTAAAATTTAAAAAAAATGTTGCAAACAAAACCAATGAGTGTGCTATACCTATGTACAATATTGCCAGATGTGGTCAAACTATTGAAGATATTGAAATAACTAGATTGCTAATGTCATTGGATGATAGCGCTGATGGGTTACCAAGTATGGAAGACATTCTGACTGATCTCAACATTGTCACAGATTCTCAAGTGAACAGTGGACTCAAGAACAAATCCACTTTTACCCCCATCCTGACTCCTGGTAATATGATTGATTGCTTCTATAAAGCAGTAACATCTGATTTTTATAAATTGGAGGATAATTTCCAAAAAAAAGCCTGGGAAATTCAAGGATAATCTATCCACTGGAGAAAGGGATGCTTTAAAAAAATTGAGAGGTTACACACATTTGACTATCCGAGAGGCAGATAAGAGAGGAAACATTGTCCTTATGGACAATGACCTCTACTTTGATGAAATAGAGAGACAACTATCTGATTCTGAGTCCTATACACTGATACCCCATGATCCCATGATTGTTGCCATTCCAGTTATTGAAAGAACTCTTCGCTACTGGTTTAGTAATGGATTATTGACTGACATGGAATTCAAATATTTATTCAATCCCACGCCCAGGGCAGCATATATGTATATACTACCCAAGGTCCATAAGAACATGACTCGCCCTCCGGGTAGGCCGATCATTTCGGGCATAGGGGGACTTACAGAACACATTTCTGAATATATAGATATATTCCTAAAACCCCTCGTGTTTCAACTTCCTGCTTACATCCAGGATATGAAAGATCTTCTCAATAAATTGGAACAATTTCCTTGGTCTGATGAATATACACTAGTCACTCTTGATGTTAACGCACTATACACGAGTATACCGCTAGACAAAGACATGGAGGGGCTTAGATTTTTTCTATCCAAAAGAGATGCCTCCCTGTATGACCACACCAGAATGCTTCTTGAACTCACTGAATTAACATTAAACAACAACTATTTCCAACACAGATCTGTTTGGTTTAAACAACACTCGGGAGTGGCAATGGGGGCAAAATTTTCCCCTTCGTTTGCCAACCTATACATGGGTTTTTTTGAACAACAGCACATTTGGAAGGACGGCCTCCCTCACTTAACTAATAACATCATTTATTGGGGTCGGTTCATTGACGATGTCCTACTCATTTGGAGTGGAGACACGGATTCTCTTGTCCAGTTTGTAGAACATCTTACAAATAACAACTTTAATTTGACATTCACTTACTGCTATGACAAAAAGGAAATTGATTTCTTTGATGTAACATTATATGTCAAAGATGGAACTCTACAAACGAAATTGTTTCGGAAAACAACAGCGTGCAATTCTGTTTTGCACGCAAGCAGTGCTCACCCCACTTGTCAGATCAATGCCATCCCCTTTGGTGAGATGACTCGAATAAAAAGGAATTGCAACATTGATAACGACTTTCTCATTGAGTTGGACAAACTGACTAAACGTTTTGCCCAAAGGGGATATGGTCCTGAAATTTTGACAAAAGCCACTACCAGGATCAAACAATGTAAATGCAGTGATTTACTGCAAAACACAAAGAGAAAGAACAATATTAAAAACCAGGCTGGGTAGCGTTCATTACTCAATATCATTGCCATAGTAATGAGATTTATAACATATTACGCAAACACTGGCACCTGCTCCAACTGGACCGAGATATTGACCCATTCATCAAGAAAAAACCTCTAATGACATACAGAAGGGGCAAAACTCTGAGCAATCTGTTGGGATCAACAGGTTGCAATACCAAGACTTTGGCCTAAAAAAATTGGCTCCCTTCAAAACCTAAGGGTTTCTACAACTGCACTATGTGCAATGTCTGCCAATTTGCTTGCAACAAAACAATGGCTTTCTGTTATAACACTAATAAGACCTACCAAATTCATAAATTCATCAATTGCAACTCGAAGTTTGTTGTTTATTGTATCATATGCCAATGTAAACAGATTTATGTAGGGAGTACTATTCGTCCCCTTAAGGAACAAATACAAGAACACATTAGGGCCATTCGTAATAATACCTCCAATTATCCACTGGCAGCACATTACAACACAGAACATAGATCATCTGAATTAATCAACATTAGATTCCATGGAATTGCCACCCTCAAACATGATTCTCGTGGTGGCAACAGGGTAGCTGCCCTTAGGAAATTGGAAACAAAGTGGCTCATTAAATTGAGAGCGGTAGACCAGGGATTAAATGTAGACAGAGAAATGCATGTCTTTGTAAAAATCTGACCATGTACCCCTATATTCTCCTAATGACATTTATACTGGCTCCCATTTCTGTCACCAGTTAGGTTGTCTAACCACTGGAACATGTAATACATCTCTTCATGCCCATATGTAACCAATTTTCTTTCCTGTTCTTCTTATTCTGGTGTTTTATGGTTGTAACATGAGGGACTATTCAATCCAAGTCGTAAGGGACCGATGCTTGTATAAACTAATGTAAACTTTGCTTGTGATTTTGAAATAATCGATAGAGATTTGTATCTCTACACCTCCTGCTCTCAAATTCTTTCAAATTGTGTCTATATTCTGTGTGGTTTTTGTTTTATGAACATGAACAACTATAGTTACTGTTCTTGTGTTTCAAAGACAATCTACATTATGTTTCAATGATTGAATTTGTAATAATAATATGTACTGATGAGATACAATCCAATGCACTCTTACATCGTATCTGATGGAATTGGCTTTATTGTAATATTATGGTTAATGTATGATAGTACTCAGTATGGATATAATGATTTTAACAATCACTCTGACCCTTTGCACCTGGGCTATACTATATCTGTCCTTACTATTTTTCTGTTTCTGCTATTTTAACATCTTGCTCTTTAACTTACTTTAATATTGACTTTTAATTTGTTTATCATACACTCGGGAATGAGTTTGCTTAGCTATTGACTTTTAAAACTGTCGCGCTATTTGCACATATATTCATTATCGGGATCATTATTACATATATCCAACTCGACAGGAAGGTTTAATGACTTTTATAATTTGTTAACTGGCTGCTCAGTATTTTTTGTATACTCGTAAACCTTACTCAGGTTCATTCAATTTTTAGGTCTCTACACTTAGTTTCGTACATTCTAAGATGGCAGGCAGACTTCTATAGCCAGTGCGAGCCTACATCACCACCAGAGCATCTCCAGTCTCCTTTCTACTCTTATCGTTTTGCGGGAGAGCTCCGGTTTTCTCATTGGCGCCCGATCCCGCTTCCGTATTTATATGTTTGTTTGGCGGGGAACAGCCGCTTACGGAGTGCCAGTATCAAGTGGTGCCAGACTTTGCAGTGCGGTAAGCAGGGTTTCGGAGGGGACGTGGCTAGTGTTAAGGATTTAGTTAGCATACATACTCTTTAATAGTACTTAGACAATGTTTTTTTGATTTTTTTACAGCCTCATGTAAAATCGAGGTGATCTTCTAGGTAAGTTAGCGGTGCAAGCCATGTGGTTTTGTATGTCGTGTTTAGAGTATTAATTTAACTCTTACATAATGTTATTTATTTTCCTGTTTCAGTACGTTGGTGTTACAATACACCTAAAAGATATATTGCGACCTGTGATTGGGCTACTGCTACTTTTACTGAACTAATTTGACCAGGACGTGTACGGTATGCAATTCCACGTCATGATGTTTCTACAAGTCCTGTGTACTTTTAGACCTGAGTACTGTGTTGCCACTAGGTTTTTATGATACATTGGGCATCCATGCTTGTTTCATTGAAGGAATGATATTAGTTTACCAATTGAGTACATTCACTGGCAATCTTGCATTAGTATTTTTACGCTCGCTTATGAATGTATGATGTGGTTACCTTATGATCACCCCTCATCTTGTACACGGTTGTCTCATTATTGTCAATTCTCTTTCTTATACAGGTAGTTTACTTTGTTCTATTTATTATTTTTTGCTCGAATGTGGAAAATTACTTAACCAACCACTGACTCCAGTTTGATTGGTCTCACCAGCCATCTACTGTGGTGCCATTTACGTGGGTTTCATCAGGATCAGTCCATAGTATCTACATATTAGGTGAGAGTCCTCATTTTCTTTTGAGGCCCCTCACTATATTGTCCTGTGATTTCTTGAGTGGCTTTGTTAGACCTATGAATCTAACACTCATATCTATTACTTTAGGTGTTCATTCATATTATTTTACTTCCATTTATCCTATAGAACCAATGTTGAGAAATCCCACTTGATACTCATCCAGCTGTACATTTTCGATCTACCCAATCGGGCAACTTGGACAGTGGTTTTTTCTGGTGAGAACCTTTTTTCCGATATAGCATTCTCTTGGCTTACTAGTTGACTAGTTCTGGATTGAAATGTTTTTCCTGACCTTATTGAATCTGATCAGGAACAGACAGGTTATTTTATTATTGATATTTTCTTCTATGTAAACTCTTCAGGACAATATCTGTTGATGCCAATATGCCCTAGTATTATCTATTTTTATTTGCAACAATCTCACATTTACATACAATTTTTTCTCCATGCATTTAGGAGCTTCAAATTTACTGTGTCTTCTACGTGAGTTGACAATACACGTGTCGCAGTAGTTTACTTCATTAGGTTAGTTTATCTCTGGACATATTATTCCTCTTGGTGGTTGTCGCTATCATATAACTTTACATTTTGATTTTACTCTGGAAGTTTTATATATCCATATTTCTGGTGTTTTAATATTGGTGTTTCACTTTTTAGTCACTTAAATATTTGTCTTTTCTCTTTAATCTTTTCTATTCACCATTTTACCACAATATAATTATTTTCTTGGATCTTTTCTCTCACTGGACACATTCAGTTTATCCCTCTGGTATATCATTTTATATTTACCACTCTGTGACGACTTACATCTGTTTTTCTTAGGCCCTTTCTCACTCTCTCTTTTTTGTAAATTACTCAATTTTTTAATTTTGTAATTTCATGTACATATTTTCTTATCATGTCTTTACAGCCTTGAAAAAGTCCTTGTACTAATTCATAGAACGGACGAAACACGTGTCGGCTGTCGTTTTATCAATTGGAAAATCACTTTTTAGAATCAATAAAGAAAAAGATGACACAAAATATGAACTTTATTCATCTATTTGTCCTGTACCTTATGAGAAGTTGCTGACTTTACTTGGATTTGCTGTTGTCTTGACCGTAAACTACATTAGTCTTGTACATATTTACATTAAAGGATTGTGCTCTCCTGACCATTTTTGCTTGTATTTATATTTGTCAATCCTTTGGCTTGACGAGTTGTGCTCCTTTCTGGTAGTGGGGGATATTGGTCTATGTAGCACTCCGTCTTTGATATTGAGAAAGATCCTATTGACTGTCCAGTACTGCTTCTTATTTCACTAATATTAGTGTATGTGCGGTTCTTTTCCAAATCTTTGGAAAACACCACTACCGATCTTTGTATATATTATTGTTAGGTGTGTACCTGCACTCACTTTCTCTGGATTCTGGGCCTACTACTAATATAGTCTGCCTATCTACTCAAAAACCCCATCATTTTAATGGCAGGTTTTGATGATGACCGTGATAAATTATTTAACGATATATTCCCAGGACGGGATAAACAATTACCTAAGACTACATTAGTCGAAAATACTCCACAGGGCCTAAAACAATTGTTTATTAAATTAGAAAGACTCCGCAAAGCGGAACTCTCATGATGGTGGGATCTTACAACACTGAAAAAATACATTGAACTTAAGCAACTACTTAGAGGTCTTAGAGTCATCATATTCCTCACCTTTGAGGACTTGGACCCTGATCTTCTCCGTGAATGGGAGTGTCTCATCTACTCATCCTCCTATGGGATGATGGACTTGTTAATAAGACATGCAGAAAGAAAAAGAACTAAACTATTAGAAGAAATAGAACTAATTGAGAATGAGATTAAAAAACTCAATCTCCCTGATAACACAGAAAAGAACTTCAAAATCTTAAAAGAAGTGCTTAATGCCCATCAAACTCATCTGAGAGAGAAAAAAAATTTCAAGCTAAAGAGAGATGACAACGACTACAAAAATGGTCTCATCTTTACTTTCGCCCAAAAATATGACGATGTTAAACCAAGAGCAGGAGTTAAAGGTTTACAAAGCAAGAAAACACGAGAACAGAAAACAACTAGTGATTCAGATGTGTCTAGCATCACTAGTGAAGCTAGTGAAACTAGCAGCATTACCCCCTGTACCTCAATCCAAGAAAATACTAATTCCAACAACAACTCGGCTTTTTTATCAGAACTGGGGCGTTTCAGGAAGGGCACGAGTTTAGGATTCAATCAGAGAACACTGCCAAGAAGAGAACCAGGAGGGGAGGGATCAAACACAGATCAAGAGGGCGACAAAAGAGTAACCAGATCAGTATCCAAGAACCAGAGGAAGTGAATCATGGTACTATCTCATCTAGTGTTATGAATGATATCAGCAATACTAATGATAATGTTTCAATTATTAATCTATCTGGACAAATACTTGATGTACATGAAACAGGTATTTTGAAAAAAGGTTTGAGTTTCTGTCCTCTCTCAAACCCAGATTTTGTACAAATTCATGCAGATTTGTTTAGGTTTGTTCGCGGATTAAAATTAAAAAAATGTTTTGCAAACAAAACCAATGTGTGTCCTATACCTATATACAATATTGCCAGATGTGGTCAAACTATTGAAGATATTGAAATAACTAGATTGCTAATGTCATTGGATGATAGCGCTGATGGGTTACCAAGTATGGAAGACGTTCTGACTGATCTCAGCATTGTCACAGATTCTCAAGTGAACAGTGGACTCAAGAACAAATCCACTTTTACCCCCATCCTGACTCCTGGTAATATGATTGATTGCTTCTATAAAGCAGTAACATCTGATTTTTATAAATTGGAGGATAATTTCCAAAAAAAGCCTAGGAAATTTAGGGATAATCTATCCACTGGAGAAAGGGATGCTTTAAAAACAATTGAGAGGTTACACACATTTGACTATCCGAGAGGCAGATAAGGGAGGAAACATTGTCCTTATGGACAATGACCTCTACTTTGACGAAATAGAGACAACTATCTGATTCTGAGTTCTATACACTGATACCACATGATCCCATGATTGTTGCCATTCCAGTTATTGAAAGAACTCTTCGCTACTGGTTTAGTAATGGATTATTGACTGACATGGAATTCAAATATGTATTCAATCCCACGCCCAGGGCAGCATATATGTATATACTACCCAAGGTCCATAAGAACATGACTCGCCCTCCGGGTAGGCCGATCATTTCGGGCATAGGGGGACTTACAGAACACATTTCTGAATATATAGATATATTCCTAAAACCCCTCGTGTGTCAACTTCCTGCTTACATCCAGGATACGAAAGATCTTCTCAATAAATTGGAACAATTTCCTTGGTCTGATGAATATACACTAGTCACTCTTGATGTTAACGCACTATACACGAGTATACCGCTAGACAAAGGCATGGAGGCGCTTAGATTTTTTCTATCCAAAAGAGATGCCTCCCTGTATGACCACACCATAATGCTTCTTGAACTCACTGAATTAACATTAAACAACTACTATTTCCAACACAGATCTGTTTGGTTTAAACAACACTCGGGAGTGGCAATGGGGGCAAAACTTTCCCCTTCGTTTGCCAACCTATACATGTTTTTTTTTGAACAACTGCACATTTGGAAGGACGGCCCCCCTCACTTAACTAATAACATCATTTATTGGGGTCGTTTCATTGACGATGTCCTACTCATTTGGAGTGGAGACACGGATTCTCTTGTCCAGTTTGTAGAACATCTTACAAATAACAACTTTATTTGACATTCACTTACTGCTATGACAAAAAGGAAATTGATTTCCTTGATGTAACATTATATGTCAAAGATGGAACTCTACAAACGAAATTGTTTCGGAAAACAACAGCGTGCAATTCTGTTTTGCACGCAAGCAGTGCTCACCCCACTTGTCAGATCAATGCCATCCCCTTTGGTGAGATGACTCGAATAAAAAGGAATTGCAGCATTGATAACGACTTTCTCATTGAGTTGGACAAACTGACTAAACGTTTTGCCCAAAGGGGATATGGTCCTGAAATTTTGACAAAAGCCACTACCAGGATCAAACAATGTAAACGCGGTGATTTACTGCAAAAAACAAAGAGAAAGAACAATATTAAAAACCAGGGACGGGTAGCGTTCATTACTCAATATCATTGCCATAGTAATGAGATTTATAACATATTACGCAAACACTGGCACCTGCTCCAACTGGACCGAGATATTGACCCATTCATCAAGAAAAAACCTCTAATGACATACAGAAGGGGCAAAACTCTACGCAATCTGTTGGGATCAACAGGTTGCAATACCAAGACTTTGGCCTCAAAAAATTGGCTCCCTTCAAAACCTAAGGGTTTCTACAACTGCACTATGTGCAATGTCTGCCAATTTGCTTGCAACAAAACAATGGCTTTCTGTTATAACACTAATAAGACCTACCAAATTCATGAATTCATCAATTGCAACTCGAAATTTGTTGTTTATTGTATCATATGCCAATGTAAACAGATTTATGTAGGGAGTACTATTCGTCCCCTTAAGGAACGAATACAAGAACACATTAGGGCTATTCGTAATAATACCTCCAATTATCCACTGGCAGCACATTACAACACAGAACATAGATCATCTGAATTAATCAACATTAGATTCCATGGAATTGCCACCCTCAAACATGATTCTCGTGGTGGCAACAGGGTAGCTGCCCTTAGGAAATTGGAAACACAATGGCTCATTAAATTGAGAGCGGTAGACCAGGGATTAAATGTAGACAGAGAAATGCATGTCTGTGTAAAAACCTGACCATGTACCCCTATATTCTCCTAATGACATTTATACTGGCTCCCATTTCTGTCACCAGTTAGGTTGTCTAACCACTGGAACATGTAATACATCTCTTCATGCCCATATGTAACCAATTTTCTTTCCTGTTCTTCTTATTCTGGTGTTTTATGGTTGTAACATGAGGGACTATTCAATGCAAGTCGTAAGGGACCGATGCTTGTATAACCTAATGTAAACTTTGCTTGTGATTTTGAAATAATCGATAGAGATTTGTATCTCTACACCTCCTGCTCTCAAATTGTTTCAAATTGTGTCTATATTCTGTGTGGTTTTTGTTTTACGAACATGAACAACTATGTAGTTACTGTTCTTGTGTTTCAAAGACAATCTACATTATGTTTCAATGATTGAATTTGTAATAATAATATGTACTGATGAGATACAATCCAATGCACTCTTACATCATATCTGATGGAATTGGCTTTATTGTAATATTATGATTAATGTATGATAGTACTCAGTATGGATATAATGATTTTAACAATCACTCTGACCCTTTGCACCTGGGCTATACTATATCTGTCCTTACTATTTTTCTGTTTCTGCTATTTTAACATCTTGCTCTTTAACTTACTTTAATATAGACTTTTCAATGTGTTTATCATACACTTGGGAATGAGTTTGCTTAGCTATTGACTTTTAAAACTCTTGCGCTATTTGCACATATATTCATTATCGGGATCATTATCACATATATCCAACTCAACAGGAAGGTTTAATGACTTTTATAATTTGTTAACTGGCTGCTCAGTATTTTTTGTATACTCGTAAACCTTACTCAGGTTCATTCAATTTTTAGGTCTCTACACTTAGTTTTGTACATTCTAAGATGGCAGGCAGACTTCTATAGCCAGTACGAACCTACATCACCACCAGAGCATCTCCAGTCTCCTTTCTACTCTTATCGTTTTGCGGGAGAGCTCCGGTTTTCTCATTGGCGCCCGATCCCGCTTCCGTATTTCTTTGTTTGTTTGGCGGGGAACATCCGCTTACGGTGTGCCAGTATCAAGTGGTGCCAGAATTTGCAGTGCAGTAAGCGGGTTTTCGGAGGGGACGTGGCTAGTGTTAAGGATTTAGTTAGCATACATACTCTTTAATAGTACTTAGACAATGTTTTTTTGATTTTTTTACAGCCTCATGTAAAATCGAGGTGATCTTCTAGGTAAGTTAGAGGTGCAAGCCATGTGGTTTTGTATGTCGTGTTTAGAGTATTCATTTAACTCTTACACAATGTTATTTATTTTCCTGTTTCAGTACGTTGGTGTTACAATACACCTTAAAGATATATTGCGACCTGTGATTGGGCTACTGCTACTTTTACTGAAATAATTTGACCAGGACGTGTACGGTATGCAATTCCACGTCATGATGTTTCTACAAGTCTTGTGTACTTTTAGACCTGAGTACTGTGTTGCCACTAGGTTTTTATGATACATTGGGCATCCATGCTTGTTTCATTGAAGGAATGATATTAGTTTACCAATTGAGTACACTCACTAGCAATCTTGCATTAGTATTTTTACGCTCGCTTATGAATGTATGATATGGTTACCTTGTGATCACCCCTCACCTTGTACACAGTTGTCTCATTCTTGTCAATTCTCTTTCTTATACAGGTAGTTTACTTTGTTCTATTTATTATTTTTTGCTCGAATGTGGAAAATTACTTAACCAACCACTGAGTCCAGTTTGATTGGTCTCACCAGCCATCTACTGTGGTGCCATTTACGTGGGTTTCATCAGGATCAGTCCATAGTATCTACATATTAGGTGAGAGTCCTCATTTTCTTTTGAGGCCCCTCACTATATTGTCCTGTGATTTCTTGAGTGGCTTTGTTAGACCTATGAATCTAACACTCATATCTATTACTTTAGGTGTTCATTCATATTATTTTACTTCCATTTATCCTATAGAACCAATGGTGAGAAATCCCACTTGATACTCATCCAGCTGTACATTTTCGATCTACCCAATCGGGCAACTTAGACAGTGGTTTTTCCTGGTGAGAACCTTTTTTCTGATATAGCATTCTCTTGGCTTACTAGTTGACTAGTTCTGGATTGAAATGTTTTTCCTGACCTTATTGAATCTGATCAGGAACAGACAGGTTATTTTATTATTGATATTTTCTTCTATGTAAACTCTTCAGGACAATATCTGTTGACGCTAATATGCCCTAGTATTATCTATTTTTATTTGCAACAATCTCACATATACATACAATTTTTTCTCCAGGCATTTAGGAGCTTCAAATTTACTGTGTCTTCTACGTGAGTTGACAATACACGTGCCGCAGTAGTTTACTTCATTAGGTTAGTTTATCTCTGGACATATTATTCTTCTTGGTGGTTGTCGCTATCATATAACTTTACATTTTGATTTTACTCTGGAAGTTTTATATATCCATATTTCTGGTGTTTTAATATTGGTGTTTCACTTTTTAGTCACTTAAATATTTGTCTTCTCTCTTTAATCATTTCTATTCACCATTTTACCACAATATAATTCTTTTCTTGGATCTTTTCTCCCACTGGACACATTCAGTTTATCCCTCTGGTATATCGTTTTATATTTACCACTCTGTGACGGCTTACATCTGTTTTGCTTAGGCCCTTTCTCACTCTCTCTTTTTTGTAAATTACTCAATTTTTAAATTTTGTAATTTCATTTACATATTTTCTTATCATGTCTTTACAGCCTTGAAAAAGTCCTTGTACTAATTCATAGTACGGACGAAACACGTGTCGACTGTCGTTTTATCAATTGGAAAATCACTTTTTAGAATCAATAAAGAAAAAGATGACACAAAATATGAACTTTATTCATCTATTTGTCCTGTACCTTATGAGAAGTTGCTGACTTTACTTGGATTTGCTGTTGTCTTGACTTTAAACTACATTAGTCTTGTACATATTTACATTAAAGGATTGTGCTCTCCTGACCATTTTTGCTTATATTTATATTTGTCAATCCTTTGGCTTGACGAGTTGTGCTCCTTCGTGGTAGTGGGGGATATTGGTCTATGTAGCACTCCGTCTTTGATATTGAGAAAGATCCTATTGACTGTCCAGTACTGCTTCTTATTTCACTAATATTAGTGTATGTGCGGTTCTTTTCCAAATCTTTGGAAAACACCACTACCGATCTTTGTATATATTATTGTTAGGTGTGTACCTGCACTCACTTTCTCTGGATTCTGGGCCTACTACTAATATAGTCTGCCTATCTACTCAAAAACCCCATCATTTTAATGGCAGGTTTTGATGATGACCGTGATAAATTATTTAACGATATATTCTCAGGACAGGATAAACTATTACCTAAGACTACATTAGTCGAAAATACTCCACAGGGCCTAAAACAATTGTTTATTAAATTAGAAAGACTCCGCAAAGCGGAACTCTCACGATGGTGGGATCTTACAACACTGGAAAAATACATTGAACTTAAGCAAATACCTAGCAGTCTTAGAGTCATCATATTCCTCACCTTCGAGGACTTGGACCCTGATCTTCTCCGTGAATGGGAGTGTCTCATCTCCTCATCCTCCTATGGGATGATGGACTTGTTAATAAGACATGCAGAAAGAAAAAGAACTAAACTATTAGAAGAAATAGAACTAATTGAGAATGAGATTAAAAAACTCAATCTCCCTGATAACACAGAAAAGAACTTCAAAATCTTAAAAGAAGTGCTTAATGCCCATCAAACTCATCTGAGAGAGAGAAAAATTCGCAAGCTAAAGAGAGATGACAACGACTACAAAAATGGTCTCATCTTTACTTTCGCCCAAAAATATGACGATGTTAAACCAAGAGCAGGAGTTAAAGGTTTACAAAGCAAGAAAACACCAGAACAGAAAACAACTCGTGATTCAGATGTGTCTAGCATCACTAGTGAAGCTAGTGAAACTAGCAGCATTACCCCCTGTACCTCAATCCAAGAAAATACTAATTCCAACAACAACTCGGCTTTTTTATCAGAACTGGAGCGTTTCAGGAAGGGCACGAGATT
Source organism: Lissotriton helveticus (assembly GCF_964261635.1). Taxonomy (NCBI): domain Eukaryota; kingdom Metazoa; phylum Chordata; class Amphibia; order Caudata; family Salamandridae; genus Lissotriton; species Lissotriton helveticus. The sequence goes on along the minus strand of NC_136059.1, from coordinate 914,026,535 downwards.
AGGATTCAATCAGAGAACACTGCCAAGAAGAGAACCAGGAGGGGAGGGATCAAACACAGATCAAGAGGGCGACAAAAGAGTAACCAGATCAGTATCCAAGAACCAGAGGAAGTGAATCATGGTACTATCTCATCTAGTGTTATGAATGATATCAGCAATACTAATGATAATGTTTCAATTATTAATCTATCTGGACAAATACTTGATGTACATGAAATAGGTATTTTGAAAAAAGGTTTGAGTTTCTGTCCTCTCTCAAACCCAGATTTTGTACAAATTCATGCAGATTTGTTTAGGTTTGTTCGCGGATTAAAATTAAAAAAATGTTTTGCAAACAAAACCAATGAGTGTCTATACCTATATACAATATTGCCAGATATGGTCAAACTATTGAAGATATTGAAATAACTAGATTGCTAATGTCATTGGATGATAGCGCTGATGGGTTACCAAGTATGGAAGACGTTCTGACTGATCTCAACATTGTCACAGATTCTCAAGTGAACAGTGGACTCAAGAACAAATCCACTTTTACCCCATCCTGACTCCTGGTATATGATTGATTGCTTCTATAAAGCAGTAACATCTGATTTTTATAAATTAGAGGATAATTTTCAAAAAAAGCCTGGGAAATTCAAGGATAATCTATCCACTGGAGAAAGGGAAGCTTTAAAAAAATGGAGAGGTTACACACATTTGACTATCCGAGAGGCAGATAAGGGAGGAAACATTGTCCTTATGGACAATGACCTCTACTTTGACGAAATAGAGAGACAACTATCTGATTCTGAGTCCTATACACTGATACCACATGATCCCATGTTTGTTGCCATTCCAGTTATTGAAAGAACTCTTCGCTACTGGTTTAGTAATGGATTATTGACTGACATGGAATTCAAATATGTATTCAATTCCACGCCCAGGGCAGCATATATGTATATACTACCCAAGGTCCATAAGAACATGACTCGCCCTCCGGGTAGGCCGATCATTTCGGGCATAGGGGCACTTACAGAACACATTTCTGAATATATAGATATATTCCTAAAACCCCTCGTTTTTCAACTTCCTGCTTACATCCAGGATACGAAAGATCATCTCAATAAATTGGAACAATTTCCTTGGTCTGATGAATATACACTAGTCACTCTTGATGTTAACGCACTATACACGAGTATACCGCTAGACAAAGGCATGGAGGCGCTTAGATTTTTTCCATCCAAAAGAGATGCCTCCCTGTATGACCACACCAGAATGCTTCTTGAACTCACTGAATTAACATTAAACAACAACTATTTCCAACACAGATCTGTTTGGTTTAAACAACACTCGGGAGTGGCAATGGGGGCAAAACTTTCCCCTTCGTTTGCCAACCTATACATGTTTTTTTTTTTAACAACAGCACATTTGGAAGGACGGCCCCCCTCACTTAACTAATAACATCATTTATTGGGGTCGTTTCATTGACGATGTCCTACTCATTTGGAGTGGAGACACGGATTCTCTTGTCCAGTTTGTAGAACATCTTACAAATAACAACTTTAATTTGACATTCACTTACTGCTATGACAAAAAATAAATTGATTTCCTTGATGTAACATTATATGTCAAAGATGGAACTCTACAAACGAAATTGTTTTGGAAAACAACAGCGTGCAATTCTGTTTTGCACGCAAGCAGTGCTCACCCCACTTGTCAGATCAATGCCATCCCCTTTGGTGAGATGACTCGAATAAAAAGGAATTGCAGCATTGATAACGACTTTCTCATTGAGTTGGACAAACTGACTAAACGTTTTGCCCAAAGGGGATATGGTCCTGAAATTTTGACAAAAGCCACTACCAGGATCAAACAATGTAAACGCAGTGATTTACTGCAAAAAACAAAGAGAAAGAACAATATTAAAAACCAGGGACGGGTAGCGTTCATTACTCAATATCATTGCCATAGTAATGAGATTTATAACATATTACGCAAACACTGGCACCTGCTCCAACTGGACCGAGATATTGACCCATTCATCAAGAAAAAACCTCTAATGATATACAGAAGGGGCAAAACTCTACGCAATCTGTTGGGATCAACAGGTTGCAATACCAAGACTTTGGCCTCAAAAAATTGGCTCCCTTCAAAACCTAAGGGTTTCTACAACTGCACTATGTGCAATGTCTGCCAATTTGCTTGCAACAAAACAATGGCTTTCTGTTATAACACTAATAAGACCTACCAAATTCATGAATTCATCAATTGCAACTCGAAATTTGTTGTTTATTGTATCATATGCCAATGTAAACAGATTTATGTAGGGAGTACTATTCGTCCCCTTAAGGAACGAATACAAGAACACATTAGGGCTATTCGTAATAATACCTCCAATTATCCACTGGCAGCACATTACAGCACAGAACATAGATCATCTGAATTAATCAACATTAGATTCCATGGAATTGCCACCCTCAAACATGATTCTCGTGGTGGCAACAGGGTAGCTGCCCTTAGGAAAATGGAAACACAATGGCTCATTAAATTGAGAGCGGTAGACCAGGGATTAAATGTAGACAGAGAAATGCATGTCTGTGTAAAAACCTGACCATGTACCCCTATATTCTCCTAATGACATTTATACTGGCTCTCATTTCTGTCACCAGTTAGGTTGTCTAACCACTGGAACATGTAATACATCTCTTCATGCCCATATGTAACCAATTTTCTTTCCTGTTCTTCTTATTCTGGTGTTTTATGGTTGTAACATGAGGGACTATTCAATGCAAGTCGTAAGGGACCGATGCTTGTATAACCTAATGTAAACTTTGCTTGTGATTTTGAAATAATCGATAGAGATTTGTATCTCTACACCTCCTGCTCTCAAATTGTTTCAAATTGTGTCTATATTCTGTGTGGTTTTTGTTTTACGAACATGAACAACTATGTAGTTACTGTTCTTGTGTTTCAAAGACAATCTACATTATGTTTCAATGATTGAATTTGTAATAATAATATGTACTGATGAGATACAATCCAATGCACTCTTACATCATATCTGATGGAATTGGCTTTATTGTAATATTATGATTAATGTATGATAGTACTCAGTATGGATATAATGATTTTAACAATCACTCTGACCCTTTGCACCTGGGCTATACTATATCTGTCCTTACTATTTTTCTGTTTCTGCTATTTTAACATCTTGCTCTTTAACTTACTTTAATATAGACTTTTCAATGTGTTTATCATACACTTGGGAATGAGTTTTCTTAGCTATTGACTTTTAAAACTCTTGCGCTATTTGCACATATATTCATTATCGGGATCATTATCACATATATCCAACTCAACAGGAAGGTTTAATGACTTTTATAATTTGTTAACTGGCTGCTCAGTATTTTTTGTATACTCGTAAACCTTACTCAGGTTCATTCAATTTTTAGGTCTCTACACTTAGTTTTGTACATTCTAAGATGGCAGGCAGACTTCTATAGCCAGTGCGAACCTACATCACCACCAGAGCATCTCCAGTCTCCTTTCTACTCTTATCGTTTTGCGGGAGAGCTCTGGTTTTCTCATTGGCGCCCGATCCCGCTTCCGTATTTCTTTGTTTGTTTGGCGGGGAATATCTGCTTACGGTGTGCCAGTATCAAGTGGTGCCAGAATTTGCAGTGCAGTAAGCGGGTTTTCGGAGGGGACGTGGCTAGTGTTAAGGATTTAGTTAGCATACATACTCTTTAATAGTACTTAGACAATGTTTTTTTTATTTTTTTACAGCCTCATGTAAAATCGAGGTGATCTTCTAGGTAAGTTAGAGGTGCAAGCCATGTGGTTTTGTATGTCGTGTTTAGAGTATTCATTTAACTCTTACACAATGGTATTTATTTTCCTGTTTCAGTACGTTGGTGTTACAATACACCTTAAAGATATATTGCGACCTGTGATTGGGCTACTGCTACTTTTACTGAAATAATTTGACCAGGACGTGTACGGTATGCAATTCCACGTCATGATGTTTCTACAAGTCTTGTGTACTTTTAGACCTGAGTACTGTGTTGCCACTAGGTTTTTATGATACATTGGGCATCCATGCTTGTTTCATTGAAGGAATGATATTAGTTTACCAATTGAGTACACTCACTAGCAATCTTGCATTAGTATTTTTACGCTCGCTTATGAATGTATGATATGGTTACCTTGTGATCACCCCTCACCTTGTACACGGTTGTCTCATTATTGTCAATTCTCTTTCTTATACAGTAGTTTACTTTGTTCTATTTATTATTTTTTGCTCGAATGTGGAAAATTACTTAACCAACCACTGAGTCCACTTTGATTGGTCTCACCAGCCATCTACTGTGGTGCCATTTACGTGGGTTTCATCAGGATCAGTCCATAGTATCTATATATTAGGTGAGAGTCCTCATTTTCTTTTGAGGCCCCTCACTATATTGTCCTGTGATTTCTTGAGTGGCTTTGTTAGACCTATGAATCTAACACTCATATCTATTACTTTAGGTGTTCATTCATATTAGTTTACTTCCATTTATCCTATAGAACCAATGGTGAGAAATCCCACTTGATACTCATCCAGCTGTACTTTTTTGATCTACCCAATCGGGCAACTTACACAGTGGTTTTTGCTGGTGAGAACCTTTTTTCCGATATAGCATTCTCTTGGCTTACTAGTTGACTAGTTCTGGATTGAAATGTTTTTCCTGACCTTATTGAATCTGATCAGGAACAGACAGGTTATTTTATTATTGATATTTTCTTCTATGTAAACTCTTCAGGACAATATCTGTTGACGCTAATATGCCCTAGTATTATCTATTTTTATTTGCAACAATCTCACATATACATACAATTTTTTCTCCATGCATTTAGGAGCTTCAAATTTACTGTGTCTTCTACGTGAGTTGACAATACACGTGCCGCAGTAGTTTACTTCATTAGGTTAGTTTATCTCTGGACATATTATTCTTCTTGGTGGTTGTCGCTATCATATAACTTTACATTTTGATTTTACTCTGGAAGTTTTATATATCCACATTTCTGGTGTTTTAATATTGGTGTTTCACTTTTTAGTCACTTAAATATTTGTCTTCTCTCTCTAATCTTTTCTATTCACCATTTTACCACAATATAATTCTTTTCTTGGATCTTTTCTCTCACTGGACACATTCAGTTTATCCATCTGGTATATCATTTTATATTTACCACTCTGTGATGACTTACATCTGTTTTGCTTAGGCCCTTTCTCACTCTCTCTTTTTTGTAAATTACTCAATTTTTAAATTTTGTAATTTCATGTACATATTTTCTTATCATGTCTTTACAGCCTTGAAAAAGTCCTTGTACTAATTCATAGTACGGACGAAACACGTGTCGACTGTCGTTTTATCAATTGGAAAATCACTTTTTAGAATCAATAAAGAAAAAGATGACACAAAATATGAACTTTATTCATCTATTTGTCCTGTACCTTATGAGAAGTTGCTGACTTTACTTGGATTTGCTGTTGTCTTGACTTTAAACTACATTAGTCTTGCACATATTTACATTATAGGATTGTGCTCTCCTGACCATTTTTTCTTATCATTATATTTGTCAATCCTTTGGCTTGATGAGTTGTGCTCCTTCCTGGAAGTGGGGGATATTGGTCTATGTAGCACTCCGTCTTTGATATTGAGAAAGATCCTATTGACTGTCCAGTACTACTTCTTATTTCACTAATATTAGTGTATGTGCGGTTCTTTTACAAATCTCTGGAAAACACCACTACCGATCTTTGTATATATTCCCCTTCAATGTTGGTATTATTGTTGCAATTATAAAAGAACGTCTTAATGTCGTTCCGCAATACAAGTGCTACACAATGTCATATTAAAAAACTGTGGAACTTGTCCCAGCATCTAAAAATGAGCCGTTAGTTAGTGGTATGGGAAGTCGTAAGTGGCTCTGCCCAAGGGTTCGCAAGCAGGATTAAATCCGCTGAAAAAAGTGATAAAATTCGAGTGAGTCCGAGTTTACACGGACAGTGGGAATAACTTAACCTCCAAAGGAGATCCCAAGGGACTCACCAAACTCCGTTGTGTCTATTCCAAAGTGATCGGCGTTCTGCAGCAACCGGTGCTCGCAAGCCGTGTTGCTGGCTCCATGCGTAGTTATAGAACTGCTTAAAGCTCATACTACAGAGTTAGCAAGAGGGCTCTATCAATTACGAAGATTCAAAACCACACGGTTAATTCTGCGCTTATAAAAATAATGCGCCGAAAGTGATAACATGTATTACGAGCGTATTTATGAATTACAATAAACGCTCGAAATTTCAATGCCGCCATTTTGGATTGGGCATTTGCGAATTGATTAAAGCGGCCATATCAGAAAAAACTCAGAAGTATTAGTAACATCGTAGGTTCATCTCTCATGTGCCCAAAATATGTTGATGGTTAGTAGTACAGATTACAAATCATTTTATGCATTAAAAGGCTAAATTCAGTCCAAGTAGTCATATCAAATTCGAACTCAAAAGCATTCATATGCCATGCAAGATTGAAAAATAGCCTATGTATTCATGAGCTCCTTAGGAGGCTCGCATTATGTAGGATAACATATGGCTTATGGGAAAGTACACAAATTGCAAAATGAGTTCACATAGTGACTGACAAACTTGGTACTAACTACAGGATATGGGATCAATTCACCTTCATAAATGAACAGATATCTCATCATTGTGACATGTAGTGGTTATACACAAAAAACTCAAGCATGTCATGCCTAACAGTTTACAACTAGACTAACCAGAACTGACAAAATACCATTTATCTAGATCTTAAGCAGAGCCACCTGTCTGTTAATTTCCTCCTGTTCGTTTAATCCTTTATTCACTGTGTTCAGAGAGAATATCCACTTACACTCCCTCAAACTGAGAACATTCCCAAAATCACCCCCTCGTGAGTGAGTTTCAACTTTCTCTATCACCCACCATCGGAGGCTGTTGCAGTCATGTCCAAAGGTGGTAAAATGTTCCACCAAAGGTGCGCCAGGTGTCTTACAACGAATGTAACTGCAATGCTGCAAGATTCTACATTTTACTCTTTGTGTAGTTTGTCCTACATACAGAAACCCGCAAGGACATGAGATGGCATAAATGACACCTGCGGTATTACAATTACTGTGTTGTGTCAGGGTATATGTTTTGTTGTTATGATTGAATGTAGTACATTCATTCGTTAGGGGACATGCCCGACACGTGCCACATTTGGTGTGTCCCTTGATCGGGGGGAAACCCCAAAGTGTAGTCTGGCTCACAGTCTGCTTTGTAGACAGAAGCGATCGAACTAAATGATCCCTGACATTCATTCCCTTCCGGAACGCATGCAACGGGAGGAGGTAAACCTCCTAATCCATCACTGACTAGATGCCAATGACGATTAATCAATTTTTTTATTGCGTTGCTTTTAGTATTGAATGTGGTGATACAGACAAGACGATCTTCATTTTCTTTCTTAGGTTTAGGGACCAATAAGTGTTCACAATGGTTAAGCCAAGCCCTTTTACGAGCTTTCTTTAAAAGTCGCATTGGATAACCTCGCTCATTTAGTTTAACAATGAGTAGTGAAGACTCATCAAAATAGTCCTCCTTTTTGGTACAGTTCCTCCGCAACCTCAGGAACTGGCCAAAATTCAAATTATCTCTGAGGTTGCGGGGATGATGGCTCGTGTACCTAAGCAATGTATTTCTCTCACTGCTTTTCCGGTACAGGGTAGTGTACAATTTACCTGAGTCTGTCTTAATCTGAATATCAAGGAAATTAATTGAGGCCCTGTCATATTCCAAAGTAAATTGAATGTCCTCTGAGCAGGTGTTAAGCCACTCATGAAAATTCATCAAATACTCATTATTTCCTTGCCAAATTAAAAACACATTGTAGTGTGTTTATCTAGGTACCTATATTGATACTCCTATTTCTGACCCTTGTCCGGTTATTAATTCACTAATGTCCATACTCCGGCACAGAAACCCGTTTTCAGATTAAGGTCATAGCGCATGCTGTCACATTAAGCAAGCACTATCCCTCCAGCCCCCTAGAAAGCACACCGAGTTGTCAAAACAAATCAAACCTCCAGCAGACCTGGGAAATCCCCCGCAGCTATTGTTTTGATTTCGCTCGAGAACTCCTGAAAAGAATGTAAGAACGACCAGTCCTTATGACATTCTTGCTGACGTCTTATGTCCATCCTTACGTCAAACACGGCACCTTTCAGGTATAAATATACCAACGCTGCCCTAAGCTAAGACACGGTGGTGACGAGCTTGGAGCAGCGCTACTTGCCGGAGAGCCCAGCTGATGCAGAAAAGCCCACGGACGCTGCCCCTCCCTTTTGACGCGCTGAGAGAGACGCTGCCTTTTCTCCTGCCGAGAAATCCAGCCTCCGGCGTTTCCAGCCGCCCTCGCGGGTAACTGGGATATCGAGTCCTGAGACAGAGATACCAACCCTCCAGCCTTCTAAATCCCAGGTACTGAACTGACTAACCCCTTACAGAGAATTCTTGAGTCAGATCCTTGGCAAAACAAACTTAACTTAAACTGCTACTTATTTACTCCCGCCCACGTATCAGGCTTAGGTCAGGTAAACCGGGGTAGGCGTAGTTAGAAGCACCAGTTGAGAATGATTAGTCAATGTATATATGTATGTATATCTTTTATCCATTTTAAGTATCATATGGCTAAGAAACCATATAAATGCTTTTACAGTATTATTTTATAATTCTGTTTTTACTGTATGCACATTATTTAACTATAAGTATTACAATAATAGCGCTTCATTTCTCTTGTATGAGAAAAGAGACTGATCAATAAATAACATCTTTTTATTGAACCACGCCCATCTCTTATTTCTCTACAAACTGGTGAAACTAAGAATGCACGTACTGACTGAGTAAAATAAGTTGTCTTTTGTTTTCACACGACTCTAGAGATATACTCTTGATTAGGGGAGAGCAAAGTTGTCATGTTCTATGGTTGTCAGAAACTAAATCCCTTCTTGTCTATCCAGGGAGGTTAAACTAATCCTTGCCTATTCGAGAAAGTTTCTAGTGAACTCTGAGCTAGCTGGCACACATAACTTTAAGTCTAATATCGTCAGTAGAAGACCTAGTTAACCACAGTCCTCCGTCTATACTATTGAAGATATTATTCCAATGCACAGAGCCTATTGGGAAAATAGGAACTACACTACATGGCGCCCAACGGTTTGGATAGGCGATAAATCTAACGCAAGACATTAGAGTAACTCAGTCGTGCTTTTTCACACAGACCCTTTTTTCCATAAAACTCCAAAGACGTCTGGAGTTGGTGAAAGGTTAAATCCGCCAAACTTAGTAGGAGGAGACTCCTATGTATGGTTTTTGGTTTATTCAACGTTGAAGGATACAGTGTTCCAAAATATTGTGCATCTAATCTTTGTTTCCGTGGAAACCTGATCTGCAACAAAAACCGTTCTTGACAGTAAAATGTCAGAAACTGAAGAAGAAAGGGAGACAGCTAGAGTAGCAGCTCAACTCCTAGCGGAGGACACAAGTCTCCTACAGCAAGACCCGGATGCAATACTCATCCCGGTCAGCATAAGAAAAACTATAACACTTAAACTTATAGAAAATGGACTAACACCAAGAGGTGGTACAGTCATATTCGTAATTGAGGCACACGAATATCGGCAGACAGAGGTATTCTATTCATGGATAAATTTTCCAGCAGTAAACGCTGTAACAAAGGAGTTCCATTATTACAAGATAGAGGAACATCCGGATGAGTACACCCCTTTCGAGGAGGTGGAAATACCACTCAAATACCAAGAGCACCTGCTCTGGTTTAAAGGCGCCCTAAAACATAATGATCACATCACCAGGCTCGGTCCACTAGGTAGACCAGGAGCAACGTGGCCGGTTCCAGCCAGCTACACACCTCATCCAGACATTGAAAAAATGTCAATACCAGAACTTTTAGCACAGTTAAAATAACTGATTAAAATACACAGACAATTAGTCCAATATGTAATACGGACTTCAACACTCCAACCAGCTATTAAAATTCCACAGCTGACCCCTCATCATCGATGTAGCGTGCCCATAGGGCGACGTGATTATGGTATGGATTTGACTGGTTGAGGACATAACGATGTTCAAAGTCACTTATGTATATTATAGCTAGATTTGGGGCAAAGCTTGCCCCCATAGCTACACCCTTCGTATGGATGTAAAATTGGCCTAGAAACATAAAAAAGTTTTGTGTCATGGCCAATCTAAGTAACTGGATGATGAATTCTGTCGGAACTTGATGGGGGGTGGGTCTCTCATTTAAAACCTTCTCTATACACATTAATGCAGCATGTTGTGGGATATTCGTATAGAGAGCCGTGATATCCATCGTGGCTAATATATTTATAGCAAAGTCGTATGTGCGTCCATCTACTAGCTGGATTATATTAATTGTGTCTCTTAAGTATGTCGGAGTAGATATAGCTATAGGTTTCAACAATATATGTCCTCAACCAGTCAAATCCATACCATAATCACGTCGCCCTATGGGCACGCTACATCGATGATGTGTTTTTAATTTGGCAAGGAAATAATGAGGATTTGATGAATTTTCATTAGTGGCTTAACATCTGCTCAGAGGACATAAAATTTACTTTGGAATATGACAGGGCCTCAATTAATTTCCTTGATATTCAGATTAAGACAGACTCAGGTAAATTGTACACTACCCTGTACCGGAAAAGCAGTGAGAGAAATACATTGCTTAGGTACACGAGCCATCATCCCCGCAACCTCAGAGATAATTTGCCATTTGGCCAATTCCTGAGGTTGCGGAGGAACTGTACCAAAAAGGAGGACTATTTTGATGAGTCTTCACTACTCATTGTTAGACTAAATGAGCGAGGTTATCCAATGCGACTTTTAAAGAAAGCTCGTAAAAGGGCTTGGCATAACCATCATGAACACTTATTGGTCCCCAAACCTAAGAAAGAAAATGAAGATCGTCTTATCTGTGTCACCACATTCAATACTAAAAGCAACGCAATAAAAAAATCGATTAATCGTCATTGGCATCTAGTCAGTGATGAATTAGGAGGTTTACCTCCTCCGTTGCATGCGTTCCGTAAGGGAATGAATGTCAGGGATCATTTAGTTCGATCGCTTCTGTCTACAAACCAGACTGTGAGCCAGACTACACTTTGGGGTTTCCCCCCGATCAAGGGACACACCAAATGTGGCACGTGTCGGGCATGTCCCCTAACAAATGAATGTACTACATTCAATCATAACAACAAAACAAATACCCTGACACAACACAGTAATTGTAATACCACAGGTGTCATTTATGCCATCTCATGTCCTTGCGGGTTTCTGTATGTAGGATAAACTACACAAAGAGTAAAATGTAGAATCCTGCAGCTTTGCAGTCGCATTCGTTGTAAGACACTTGGCGCACCTTTGGTGGAACATTTTACCACCTTTGGACATAACTGCAACAGCCTCCGATGGTGGGCGATAGAGAAAGTTGAAACTCACTCACGAGGGGGTGATTTTGGGAATGTACTCAGTTTGAGGGTGTGTAAGTGGATATTCTCTCTGAACACAGTGAAGAAAGGATTAAACAAACAGGAGGAAATTAACAGACAGGTGGCTCTTCTTAAGATCTAGATAAATGGTATTTTGTCAGTTCTTGTTAGTCTAGTTGTAAACTGTTAGGCATGACATGCTTGAGTTTTTTGTGTATAACCACTACATGTCACAATGATGAGATATCTGTTCATTTATGAAGGTGAATTGATCCCGTATCCTGTAGTTAGTACCAAGTTTGTCAGTCACTATGTGAACTCATTTTGCAATGTGTGTACTTTCCCATAAGCCATATGTTATCCTACATAATGCGAGCCTCCTAAGGAACTCATGAATACATAGGCTATTTTTCAATCTTGCATGACATATGAATGCTTTTGAGTGTGAATTTGATATGACTACTTGGACTGAATTTATCGTTTTAATGCATAAAATGATTTGTAATCTGTACTACTAACCACCAACATATTTTGGGCACATGAGAGATGAACCTACGATGTTACTAATACTTCTGAGTTTTTTCTGATATGGCCGCTTTAATCAATTCGTAAATGCCCAATCCAAAATGGCGGCATTGAAATTTCGAGCGTTTATTGTAGTTCATAAATACGCTCGTAATACATGTTATCACTTTCGGCACATTATTTTTATAAGCGTAGAATTAACCGTGTGGTTTTGAATCTTCATAATTGATAGAGCCCTCTTGCTAAGGCACTCTGTAGTATGAGCTTCAAGCAGTCCGCTTTCTATAACTACGCATGGAGCCAGCAACACGGCTTGCGAGCACCAGTTGCTGCAGAACGCCGATCACTTTGGAATAGACACGACGGAGTTTGGTGAGTCCCTTGGGATCTCCTTTGCAGGTTAAGTTATTCCCACAGTCCGTGTAAACTCGGACTCACTCGAATTTTATCACTTTTTTCAGCGGATTTATTCCTGCTTGCGAACCCTTGGGCTGAGCCACTTACGACTTCCCATACCACTAACTAACGGGTAAGAGATACGAGTATGCTCATCTTTAGATGCTGGGACAAGTTCCACAGTTTTTTAATATGACATTGTGTAGCCCTTGTATTGCGGAACAACATTAAGACGTTCTTTTATAATTGCAACAATAATACCAACATTGAAGGGGAATTGGTTCCTTTATTTAATTATAGGACCATCAATCAAAACATTTTTGGGAAATTGAGTATGCAGAGACAGTAAGCCTGCTACATCAAGATAACATAGTTCCACATCAACGCTCTCTGGACAAGGTAATGACACATCCAGATTCTTTTTGATTGGAGTATTCTTTTTGAGTCAATAGAGAGTGAGTCATATGACCGCCCTATTATGTTTTTAGGTATTATTCAGTAACCTTTGGACACAGAGTGAAGAATTCCACTTGGTCCTTCATTTCGATTGGGTAAGCTAAAAATTCTTCCTTGCCCTAAGTTAATTGCGACGTTACCTTTGGTCGCAATTTGAGTGCAACAGGCTGATGTATATATTTACTTCATTTCAGGGCTTACACTACTCTTTTGGTTGCCCAATTTTTCAGTCCTGATGAAGACTCGCATGGCCACGATCCAACTCACCTTTAGGCTTTAAGACGAGTCAAAACGTCGACGCTCCTTTCTTTGATTACCTGGATTGTGTAACACATTTTCTTGTGCATTATAAATTTGGAAGCAATGTCTCCAATTAATGAAAATAGTGTATAGAATTTATATCACAGCCCAGGTCACTGAAAATGATGTATTGTGTTGATCGATTTATTGTGAATATGAATTTGTAAATACATTTGTATGTCTTTCTTCCTTCCTTTTCTTAAACACTTGACATTTCTTTATCCTATGCACGCTCGCTTTGGGCAACCTCAACTCTCTTATATTGAGATAGTTATGAATGCAATGAATTAAAAATGCTCCTGAATTTGTAATTATTGCCGTTGCACTTTTTGTTCTTTATTCCGGATGAGTTAAAATACATTGAATGTAGGCGGAGAGCTGGCTGGGACTGCAGGGGCCTTGAGGTGCCCCCTGGGGTCCATAGTCCCAGAGAAAAGAGCAGGAAGAGGCAAAATAAAGGTCAGAAATAAGCTGAAAGAGGCTGAATAAAGGTCGGCAATGAGTAGAAAGAGGTAAAATAAAACCGAGAAACAAACAGTAAGAGGCAGAAGAAAGGTCAGCACCATGCAGAAAGAGGCAGAATAGGGTCAACAATGAGCAGACCGAGGCAAAATAAATGTAAGAAACAAGCTGATAAAAGGCATATTATTGATCAGCAAAGAGTAGAAAGAGGCAAAATAAAGGTTAGAAGTGAGCAGAAAGAGGCAGCAAAAAAGGTCAGAAGGGAGCAGAAAGAGAGAATAAAGGTGAGAAATGAGCAGAAAGAGGCAGAATAGAGCTCAGAAATGAGCAGAAAGATGCTTAATTAAGGTGAGAAACAAGTAGAAAGAGGCAACCTAACGGTCAGAAACGATCAGTAAAAGGCAAAATAGAGGTCAGAAACTAGCAGAAAGAGTCAAAATAGAGGTCAGAAACGAGCAACAAGAGTCAGAATAAAGGTCAGAAACAAGTCAAAAGTGGTAGAGTAAATGAAACTGTTATGTTATGTTATGTTATGTTAATTGGCTCTTCTATAGCGCAACGGCTACTCACAATGGAGTGTCCCGGCGCTTTGGCGAAGAGGACCTTTAATGGAAAGGAAACATAACTGAGAATAAAAGACAACACAATTCCTAAATAAAAAGCCATGTTTTTAATGCCTTTCTAAAAGACAACAGACTAGGGGCCTGTCTAAGAGCAATTGGAAGTTCATTCCAAGCACGTGGGGCCAGGTAATGAAACGAACGCCCCCCTTGTCTGGCTCGTTTGATGGATGGAACGCGCATTGTAGACAAGGAGGCGGAGCGAAGAGCTCTGCTCGGTTGGTACAAAGCAAGGCGCTTTCTAATATACCTAGGGCCCAAATCATGGAGGGCCTTATAGGTAAGCGTCAGGCTTTTGAACAGCACCCTTTTGGCTATAGGAAGCCAATGCAATTCCTTCAGCAAATTAGAAGCACTAGCTCGTCTAGGTAGACCATAAATGGCCCGAGCAGCTGAGTTTTGCACAACCTGGAGTCTTCTTACAAGATACTTAGGAAGACCTAAATAAAGGACATTAACATAGTCCAGGCGCGACCCTACCAATGCCTGGACAATAACCCTTCGATGATTCACAGAAATCAAAGGGAGGAATTTCCTGAGCATCCGTAGGATACCAAAGCACTTCCCTGCAAGACAGGCTATTTGAGGTCCAAAAGTCAACTCATTGTCAACAATGATACCAAGGTTTTTAGCCTTGGTACTGGCATTGGCAGGGGGAAAAAGATCCTGAGGCCACCAGTTTTTCCAGTTTGGTTCGGAGACACACCCGAAAAAGAGCAGCTCCGATTTATCGGAGTTGCATTTCAGGCCATGTCTCCTGAACCAATCAAAGACTGCTTCTAAGCAGCCTCTGATACGGGTCCCATCAAACACCTCGTTCTTATTCTGAGTGAACAAGAGCTGGGTGTCATCAGCATAAGACACGATCTGGGCGCCAAACAACTCCGCAACCTCTGCAAGGGGGGCCATAAAGATGTTAAAAAGCAGGGGGCTAAGAATAGACCCCTGAGGGACCCCCACTTCCAGGGCTGACATAGCTGCGGAGTGAGGTGGCGCCCAGATCGTTTGTCGACGGTTGGCTAGAAATGATTTAAGCCATTTCCACACCGTCCCCCTTAGACCACAATCCCAGAGTCGAATTAGGAGAGTGTCATGGGGAACGGTGTCGAACGCCGCCGACAAGTCTAACATAACCAACATGGCCTTTCCTCCTGAGTCTAAAACCTCCCTAATGGCGGTGGTGACTTCCAGTAATGTGGTCTCTGTGCTATAATTCGCACGAAACCCAGATTGAGTACTGTGCAATAAGTTGTTAGTCTCGATGAAATCGGAGATGGATCGGTGCACATGTCTTTCCGCCACCTTTGCCAGAGCAGGGAGCAGAGAAATAGGCCTATAGTTGGCATGTATGATGGGATCCAAGGTTGGTTTTTTTATTAAAGGAATAATACAGGCGCTCTTCCAGGCCTGTGGCACAATGCCAGAAGACAATGAGGAATTTAGAATGGAATTAATGGGACTATTTAGCACAGAGGCTATTTTGTTAAGACACGAGACCGGGCAAGGATCAAGGGGAGAGCCCGATTTCAAGCTTGTCAAATGATCTAATGAAGCAGTAAGGCTTAGCTGCGGAAATTCCCAGAGAGTGGGAATAGCAAGAGAAATAGCATCAGGATCCACAGCCCGAGGCTGAATGGAGTGAATGGCAAGGTCGGCTTGAATAGTGGTTATTTTCTCAACAAAATAATGTGCAAGTTCATTCAGCCAAGATTCTGAATGACACTGCACAGAGGTGGCTAAGGATGGGGAAGTGAAGTCTCTAACAATTTTAAAAATTTCCTTACAGGAATTATCCGATTCATCTATCCGCCGTTCAAGAAAGGATTTTTTTTCGCTCCAAATCATCCTATGATAGGATTTGGACAGATCTTTAAATTTTTCTCTCTCACGAGGGTTATAGTCTTTCCTCCAAGTTCTTTCGGCTCTCTTGCAATTTTGACGTAATTCTCTAAGCTTAGATGAAAACCAAGGAGCAGAAGAACGTTTCATTCCAGGTTTGACAACTTTCTCAGGCACGAGATCCGCCAGTATGGCCGTGAGCCACTCCGTATAACGGGGTAGGTCAACTTCCACCTCACCGGACAAAGTGCAAGGTGAACGAGCCAAAACCTGGAGTAACGTATCACTAGATAGCAGATGAAAAGGCCTAAACAAACGTTTGGCAGAACTAACGGGGTTCAATCTGGAAGAAGAGACACTTGAAAGACTAAAAGTGATTAGGGAATGGTCTGACCATAATACGGGTTGGGGAGCGAGTACGTTGATCAAAACAGTGGAAAATACTTGGTCCAAAGTATGACCCTTATTGTGAGTGGGATCATGAATAAAAGGAGTAAGTCCTAATGTAGCCGTAACCTCCAGAAGTTTCATCGTGTCGGGGTTTGCAGCCTCGTCCATATGTATATTCAAATCGCCCAAAAATAAACAATGTTTAGATTTGAGACATGGAACTGAAAGAGCAACCTGTAGCTCGTCCAGAAAAGAACCTAAAGGACCAGGGGTACGATATACCAAAATACCAGTACAAGCATAATGAGGAGACAAATGGAGAGTGAAGCCCAGCGCCTCGGTGTTCTGGATGTTATCTACCGTAAAAGTGGTGCAGTGCAGCTTATTGTTGACTATAATTGCTACACCGCCCCCACGCCCAGATGTTCTATCTCTCCTAAAGATGGAATAATTAGGTGGGATGGCGTTGGCTAAGTCTGGGGCCGAGGTATCACTCAACCATGTCTCCGTGAGAAAAAGACAAGATATGTCGGAGTTGTCAAGTAAATTCCATATATCTAAGGCATGACAGCCTAATGAACGTGTATTAAGGAGTAAGCAGGTAATAGTAGTCTCCAAAGAAATATGTTTTGGTCTATTACATGGAGGGGCTCGCCAGCCACAAACCTGACACCCTTTCCTTAAGGTCCGATGTCCCGGAAAAACCGAGTGGCAGCGCCCTAGCGGCGGACGGAGATCAGAAAGAGTCTCTGAAGAATAAAAATAGCACATATTAAGAGTTTAAAAACGTACCGTACCAGCAACTTAAAAAGAGCCTGCCAGCCGTCCTGCACCGTCTGCTGCCGGAACGCTGACGGGCGCAGACGGGCAGGACTCTGGCACGACTCAGGCGCAGGGAAGGCGCCACCTTGCGCGTCACCGCTGCGCGTTGAATAAGGTGGAGCATTAAGTAGGCCGGCGGAAGTAGAGCAACCCAGGCGCCACGACCCGCACCAAGATGGCGGCGTCAGGCTTCGCAGGCTACACCAGCATGGCGCTCCCTCACCACCCCAGAACCGGGCCCACCAAACGGCGGTGCAGAATAATGTTTTAAATGCAGGTGAGGGGCCAGAACAAGCGCTAAGGCAAATAGGAAGTATTTGTTGTAAAATCACAAATAATACACACAAAAATAAAACGTTATGCTAACTTTTAAAAATAAGCGCGTTAGCGCAGAATCGCGCAGCCCTTTACCACAGCGTCTACCTCCTAACCTTGCAGGCACCAATTGGCCAAGAAGGGTCGTCCGGAGGTTCCGCCTTAAGTAGGCCGGCGGAAGTAGAGCAACCCAGGCGCCACGACCCGCACCAAGATGGCGGCGTCAGGCTTCGCAGGCTACACCAGCATGGCGCTCCCTCACCACCCCAGAACCGGGCCCACCAAACGGCGGTGCAGAATAATGTTTTAAATGCAGGTGAGGGGCCAGAACAAGCGCTAAGGCAAATAGGAAGTATTTGTTGTAAAATCACAAATAATACACACAAAAATAAAACGTTATGCTAACTTTTAAAAATAAGCGCGTTAGCGCAGAATCGCGCAGCCCTTTACCACAGCGTCTACCTCCTAACCTTGCAGGCACCAATTGGCCAAGAAGGGTCGTCCGGAGGTTCCGCCTTAAGTAGGCCGGCGGAAGTAGAGCAACCCAGGCGCCACGACCCGCACCAAGATGGCGGCGTCAGGCTTCGCAGGCTACACCAGCATGGCGCTCCCTCACCACCCCAGAACCGGGCCCACCAAACGGCGGTGCAGAATAATGTTTTAAATGCAGGTGAGGGGCCAGAACAAGCGCTAAGGCAAATAGGAAGTATTTGTTGTAAAATCACAAATAATACACACAAAAATAAAACGTTATGCTAACTTTTAAAAATAAGCGCGTTAGCGCAGAATCGCGCAGCCCTTTACCACAGCGTCTACCTCCTAACCTTGCAGGCACCAATTAGCAGAAAGAGGCAGAAGACAATTCAGAAGGTAGCAGAAAGAGGCAGAATAAAGGTCAGAAGAGGAAAAAGAGGCAGAATAGAGGTCAGAAACCAGCAATACGAGGCAGAATAAAGGTCAGACATGAGCAGAAAGAGGCTAAATAAAGGTCAGGAGCGACAAGAAAGAGGAAAAATGAGCAGAAAAGGCAAAATGGAGGTCAGAAACAAGCAGCAAGAGGCAAAATAGAGGTCAGAAACAAGCTGCAAGAGACAGGCTAAAGGTCAGTAGCGAGCAGAAAGAGGTAAAGTAAAAGGCAGAACAAGCAGAAAGAGGCCAAATAGATGTCAGGAGTAAGGAAAGAGGCAGAAAAACGAGCACAAAGCCAAAGGCAGCAGACTGAAGGCAAGCTGGACAGGAAGACCATCACTGGGGCGATGGCATGATGACCTGCTCCCATGTGCTCCCCTATGTTTTTACCATGTACCCACTGACAGACCCACTCATGCACTCACTCACAGACCCATTCACATGCTTATGCACCCATCTCACAGACCCACTCAGAGACTCATGCCCCATTGACAAACACACCCAGACACTCATAAACCTACTCACAGATCCATTCAAGCATTTATTCACCCACTCACAGACCCACTAAGGGACACACGGACACTCACAGACCTATTCACACACTCATGCATCCACTCACAGACTCACACAGAGACTCACACACCCATTACCACACTCACTGACTCATTCATACATGCACCCATTCACAAATCCACTCAGAGGCTCTCACACACTCTCACAGACTAACTCAGATACTCATTTACCCACTGACAGACCCACCCAGACACTAATGTTCCCCTTCACAGACCTACTCAGAGACTCATGTACCCACTCACCTACTCAGACTCATCCATCCACTCACAGGCCTTCAAAACACACATGCACTCACTCACTGACCCACACAGAGACTCATGCACTCACTCACAGAACCACCCAGAGACTCATATACCCATTTAAAGACCCACTCAGATACTCTAACACCCACTCATAGACAAATCGAGACACACACACTCACTGTCAAAGGTTAGTGGTTACATTTAGAAAATACAATTGAAAAAACCTTCAAAATTCAATTAAAAAAACAAAGGTTACATGGACGTTATAGTTAGGAAACAACATTATAAAACCTTGGAAATTCACTGAAAAAAACAATGGTTACAAGGACACTATAGTTAGGCTCAGATTTGACTTGTACATAACTAATGAAAGTTAGCAGTTATAATTAGTTGAGCTAACTATAACGTATGCCCCCGCAATGCACTGCTAATGAACTCACATTTTCCATCACTCATGACATGGTCAGTGACATCACTAATGACATTACTGATAAGATCTCAAATGACAACACTGATGACATCATCCACAGAAGTACTCACACACCCACTCACACTCCTATGCAAACTCTCATACACTCACTCACATGCCCACACAACCACACACATACCTACTCACAGACCCATACAAGTACTCACACAACAACTCACTCATCGATAGAGCCACTCACACACCCACTCTCACTCATCGATAGAGCCACTCACACACCCACCCACTCATACTCATGCAACCACTCACATAACCACGCTCACTCACACAGCTACTCATACAACCAGTCACTTACCCATACAGCCACTCACACAGCAACACACTCACCCATACAGCTACTCACACACCTACCTCGTTACCCATACAGCCATGTACACACCCACTCACTCACCCATACAGCCTCTCAACACAGCCACTCACTCACCCATACAAGCCCTCACACTCACACACAAACCCAGGCAATAATGTACATACCCATTCAGACATCCATGCAAGCACTCTCACATCCGGTCACTCTCCCATTTAGCTATTCACACAGACTCACTCTCCAATGTAGCCACTCACACACCAACTCACTTAACCAAACACCCACTCATTCACCCATACAGCCCCTTACCCACCCATTCACTGACTCATATAGCCATTCACTCCCTCGCCCATACAGTTGCATGCACATCCACCCATCCATCCAGCCACTCACTCACCAATAGAACCACTCACACACCATTCACTCCCTAAAACAGTCACATATTTACCCACACAGCTACTCACATACCCACCTATATGCCCATACAGCCACTCAGACAGCCACTCACACACATATGCACACAGCCACACAGCCACTCACATGTTATATGTTAGAAGCAGTATCACTCATTAGTAGTGCACCTAGTATAATAATCTAACTTGTGTAGTAGGTTAGTTTATATCTTTAAAACTCATAGGGCCAGATGTATCAAGCTAAATTGCGTTCGCAAATGCTGACATTCACAGAATGTCAGCGCTTGCGATCGCAATTTAGCTGTGTGCTATGTAGGTAGGCAAAAAACCTACTTGCAAAATAAGGAATCACAAAAATTGCGACTCCCTTTTTTGCGCATGCATGTAGAGAATCTCAATTTGTGATTCCCTACATGCTATGCTAGTAGGCATCGCAAACTGTGATTTTGCCTTAAGGAATCGCAAATTACCACCAACTTCAAGTTGATGGAAATTTGAGATTTCCTGGAAAAAAACACTTTTTTGCTTTTTTCAAAGGGAACCATTCCGAAGGGTAGCTTTGAATTTGTTACAAAGGGCATACTGGGAATATATCACTCAAGTGAAACTAAGCCAAGCAGCTCCCCTACAAAAACGCTGAAAAATGCAATATGTCTTTCAGTCAAGATCGTGGCCCTGCAAGTTTCCTAGATGAAATCTTCCCAGCAGAAAAGAAATCTCTCTAATTAAAATTTCAATTGGGCACATTGCTGGTGGCCTCAGTAACTAAAAGGTGGTCATCAAATTCTGATGAGGGATCAGACTTGTGAATGTGTTCATTGAGTGGTAGGTAGACACTAACTCATTTTCTACTACTGTGTCATCATACGATAAGTATATGGAAATATTATCTATGTCCACTTTTAATCAAGCCCAACATTAGGAAGTTTAACGAAGCTGAAGCTCTATGCATGAGATCAGATGACAAAAACATAGTCTTGGCTGCTTCATCCTACATCTAGGCAGCCTGGAAATCAAGAGCCTGAGCCCAGAAAAAAACTGTGTTAATCGAAAGACAACTCTTGAACATAAAGGTTCTGATTGGCTGGCTATCTGAACGATTCTCAAGAAAGCTACTAGCCAGAAACCACCATTGCATAATGCTCTTCCTAAACTCAAATCAAGAATCTGTAGAATCAAGAAGAGTAGTTTAAGCTGCCCTTTACCAATAATTGGCTTTGAATCAAGCAAACTTTCTCCCATATTGACATTGCAAAACATATTAAGAGTTCTTTCCATTGACACTTTAATGGCGGAAATCGCATGTACTGCCAACCCAGTGAAACTCATGAAGAACGACAGAGGGATAAATTATGTACGCATCATACATTATTATTTCACAATCATAATAGCTTTTTAACTACCCTCTTTTAACCCATACCACAAACTTAGAACACCGAAGGGTAGGATATATGTTTGGGCTATCGCTTAGTTGAAGATTTTTAGTAAGAAAAATTGCAAAACTATAACCTGGTTACATGGTCAATTACAACTGTAATTTTCAGAATTACTGAATCTAATGGACTCGCTGTATTTATATCTCACATGATCCTGAGAGTCAATTGTGAATTTTATCATAACCATTGTGTTTTAATCTGTATTGTTAATTGTTATGGCAGTCGTGGCTGAAAACAAAAGAAAAATGATTTGATTTGATTTGCATCTCCTTTCACACTCTCAAAACACTGGTCTCAGCAAGGTGGGCAACTGCAACTGTATTTTCTAAGGTCACAGCTGCACTCATTGTCTTCACTCCTCTACTATAACTTCCCCGGGCATACCCTTTACTCGCACAATCATCACTAGGTTTGATGGCTCACTGCTAAAAATAGGGCCCTCAGGTAACTCCTTGCACTAGCTTTCGGAATTCGAATAAAGTACCTCACCAAAAAACCCTTGTCAGCTATATATCCCCCACTTGCAACCTGTGCTCAACAAGCTAATCTTCTAGCCACCCTCAAACCTTCCTACAGGCTTCAGGGTTTCAGTGTTTTAACTTACATGTACCCCAACACTGGAAATTACTCCCTACTAATGTGTGTTCTCTCTTCTCTCCCTCCTCCCGGTGTCCTCTTTTAAGCCTGCTCCAAAAAGATACTTCTCAAACTGGAAGGAAAACCAACTAACCATTGTGACAATCCCATCTCTCATGCAGCTGTTCCCTCTGGCGCCGGGTGCTGCCATGCATATATACATATTGTAAAATATATTTATTCATTTATGCTTCCTCTACCTGAAATGCATCCTCGTCCATTCTAAATACACCAAAAGGCATCTGTAAGGGTCTTAAGAAACTTTTCTCAGACGGATCTTGCTTCACTGGCTTTGTAATAAGACGAAGGTGCGGATCAAGCTAACGTATACACCTTTAAACGCCTTAATACACCTTTAAATGCCTTAATTTGGCCATTCATCAGTACTGTGCGTGTGAAATAAAAGGTCCTTAGTTACTATCCTCGAATTGTGTGTGGCTGTTAAGAGTCTTCTTTTGATTTCAGATTTTAAACTGTTGTCCAAAGATGACACAAATAATCTCGTCCAGGCTGCCAAGCTTCTATTAAGCTCAAACTTTACATCCTTCAAGACGAATCTTAAAGCTTCCATCTCCTAAATGCATGGGTCCTTTGTTCTGAAATTATCAGCACCAAGAGATGATTAGTAGATACATTCGTTGGGCTTTATAAATGCCGTCATTCATTCATTCAGAATGAACTTCAACTTGGATGGCTGATTGGGTCACCAAATTCATACCTGCGGGGTGGGTGCATGCCTTTCAAAGGTACCTTTGCAATAGAGATTGTACCCATTCTTGCTTATATCTGTATTGCCCCAGCCCCTCTTATAGACAACTGTTATCTGTTTGCTTTCATTTTCCAACTTCCTTCCTACACCCATTTTACCAGTCTCCAGGCACCCTTAAATGCCTATCTTTATGTATGTGCATATGTTCCTCGCCTATCTCTCCAATCCTTGCCTATCTTCATTTCTTTTAATATTGATTTTATTCCTTTGTCTACGTCCTATCAGTCACCACCAATCCCTTCTATTCACACTTCTGTTCTATTTGTCCATTCTTTTCATCTGCTTTTCTACCCTGATGTTGTTATACCATTTCCTCTTTGTGCCTGCGTCATGCTCTCTCTTGGTGTCTATCTAACATGTTTTCTTTGTATCTTTCTTGATTTTAATTTCTTCCATTGCAGTCATTAATTCCATTCCTTTCTTTCTTTCATTCTGTGTTTTTTTTCTTTTTCGTTTTCATTATGTCTCGTTCTACTGTGTTGTCGCTAGGTTAAACGGATTGCTTCTCTGATCTGAAACATACTACTCACTGCCATGCCCCAGACCATGTATATACGAGTTGTGTTCGTTAAAGCCTACACACCTATCACATGCATTTCTCTTTGTACTTACACAATGTATGTATCTAGATATGTGTATTTCTTGATATAAATATGTATAAAATATGTACTTATTTATCTATATACTTTACTTCTAATGCCAGAAAAAACATTGTCTCTTTCCAATGCACTACCCTATATTTCATCCTATACCGCTCTCAATATATCCTCTACCTCCACTCTCTGACTCATCCCAAACTTCATTCTACTACTATAATCCTAAAAAAAAACTTTCTAGACTCTTCCCTACTCTATCCCTCTTGGATCCCCCCAAACCTAATTTTAATACTGTGATCTCCCAATAAACACTTTCTAGACTCTCCTCTCTTCTAGCCCCCATTCTCCTTTTCAAGCCAACTAACAGACTCACATGTCCACTATTAAATTAACTCAAATTTCACTATCTAATCCACCACTAATCCATTGTGGGTTCTGAAGTAGCGTGCTACTTACCGAAAAGTGATTTGATGACTCGTCAGGGGTAGTAAGCACTATATAAATAAAATTAGAATACAATTATGTTATGTTATGTTATGTTATGGTATCCTATAATATGCTATGTTATTTCATGTTATGTAGATGAGTCCCCAGCCCTGGAGATAGGCATCCTCTCATCCGTCTGTAGAAAGGTTTCTTTTTATTGTTATGTTAGCCTTCACCTTCAGTTGCCTAAAATAATACATCTGCCTGTGGACAGATAGACGTTCAGTCTTAGAATCAGTATAGCTGTTTTGGGGAGTGAACCAATGCAACCAAAACGGAGGACAACCAAGGATGTGCTGAGGGCTTGGAGTTATGAAGATTGCAGTTAATATTCTGACCATACGTGAATGGGAGTAAAATCACATGATGATCTCTTTGGAGGCTTTCATTGACATGAGGGTACCCTTGGCCGATGTGCATAGCGCGTTTCTCAGCTCTTGCCGGGTAGGAAGCAGCAACTGAGGGGATTGAGCCAGAAGCATTTCTGAGATCTGTGTGCAAACTAGTGATCTCAGGGTTAAATCCCAACAGTTGTTTTAATATAAGCTTTCAAGGCCTACCATTATCATTCACTTGGGTGATAGTGGCACAAGTCGCCGTAATGCATTTTTTATTACTGTTCATCAATCCATTTCCTCTGGTTTTATTTATTCCTCTTTAAACTAATCTGGAGTTTAACATATTAACTTTGCCTTTTGTTATGGACAGCAAAGATGAAATGGAAGATGCCTCTGTATGTTGGGATACCTCCTGCCTGTAGATTCGGCCACACAGCCTTCGTGCTTCACAGCCAAGTAAGTGCTTCGCACACAGTAGTAATGTCCAGCTCTGTGTGTCCCAGTTCCAGTATAGTACACAGTGCAGGAATTCAGACTCTGCTTCCTAAACCCAACCTGCTGAGCACTAAAGAACCATTCCATGTGTGATTCTTAGTCCTCTCTGCTGTACTGTTTTAAAATGAAAAAAATATAAAAGCCAAGAGCTGATTTAAATATAACAAATTAAGCCAATTTTCACTTAATATTTCTCGAAGTTGTCTAAGGTAGTGGTTCTTATCTTTTTGCCATCTGTGGACCGCTACTTAATCATTTTTGAAACTCGGGGATCCTCACTGAATCAATATTGTGATCCCTAGCTAAACATTTTTTGATGATTTGATCTGCAAAACAATATACAAAAACATAGGAACAAGCATTCATCACACACATATACAAATGCGAAATACTTTATTTAATTCACAAATATATAAAAAAATAAAAAATGTAATTTTAATGTTAAGGTTGGAGCTTTTCTAAATTCAACTGAGGTCACTCATCAACCATGCTATATTCTGTGTGATACATTTACACTGCTCCCAAAAATCAATCTGAGGATACTAATTTAATTTTCAACCTCCAATTCCAAATTTCTTCACATTTACAGAACTTTTTAAAAGTTATGATTTTACATTTTGCTTCTTCATTGATATACTGTTTATTAATCTGTTAATATCATTTAATTTTCTAAGCAGTCACAAACCCCCTGCTAACGACTCTCAGACCCCCAGTGGTCCCCAGGACCACAGGTTAAGAACCACTGGTCTAAGATTCTGTCTATCAGCATTGTAAGCTGGTGCCCATGCATCTGTCTCTTTTCTGATAAAAGGGCAAGCTGATGAACTTCCTATTGGAATATAGCTAAGCCCCTTTGGGATCAGGGTTAGTTATTCTCCGGGGCATCTAAGATGTCCTTATTTAGAGATAATTTAGCATAATGATTCTGCTGCTGACCAGATGTTCTCCTCCAGTTGTTGTGGGCCTCTAGAGATATTAGTAGAGTACTGTTGTGCAACGTCAACGTGAAAGCTTTTTGTGTATGCTTTTTGTTTCCCTTTGGGTGTACCACAGTATTTTAAGTTGTGGAATGTTCTGCATGCATTTGTACTTTGTGTCTCTTTGGAATTGTGCATTTTTACACTGATTGTGCAATGTTTAGATTTTTCCAAGTCTGTCTGCTCTTTAGAAAAATATATTCAATATACTTAATCTGCTTACTCCACGAATATGTGACACCCACTCTCGTGTCCGAAAAAAAACTAAATGTGTTTACCTGCCACGGAACAAACGTACCGCAACCTTCTGTTCCCCAGTGTTCCCCAAAATTAATTAATCGTTCACAAATCACAATATTTTTTTCAAAAGAGAGAACCCTTGTGTTCCTTTTGTGACACGTGATGTTCGAACAAAAAAATGAGCTAAAAGTGAAAAATACTCTAAAAACAAAATATTCTCGGAATTATGTCATCTGAAATGCACCATACTTATTCCCACCAACAGGTCAATAATGTAAAAAGTAAATACTAAATTGCGTAGTGCCAAATCCCGCCCAGAGCACATTTCAATAAAATATCAACATGAATCTGTAATGTCCGTTTTAAACACTTCGTATTATGTCAAAGTTCCTTGCTGACAACACTTGTATGTGAGTTTAGTTGACTCGAATACTCGGCACATCTGGCTATGAAGAAAAGTGGATTGGGTGCTCTAACTCCAATTATTTTATGTTGACATGACTTTGTAAACTTGATGTCAGGTGCAGCCTTATCTCGGACGGAAAACGTACATTATTTTCATACCATGGTTGTTTGGAGTGCACTCCAAACTTACATGTTTAAACATCCTCTGCCTGCTGGTGGAATCAACATCTGGTTTAGACTGACAGGGGTCTGTTTGTGCATTCACTCTATATAGTCACACAAAGGGAGTTGAGGTGTTTCCTGCATATCTTGGTGGCCCATCACCAGGCTGATGGGCCCATCTTAGAGTGGTTGGAGGAGCTGTCCATACACCTGAATAGGGCTGTGCCTGGCCTCTCGAAATGCTGTCTCCACCCTCCTGGAGTGTGTCTGGAGCCAAGACCAGGCAGGACAAGAAATGTTGCTCCACAAAGACAATTCCTTTGAGGAATGCCTACTTCAAAGTACAAAATGGCTATAAGTATTAGACCTAAAACCCCAGAATTTTAAATTACTTCTGGATCAATAGGCAACTCTGCCAAGGAAAAGAGCTAAAGAGCTATAAGAAGGATTACTGCCCTTTTGCTGTGTGTTGCTTTGCTGGGTTGGCCAGAAATTGCTGCTTCTGCTTTGGAGAAGAAAAGGACTGGACTTTACTGTGTATCCTGATTGTGAAGTTTATCCAAGGGCTTGTGTGTGCTTATCTCCTGTTAAGAAGTCTCAGGGCCATAAAAGACTTTACCTGCAGCACCCCTGAACTCCACTGCTGGGAGGTCTGACCTGGAAAGTGGTGCCAATTCCATTTCTGGGCCATTGGAGGTTGTTCCTGCAGAAAAAAGGTACGAAAGACTTCAAAATCGACACTTCGCCCCTCCGGCGACTGTTTTTCGGACCTTACGCAGCACCACCTTGTGAGAAAAGTTTCAACTCACTGCCGCATTGCAGCTGAAGAAATTGACGCAACTGCCCAAAAATACGCTGCATCCCGAGCTCAGTGCACTGTGTATCCGAAGTCCGAGACCATTGCACTGACTCTGAGGCAGGCCCTGCCGTGCGGTTGAAAGAAGCAATGCATCGTTGGACAGTGCCTAAAGAAATCAACATAGTGTCTATTTGCCGCTATCGCATTAGCCTCCGCACTTCCAGATTTCCATGCATCGTACCTGTGCGCCAAGTTTTCCACCGTATCACCTGCAGACCAGAACCCTCTCAGATTTTGATGCCTCACTTCCCCTTAAACAGTCCTTATTCGATGCAACACTTGTGTGTGTAGCAGGATTGACACATCGCCTCCCCAGGTACTCAAGAATCGAAGCATAGCTGGGTTTTCTGATGCTTCCCTTCTCTGCAGCTGTTTTTCCTTGTGGATTTTGATGCATCAAAGGTACTTTGCATAAAATAACAGCATCCAAAGAGTTCAATGGACAGAATTACTTGAAACTTTTAAAAGTCATATTCTGAGTTCTGTATGTTGGATTTTTGCAGTGTTTGTGTTGTTTGGTTTTAGCTAAACATTGTTTATTTTTCTAAACTGGTGTGGTGTCCATTTGTAGTGTTTTCACTGTATTACTGTGTGTGTTATGTAGAAATACTTTACACATTGCCTCTGAGATAGGCTTGACTGCTTGTGCCAAGCTACCAGGGGGTGAGCAGGGGTTATCTTGGGAGTGTAACCTACTACTTGAACAGGGTGTATACCACTGCCACCCAAACCCCAATTTCTAGCATAAACATACGCCTAATTTACGAGTTAGAAGGCTGCAGTCCACTCTTACCATACACTGCATTTCATTAATGTAGAATCAAGGTCTCTCTATCCAATTTTAATAAACAGTTGTGGAAAAGGCCAATGTTTTTACTGCTTTAGTTATATCAGGGGTGACATGATTACACAAGTAATGTCATTTATGATGCCAGTTGTAATGCCATTTGTAGCATCCTCGAGGTCCAAAGCAGTTTTAAAAAAAAAAGTTCTGACTCATAGCTTTAAGATCTATTCCATTGAAGTAGTTTAAAGGAATTAATTTTGTTGATACGATGTAGAATTTGTGTTTTGTGTTAACAATCATAACTTCCATTTAACGGTTTTTCAGTGAATTTCCCCAACCCCTATATCTTGTAAGACATTTACTTTTGCAATGTTAGTGGCCTTTATTTTAAATACCAAATCTGACGGCATATAATTGGTGGAGCAGTGCTAACCTTTTCTTGATGTCCCTCTGGAAACAGCATAAAGCTCCAGACTAAATGAAGGTATCTAATAGCCTACTACCTTTGCACCATCATTTGTTACCTGCTCCTCTTTACCGCATACTCTGTCCCCCTTCATTGGACGCTTATACCTGTTTATTGTATTACCCACCATGGTGCAATTATCCTGGAATCTGTGATCAATCCTGGTTTTTTTTACTCCTACTTGATGCTGATTTTGCATTTTTGTAATTCCTTCCATCCTAATGTAAAGCGCTCTGATATCCTTCAGGATCTTTTTCACGCTATATAAAACTTTAGAAATAAATAAATAAAATAAATAAATTTTTTGGGTGAATAACCTTTACAACGCAACTTTTACAACGCACTACCATTACAACAAAACTTTTACAACGCAAGTGTATTTACAAGGCATGTTTTTACAACACATGTTTTTACAACGCAGGTACCTTTACAACGCAAGTACCTTTACATCGTAAGTATTATGTTTATTTATATATTTTTAATATTTTTTATTAAATTTAATATTTTATATTGTAATTGTTTTTTATTTATTGTTATAATAATATTTCCATTTTTTGTATTAGATATATTAATTTGAGTATTTAAAAATAATACTGTAGTATTAATATTTAAAAAAGAATATTTATTTTAATATTTGTAAAAGAGTATTTATTTTTTCTATTTATAGATCAAGTTGAAAATTATTGAAAAAATATTTTTATTTATAGGAGTTAATTTATTAATTTGAGTTAAATTAAATAATACTTTTTTTATTTTTTTATTATGAGTATTAATTATTTCTATTTATATATTTATTTAAAAAATGGAAATTAATACTCTAGTATTTTTAAAAAATATACTGTAAATGTCAATTTAAATTATTAAAGTTTATTATTATTTAATGATGTATTTCAAAAAATATTTAAAAAAAAATAGAACTTATATTTTGTAAATTTATACATTTGTCAAACTTTAAAAATGAAAATATACTTTAATTTAGAAATATTACTTAAGTATTTTTAATTTATAATATTTTTACAAATTGTTATTTAATATGAAATGTATTATTTATATATTTATTTTATTATTTTGAGGAATAAAAAGATTATTTTAAATGTATTATTATTATTATTAGTTTAAATTTTGATTAAGTAAATTTTTGAAAAATTAATAAAAAAATTAAAAAAATGATTATAAAATATTTTAGGTGACAAAATATATAAGTATAATTTTTATAAATTTTTTAAGTTGTTACATACTTTGATATACATTTTTGAATAAAAGTTCCCACGATTTTGCATTGATTCAAATGGGAGCAATTGTCCTTTATTTATTTCCATAGTTGAAGCTGGTCAACCCGCGGAAAAGAAAAGGAAGGTGTCAAAGAAGAAGAAAGGGGATGATTAGAATGGAAAAGGAATAAGGATGAAGGTAAGGATTAAATATCATTAATTTTAAAGTAAATAAATATTAAAAAGATGTAACGCTAAAATAAATACATTAATAAAATAAATATAACATAGTTTTTTTTGGTTTTTTATTATTAAAAATATAGAAAATGTGCATTTATTTTTATTGATTTTTTCATATATTTGTTATTTATTTACATGTAATATACGATTTATAAACAAATATTAATAAAATAAATACATTACAGTATTAAATAGTCCTTTTTCAATCTTTGCAGCTTTCTATGACGTATTCACGTAAACGTAAACGTAAGCGGCCATTTTGAAGAGCATCGATGCAGGAAGCAGCTGGAAGCTGATCTACGTCCAGGTAGGAAACATTTCTAACTTTAAATATACATGTTTAGCTTAAAAAAGAATACATATATTGTAAAGAAAGGATAAAGAGAGGCTGCCGTTTTAGAATTTAATGTTAAACTTGTAAAACAACATGTCGACGATCGTGTTATTAGTGTATGCCTATGTCGGGTCGCAAAAAGTATAGGTTTTGATTGAAAAAAATGGAAACATAATTGTTTTACATTACTATTTTGAATTATGAAATAATGAAATTGTAAATGCATTTTATTAAAAATGGAATCGATTTCCTTTCAAATATAAATTTGATAAATGTTGGTAGTACATTAATGAAAAATGCTTCTTCAATTTATTACTGTCATTTTGGTTAGAAACACTATCCAGAAATAATTTTGTTTGTATGCATTGTTTCTGAAAAGTGTTATGAATGACATATTTTCTATTATGTTAAGGTTGGAGGGATTATTTGTTTATTTTCACTTGGTTGGTCAGTAGGTTAAATAAAATTCATTCGGCTGCAAAATATTAATATAGCAGCAGTTTTGGTTTGCTCAATATGTTTTGTTTGGTTGGTAATTTCCTTTTGTATAGAATAAATAATGGTCGGTTATTTTTGTTTAAATTTGTAAATAGCTAGGGTTGTATAGTGAGAAAATGTTCTGGTAGGAGGTAGAAAAAAGTTTAGGATGTTATTATAGTACTGTCATATTTTGCCAAAATGTATTTTTTCCATGAATTTATAATGCAATTGAGTTTGATATAATTTTTAAAAAATTTTATATTGATCATTCTGGAGATTGAAATGATTTCATTTTTCAATACTGAAAATTATGATAGTATTTTATCCAAACTATGCATTTGATTTCAATAAATAAATAAAAGGGTGTATTTAAAACACATCTGATTAGATATTTTTAGATTTAAAAAAAAAAAAATAACAAAATTATTTTGTATTTCTTACCAAATTATATTTGAAAATTATATCTAAATTTAAAGAATCATTTAAAAAATATTTCTATAGTTGAGAGGTTCGTACATAACAGTTTTTTAAAACAATGCATTTTTTAAAACATAATACGCTTTAAGTTGTTTGCAAACTTGGAATGGTTTTTTAAATTTTGGAAAAAATGATACTATTTATTTTTTCCTTTTCAATGTAGAATACTTGGGGTTATTCGGTGTTGTAAAAAAAATGATTACTTATGGCAGGAAAAAGGAGGAAAAAAAAGAAAAAAAAAATAGGCTGACCCGATTAATATTTTTGGTTAATTTAAAAAAAAATATATATAGCCAATTGTAATTAGTGTTTTAAAAGCAGGAAAGTAAGGTCAAATATTTGTTTTAGAAACTTAGGGGTCCATTAGGATGTCGGGCGGATTGCCCCCGCCAGGGTGGCGGTGGCCACCGCCACCCTGGCGGGGGCAATCTGCCCGACATCCGCATTCTAATTCCCCCCCGCCATATTAGGATGGCGGGGGGGACCGCGGCAGACGAAAACACCGTCCGCCGCTTTTCCGCCCCGGTCGCATTGCGGCCGGGGCGGTAATGGAACCATATGGTGGCGGTGTCTATCAGACACCGCCATCCATATTAGGGTGCCTGTCTGCAGCTGTTTTTCCGCGGCGGCAATGCCGCCACGGAAAGGCAGGCGGGGATTGCTGCGGGGGCCCCCTGCAGGGCCCCAGGTTCACGACACTGTCAGGGGGCACATGGGGGGTACCTATGGTACCCCCCCACATTTGCATTTGCATATGCAAAGCGGCAAGCACCGCGCGATGCCTGCCGCTTTGCATATGCAAATGCAAAAAAGCATTTTTAGCATCGTGGCCACAATGCTAAAACTACAGGATGTGCCCGCCACTGTGGCGGGCACATCCTAATGCCCCCCACGGGACCCCCGCCCTTATGGCGGGCGGTCCCGATTCCCACTATGGTGACAAAGTCCGCCCGTCATCATAATGACCCCCTTAGAATGTTAGCCACATTTTCGAGGTAGTCTAGAGCCACACACAACGAAAACTGTTGCATTATACCCAATAGTCTTTCAGACATCTCCTTTGTTTTTTTTGCAACTCGCGGGTTTAGACTACCACTTAATGCTTGGGAAAGTCTCATTTCTTGGAAACTTTGCTCCTTCTTCAAAGTTTCCAAAAATGAGTAGAAATTAGAGTGAGGTCTTCCAATTGTATGGTTGAAGGAGTTATGCCATCCCTCAATGGCAATATTTGTTTTAGCTTCTCCCTCTAAACAGCTCATGTAACAGTTCCACCACTCCACATGAAAACGTGGCTTCCTCCTGCGAACCGATCTGCTTAGGTGCCCAATCCATGTGTCTTCAAAATAATTTAGGATGGGTGCCAATTTGTCTTCATTTTGATTGTAATATTCAGATTCAGTAATGGCCGTGTAGTACTCATCTACACTATCGGGAGGGGATTTTTCTGGAATTTCAATTGTTAATCCTCCTGTTACTTTATTCTTGTCTTTTCCTAATGTTTCTCCAATTTGCAGTAGAAATAGTCAATTTGTTTTAGAGTTTAGCACACTTTTCCTTCTGCTGAATTTTTTATTGAGTTTCTACCATACCATCCTACACTTTCACAACTGCTGTACCAAATTGGAGTTAGAATATTATTTGATACCCCTACACCATCCAATACTTTCACTTCTGTTGCACCTACCTGGAGTTCGAATAGTAATTGATACCCCTACACCATCCCACACTTTCCCTACTGCTGTACTTACCTGGAGTTAGATTAGTAAATAATACCCCTACACCATCCTATACTTTTCCTACTGCTGCACTTACCTGGAGTTAGATTAGTAAATAATACCTCTACACCATCCTATACTTTCTCTACTGCTGCATTTACCTGGAGTTAAATTAGTAAATAATATCTCTATTCCATCCAAGACTTTCCCTACTGCTGCACCTACCTGGAGTTAGAATAGAAAATATTACCCCCTTTATCATCCTACACTTTCCCTACTGCTGCACCTACCTGGAGTTAGAATAGAAAATAATACCCCTTTACCATCCTACACTTTTCTTCATGCTGCACCTACCTGGAGTTAGAATAGTAATTGATACTCTATACCATAGAACACTTTCCCTTGCAGTATGTGTTTTATATACCTTTTGGTTTGGTTTCTTTCTTTGTGGTCTGGTTTCTGCTCTGCTTTTTCTTTTCTTGGTGGCCTTTTGGGTTGTTGCCCTTTTGGGATACGGATTGTTATTTGGTGATCAGAAGATTATTGTGAATTTCTAAAAAAATGATTATGGAAAAGGAAATGTTATTTAAATGTAAAATGTTTCTGATGCAGTTAAAAATGTCAACAATACTGTGTGTAATTTACATTTCTCTTTACTGTTCCTTTTATACTATACTAACCTTTCCCTGTTTTTGTATTTTTTTGATGTTGGAATAGTATTTTATTCCCCTACACCATTCAACAATTTCCCTACTGCTGCACTTACCTGGAGTTAGAATAGTATTTGATACCTCTACACCATCCTACACTTTCCCTACTGCTGCACCTACCTGGAGTTAGAATATTAATTGATACCCCTACACCATCCCACACTTTCCCTACTGCTGCACCTACCTGGAGGTAGAATAGTATTTGATACCCCTACACCATCCAAGACTTTCCCTACTGCTGCACCTACCTGGAGTTAGAATAGAAAATTATACCCCTTTACCATCCTACACTTTCTCTACTGCTGCACCTACCTGGAGTTAGAATAGAAAATAATACCCCTTCACCATCCTATACTTTCCCTCATTCTGCACCTACCTGGAGTTATAATAGTAAATGATACCCCTATACCATAGAACTTTTTCTCTTGCAGTATGTATTTTATTTACCTTTTGGTTTGGTTTCTTTCTTTGTGGTCTGGTTTTTGCTCTGCTTTTTCTTTTCTTGGTTGGCTTTTGGGTTGTTGCCCTTTTGGGATTCGGATTGATATTTGGTGATCAGAAGATTATTGTGATTTTCTAAAAAAATGAATATGGAAAAGGAAATGTTATTTAAATGTAAACTGTTTCTGATGCAGTTAAAAATGTCAACAATACTGTGTATAATTTACATTTCTCTTTACTGTTCGTTTTATACTATACTTACCTTTCCCTGTTATTGCATTTTTCTGATGTTGGAATAGTATTTTATTCCCCTACACCATTCAACAATTTCCATACTGCTGCACTTACCTGGAGTTAGATTAGTATTTGATACCCCTACACCATCCTACACTTTCCCTACTGCTGCATCTACCTGGAGGTAGAATAGTAAATAATACCCCTACACCATCCTATACTTTCCCTACTACTGCATTTACCTGGAGTTAGATTAGTAAATAATATCTCTACTCCATCCAAGACTTTCCCTACTGCTGCACTTACCTGGAGTTAGAATAGAAAATAATACCCCTTTACCATCCTACACTTTCCCTACTGCAGCACCTACCTGGAGTTAGAATAGAAAATAAAACCCCTTTGCCATTCTACACTTTCCATACTGCAGCACCTACCTGGAGTTAGAATAGTAATTGATACCCCTATACCATAGAACTTTTTCTCTTGCAGTATGTATTTTATTTACCTTTTGGTTTGGTTTCTTTCTTTGTGGTCTGGTTTCTGCTCTGCTTTTTTTTTTTTGGTTGCCTTTTGGGTTGTTGCCCTTTTGGGATTCGGATTGATCTTTGGTGATCAGAAGATTAATGTGAATTTCTTCAAAAATGAATATGGAAAAGGAAATGTTATTTAAATGTAAAATGTTTCTGATGCAGTTAAAAATGTCAACAATACTGTGTATAATTTACATTTCTCTTTACTGTTCCTTTTATACTATACTAATCCTTCCCTGTTATTTCATTTTTCTGATGTTGGAATAGTATTTTATTCCCCTACACCATTCACAAATTTCCCTACTGCTGCACCTACCTGGAGTTAGAATAGTAATTGATACCCCTACACCATCCTACACTTTCCCTACTGCTGCACTTACGTGGAGTTAGAATAGTATTTGATACCCGTACACCATCCTATACTTTCCCTACTGCTGCACCTACTTGGAGTTAGATTAGTAAATTATACCCTTTTACCATCCTACACTTTCCCTACTGCTGCACCTACCTGGAGTTAGAATAGAAAATAATACCCCTACACCATCCTATACGTTCCCTACTGCTGTACCTTCCTGGAGTTAGAATAGTTATTCTTACATCTACACCAGTTCACACTTTCCTTACTGCTGCACCTTTATTGACTTCTCTAAATTATTTTTATCTCTACACTTTTTATTGTTTATAAATCTTTTCTTCATTAATGACTACATTTTAAAAATGCAGTTATGTTAATAATAAAATATTTACCTTCTTTAAAAGTAGACGTTTCATTTTTCCAAGTAGAAAGTAGCTTTTTATTTCATCGAAATAGAATTTCTCTGTGAAAATCAGATTAAATATATATGGATTTAAAAATGTATTTTCGTTTCATTTGTTTAGAATTGTCATTTTTAAAAATTCGAAAACTACCTTCAAATTATTCTTGAAGAGGAGTGTTGCTTCTGTAGCAAAATCCAATTTATTTAAACTGGGCTTTTTCGTCGCAGTTTATAGTAGTTCGACTAATAAAAAAAATGTAACATTTTGTGATGTGTAAAAAATAATATATGTTTATTTCATAGAAAATAATTTTAAATAATAAACACTTTTATTTAGATTTTAGTCTGCTTTAAATATGTAGGGTTTTTTATTTATGGATATATGTATCCATAATTATAGTAATATCTTGGTGCTATATTACTTTCTTTAAATAGGAAAAACAAACTTATTAGGGGCAGCCTTTTAATTGTTTCTAGAAAACAATTCTGACATTAGTTTTAGTAACTCACTTGTATTACGAGAAATAATGCTCCTGAAATCTATTCGGATCTTATCTTGATGAAGAGGTCAGAGGGTCAGCTTTTGGCGTCTGGTCACTCTGGGAGTTGAGAATCAACTGTTTTAAAAATGGTGTCTGGTTCGTATTTATAAGTTTTTGTCAGTGTCATTGGTATTTTTAAGAAACACAGCGTTGGTAATATTTTTTTAAGTACGAATTACTACTGTGGAAAGTTATAATTTAAAACTTTGTGTAAAGAGATGTTGTTTTCATTTTTTCGTTCCGTTTTGGCATCCATTTTGAGAGTAGTGTTGTGGTATTATATTCATGGAAAGAGTTGTAGGACATATTTAGGAACCACACAGTTTAAAATGGCGACTATGTATATGTATAATGTTTCTGTTTACGAATAATTATTTTCTTTCATACTTATATATTTTAACTTTATTTTATTGTTATTTTGTTGCCTTTGTAAAATTTTCAACAGTTACGATTACATGAGTATTCATTTTTAATACTCGGGTATTAATTTTAATACTCGAGTAATAATTTTAATAAAATCGTTGCATTTTTTAAAATTAACGTTCAGTTTTTCTCAACATTTTAAGACACTTCCCCACCCAAAACCCCTAGTTTCCCTGCATCCCGTGCCAGGTTTTATTTTACTACAAAAAAAAAAATGTTATTTTAGCGTTGTAAATGATTTCGTTGTAATACCACTTTACTATTATTAACAGTATCTCGCGTTGTAATAGTATTCGTTGTAAAAACATGCGTTGTAAAAGTATTTGCGTTGTTAAAAATGCGTTGTAAAACCATGCGTTGTAATAGTATGCATTGTAACGTCATACATCCAATTTTTTTGCATCTGTAGCATTGCTCTCGCTCCACGGGGGCACCTCATAAACAGCCTACTGCAGTCAGCAGCAAAAGAATGCAGAAACTATGGTTGTTACTAGATGTCTCAGGGTAGTCAGCAGAAATGATGTAAAATCCCAAGCTCTTACACAATATTCCTGCAGCAGCCACCAGTGACATCTAGTGGTGGGTAGTGTCTTTGAACCCTCTGTGTTTTGCATTTTGAAAGGAGAACCTTGCCTGAATAGCATAGCACTCAGTGAGGGAAATCATGCTCCAGCAGAGATATTTTTCTTTTCCTGATACTTTGTATTAGCTCACTGTTTTTTTAAGGTCTGGCATTAGCCACAAAACCCTGTCAGCACCCACCACGAGTGTAGTCGGAGCCAGCATTGCGCCCACACTTTAGGAGCAGTTTTCTTTTGCTCCCACTCTGTGGGTGCATATTAGTTTTCCCTGCCTGTGCCCACGTGGACAGGGAATCTTTGGTGTCCTGGGGGTGAGGGTCCACAGTACACCACAACAGAGCCATCCCTGGTGCCATGGATTGGCTCGAGGAAGGGGCCGTGAGTCCCCTCCCTTATTAATGTTCATGGTCCTCTTGGGAAGGAGGTCCCATGCTCCCTCCTCATTAAATTAAACATGGCCCGGGTCCCCACTGTTTCCTAGAGGCTCATAGAGTAGGGCTGAGTGCCCCACATGCTTAAGCTAATACAGCCCTCAAGGCCTTGAAGAGGCTTGTGAAGGAGACCATGCACTCCCCTCCCCTTAATTTGATGTGATGGGGTCCCTGGGGCCTCAAGGAGGCTCTGGGGAGGAAGGCACATGCCCCCTCCACTATTAACTCAAATTTGCAGCCCCCGGGCCTAGCCCACTGTGGTGGAGTTTATAGCACAGATCCACAATCAATTTGTTGTAAAATGATTTTGGCCCCAGTTGGAGCCTGTCAGGACCCAATCCACACACCAGGCATAGGGGGTAGGGTCTGGAGACCGGACCCGATTCACAAAGGGACTCTGCGCTCATGGCAGAGTCCCTGCTGTCATGGTCCTGCACTCATGGTGGGGCCTTCAATCTGCTGTTACCCAACTACAGGCCCTCTTCCACGAGTGGAGAAACCCTTTGTGAATCGGACCCTATATCTCTGAGTCGTATGATGTTGTGTTATGTTATGCTATGGTCTAATGGGACTACTCGAAAAACAGTTCTTCAGATTCTTGCAGAATTCAAGAAGTGAGGGGGAGGCCCTTATGTGTAGTGGTAGGTCATTCCATGCCTTAGGAGTGATGTAGGAGAAGCCTCAACTTCAATATCTGGTTTTCCTTATGCATGAGATTTGTACAAGTAGGAGTCTGGATGAGAGGCGGTGTCTGGAAGTTTGTGAAAGCAGATGCAATTGTTCAGGTATTATGTAGTGCCTTGAAAGTGTGAGTGAGGAGTTTAAATTGTGCTTGTTTATGAATGGGGAGCCAGTGGAACTCCTTCAAGGAGGTTAAGAGAGATTCTGGCCATCAAGTTCTGAATGGTCTGCAGAATTCTGGTGAGTTTTTTGTATTGATCCCGGCATAGAGGGTGTTGCCGTAGTCTAGCTTGCTTGGGACCAGGATGTGCGTGACTGTTTAGTGGGTGCGGATTAGGAGCCATTTGAAAATATTCTTCAGCATCTTCAGGAGGGCATGAGAGCATGAAGCATTGATGCCACTGACTTGGGAGGTCATGTTGAGTTTGCTGTCTATGCTGTCTATGATAATCCGAAGGTTCTTTGCTCAGGTGGAGTCCCACGGTGATGTGGGCTTCCTGAAGTTCACGATTTGGTCTTGCAAATGTTCAGTTTTAGACAGTTGGTATTCATACAAGTGAGCGATCTCAGTCATGCAGCCACTGAACTTGATCTAGGTACCAGATATCTTGCCCCTGAGGGAGAGAATGAGTTGCGTGTTGTCGGTATAGGAGAGGATTTCGATATTGTGAGAGCGGATGATGCTGAATAGAGGGACCATGAAAGATGGCTGCCACCACCTCTTTGTTGTTGTGGTGGCAGCCAATCAGATCTCATCTTGTGATCTGTTGGCTCCGTGGGTTCTCTGCGACGTGAAAGATTTTGGGGCATATTTACAAGAACTTAACACCACCGTAGCGCTAATTTTTTGACGTTACTGCAGCTTGTTTTATTGCCTTATTTACAAGCTGCAGCTAACTGCAGCTAGCAGCACTTTTCCAGCATAAATAGGAGTTTTCGAGATCACCACTTCTGTTTGGGGGACTAAACAATAATGAGAGGCAAGGTAGGCGTTCCCGTGAAAAAACTTCCACAAACCATACTTCGCAATATTTGCAATGAAACTTCTGTATGTCGATAAGCCCCCAAACCTGCCTTTCAGTCCAGTTAGAGGCAGTTTTTTAAGACCAAAATATAGCTAGTCTTAAAATTGGTGCAAACTCTTGGGTCCACGTATAATATGTTTGGGTGCTGGATAGTGCTGCAAGGAATATTGCTGCACTGCCCTGCGCCAAAACAAAAGGTCAGGAATGCATCCTATCAATAAGATAGGGCACATTCCTTGGCCTCAATCGTGAAAAGTGTTGCATCACCGTGAAAAAATAGTGTTGCAACACCTTTCACTGTGCCCTCTTGTGACACCATGGAGGCGCTGTATTTACTGTATGACGCTACATGTCACAATCAATGACAGATGCATCTGGAATTCTGATGTATCTGTCAGTGGTAAAGCCATGCATTGCTGCAGTCGTGTCTGAGAGATTTCACTGCACCACTCCTACAATGCCTTTTTGCATGGGAACTCCCACACTGCATACATCTCACCTGATGCAGGTATAATGTGGCATAAGGCTTCACAAGTTCACTCATATGCCCAGGTGCGTCACTTTGTAAATACGGTGCAACATGGTGTAAAATTCACACTGCTAGAACATAAAGAAAATGACACATTGGCAGTGTTAAATTGTCGGAAGGGGGTCAGGAATTAGCCTTCCTGTCTTTTCCCCTTACGATGGCACACAATGGCTACCATGCGCCAACACAGGCACCCTTGTGCCATGGTGCAAGGGTGACTGTGTTGTAGAGTTGATTGATGTTGTGGCTCCATCTCTTCTCGAGACATCTGCAGGTGCATCTAGACTAGTGGAGGGCAGGAGTGAAACAGTTGGCCTTCTTGGAGTGTTGTGTGTCCGTTTTTTTCTTTAGGATTGGCAGGGTGTCAGTGCAGTTAGAGATCTATCGGTAGAGGTTGCGCCCTGCGGTGTTGGTGTCTGCAAGCGTTGGCAGAGCGGTGGTGCTGAGTGAGTTGATGAGAAGTTCTCCTGTGGCCTTGATACAGCTGCGACAGGGAGGGGGCAATAATGGCAGTGGTGTATGGTGGGTGTGGTGAAGGCGTGATGTATACAATGATGGTTGGTCCAGGAGAGTTTGGTGGTGTGGCTGTAGTTAAATGTTCCTGCTGGCAGAGAAGATGGGGGTTAAGCATGTATCTGGCTATATGGGTTGGTGCGGTGACTAGCTGCTTCAGTCCAATGTTAGCAAGGTTCTCCAGGAGGCTGGTTGTGTTCTGGTTACTGGGGTTGTCCAGGTAAAAGTTGAAGTCTCCGAGTAGGATGTAGTCAGTGGATGGGAGAGCCTGGGGTGCGATGAGGTCTATAATGGAATGGGGGTGTTATGAGCCGGGGGGCATGTATATGAGGGTGCCTGCTGAGGGTGGTGTTGGGCTTGGTCCAGATCTGGAAGTGGAGGTGTTTCATGGTTGCAGTTGGGTCATTAGAGTGTGTGTTTAATCGGAGTGTGCTTTTGTCGACCATGGCAATGCCTCCTCCTGGGCAGTCAGGGTGGTCCTTGCGGGTGATGGTGTAGCGGTTGGTCCAGTTTTATGTGAAGAAGGCGATGTCTGAAGAGTTGGCATCAATGAGGTCCCAGATTTCTGTGACATGTTTGTGGCGGGATCAGACTTTGAGGAGGATGCAGCTGAGACTGCTGGGTGCAATGTTTGTCGGCGGAGCGGCGAGAGGCGCTGGTGTGTTGATGTGGCAAAAGGTGTGTTTTCAGTTTTGGCAGGCAAAGGGAGCAAGGGTATTCTTCTGTGATGCTAGATGGCAGGCGGTGTGGCATCCAGGGTTGTGGGTGAGGATGGTGCTGGCGTCATAGTGGTGGAGTGTCCGGGAAGCAGGGTTCCTTGCACTGGACACAGTCCATGCAGGACAGCGCAGATGGGTTGGCCTTTGCACGCATTCGGCACACGAGTGGCACACCCACTGCGCATGGCCGCACAGCGGCCACCATTAAGTAGTGCTGTGGGGGCACTAGACAGCTGGGAGACGGGAAATGAGGGAAAGAGCACTGGAGGGGCTGGGCTGTGGGAAATCACAGCATCAAAGAGGGAGAGGACAAGGAAAAAGGAATTGTACAAAAGCACAGGAAAGACAAAGCCAAACAAAGTAACCAAAAATACAAAGCCAAAGGTAGAAAGCAACAAGAAAGAGCAGAAAGAGGGACAGGAACATCAGAAAAGAGGGACAGGAGGGCAATCAAGAAGCAGAGCACTGATGCTCCACCACTGGACCACCAATGATGAGGTGCAGACGGGAGCCTCCTGGGGGAGGAGGGCCTTGAACACCTGACCTCTGGGTCAGAGGAACCAGCAGCAGCTGATGGGGACAGCAGCAGCAGCTACCAGATGGGGCTGCGCTATGGGAAGAGCAAATCCACTAATGGATAGTCTTCCGTACACCCAAGAGCTCACTACCAGGGAGTGAAGAAAGGCAGCACCTCCCAGTTGCCTCCTCCGATCTAACAGTGGTGACCAGATTCTGTGTTCCCCAGTTGCCTGGTGAGTAACGGCGGATGAAGCCGCATAGCCAAGGGCCTGGGCCCGAACTGGTCCCTGTGCCCGTGGCCCCCGCTGCCAACAATGGCCGATCTAAGCAACTTGAGCCAGTTAAAGGAGTCCCCCAACAGTCTTGTGCGGTTTCCTCGGCAATGTGTATCCTCCGCAGTGCAGGGATTGCTTAGGGCACAGTTTGCTTCACCCACCGGTGCTAGGCATGGGCCTAACATGACCCCCAGGGCTCCTCCGCTCCCCATCCCACCTTCTCCTCACCTAGATATCGACACCGGTGCTCAATCAGCTGCGCTCGCTTGAAATCTGTGACTCAGCAGAAGGAGACTCATCCAGATGGGATTTCACAAACCTGGGTACACCAGTCAGTGCTGAGTCTGCTGGGGAACCTCCTAGTGCAGGTGATGCAACAGGACCCCTTAGGCGTGAGGTTGCAGCCCCTCCACCACACAAATTTAGTGCCGCTTAGGGGCCTCACCCTCCACAGCGTTCTGGCAGCGCCACATCCTCTGGCCTGGGGTGCAGAGAGGCACGGCCCACCATTAGCAATCTCCACCGTGCAGCCCAGTGTAGTGGTGGCACCTGTTATGTGATGCAGACCTCCCTACATTGGTGTAGAGGAGTGCCTTTTCATGATCACAGGTCAAAGGGACGCCAGGCGGTCTTCTCACACAGGGCAGCAATGTGTCTCCATGTGACCTGCCATACTTCACCACCAGGTAAGGGCGATCACTGATGCCTCAATGTCTACAACCACAGCCCAAAGGCTTGGTCTCGATGTGGCCCGCCTCCACCGTCAGGCTGCAGCAACTCCTCAGCATCTCTGCCTCCCACTCCAAGTCTCAGACGCAAGCCCAGCGAGGCCTCTGGGCTGCGGGGACTGTCCACGTTTCCAGGCTTCCGCTGCCATGGTATTGCAAGGGAAGTGCTATGAAAAGTGATGCATCTCTGGTTTTCCCCCGTGATGCACTTCTTTACATATATGGAGCCCTGAATCTGCATTTCCTCTTCCGCTATGACTCTGGCTGCCATCCTGGCTGTTGGGGGCTTTTGGAGGGGGGGTTATTTCCCTGTACTGAACTTGGCCCTGGCTGCTCCACTCTGCATTCCATTGTTTTTATTTTATTTTTTATCATTGGTGGGGGACTTATGGGCTATTTTGCCATAGAGGCAAAAAAGTCCCGTTTGGCTGACTAAAGTGAGTTTTTTTGCCTCTAATTGGCCTTTCTTCACTTTTCTTTCACTAGTGGCAAAAATGTTATTGGCTTGATGCTAGTGTTAGCTGCAACATTCGCCGCCGCGAGCATGTCCTATCACCATGTAGCAACGTATTGTAAATTCATCAGTACCATGGCGATAGTTTTTGCCAATTCTTGAGGCTTAATTTTTCAAAAACTACTGAACAGATTCACACCCGATCACAAAAGGTACGCTTTCTGAACCAAGCCTAACTTTCTATCAAATTTGGTGTAATGCGGTTCAGAAGATTTTCCAATTTTCCTATGGATAGCACTCTCCATCCAGGCTGCACGGCCTCCCCATAGACGCCTGTAAGGACAGCGTTATAGCCAATTACAACACTGCCTTTGCAGCATTGCGATTGGCTTTGGGTAGTAGAGGACGGCTGCCTCCTTCTGCTTCCTGTAAACAGACAGAGAGCAGGAGACACGACGCGGGAGTCCGGCAACGGAGGCAAAGGTAATTTTTTTTTTAATGTAATTAAATTAATCCCCCACCCCTTCCCCGCATGACCCCCTCCTGCCCAACCCCCCGCTACCCCACCC
The DNA here is from genome assembly GCF_964261635.1 of Lissotriton helveticus. Classification (NCBI taxonomy): domain Eukaryota; kingdom Metazoa; phylum Chordata; class Amphibia; order Caudata; family Salamandridae; genus Lissotriton; species Lissotriton helveticus. Next base: position 913,982,149 of record NC_136059.1, on the reverse strand, counting down.
ACGAGTCATGACGGCCGCGACTGCTTTGGGCATTTACCTAAAGGCTATGATAACTTGTTACTCCCAAGCTTATTTAAATAGGAACGTTTTCAAACTTTTTCGGAGGGAAAGGAGGGCAGTCTCTTTCCTCAAACTCTCCGGCAATCCATTCCAGACCTGAGGTATCAAGACTGGAAATATCTTGCAGGTCAAATGTGTCTCAAACTGGCACAGTGTCATACAGTGACATACAGTGCCATGGTCCTCTGTTTAACTGGCAAACAACGGAGATATTGCAGCAGCAGAGTGGCATGTGCCCATCTCTGTAGCTTAAGTAACAATCGTGCTGCATCATTCATTGTCACCTGGAGCTTTCCCAGCAACTGCTTAGGAAGGCCAATGTACAGGGCATTTCCAGAATCCAACTGTGACAATATCATTGCCGACACCACTGTACACATAGTTGAAAAGGAAATAATTGGAACCAGTTTGCAGAGCTGCCTCAAGAGGTCTGTGCCACTACCGCATACCACTGCCACTTGCTTGGACATTGACAAGCTACTCACTAATGGAAAAGTGCACAGGGGAAGCAGATGTCCAGTGGCCAGAAACTGGCAGTCCAGTGATTCTCCCTCCAGGTGATTGCTAGCACTTCAGTCTTGCCTTGATTGATCTTGAAAGAGTTAGCTGTCATCCAGTTCCCAGTGAACCACAAGATGTTCTGCGCATTCAACTGGGACTGTGAAGAGCTCTAAATCCGCAAGACCAGCTGAGTATCACCTTGCATAGTTGAACAGTTGACAGTCCAACTGTACTAATGCTGTAATCAGCGACTGTGGATAGATGTTAAACAACAATGGGAATAGCACAGATCCCTCAGGGACCCTGCAGGCTAACACCCTTGCCCTGGAGACATGACCACCCATCTGCTCCCTCCACAGAAGGGCTGACACTGTAATCGCACAAACCACTTTTTGCCTCATGCCTGATTTGATTTCAAACTGAAAGTGCACTGAGTCACTGCTAACCAGGTCCCCAGTGCCAGACCTCTTTCCCAAAACAATGTACCACGATTGGTACAACTTTAGCTACCCTATAGGTCCCCAGTAAATGGTACCCCTAGTACCTAGGGCATGTAAATGTAAATGTAAATGTAAATGTATTTGAGCTTGTAAAGCGCACTGCTACCCGTCCGTAGGTTTCCTGGGGCTGTATAACTCTGGGGAACCCGTCCTGGCTTTCCCTGTGGGATGGTCCCTGCTGGGAGTCCCCAAGGTGGAGCCAGGCATCCCCGGAATTGATGGGGCCGTTGTGGAGATTAGGCAAGCTAATGCCCAGAGTTGCCGAGTGGAACCCCTGATTAGAGTAAGCACCGAAGCGAGAATTATCGAGTCCGCTGACCCAAGTCCACGACCCTGCCGCGTCGGGAATTGAACCCTAGTCCCGGGCTGACTTCTGCTCCCGGGTCTGCTGCCTCTAACCAGTGAGCCACACTACTCCACTGAACAGTACTGAACAGTGTCCTCTGGGGCTGCAGCACTGGTTGTGCCACTCCAGGGCGCCCTTACCAAGGCTATGCATTCTGCCATTGCAACCTGTGTGTCTTGGTGCATGAAAATACAAAGAGTCAACATGGCACACACTCCTGTGTGCCATGCCAATGACACACTGCATAAGATATAGGTAAGTCACCCCTAATGCAGGCCTTTAGCCCTACAGCAAGGTGTACTATGGCCTATGCGTGGGCATATCAGCATGAGCAGATATCCCTACAATGTCCAGTCCATTCTGTGATGTTGTAAGTGAACAGAGAAGCCATAAAGAGTACGTGGGCTGTATACTTGTCAACACAATTTTCCTAGCTCTATGATGGTTTCACTGATTACTAAGATGTTTGGTACCAAACATCTACTAAATCCTCACTGATGCCAGTGTTAAATGTTTTAATAAATTCACACAGGAGACCCAGTTAGAGGGCCACTGAAACCTAACCAAACACTAGTGGGGTCTCTGGTCGGTTTTCACCAGCCTGCCACCACTAGACATGTTTCTGACCTCATGGGGTGAGAGCCAACGCTCTCAGAGGACAGAAACAACACCTGCTCTGGGAAGGGGTGTTTCGCACCTCCTCAAGGACAGGAGGGCCTTCCAGGGCAGGAAGCTTCAAAGGCTATGCCACCTTTAAAATCGACCCAGGAACCCCAGATATTGGGGAGGCCAAGCCCCCTTTGCTGCTCCACATTTGGTGAGAGGAAAGCAGGGAAAATTAGTTAAATGAGGAGGAGGGTCCCCCGTCAGCCTGCACCACTCCTATGGTGGGTCAGGCAAGGTGAACCCCTCTCCTGAAATTCCACCATCTTGAGATGGTGAGAAAACCTCCAATCAGGTCTGGGGTAGTGACTCTTCCCACGGGAAGTGGTCACTAGAGGATGTAGGCACCCGAACGTTAGATAGCCCATTGGCTAGTACCTATCTATTACCTCTCTCCTCTTGTAATACCCCAAACTTCAGTATTTAAGTGGCTTCCTGAGACCTGAACCTCAGATTCATTGGACCAAAGAAGACCACAATAAAGAAGACCCGCTTCACAAGAACTGAAGCCCTGCTACAGAAGAAAAAAGTGCCAAACCCTGCAAGCTTCTCCAAGGACTTGACAATTGCTGCCTATTGTGTCTTGCTGATCCTGCAAGTACTCCAAGAACCATGGAGCACCTACAACCTTTGGGAAATCACCAAGAAGCTCCCTTGGAGGGAAGCTATCACTCCCATGCATACTGCAGGCACCGAACCCGACAAGTCAGATTTGTGGACTTGCTGCTCCTTGACAACCTCAACACAGCACCAAAGCAAAAAGAGCAGCTCCACAGGGTCAGATCTGCATCTCCACCAAGTTTGGACGCACCAGGATCTACTACTAATGCCTGGGGTATCGGACCCCCAACAGTAAAAACCAAGAAGAATAGTCAACTCCAGCCTCCCAAAGCGCCAGAAGCAAGCTCCCTTCGACAGGCGTTGAGACACCTAAGACCCACTTCCTGAGTGGCTCAGCTGTCCTGAGATTGCTATTCCAAGTTGCCTGCTCTTGACCACGAGGACCCTAAAGATGCACGATGCCTGGCTGACCTGTTCCTTCGGCTTCTGGCCCCATCAGCCCCAGCACTGACCAACCAGCTCTGCCTCCATGGTCCCCCAGCCCTTGCAACCTCCTCTCTCCAAGACCGGACTGACCTGTAAGTCCACCTGTGCAGTGCCTTTTTGAGGGGCCCTCTTCGTCTTTTCGCACCACTTTCTAAGACCCCCAGCAGTCTGCTGCAGCCCAATCCAGGACGTTCCTGAACTTCTCCTGCTCAAACTGTGGACCTGGTCCTGACATCGATCTAAAATGAGAAGGTGAACTTTATGAAAGCATTGCCTGATTTTATATGCATTTTTTCTCTTTTCCCAATTGCTTCCAATGGTGCTTAATTGCGCACAACAGTGACATATTTTCCGAACTTTGAAAAATCGAAACTCCAATAGTACTTACCTTAGAACTGTGTTTTTGGTTTTAAATATATACATAAAAATGTAATTTTATTTTTACAAATTTGTTTCCGATTTATTCTTGAGTGTGCATCTCATTTAGTGCCTCTGTGGGTACAACAAATGCGTAGGACTACCCTCTGATAAGCCGAACTGCTCGCCCACACTACCACAAAAAGAGCATTTGAATTATCTGCTTTTACCTCTGTGTACCATTTGGGGAATCTCTGGACTCTTCGCACAGTGTACTTCTTTTTAGTACATTATATAGAGAGCCAGCATCCTACACAGTGCAATAGCAGTTGATGATTGACCGTATCGAACACTGCCGACACATCTAACAAAATCATCACTGAATATCTATTCTTATCTGTCGCCAAGCTGAGTTCGTCCAGTGCAGAGAGCATCACCAACTCTGTACTATGGTGGGCCCAAAAACCTAATTGGCAACGATGAAGCAATTGCCGATCATCCACAAATTTTGTAAGAATTTCAGTCATGTGCCGTTCCAGAATCTTAGCTGGAAATGAGAGCAGGGATACTGGGAGATAGTTCTTTAAGTTATATTGTTCCTCCCCCGCCTTCTTCAGCAGAGGGCTTACCATAGCTCTCTTGAACCTACATGGAACTTGGCCGGTCATCAAGGAGGTATTTAGAAGAGACAGAAGCTCGCCCCCCATAACTGGGAAGGCTGCTTTAAACTACTCGGACGGGCAGGGGTCCTCGGGCAAGCCAGATTTGACCGCAGCCAGTAAATCATCAGGCCATAAGAATTATACACTATGGTCAACAGCCATTCATATATATGTATGAATGGCTGTGGATGGATGAGGGTATGATTGTTTTTGAATATAAAATCTGTTTTGATATTGTTGATATTGTATAAAAGGTTGTTGTAAATATTGTGTAAATCCATATATGTACAGGAGGTCTTGTAATGTATAATGAATTGGTGAAATAATAACCAATAATCCTTTTTTGAGAAGAAAAATTTAATAATAAATAGATTCATTCAGACATTGTTGTGTCAATGGACCATAGTGTATAATTCGTATGGCCTGATGATTTAAAGAAAATAGTGAGACAGTATTGGCATCCTATTGTTCAATTGAGATTACTTTTTGACATTTATTTGTATTATCCCTGCCTTGGGCAAGCTATCTTGTTGCAGAGGACCCCCTCCTTTTTTAATTCTTCTTTCCTTTTATGATCCTTTAGGGGCATATGTACAAGGAAATGCCAGAGCACACAGCTGTGCCAAATTTGGCAGCACCACACTCCGACATTTCCAAAATGCTGGAATGCGCCGTGTTTACCACAATACAGAGCATCTCTGTTTTTTCAACAGCATGGGTGCTAAAATTAGCTGCCTAGCGTCAATGCAGGCACCCTTGCACCACAGGAGGGTGTCCCTTCCTTCACATAAACATTCAATAATGGTAATTTGTTACTTCTATGTGTGCCGTACACATAGAAGTAGTAAACCATCATTATTTAATGATTGTTTATGAGCAGGAAGGGACACCTTCCTGCACATCAACAATAATTTATAGAGTTTTGCTCTTTCTATGTGTGCGGCAGAACGGGGAGTAATGAAGGTATTTCTCCTTGTTTTGCCATTTTAATGCCTGCTCTTGCATGCATTAGTTTTTGGCGCTGCCTCAGATCTACAGATCCCTGTAAATCTGGGGCAGCATCAAAAAGCAATTGGTGTTACGGTGGAAAGCCCACAGCAACACCCATTGCACACCCCTTTCACGTAGATACCTGCATGAAAGGCTTTACTCCACTTTGCAAATATAGAGCAGGCCATTGCACCACAGGAATGTCGTTAAAAGTAATGTCCCTGTGGCACAATACTCTTGTATGTCCCAGATCCTTTAATAAAGCTGATAGGTTGATCTGGTTGCAAAGGAGAGAATGGTGTATAAAGTGTAAGAAAATCATAGCCACCATGACAATTCTGAGGACAACAAACAAGGTTATTAGTTGACTATAAGACATTTCTGTTGTGTACAGCTTTTCATTTCCGTTTTCTATGTTACTTACCAACAGCTTTTTATCTTTGGTGGAGCTAATGAGGAGTGCGAGTTTAACGACATCATGGCAATGAAGCTAATCAATCCCTCTGATAGACAGCCAAGTAAGTGATAAATGTTCATGTATCTTATAAAAATGACCTAAGCAGGAATAAATAACTTGTATCTTTGTACTTCTCAAGATATTGTATTTTGATCTTGTCGTTGCAGTATAAAGTTATTAAAGTGATAGCTATAGTAAAGAAGCAAGAATCCTAACTTCTCTATCAATGTAATGTTGGCTGCTGTATTGGAGAAGTTTTGAAAAGAAAATGTTGTAAGAAGGCTTTTTTATGCTGTTACCAGAAATGCTTATTGATCTTTATGTTACGCCTTAAATGGGTAGCATCACTATTAATTGTATTGTATTTGCATTTGTATAGCGCTTACTACCCCTGACGAGAGGTCAAAGCACTTTTTCGGCAAGTGGTAGCACGCTACTACAGGACCCATAGAGGATTAATGTTGAATTAGTAGAGTGAAACATGCAAGGAAATGTTAAGTGGTGGATAGGTTAGTCAGTTATTTGGATTCAGAAGGATAGCAGAAGGATAGAAGGAAAAAAGGTTTGTATTTATATAGCGCGTGTTACCCCTGATGGGGTGTTGAAGCACTCTACTCTGGAAACCCATAAAGGATTAGTGGTGAATAAGTATGATGAAATATGAAAGTAATTTGAGTGGTGGATATGAGTCAGTTATTTGAAGTGAGAAGGATAGCGGAGGGATAGAAGGGGAAGAAAGGTTTGCATTCATGTAGCACCTGTTACCCCTGATGGATGTTGAAGCGCTTTTCTGGCAAGTAGCATGCTACTCCGTAACCCATAAAGGATTAGTGTAGAAAATTAGTATAGTGAAATAAGAAGTAATTTGAGTGGTGGATATGTTATTCAGTTATTTGGATAGAGAAGGGTAGGTGGCGGGATAGAAGAGGGAAAGAGGTTTGTATTTATATAGCGCTTGCTACACTTGATGGGGTTTTGAAGCGTTTTTTTGGCGAGTATCATGCTGCTCTGGAACCCATAAGGATTAGTGTTGAATTAGTCTGGTGAAACATGAAATTAATTTGATTAGTGGATATGTTAGTCAGTTATTTGGTTTGAGAAGGGTTGGGGAGGGGTAGAAAAGGGAAAACATTTTGTATTTATATAGCTCTGTAACCCTGATGGGGTGTTGAAATGCTTTAATGGTGAGTAGCAGGTACTCTGGAACCCATAAAGGATTAGTGGTGGATTAGTAAAGTGGAATATGGAATTTGAGAAGTGAACATGTTAGTCTGTTGTTTTGATCGAAAAGGATAGTGGAGAGATAGAAGAGTAAAGGATTTTTACATTTTTTTTAGGTTAATGCAGTAGGAGGAGGCTTTTGGATGAGTAAAAAGGGTTCTTTTAGGGGAAGAGTCAGAGGGAAGAGTTTAGAAAGGTTTGTTTTGGGGGGTTGGTATAGTGAATGAGGTGTCAGATAATGTAAGAAGGGGTAGAGTAGGAGCAGAGGCATAGCTAGAGCTTGTGGCGCTCGGGGATATCCTTCAGATTGCCACCCCCTGGGGGGGTGCCGGGGAAAAAGGACGGCGAGCACCTGAAAGAGGTCTGAGAGACACGTAGTATCGCTGCTAATAGTTACCTCGATCATGCAAGTTACATGCACATCCATGACACGGTCCAGGGGTAGGCAGCCCTCGTCCCCAAAATAGTGCCGCCTAGGGCGGACCGCCCCCACCTAGCTGAGCCGATGAAGGAAAAGCAGAAGGAAACCCAAAACGTACATCAGTTCTACCTACCCTGTTTGTGATATCTCACTCATAACATCACAGCTTGTGCAGGACCATTGTCCCCCATCTGCCTCATCCATGACCTCAGCAATGTCTGCAGACCGGTCCACCACACTGGGTTTGATCACAATTCCCCTGGCAGCACCTTCAGGATACTACAGGTGAGTCCAATGCACCTGATCACTAGACTAACTTGAGTTCTGCAGTTTCGATTGTGTTTACCTTCAGGTAACAGCATATAAAATAAAGGCACACTGTATGTTTAAAGATTAATCCAAGTTAAAGTAATCAGTAGGAAATGCATTGGTTTGCATTATGATATTCTATTGATTAATTCAGTTACTACAGAGGAGTGTAACCAGACAGTAAAGGAATAGATTCCTGAAGGTGGTGGGTAAGGAGTGGTGGTTTCCGACTTCTGTCTTTAAAGTGCTACGATGTCCCAGCCTATGACTTAAAGCACAATAAATATGCAACTCTTTATTTTTACACAGTATAAAATGTTTTTGAAATGTCACATTTCGCTGTGGAATGTCTTTCATAAGTCACTGCAGCAATGGAAATGTCACATTAGCAATGCAAATACTTGGCAGCTATGATATTAACCACCTGCGCTACCTCACACAAATGAAACCTGCCATTAGATGAAACTCCCGTCTCTCTCCAGCAGGTAAATTAATCACCAGTTTACTTAACACGCGTGTTGCCCGAACACTGCTCAATATACAATGAACATTGTAGTACTTTTAACACCTCTGTACTGCTACAAAACTGCGAAATAAAAGTTCCATTACTGAAGAGAGGAGTATTTTGAAGTGCAGGCCCATTTAAAACACTGCCCATGTTACTGTGCCGGTTTGTCACTGTGTCCAAGGCCAAGGCCAGAGCCTGCAATCCACTCCCTCTATACGTAACAGAGAAAGCACCATAGCTGCCAAGGTTTCAGACTGCTATGTGTGACGTTTCATAATTTCAGTGAAATTATGAGTGACGATCAATGACAATGAGTGACACCTGCACAAGAGCAACAGTAAGCAATGAAGACAAGGGAAACAGGCTGGAGTTGAATAAAAAAAATACAACAGAAATGAGTAGAATTATTTTTTTCCAAAAGCTAACTTGACTCCAACCGTAATGAAAATCATTAACCCTGAGAGGTCGTCGCCCACCCCTCCCCGGTTGGGGAACCTCTATCTGCCCAAGGCACAGATCACACCATGACCCCCCCCATGCTGTCAGAGCTACACTAGGCTCTATTGACTTAAGTGACACAGTGTGGCTCAGAGACCCCGAGCGGCCTAACATGATTTTAGTGCAGCTGTATGTGGAGTGGCACGTCTCGTGAAAATGAGTGATTGAACCGACACAAGCTGTGAGTGACTGCAAAACTACATCTTGAAACAGGGCAGGCAGCTGAAGATAATCATGACTGCGCACTAGGCGCTGCTAGTTTAAAAGGAAAGCACATCTTTAATTTTATTAGAAAGTAGCAGAGTGAGAGATACCATTTCTTCACTCTATGCACTGACTCGAGACGTGGGGCAAGTTTAAGGGCTTGTAAGTGACCCCGCTTGAAATGGAGCAGCACGTGCTGCCTCGCGATATCTGACATGGTTCACAGTACTTCATGTAGAAGTAGAACCTGGCTGTAATAACTTAGACAGGCAGCACTGGATGAAGTTAAACAATATGTCCCACAACCCTCTGGATGCAATGTTCACTCCTGACATACCCTAGACAATCTGCTAAATTAAACAGCCATTTCCTTGGACACATACCTCACAAAACTACATGCCCATGTAAAATAGAACAGAATATAATGCATTGCATTTAACATGGAGTAGACAAGACTTCATATCCCAGAATGCACCTTGCATCCCTCATAGAGCGTAAATATGTTCAGAAGCCTGAGTTAGTATCATACACAAGACGGGAAATGACAAGTCACGACCTGACACCAAATACTACATGATGTGTGAACTCTCCTTTCCTTTGAGCCACATAATTATTACACCTCCTCCGGCTGTTAGGAACCGCCCTGCTTTGGTCAACTAAGCTCTTTTTCTGATGTTGTGTATGGAAAGGCGGAGGCCTCAGACAGACACAAAGCACAAGGAAGCTTCAGGAGGCTTGAGAACTTGAGAATCCTCCTAACATGGCCACTAAAGGAGCGCATATGCAGAGAAAGGGCAAGTGCTAGCTGCGGGGGCTTGTGGGGAATTCCAGTGGCTCGAGACGGCCACATTTCAGTCAGATTCTGTACGTCCAAGCGGCTTCACACAATCGAGGCACCAGTGGACAGGGTAAACTGAGTCCTAGTGAAAAGCACTAATAAATGTGTGTGGAAAGTGGGGCTGATGAAAGCTCCAAGCCATGGTGTGGAATAAATATGTTCTAGAGCAAGGAGACTTCTTCCAAGCCATGAAAATTATAATTTCCGGCAATTCGAATTCGGAGTGTTTCTGGCGCGTATTCGGAAGTCCCATGGCGAACCAGCAGCAGTTCTGAAACAAGCCTCCCCTACCTGGATTCACCATGTTCAAGGGCAGCTCCGCGCTTCACCAACGCACCCTGGCTGTGTGTCCTTCAGCACCGGTGGTCACTGAGTGCACCGGGGGGGCGGTGGTCGGTCTCCCATGCCAGGCAATCGGCCCCTGTCCAGCCCGAGAGACCGAAGGGATCCGATGCCCACACTCCGCTGGGACTGCAGCATGGCCGAGTGCCCGCAGTACCCAAGGAGATTGACCGTATCTAATGAAACAGGTGACTTGGGTGCCGGCCTCGCCCTCTGGCCTACCAGGCGACAAGCAGAGGCCAGGGCAGGACTTTCTGCTTGTTTTGCCAACACTCTGGGCAGCAGGAAAGCCCTCACCTGGCAGGCTCGAGCGCGTTTGAGCAGCACTGGGACTGGAGGCAGAGCTGAGGAACTCGGGAGCTTCCGTAGTTACCCAGTGCACGTTGGAACTCTGGCCCAAGTGAAGGTGGGGGTCAGGAGAGGAGCTCGAGGGCTCCTGCTCTGACGTGTTGGGGGCATACCCCAAAAACAGCATGATTTTACGGTCACAGCAGAGAGGCTACAGATAGAATGGTTGTAATATTTCCACCCCACCTGCCTTCCGCTTCGCAGTGGTGGTGTGAGCAGCGCTGATTCCCACCACAGCTTCACAACTTCGTCACAGTGTGGCTCAGTGACCCCGACCAGCCCAGCGCACTATCAGCACACCCGCTGACGCCACATTGGGCAGCAGCAGCCAGGAAGTCATGTGCGGTGCGGTGCAGCAGTGCAGAGGAACAGCATGATTGTAGCAGAAGCCCTCAAGCATGCTGGGAGCAGCGCTTGCTAAACGGTGACCACGTGGAACTGGCCCGTTGCGACGGCCTTTATAATTTATTTGAGGACACTGACTGACAGAAGTCAATGTCACCAAATAAATGATAAAGGCCGCCGCAATGGGCCAGTGCCGCGCGGCCGCGCGGCCATTGCCCTCAAAGTAATGCCGCCTGGGGCGGACCTCCTCCACTGCTCCTCCACTGCCCTCCCCTAGCAACGCCGCTGAGGAGGAGAGAGTTTAGAAAGGGTTATTTTTTGGGATCATAGCAGTTAATCCATATACAGTGATTCATATAAAGAGGGTGCTGCTTAAAAGACATCCTTCTTTTCTCCTGAAGGTATTATCAGAATTCCATATTACCTGACCATTACTCTTGCAGTCCATCCTCTTCAGGAGAGCATTCCTCATAATCTCGGGATGTCTGCAAAGTTCTTCATGTTTAAATAGATAAAACTAAAACCTTATGCAAATCCAAATGGTCTTTTGTTAACTTCTGTCACATTTTCCAAGGTCTGGCCACTTCAAAACAGCCCATCTCTCATTGGGTTGTAGCCTGCATACCTCTCTGTGTTACCCATTGTCTGGTCAACCCTTGCCAAAGCACCCATTTCACGTGAGGGGAAACAACACACAGGACTCAGTGAGAAGCATTTCTCTTTTAGATATATGTAGGGAAGTACTTAAAAATCAGTGCACACTTTCAGAAGATGCTATTGTCTTGATTACAATAAAAAACAGATTTTAGTGTTGTTTAGGCTGCTCTAAGGAGTCTCTTTCAATAATCCTGTATGTGCAGTTCCTTCCGTTTCACATATTAGATACAGTTCCTATCCCTTATTCCCAAGAATCAGAAGGACTGTGATGTTTTTTAACTTGCCACTGTATACTAACTTTTATTATTATTAATGCAAATCCAGTAATACAGAAGAAATGCTGACTTACTTGTAGTCCTGATTCTGCATCTTAGGAATCTTCTACTAATGAATATCCAGTGATACATACGAAATGCTGACTTACTTGTAGTCCTGGTTCTGCATCATAGGATTCTTCATTGAAGTAATAAATATCCTTTTTTTATCCTGACTTCTTTTCATGGTGGTCCACAATAAAAGTAATTCCTGAGGCAACAGCCAGTAGAAGATATCATGGGTAGTGGAAGCTCCTAAAGCCTTAAAGGGACAAATGTTTTTTTAAAACTCTTTCCTCATTTACCTAGACATGCTGGCAGCAATTGTGAATGGATGCTGCAATGTACTCTCAGAATGGTGTTATTGAAAAATATTTGGACTAAATTCAGAAAATATTGCCTGTGATAGGTATTTAAAGGATGCTCCATAATGTCTGGCCATGTTAGACTCTTCACCCTTTTCTAAGCATATATGGAACTTTATGTATTGATATAAAATGTTCCATGGAAATTATTCTAACATGTATTACTTTATTGAAGTTTCCTGTGATGCAGAAGCAGAACTCATAGTAGTAACCATTTATTCTTTGCATTACTTAAAAACGGCAGAAGGGTGATAGGACATGCCACATAAAAGAAAAACGCAAACAATTTGTTCCTTTTCTATTTTCCGCACCAGTGTTCCATTACAGAAGTTTAGAGCAAGGGAAGGCCACATCCTTGACAAGGAGTAGGGGCCGGATGTGCAGCATTGTTCAGAAAGGTGGCGTATGCTGTTGCAGGGAGACTGAGGAAGTGCTGTAGCTGACACCTATTTGCTCCTGCACTTGCGCATTGTCCACTCCGCATCGAATAAACCCATCAAGTTTATTTTGGATGGTGCAATAGCAATACAAGTAGTCTGTGTGTGGACTTGGTCTGTGTAGTGGTAGGCTAAGTATGCACAAAGCCTCACTGTAATGCCAGTATATGCAACATAACTGGAGGCATCTGCAACTAGTATAGTGTACAGCAGGAATGTGTTGAACATACTGGGACTTCTTTATCAAGACATTTTCAACCACGAACATATGGCGAAAAAAACCGTTATTTGGCCTTGCTGGGAATTCACAGAAGGATTTCTGACAGGTGTGAATGGATGTACTACTGTGGATCTTTCCAGCACACATTTGGGGAACCCCTTTTTTGTAAATACCACACAAGGGGTGCAAAGGAGACATTCAAGGATTCCAACAAAACCCTTTCTCACCCTGAAAATGGTTGTAGAGTTACTCCAGCAATAGGTTGGACTAATTCAACTTCGAGGAGAAGAAGGGAACAGATCACGCCCACAGCGAAACTGAGAGTTTGGCAGATAGCACCATCATCAATTCTTGAAAGAAATACTTTACTACCTAACTCTAATTATCTTTCTTAGGGGCCAATTACGTGTTTGTGGATGTGTGGCAGTCTTTTGACTGCCCTATTACAATCAGAAAGGTTGGACCGCCATTGTGCTGCCGCAGGAGGCAGAGAACCGCCTTCCCCTTGGTGGTGTTGCTGCGGTCCTGCCAAGCATATTACGAATTTCCTCTCCGCAACGGTTTTCATGCGGTTCCTTCTCCATGAAAGCTGTAGCAGAGAGGAAACAAAGGGGGCCCTTGTGTCTCTGCGTCGTGGGATGCATGCAGGGGGGCCCAACATTTGCCCCCCTGTATGCATGCACCACAGTTCCTGCATGGCAGGGACTTGTCAATCCATGCCGTACAGAAACTGTTTTAGGCGCTCCAATTGCAGTGGCTATTTTCAGGGCCAACTGGACAGGAGGAAACTCTTAGTCTGGCAGGCGGCCTAATCAAGGCTTCAGTGGTGCAGCGGTGGGGCAGACCCGGCGCTGTACCGCCAAGGTTGTAACCAGGCCCTTAGTGTCTGGCAGGCTGTGATCTTAAAAACTGAGCAGTGAGCACTCCTGCATTGTTGCAGGGTTCGGGGTTGTCAATTTTAGGGAAACATCCATTACAATGCAGGCATTACAACGCAATGCCTTTACAATGCAGGCAATACAACGCAAGTTCCATTACAACGCATTCTATTACAATGCATGCCATTACAACGCTGACCAGTACCTTCCATGAGGTAAGCACCCGGCGGTGTTAGAATAGTAAATTACATTGTAAAGGTACATGCTTTGTAATGACTTGCGTTGTAATAGCATGTGTTGTAATGGAAGTTGCGTTGTAAAAACCACATTGTAAAAGTATGCATTGTAATAGTTCGCGTTGTAACGTCATACATCCTCAATTTTGTGTGTCTGAAATTATTTTTCTCATTGTTGATGTTCTCATATTTCCATCTGCAAAGAGTATTTATAATTTAGTTTCTTGTGCATGCTATGCAAACGTAGTTAATATAAAATAACAGAGGACTAGGATGGGTTTTTATAGTTCTGAAAATCTTGCAATGTGTGCATGATGTTTCTTCTTTGCTCACATTGCCATTATTATGCCTTTTGGAAACATCCTACCTCATTGCCACTGAGAGTGAAGTTGCCTACAAAATTAGTACATGCCATAGCATGAAATTTAAAAAAACAGGTACAATGGGCATATAAAAAAAACCTGTTCAGGAAAATGAAAATAAACACGAATTAATTAGGTATCCTATTAATAACCTACTTGCAGTGTGGCCATACAAGTTACTATAACCAAATTGGAGGTGGGCTCTGTGTATGCCCATGGAGCCCTTACTGGTATGGATGTTACATTATCAGCAGTTGCAGAAGAATAAAACTAAGTTCATGATTCAATGTTGGATAGGTAAATGAGGACAGAATTAGTTCCTTAGTGAAGCAAGGGACGGTTGAAAATAGCCTTTGGAGCCATGGTGTATTCTCTTTCTACAAAAAGGGAATACTTTCATATGTCTTGTGTGCAGGGGCCATTTGTAAAAACCCTACTTAACGAGGTAGGCGATGAACGCAGTCCGCTGTGAAGTGCAACTGACATGTTAAAAATTGGACAAGCTTTCAAGGACTATATAGACATAAATGAGGAATCGGTGCATACAATTAGAATGTCATAGTGGTCGATCAGAGGCTTTTTGATAGGTGATATGACATATACCACTTAATTAAAAAAAAAAAAGTCAATATGGTGCAGGATCATTTGCTGAATTTGTTGGATGAACAATGGATCACATACTGAGGTCTAACAGCTAAAATTACTTCTATAGGAAGGTACACCACATTACTTCGAATCCATCACATCTACTGACCCTTATTCCAACCCCATTACTTCAATCCATAAAAATACTTCCATTGTCGAGCTTAGATATACCATTACTTGGCCCATTGCAACCGCACTTCGAATTTTAAAGTAAGTAAAGAAATGGTTTAGAGCTTATTTTAAAGAAAAAAACATTAACATAATCAAATTCAAATTCTGAATAATATGGATTTTAAAAAGAAAAGTTCAATAAACCTTTGCTAGAGTATCGCTCTGAGATTAGCTTTTTTTTAGTTTAAAAAACTGTAAATATCTCAATATTTTATAATATGGTTGTACTTGCAGATTAGAACATTTTACCTGAAGGGTTAAGAAGTCTAATTTTGTTTAAATTTACTGCAATTACTATGAATATAATTTAATATTTTGCATTTGTTAGAGTTAATTTTCCCAGTATGTGTATGGTTAGGCTTAGTGGCTGTGTTCAATTGATGTGATTAAAATAAAGAGAATTTTATTGTGAGGGTTTAAGACATAGGAAATAAAGTAATGGCAGTGTTGCGATTGAAGAAATGAGCTGTTTCATTTTAGTAACGTGTTATTGAAGTAATTGTATGTTACTGTGAAGCATTAGAAGTAATTGCAAGTGCAAGTAATGGCAGTATAAGTAATGAGAAACATTTGTGTGGGGAAAAGCCCAAAGATGATAAGAAACCCCAAATATATCTCTGTGTTCTAGAAGCTCCCTTTACTAGAAATGGCAGATTACCAAGCACTTTGGTAATGGGTCGAAAGTCCACTCCATGGGCTGAAGACCAGTCTAAAGAAGCAGGAAACAACTGTATGAGGAACAAAGTGCCTGTGGGCTCAAACTGACTAATTTGGAACTTAGTTCTATTCCAACCATATAACCTTGTTTGCAGTAGTCCTCCAGTCCTCCAGAAACTATATAAACATCCAGAAAGAGTATTCATGAAAATATTTACGACACATAAAACTCACCACTAGAGAATATGGGGAGACAAAGTTCTCTAGGTAACACCCCGTCATACAGACAAATGTACTGCTGGAAGAGGTCAGATACTTAGAAAGAGTTACATTGTCCAGTCCACCTAGCGTTCCTGCTGATCAGGGGTAGATTTGAGTTCATCTGATGGCAGACGTTTATCTGGTATCGCTTGAAAGATGAGTACAGCTGAGGTACTGTTAGGAGAACTCAAAAAAGTATTCGGAGATACCCTTTATAGAAAAAAGGAATGGGTTTGTATACAACAAATATAAGAGTTCCATTTTCCTTATTTTATAGGGCCAAAGTATAAGTGGTAATTTCACTGTAAGATCTATTGTGCTAACAGCGGTTTTGATTGGTTTAGGGTGGAGTCCGGGCAAATTAACAAATTTACAACATCAATTTATATCCCTGTTCCCTAGTCTGGAGTTATATTTTCTTCAAGGGGCAAGACAAACAAAAACAAATCATAATACAATGATGAAACACTAGGCAATAATGAGGGCAAAGATTGTATCAAATTCAATAATCAATCTATTTTATTTATCTGATAATGTTCTCCTTTCCTTTTTTTTATAAATTGATGTTGTAAATTTGTTATTTTGCCCGGACTCCACCCTAAACCAATCAAAACGGTTGTTAGCACAAAAGATCTTACAGTGAAATGACCACTTAAACTTTGGCCCTATAAATAAGGAAAAGGGAGCTCTTATAACTGTTAGGAGAATGCCACTTAGAAAATCATGGAGAAGTGTGTATGTTTACTGATCGCTATGCAAATATCAAAATAGGCAGGCTACAAGGGAGCCCTGATCTCTTGACTGGGTGAGAGTATTCTGCTTAATTCAGAGACTCTGTCCATCACCACCCCTTGTTGTAAATATTTTTGTCCACCCTAAGCGTGGAAGGGTATACTCAGATGTGAGTCCCTTGCTCATTGCACCATCAGGATTCAAGCAAGCCGGGCCCAAGACGGCTGAAATGCCAGAAACCGGTCCCCGGAAGCTTGTTTCCTTCTCAGTGTAAGAATTGGCTTTTGTAGTCTGGTCTGCCCTGTTCCCATGATGCACTGGGCCAGGGACAGTCTAATTTGCATACAGCCAGGTTCTGAAACTGGGATGGTGCAATGAGCTAAAAAACGGTGTTGGATTTAGCCCTGATCTCTTGACTGGGTGAGAGTATTCTGCTTAATTCAGAGACTCTGTCCATCACCACCCCTTGTTGTAAATATTTTTGTCCACCCTAAGCGTGGAAGGGCATACTCAGATGTGAGTCCCTTGCTCATTGCACCATCAGGATTCAAGCAAGCCGGGCCGAAGACGGCTGAAATGCCAGAAACCGGTCCCCGGAAGCTTGTTTCCTTCTCAGTGTAAGAATTGGCTTTTGTAGTCTGGTCTGCCCTGTTCCCATGATGCATTGGGCCAGGGACAGTCTAATTTGCATACAGCCAGGTTCTGAAACTGGGATGGTGCAATGAGCTAAAAAACGGTGTTGGATTTAGCCCTGATCTCTTGACTGGGTGAGAGTATTCTGCTTAATTCAGAGACTCTGTCCATCACCACCCCTTGTTGTAAATATTTTTGTCCACCCTAAGCGTGGAAGGGTATACTCAGATGTGAGTCCCTTGCTCATTGCACCATCAGGATTCAAGCAAGCCGGGCCGAAGACGGCTGAAATGCCAGAAACCGGTCCCCGGAAGCTTGTTTCCTTCTCAGTGTAAGAATTGGCTTTTGTAGTCTGGTCTGCCCTGTTCCCATGATGCACTGGGCCAGGGACAGTCTAATTTGCATACAGCCAGGTTCTGAAACTGGGATGGTGCAATGAGCTAAAAAACGGTGTTGGATTTAGGCCTGATCTCTTGACTGGGTGAGAGTATTCTGCTTAATTCAGAGACTCTGTCCATCACCACCCCTTGTTGTAAATATTTTTGTCCACCCTAAGCGTGGAAGGGTATACTCAGATGTGAGTCCCTTGCTCATTGCACCATCAGGATTCAAGCAAGCCGGGCCGAAGACGGCTGAAATGCCAGAAACCGGTCCCCGGAAGCTTGTTTCCTTCTCAGTGTAAGAATTGGCTTTTGTAGTCTGGTCTGCCCTGTTCCCATGATGCACTGGGCCAGGGACAGTCTAATTTGCATACAGCCAGGTTCTGAAACTGGGATGGTGCAATGAGCTAAAAAACGGTGTTGGATTTAGCCCTGATCTCTTGACTGGGTGAGAGTATTCTGCTTAATTCAGAGACTCTGTCCATCACCACCCCTTGTTGTAAATATTTTTGTCCACCCTAAGCGTGGAAGGGTATACTCAGATGTGAGTCCCTTGCTCATTGCACCATCAGGATTCAAGCAAGCCGGGCCGAAGACAGCTGAAATGCCAGAAACCGGTCCCCGGAAGCTTGTTTCCTTCTCAGTGTAAGAATTGGCTTTTGTAGTCTGGTCTGCCCTGTTCCCATGATGCACTGGGCCAGGGACAGTCTAATTTGCATACAGCCAGGTTCTGAAACTGGGATGGTGCAATGAGCTAAAAAACGGTGTTGGATTTAGCCCTGATCTCTTGACTGGGTGAGAGTATTCTGCTTAATTCAGAGACTCTGTCCATCACCACCCCTTGTTGTAAATATTTTTGTCCACCCTAAGCGTGGAAGGGTATACTCAGATGTGAGTCCCTTGCTCATTGCACCATCAGGATTCAAGCAAGCCGGGCCGAAGACGGCTGAAATGCCAGAAACCGGTCCCCGGAAGCTTGTTTCCTTCTCAGTGTAAGAATTGGCTTTTGTAGTCTGGTCTGCCCTGTTCCCATGATGCACTGGGCCAGGGACAGTCTAATTTGCATACAGCCAGGTTCTGAAACTGGGATGGTGCAATGAGCTAAAAAACGGTGTTGGATTTAGCCCTGATCTCTTGACTGGGTGAGAGTTTTCTGCTTAATTCAGAGACTCTGTCCATCACCACCCCTTGTTGTAAATACAAGGGAGCAATGCCAACCATGTATTCGGAGATAACTGACAATATTCAGTCAATATTGGTGAATGTAAGACTCAAATGGAACACTTGCCTGCACGATGAATTTTTAGTAGGCAATTGAACACTTTCATGGGAACTCATAATGAAGAAATTCTGGAAATAGCTGACTTTTAACCAGGTTACCTAGATACAAATGTTTCACACATGGCAATGGAAGCTGAAATCAGTTTAGCTGGTTTAAGAGAGAAAAAAGCAGTGCTACAAGTGAAATGCCACACATTTGGAAAACGATTGTAGTGTTTGCATTGGGCCCTGAAAGACCCCTTCCACCCTCGTCAATGTAACAAAGAACCCTTCTGCCATGCATAAACATTGACATCCATTTGCTCACTGTATTACTAGACCGAAAAATTGTCCGCACCACCATTGTTCCTCTGAATGGGGGAGAAGGATAACTCTGCATAATCCCTATTCTCTTTGACGTTCCCACCTGGCAGGAAAGTGTTCCCCACTCAGAGCCTAGATGTAAATTTCCTGTGAGAAGAGGTAATGTCTCAGGCCTTCACAAAAAGATATGACTTTGGTATCTTTTCTTTGTTCTGTCCTGGGAACATGCTGGCTCGCTACCCAGAGGATTAGAATGATATCTGCTGACATTCCTACCAGACATTCTCTCTAATGGTGCTCCCAATGTTTCTCCAGTGTACACCAGAAAATTTACTATTATTTAAAAAGGGATCACTTTTGTGATGATTCCCACTGTTATGAAAAATATCGTCAACAAATTCAGTCTATGTTTTTTCCTTTCAGTCATGAAGGAGATTCTGTCAGAATTTGGCCTCCAAGGAGTAAGCAATGGGTATGTTTCTGTGTTTGAATATTTTTAATAATGTGCAAATTGCAATGAGGTAACTGATTTGCTTGACACATGGTTACAAATTCTGACATCTGTCAGTGTAAATTCTGTCTGTCACACAAATTTAGTAGTTTTTGTTTATATTAAATCTCAAACGCTCTCTGCAATCATTAAGTACGTGCTTCAATCCCATTACTATTTGGTCTGAATATGCAGTTGGAAAAAAAATCAATTAAACAAATTGAAGATATGAACCCCTTTATTGCCTGCTTGAAATTTTGTAAGTCAAAGTGGCATCCTTTCAGAATAGGCATGTGAAACACATAACTCAAAGAGAATAAAAGGCCATCCGTGGCAGGCGCCTACATTATTTTCACCTAAAATATCCAGTCAGCAAGATGAATGAAAAATGTCTTAGCTATCATAACGAAAAGTTTTAATTCTATTAGGGACTCAGGCGGGGATTAGGCTTAACTTTTCTTGCTTTATTCACCAGCATCCATTTAAAGTATGTAACAACAACAAACTACATTTTACATCAGTCCAAGGGAATAAAACTAAACATATCCTCCAATCGGAGCAGCGTTGGTCCTTCAACATTCCTTGTAGACTCTCTATGCTCCTCTTTCTTTCTGCGAATACAGCGGACTCACTCTGGAATTTCTCCTGTTTATTCACATCCATCCCTCAGAAGACAGATAATTGATTTAAGATAATGAAAAGGGCAAGGTAAACCAAAGTATAAACCACATCATAGCATATTATGCCAATGTTTAGCGAAGTATAAAGTCAAAACGTTTCCATAATACAAAGTGAAAGGTAACCATGAAATGCACCAAGAACAACAAGAAATACAATGGCAATAGGGTGGGTAAATTGAAATTCAATCAGGTATGAGTGGGGTAATTCTTGCCCGAGTCCTTAATTGGATTGAAACTTTCTGTTACGATAGCTAGGACATTTTTCATTCAATATCTGGACCGGAGGCAAGGATTAGGCTAGTTTAAAGTTTATCCACAATCAGAGATGCTAGATGCATTACCTTTTTAAGGTAAAATCTTTTAAATGTAGAGTCCAAGGACCAATCAACCGCATTAAGGATGTCCTCTAAACAAGCTCCCAGAGAGAAAGCTTAAGAAGCCATAGGAATAAAAATAGAAAATCGCCATAGAAAATTGCCAACATCCAGCTGACCCGCCACCTCCAGGACAACAACATCCTAGACCCATCCCAGTCCGGATTCAGACGAAACCACAGCACCGAGACAGCCCTCATCGCCGCCACAGACGACATCAGGAGCCAATTAGACAATGACGAAACGTCAGCCCTCATCCTTCTCGATCTATCAACCACCTTCAACACAGTCTGCCACTGCACACTAAGAACACGCCTCCAAGAAGCCGGAATTCAGAAGAAAGCCCTGGACTGGACCAAGTCCTTCCTCTCCGGCAGAACCCAGCAAGTCCGCCTCTCGCCCTTCCCATCCAAAGCCACCAACATAATCTGCGGCATACCCCAGGGCTCATCCCTCAGCCCGACCCTGTTCAATGTCTACATGGCCCCCCTCACACAGGTGGCCCGCCAACACAACCTGAACATCATCTCCTGCGTTGAAGACACCCAGATCATCCTCTCCCTCACCAAGGACCCTCACACCGCGATACCAACCTCCACGAGAGAATGAAGGCCGTCGCCGAGTGGATGAGGAACAGCCGCCTGAAACTGAACTCGGACAAGACGGAAGTCCTCATCCTCGGCCCCACCCCCTCCGCGTGGGATGACTCCTGGTGGCCGACCACACTGGGAGACCATGCACGCAACCTAGGATTCATCCTCGACTCCTCCCCCTCCATGTCAAAGCAGGTCAACGCCATATCCTCCTCCTGCTACTACACCCTCCGCATGCTTCGCAGGATCTACAAGTGGATCCCGCCCTAAACCAGAAGAACGGTGACCCACGTCCTCTTCAGCAGCAGGCTGGACTATGGCAATGCACTCTACGCAGGAGTCCCTGCTACACACATGCAACGACTACAACGCATACAAAATGCCTCCGCCCGACTGATCCTCAACATCCCCCGCCGCAGCCACATCACCTCCAACCTAAGAGACCTGCACTGGCTCCCCGTCAATAAGAGGATCACCTTCAAGCTCCTCACCCACGCACACAAGGCTCTCCACAACACCAGACCAGCCTACCTGAACAACAGACTCAACTTCTACACCACCACCTCAGCTCCGCCAGCCTCGCCCTTGCCGCCGTCCCGCGCATCAGACGAACAACCTCCGGCGGAAGATCCTTCTCCTTCCTCGCAGCCAAGACCTGGAACACCCTCCCCACCCAGCTGCGGCAAACCCAAGACCTGCTCACCTTCAGAAGGCTCCTCAAGACCTGGCTCTTTGAGCAGTAGCAGCACCCCCCCTCAGTGCATTGAGTCCCCCTTTGGTAAGTAGTGCGCTTTACAAGTTCACCGATTGATTGATTGATTGATTGATAGGACCCCGTACGAAGTGAGTTCCAAACTTAGAAACATCAATCCTCTCTTCATGAAAGACCCATCTGGCAACAGTAGGGGAATAAACAGCTTTGTGAGACTTGGTAAGAGCAATAAGTAGTTGACTCTCAACCTGAGAGCATATATCTTCTGACATAGATTTGTTAGCTTTCAATGCTCTAACTGCACATAACTTGGGAACATCTGGGAAAGCTGGGTAGGACACAATGCTAGAATTACATTTTGCATGTCTAGAAATGTGAAAAGTCCCTCCGTCTGGAGTGAATACTCTACCTGTCAAGTCCAGTAAACACACTTCAGACACTCTGCGACAGAAACCAAACATAACAGCGTAGCCAGTTTCACCAACATCTGTTTCCTTGAAAGATTCTTGTTAGATAGCCAGGATTTAAATAAATGGAAGACTTTATTAATGTCCCACAATTAAAACTTTATTGTGCAACATTCCGTCCATCATCTTGTGTGTTTTGCTGTTCACCCTATGTGGGAAGGGTATGCCCAGACGTGGGTCCCTTGCTCACTAAGCCACTGGAGTCAAGCTATCCTGGCTGAAGATGACTGATAGCCAGAAACCGGTCCTAGGATGCTTGATTCCGGTCCAGGGAAGACATGGCTTGGCAGTTCGGGCTGGACTGTTCCCATGAGGCACAGGGTCAAGACTGATTTGCATATGGCCATGTCTGAACTGGGGTGGCTTGGTGAGAAAAATAACGATGGATTAAACCCAGATCTGTGACTGGGGGTGAATGTTTTGCCATTGTGCAACATTCCGTCCATCATCTTGTGTGTTTTGCTGTTCACCCTATGTGGGAAGGGTATGCCCAGACGTGGGTCCCTTGCTCACTAAGCCACTGGAGTCAAGCTATCCTGGCTGAAGACGGCTGATAGCCAGAAACCGGTCCTAGGATGCTTGATTCCGGTCCAGGGAAGACATGGCTTGGCAATTCGGGCTGGACTGTTCCCATGAGGCACAGGGTCGAGACTGATTTGCATATGGCCATGTCTGAACTGGGGTGGCTTCGTGAGCAAAATAACGATGGATTAAACCCAGATCTCTGACTGGGGGTGAATGTTTTGCCATTGTGTAACATTCCGTCCAGCATCTTGTGTGTTTTGCTGGTCACCACAATTAAGACTATCTGGGTTCCAAAAGAATAGACAATCTAATACCTCTGAGACGTTTACAGATGAGGGATGTTCCCCCACTGAATGTCCATTCACAAAAATGTGGCCAGCTGAGATAGCCGATCTAAAGGTGTGGCAAACCACTAAGCAAAACCCTACGAAGCCATATATGCTAGGAAATTCAAAATACAGACAACGCCTGCCCTCATGGGTTCCAGCTGCCATTGATGACACCAATGCAGCTATCATGACCAGACAGAGTGGTATCTCTTATGTGTGGTATACGCCCAGCCTCTGGCAAGCCAGGCTGCAGCCTTTGAAGTAATTTCCAGGACTTTGAAGCATTCCCTGTAATCCATCATATCATGAGACGGAGAGCATATGTGAGTACCAGATGTTGAGGATTCCCTTGGAGATCCTGGAGGAGATCCTGAAACAAATGTAGAGGGATTGGAAAATCCCCAGAAAGTTCCATCAGACTGGAAATCAAACTTGAGAACTCCATATCGGAGTGACCAGCACTAAGTCCGCGTTCTGTCGCTGCACCTGAGCGGACACTAGCATAATCATTGCAAACAGAGGAAAGACGTAGCTCTTCTCTGTGCCTCAATCTTGGAGAAAAGCATTGGGCGATACTGCATCAGGATCTTGTGTTGAACTGCAATACCTCTCCAACAGGTGATCCAGTCGCAAGGTAAAAAGATCGATCATGAAGGGACCCCACTTTTATGAAGGGCCTGGAACACCTTCGGGTGAAGTTTCCAAAGACTGGTGTCCTGACAATGGAGGGAGTAACAATCTGCCACGTGATTGGATTGTCCTGGAAGATATTATACCGACAGTGATATGAAATTGTTCAGATGACAATTCCAGGAGGCTCGTGCCAGATACTACAGAGTCCTTGATCTCTTCCCCCGAGGTGGTTGACATACTGAACTGCTGCCACATCTTTAGAGGACACAACAGTGAGCCCTGTCCTTAGTCAAACACTTCACCACAAAAGAGCCTGCCGTTAATTCCAGGAAGTGTATGTGGAGGACTTGTTAGTTGGATGACCATTTTCCTCCTGTGGAAAACTGCCCACAGCGAGCTCCCTAACTCGAACTATTGGCATCCGATTCTATCACCAGGTTGGGTAGGGATCCGAAGATAACCTGTCCATTCCATGCAGCCATATGAGTGATCCACCATTGCAATTCCTCATTTGCCTCCTCCGATAGGAGAATGGATTGTGAGAAATTGAGACTTTGGCGTAGATGACAAATCTGTAGGCATTGTAATGTTCTGTAGTGTAAAGGACCTGGCTATATTTGCCTGTATTGATGTTGAGAGAAGGCCCACAATGCATGCTAAATGGTGGAGGGAGATTGAATATTTGAACAGATTTCGTCTGAGTTCATGATTGATTTTGGCCAGTTTGCAAGGGGGAAGTGGCTGTCACGCAATTCACCACGAAACCCAGGAATTGAGTGTTTTAAGAGGGGATCAAGGATGACTTGTCCTCATTGCTCACAAAACCCAGAGACTCCAACAGGTCGATAGACATCTGGGGATGATGGGTGACACATATGGGACACTGGTTAATGATTAAAATGTTGTCGAGGTAGACTATTAACTTGACTCCCTGAGCCCTCAGCTGTTCAATCACCAGTTTTAGAACTTTGGTGAGTAGCCACAGAGCAGAGGACAGGATGGGAGGTGAACTTGAATACCAAAGATCTCCATTGGAATTGGAGAACTCGCCTGCCAGTAAGATAAGCATCCTTGAGGTCAAGGCGGACCATCGAAACATATGTCTGCAAAAGATCCATGATGAGATGGATATCCTCTATCTTGAAGTGGCAGTATATCAACCACTTATTGAATTCCCTCAGGTTAATAACAGAACAATAGCCCCCGTCACTCTTCTCTTCCAGAAAGATAATGCTGAGAAACCCATGGGGGTGAAGAGTGGTATGAATGATCGCCCCTTTCTTCAAAAGTTGGAGCATTTCAGCATCCGTTAGTGCAGACTGATCTGGAGAGAAAAAGAGGGGCACAGGGTGAACAAGCTGGGTTGGAGAACCATAAAATTCTATCTGAAACCCTTCTGACGGTTTGAAGAACCCAAGCATCTGAAGTGAGGTTCTGCCAGTTGGGGAGGAAGTCCCTCAACCTGCCACCCAGTCTTATTCCTTTGCAGTCTTATGCACTCACCTTGTGGGGCATTGTGGGAACCGTTGCCCTTTCCCTATGCCCCCGATGCCTAGTGGAGTAGATGGTGCCAGATTTGGCTTGATCCTGCCATTGTTCTCTGTGATAGTTGCCACATCTCAAGGAGGGCTGATAAGAAGCTAGGCCGGTTGAACGCACCCTGCCACGACCGGCTCTGTCAAAAACACATGATGTAAAGATTCGCCAAATAGAAGACTGGTCTTTTTCCAGAGCCATGAACGTATTAATGAATTTTCCTAATTCTTTAATAAACGGATCCCCAAACAGATTCCCTCAGATATTGGGGCTCCCCTAGCTTGGGATTGATCTTGATTATTATGGACCTACGTCGCTCTGTGGATATTGAATAATTTTCTGCCCCAACAGGATTATGACTCTTTGTGCCCAATTGGATAGAGCCTTCAGGAATTATCAGGGCCCCGGATGCCTTTGCTTCCTCTGCCATATCCAAAATCTTGCACAGTAGTTCAGCAACATCCAATAGTTTATTTGCCATGATCACCAAGACCGGTCTATACCCTTTTCGGGGTTGCCTTACAAACTTTGTCAAGAAGGTCCCCATCTTGGGGTCAATCTAAGGTGTGAGGGCTACTTTGCCCTCCAAAGATGGTCTGGGGAATTTAACATTGAGACAATTTCAGACTTCTTTGCCCAGTGGTTTTCGCAACTGCCCGCAATATACAAAATCACTTTAGTATCTGGAGACCACTCCGATGAAAGCGGATGCAGGAGGTCATTGGGACAAGCATATCCGAATTTATAGAAGGAATGTCCCTCCCAAAGTTGTCATCCCCCACAGTAGAAGGCTACCAGACGGTCTCCAAGGCTGGCTGGAGTCTCTGTCTCCATTTGCTGTATTGGGCGAGTCATCCCCATCCCCTGGTTTAGTAGTGGGAGCAGAGAAGGAGGGTCTCCCCAAAGTATCTGGTTGTAGGCCAGATGTGGAAGGCTGGGATTCAATGAATGCCTTCTTGAGGCATGCAAAAGAGTCCATATCAATGCCTATGTCCTCTGAGTGCTTGTGCTTGCTATCTGGGACTGGAGGAGTGGGATGCCCAGGAGGTATGCGGGCCTGAGGTCCAGCAAGGTCTTCCCTCAGTTCGAGTAGTCTAGGGCATTAAGCCTGCAACTCTTGAATTCTCTCCAGGGGTGCCACTACTTGGGACACAGCCTTAAAAAGGGAAACGTCAATTAGTTGGTCAAATTGATCATCGGGAAATATGTGACATTTTCTTCCTTAAAGTAATCCCCATGATGCGCAGAGTACATTTGTAGTCTATGTGTGGGCCCCCTAGCTGTGGGATGACCGCACCACACGGAGAGCCTGACACACTTCAAAGCAACTGCAAAGGCGTGAGGATCATTACCGCGATCACGTGAACAAATAGACTGGGGCACAAATAATGCAGTGTCAACACCTTTCGAGAAGTTTCTATGTCGAGCAAAGGCAAAACAATCAGAAAGTAGCGAATATTTAGAGTATGACATGGAGCAAGATAAAGACACATCTCTGAGGCTGCTGGAGCAGCAAAAAAAGAGGAGGATAGAGCATCTACGAGGACTGTTGAAGGACTGACGTTGCTTTGATTGGAGGATCTGTTTTGTTTTATACCTATTGACTGATGGGAAATGTAGTTTGTTGTTGTAGTTATATGATTTGAATGACTGCTGGTGAATAAAGCAAGGAAAGTTAATCCTCGTCTCCGGTCCTGACATAGAATCTATTTTTTTTTCTTTTTAAACTCTTTATTTGTAATTTTATAACAATGCAATGCAGCATGGTAGACAATACATTGCAGGTTACACATTCCTTTCAACTATGAGTGACGCTTTTTACACATAATCAAGCGAGCCCACCACCCTTTTGACTATCTATAGAAAGGCCAAATATAATTCAAAAGTCTTCCCAGTAATCAGTAACCATAATTCTTTTTTTTTCGTATTTATTTTTTAAGAACCAGAGTCAGCATAAGACAATACATTTAACTTAGAGACATTGAGTATATACATTTGGGACCACTAGGATGATAATATACAGGTTAAAGAAATAATATACGAGAATAGAAAACAAAAGAACAAATGTGCTGGAGGATATTAACAAAAGACTAATAACATGAATCAATTAAGATACAGAATCTCATTTGTCTCAACCAATTCCACTAGGAAATAAACCTTCTTTCCAAGTAGAAATTGGGCGCCATAATTTTTCACCACGAAGCTTTGTTTTAATTCCCCTAGTGGCAAATATTGCAGATTCATAATTAAAGACGGCCAGAAAGCGAGTTAACCACATTTGAAAGCTAGGGGATGAATCATCCTTCCAGCGAGCGGACAAAATTAATCTTAGTACCGCTGTACCTATAAATATTAATCTTTGTTCAGATTTAGTTAAGTTTAAAGAACCATCATAACCCAAAACATATTGGGTGTCAGACTCAGGCAGTTTATGGTGGAAAATTTTCTCCCAAAAAGAGGCAATCATGCCTTTTATGAGAAGAAGTTCGGGGCAGCTGCTAAACATATGAACTAATGTCGCTGGACCATGTGAGCAGCTTGGGCATAAATCGGTCTCTCTTTTATCCCACGCGAATAGTTTGGCCGGGGTAAAATAAAGATCGTATATTGTTTTATACAATTGAGCCTTTAAATTGCTGGCCATAAACAAGTTATTGCTCATATCGAGTACTTTATCGATATCAATATCGGGGTTGTTAAGTTTCACTGCCCATTTAGTTTCTGTTTTCTCAGTATCATCATTAGTATTAGTTAAAAGTATATCATAAAATGTTCCTATCCTAGTTTTTGATGTAGTGAATGCTTCAATTAGGTCAATCTTCTGGAGACTAGTTAAATCGCTTTTAGCTTTTAATTTCGAATGAAGCTGGGCAAATTTTAGAAAGTCCCCTTCAGAGAGACCAAATTTTGTTTTAACATCTTGAAAAGTAGTGTGTGAACCATTTACCCAAACATCATTCACTGTTCTTATACCCATTCTTTGCCATTTCTTAGCCGTGTGATCAAAATCAAGACCAGAAGTAATAGTGGATTGGAACAGAGGGGTATACCGGGTGATTTTGCCTATCTGCATATGTTTAAGTACCTTATTCCAAATTATCCAGGCGCTTTTAATGATTACACCCTTGATTTGTTTATAATGGGTAGCTTCAGTCTTTCTTAATAAGAGGCCACTTGCTTCTTGGCCGAGTACAAGTTCATATATTGTGGGGATTGGGGTAATAGTTGTTCCGAAAATAGGCGGTGATTCTAGAACCATTGGTTTTAGATGTTTTAAAAAAGCCGCCCAATGATACAGCATAATATTCGGTGCCGTAAGCCCACTTCTGTTGAATGGAGTGGATAAGTAGGAAAGTGAACGGCTGATTTTCCCATGTTGCCAGACAAATTTAGACATAAGCTTGTTAATTGACATAAGTATCTTAGGATCTACATATAGAGGAATTGATCGAAAAAGATATAAGCATCTCGGTAAAATGTTCATTTTCAAATAGTTCACCCTGCCAATAACGGAAAGATATATTCCATTTACTCTGTCCAGATCTGTCTTGATCTTATCAATGAGTGGATCAAAGTTGTTTTTTACTAGGGTCTTGGTATTAGTAGTCATGATCACTCCAAGATATGTAGCTGTTTTGGCTCTTCTTGTGTCTGAGCATAAAGTGTTATCGGTGCACAGTATAATGGTTTTTCCCCTATTGAGAGAATAGCCTGAGTAATTGCCATATTGCAGGGAGAGCTGTTCGATTTCAAGCATCGCCTCCGTCGGGTGAGATGTTAATACCGCGATATCGTCAGCGTATGCCAATACTTTTGTTTCATATTGATTAGAGAGAATTGGCTTAATATAATTATTTTCTAACAATTTTAAAATAAGGGGATTAATATAAAGGGCGAAGAGCAGAGGCGAGCAAGGACACCCTTGTCTTGTACCTCTTGCAATGTTAATATAGCCGGATTCCAAACCTAGCAATGATATTTTGGCTTTAGGTTGACGATACATGGATTTGATAGTTTTAAGAGATTTAGGGCCGAAATTAAGACGTCCCATGGCAACCCACAAAAAGTTCCATGAGACACGATCAAAGGCTTTCTCAGCATCAAGCAGGATCATAGACATCAGGTCCCCCGTGACCGACATGGCATCAAACAGGGCAATTGCCCGACGAGTATGATCGGTGGTCCCTTTTCCCGGAATGAAGCCATGCTGCCACGGAGAGACCAGGTGCCCAATGATCCCGCTGAGTCTGAGAGCCATCACTTTGGCATATAATTTGGAGTCCGAATTTATCAAAGAAATTGGGCGATACGAGGTGAGTTGCTCGGGCGATTTTCCCTTCTTAGGAAATACTATAATCCTAGCCTCATCCCAAGAGCATGGGGGAATGCCATTGAACTGAACACCCAGAAACAAATCTAATAGCAGGGGGCTTAGTTGATAACTAAGAGTTTTATACATTTCAATCAGCAGTTTATCTGGACCTGCTGCTTTACCAATGGATAATAGCGATAAAGCTGCCTCAACTTCAGCCAATGTGATCTCGGCTTCAAGTTCTTCTCTAGCCACATCATCTAATAAACTGGTGGTTGCCGAATTATTAAGAAAATCAGCCAGAAATGTATCAATATCTTCTTCCGAACTGGTCACTTCGTCAGAATATAAGTTTTGATAATAACGTTGGAATTGTGGAATAATATGTGCTGGTTGCACATAAGTCTGTCCACCCTCTATAATAGTGGTAATATTATTAGAAACATTTTTTGACGGGTTCGTAATGCCAGTTGTTTACCTAGTTTTTCCCCACTTTCATAAGCTTTCTTTCTATAAGCTTTGTAGGTTTGGGCAGCTTTCTGGCTAAGATCAGAGTTAAGTTCAGCTTTTAAAACCGCTACCGTAAGCCATTGATTGTTGGCTTCTTTGCCCTGTGCAATCAGGGAGGTATGCTCTAGTTCGGCTATAGCCAGTTCAGATACCTTTGCTTCATGATAGTTTCTTATTTTGGTACGTGCGGCATATTGAAAACTAGAGATCTCTCCTCTTAGAGCGGATTTATAAGTATCCCAAACTACGGGCCTCATTTATAAGGCCTTGCGTGAGTTTTGCGCTACCGATGCATCACTTTTTGTGACGCATCGGCAGTGTAAAACATGCCTCCTGATGCGCACTATTTACAAAGTGACGCATCTAAGCAGATGCGTCACTTTGTAAACCCCTGCGTTACATTATACCTGCGTCAGGTATAATGTATGCAGAGGGGGCGTTCACCCGCAAAAAGCCTCGTAATAGTGACGCAGTGAAATCTATGAGATTTCACTGCGTCACTTTTAGGATGCTGTTGCGTCAAAATCTTGCGCCTGCCTCACAGCAGGCGTAAGACTGACGCAAGCCCTTTCACATGGGGCTTTCCCCATGTGAAAGGAAGCATTGCTGGAGTTGCGTCACTTTTGTGACACACTCCAGCAATGCGTCACTTTTGCGCCTACAGATACGTCAGAAATACTGACGTATCTGTAACTCCTTGCGACATGATGCGTCATATTATAAATATGACGCATCAATCATGTCGCAGGGAGAGCGCAGTGAAAAGTGACGCATCGCTGTTTTCACGCAGCGATGCGTCACTTTTCACAAATGAGGCCCTACGTTTCTAGAGGCGCTGAACCGATTTATATTAAAAATCTCTTCGGTCCATTTTTTGATGTGTGATATAAATTCAGTATTGAACGTAGTTTCCTGTCGAATGACCACGACCGTTGTTGAGTAAATAGAGGAAAGACTGTAATTTCAAGAATTAATGAATTGTGGTCTGAAATTATTCTTGTTTTTTTAAAAATATTTGATTGTGTAGCAAGGTCTCCAGTGACAAACATGTAGTCGATTCGAACCTGTTTTTGATGAGGATGAGAAAAGTAGGTGAATCCTTGATCGTGTGTATTGTTTTGTAACCATGTATCAATTAAACCAAGGTTAAATATAAGTCTGCTGACAGCTTTATATACTCTGGGTTTGCGTCCTCGATATTTTGTTTTGGGGGAGATGTTAGATAATGGTGGTATTAATGAAATATTAAAATCACCACACAAGATTAACGGGTCTTGCCAGGTGGCTAATTCGATCTCTAGTTCATCAAAAATTGTGGGATCATCTTGGTTTGAGCCATATACAGTGCAAATGGTTATACCACAATCAAGCTTAACAATTGCCCATCTACCATGAGGATCTGAAAGATATTGAATCCCTGGTCCAAGATTGTTTTTAGCTAGTACTGCAACCCCCCTTATATTCGAAGCTTGTGTAGAAGTAACCAGTAGATTGTACCCATTCATATTAAGCCACGATTTTTTAGTCCAAGGTACATGGGTTTCTTGAAGACAGAGTTCATCTACTGGATTTAGTTTAAGCAGCTCAGCCAGACGTCTTCGTTTATCCCCTGTTAGGAGCCCTCCAACATTCCAAGTTTGGATACTTAATCTACCCATTATTTATAGGTCCTGACATAGAATCTAAATGCTTGACCTCTCTCTGGCTACGTCCATTGAGAAACATCTACTGCCGGTCCGAAATGCCCTTCATTATTATGCTATTGTCTACAGGATAACATTTATAAAAGGTCTCACAGTATTAATGGTAATTAATATTTCCAATTATTTCTGATAAGCGTTGGATTGTAACTTATTCCATGTGTCTCTTGAGCTCAAGGGAAGGCATCTTGTACAATTACCATACTAAGGAACATGGTACAGTATACCCTCTGCAACTGTTACAATGTTCTGTAATCTGCTGGCCTGCCCTAGCTTCTCATGGCATATTATGAGCAGTGCACACAGAGTGCAATAGGCATTTGTTTTTTGTGATTTTCATGCACTACAGAATAGGCCACAGTTGTCTGTTAAGCTCTTCTGTAATAACACAGATGTCTGTCCAGTCTCTTCCATAATACCACAGATATCTGAGCAGTCTCTTCTGTAATACCACAAATGTCTGTGCAGTCTCTTCTGTAAAACAACAGATGTCTGTGCAGTCTCATCTGCAATGCCACAGTTGTTTGTCGAGCCTTTTCTGTGTAGCCTCTTCTGTAATACCACAAATGTTTGTGCAGCCTCTCTTACAAATATCCACTGTGTGGACACACAATTATTGCCTGTGTAATGCAAGTTCTTTATAAAATATGTGCTTACTGTCTCTGATTCTATTATATCACCTGACCAGGTTAAGAACCGTAGAACTCAACGTAGTGGTGATCCCACGCTTCAAGAGGACAAGATAGGAAGGAAGGTCTTTACGCATATAAGCACCATCTCTTTGGAAAAAAATCCAGATCATTCAGGGACAGTGTCCAATCAAGATAACTATAGGAAACAGCTGAAGACTTGGCTGAGAAGGCCTTCTGAGGACAACCATGCATGGTATAAATCGTTATCACATAACATAACGTAACAAGGAAGTAGGTGCACCCCATCACAAGTATGTAAATGCCTTTGCCCATGTGCCTGCACACACGTGTGTACCACACAAGAAGATGTGCACATTTAGAGCCTCTCCCCGGTTGCCCCCAGGTAGTCTTCACCCCTCCTTCTCAATGGAAATTCAGGGGTGCGTGCCCCTATGCACATAAAGACAGTGTGAGTGGGGCCCTTCTGTCCGTATTTTAACCGGGTCATCTTTCGACTGTCTAACCACTTGGGGAGCCAGGTAAGATGCCTCGAAGATGAGGGTAAACTGCAATTGCTCCAACACATGTGGGGGCACTCAGGGTTTCTCTCGGGGGGCATGGCCCCATCTGCAAAGAAACATGGAACTGTTGAATAATGTATCTGTGTTTAGCATCTTCGATGTGCAGTTTATGTGCTTGCATGCTGAAACGACTGAGAGCCCATCATTACAAAATTCAAAGTTAATGATCTTTCAATTTTTTTACAAAGTGAGGATTATTGACAAATCACTTATGGCAGGGCAAATTTATGTCCCAGAGAATATATGCCTTGGGAATCAAGCAACACTTACTATTACATCTAGGAAAGAGCTGCTGTTTACTACTGGCGTGTGTCATTTAACAAGTGAAATACTCACTCCTGTCTTCCATTTATTGTATGAATAGGATACAATTTTAGGCATAACTCTGAGATCAGACACTCCTTCCTTTACACCAATCAGACAAGCAGCTATTTATTTCCCTAAACCTATCTGTTATGGTCTGACCAAGTGCAAGGATATTTGCAGCCCTTGGCGGTGCTACGCGTTTAAGCTCCTTACCCTGTCAGCAATTATGCAATATTTATTGCTTATAGAAGCAATCTGCCCCCTCTGTTTTTCAGTTCTCATCAAGGTTTGGGGGTTTAGAGGAGAAAGGAAATGATTCAGTGCCAATTGTTTACTAAATATCTCAACGTTATTATTAGGTGTTGGCCGAATATGTTGTTCCGCCTACGGAAGTGGCGACTCCACATTACCTCCTCGTCCTGTCTTCCTCGCCACAGTAATTACCCATGAGCCTCCGGCTCCACACAGAACTCCAAGCATAAAAAAACAGCGCTCTAGTCTCCCTCTCCCTCCTCCAAGATGGCCCCCAGTGGCTCCAGCCAATCCCATAAAGGGATACAGAAAGACCAACACGACCTGTTCTTTTTTACTGCACTTCTCCAAGTGCTGTGTTCCCTGCTGGTCAGGTGAGTGGGGCTGGGGTCTTGCTTTAGCAGTCCCTTGCAGCCTCGGGTATTTAGTTGGGGGGAAGTTAGTTACTATTGTTGTGTTTTTAATGGTTTATTCCCCCTTTCTTTTGCCGAGCACCTTGTCCAGCCTAGCGGACTTTTGGTGCTCTTTTTGTGCGGGTTCGCATGGTGTTCCCGCTTCGTGTTGGCCACGCCTACGCTTTCTGCTCAGCGGGAGGTTGTTACAGGTGTGTGCCCCTTCCGACCGCGCGTCCTGCTTTTGGGTCTCTGCGCGGTCGGATGTTTCTTCTTTGCCGGCACTTGCTGCATAGCGGCGATTTGCTCCGGTGCACGTCCCTTTCCGACCGCGCGTCCTGCTTCTGGGACTCTCCACGGTCAGATGTTTTTTCCTTACCGGCGTTTGCTGCCTTGATACAGGTTGCTACGGTGCATGCCCTTTTCCGACCGCGCGTCCTGTTTCTGGGACTCTGCGCAGTCGGATGTTTGTTCTCTTGCCGGTGCTCGGTCTCTTGCCTGGGATTATTGTGTCTCGGCTGGGTCAGAGTGTGGAGATTCCTAGCTGGAATTTTTTCCAGTCTGGGGCCTCATTGGCGGTGGATCGCGTTTCTTACTGTTTTTTTTGTGCTTCCTTAGGGGGCGTATCTATGGGCGTGTCTTTGGCTGCTTGCCGACCTGCTGGCTAATTTTAGGAGATCAGGTGTTTTCTATCCCTTACTATCAGTTCTTTGCTCATGGCTTGTCATGGAGAATGTGGTAAATTCTGCAGTTGCCGCTGCATTGCATGACAGGGTTCATGTTCCTCCTGTCAAGGGAGAGGAGTTGGCCTTACGGCTAGGGTGCTCGACCTCGGACCTGGGGATCTGGGTTCGAGTCTCGGTAACGACGCCAGAACCTCCTGTGATTCCGGGCAACTTACTTAGTGAGTGCCGACCTTCTGGAAGTCCTATGTCACATACGCATATTCTTGGTTTCCCTGAATCTGTGGTTCCTATGGAGGTTGAATTATTTCGCAGTGTCAGCGTCCTGAGCCTGATTCGTTGCCCCTTCTTTCTTCATTGGAAACTGAATGGGAGGATGTGGCCATGGGTTCCTTTCCTCGTTTCCTGTATATACGGTATCCTCTGCAGGATTTTTGGGTACACATTCCTTCCTCGGTCACGGTGGATTCCTTGATGGCCGGTATGTCGTATCATGGGATGGTTGTTTGGGAGGTTTCCTCTCCTACTGACCCTGTGGATCGTGAGGTGGATGGTACGGTGTGACGCACTTTTGCAGCGGCTGCTTTCTCCATCCGGGCTGCGGCCTGTTCTTGATATGCCGTCCAGTCTTTCTTACGGATTTTCGGTCTTTGGCTGTATTGTTGGACCAGAGCGTAGATGTCTCTTCTACTCTGGGGTTAATGGTACAACATGATTCTTTGGGGACGGCTGCTTCGGCTGCTGGGTCTTCTTTCGCTGCGTGCAGGCTGTTGTGGCTCCGGTCGTGATAGGCTGATGCTGCACTGATGGGTCTACTGATGTGCATCCATTTCTCTGGTGTGTGCCTGTTTGGCTCTCGATTGGGGAATTTGTTTCGGTAGACGGCGGAGGCCCGTTTGCTTCTGGCTCCTGAGCGTTATGGCCGCTTCCGGGCTTTTTGGTTCCCGAAGATCTTTTGGTCCTTCGCGGAGGGTACGTGCTGGTCAGCCCTTTCATGGCAGGGGGCATGGCCGGGGTGCTTCTTCCTTGGCCAAGTCCCGATTCTCCGGTGATTTTGACTCCTCCCATCCCGCGTTCCAAGTCCTGTCTGGATCGCTCCTGGAGTGTTTCCGGTTGGGGGTCGCCTCCCTTGCTTCTTGGACTCTTGGCGCGAGTCTGGGTCAGGTCGGTGGGTGCTGCTGGTGGTATCCAAAGGGGTTCATCTTGGATTTTCCCTGTCTCCCCCAGGCTGTTTCGGGTCCTCTCCGTGTCCCAGGGTCCCTCTTCTGCAGGGGCTTTTTTTGGAGGGTGTCGAATCCCTTGTTCTGTGGAAAGCCGTGATTCCCGTACCCGACGTTCTCTGAGGGTTTATTCTATCCTATTCATGGTGACATTGGGCGAGGGGGTTCTCGGTCATGTGGGGATTTGTTTGGGTATATGCCTTTGTTCCTCTTCGGAATGATTTCCCTCCGGGTTTTCCTCCCTCTGATCTTTCTTGGGGATTTTTTTGACTCCTTTGTCTTACAGGTTGCTTCTCTGCATGTGCCTGTTCGCCCGGTTTCTCAGAGTTTTTTCTCCGTTGCTGCTTCCTGGGTTGTCATGGGCGGTGTTGCATTTCCAGATGCTATGCCGTGTCCTGGAGCATCGCGATTTACTGGTGGATGTTCCGTGGTCATCCCTGGTTCCGTCGCGGGTATTGACTTTCTTTGGGGTTCTGTTCGGGACTCGGTTGGGGTTGGTGTTCCTACCCCCTGATCGGTTCTGTCCCTGAGTCTGCTGTGTGGTCCCTGTTGTCGGGGCCTTCTCATCATGTGTGCCTGTGATTGCGGGTTCAGGGTCGGATGTCTGCATCTTTGTGGGCCATGCCATGGGCTCGCCTTCCCATACGCCTGTGGTTGTCCCGCACTTTGTTGCTTTTGGAACCCCTGTTCCCTAGATGTGGTTGTGTTTGTTCCCTGTGTCCCCGGAGGTTCAGGGGTGCTGGTGTGATGGTTGGCCGAATGTCGTCTGTCCAGGGGCCGCCCGTTTCTGGTTGTTCCCTCGCAGGTTCTCACTGCCGTATCCGGCCTGCTGCGGTGGGGTTCTTCTCTGGGGGTTTCTATGACTCGGGGGTTTGGCCTCAGGCGGTGTTGTCTTGTTCTTCCAACTACGAGAGGCTGGGTCCTTCCTGTTGGGTCTGTTGACCTTTTCGGATCTCCGCGGGGTCACCGTGTGTGGGTCCGGACGGACTCTCACGTTCCCTCAGTTGCCTCGGCGTCGATTTGTTTTTGGGCGGTGTTGAGCCTGGCGTCCCTGTTTGGCTTTTTCCTGACTGGTCGGGAGTGCTTTGTGATGGATTGTCTGACCCGTGTGTTTCCATCCATGGGGTCTTTGTCTCTGCCACACTTGATGTTCAGAAGGTTGCGGTGGTTGTTTGAGTCTCCGATTGTAGACCTCTTTGCTTCCCGGACCTCGGCTGCATTCCGCTGTTTTTACACGTTTATGCCTTGTCTGGATGCTTGGAGTGTGGTCGCTCTGTCGTTTCTTTGACTGTGGGGCCTGTTGCGTGCCTTCCTCCTGTTCCCCTGATTCCGTAGGTGTTGCGGGTGATCAGATGGGGTGGGGGGGGGTCGTTTGTCCTTCTGGTTGCTCCGGGGTGGTGCCGTCGTCCTTGGTATCCCCTATTGCTGGAGTTGGATGTATCTCCGGGCTGGACGTTACCGTTCGTGCCTTATCCTCTGTTGGGTCCTCTTCTGCCTCTGCCTGTGTTCCAATCCCTGGGTCTGCGGGCCTGGCTCTTGTGAGGGGGTCGCTGTTGCGTGAAGGTTGTTCTTTGCGGTTGCTGGCGTCATTCAGCAATCTCGGAGGCCTTCTACTCTTCAGTCCTACGCTGAGCGTTAGGATGGCTTTGCCTCTTGATGTGTGTGTCGCAGGCTGTCTTTGGCTTCTTTGGACCCTGCTCGGATTCTGGATGTTACTTGATGGTTTTCCTTTTGGGTTTGGCCTTTCCGCTCTCAGGGCTCTATGGATCGCCGTTCGGGCATTTCATGTCCTGCCTTTGGTTCTGTTTTCTCCTTTGGTGGCTCGGCTTTTTGAGTCGCTTTCTTTGCCACGTCCCAGTCCTATCTTCTGTTCTCCTCCTAGGGACCTTCCTCTGGTTTTGCGTTCCTTGCAGTCGGCTCTTTTCGAGCCTTTGGAGTCGGTGGGCCTGGGGTTCTTGACACTCGAAGTGGTGTTTCTTGTGGCTATTTCATCTGCCAGGCGTATTGGTGTGCTGGGTGCCTTCCTGCGGTCTGCTCCATTTTTGGTCATTTGTCTGATCATGTGGACTTGCACCCTCATCCTACGTTTTTCCTATGGTAGATTCTTATTTTCACCGTTCTGCTGCAGTGGTTCTTCCGATTCTTTGTCCTGCTCCTTCCTAGGCTGAGGATTGCCTTCTCCGCCTGTTGGATGTGCGTCGTGCATTGTTGGTTTCTTTATCACGCACTTCTTCCTTTATACGGTTGACGATTTGTTTGACAACTTTGGTTTGTCTCGTCAGGGCCTGTAGCCTTCCCTGTCCGCTGTCGGTTGTTGGATTGAGGAGGCCATGCTGTTGGCTTATGGTTCTGTTTCTATTCTTCCCCCTCTGTCTGTTCGGGGTCGGTCCACCGGATCTGTTTCTGTTTCGTGGGCCGCTTTTCAGCGGGTGTCCATGGTGGATGTTTGCCGGGCTGCAACTTGGTCGTCCCCGCTTACTTTCCGGTCCCGTTATCACCTTCGGATTGGGGGTGGGGGTTCTGTTTTCCTTGCCTCTTCTGTACTGTCGGCTGGGATTCCTTGAGGTGTATGTTTCTGTGGAATATTGTACCTATTGTGGTTAACATTTGTTTCTCTACATGATTCTGTGTAGTGTTTTCCTTGCATGAAGCTGATTGCTTTGGTATCGGCTCATGGGTAATTACTGTGGCGAGGAAGACAGGACGAGGAGGTAATGCCCCGGTTACTTACCGGTAATCTTCATTACTCCGAGTCCATGTCTTCCTCGCCACAGTATAGTTTCCCTTCCCTCCCGGCCCTGTTGGTGGCTTCATGTCTGCGGCTTGGTTCTTCAGGTTGTGTTGGTCTTTCTGTATCCCTTTATGGGATTGGCTGGAGCCACTGGGGGCCATCTTGGAGGAGGGAGAGGGAGACTAGAGCGCTGTTTTTTTATGCTTGGAGTTCTGTGTGGAGCCGGAGGCTCATGGGTAATTACTGTGGCGAGGAAGACATGGACTCGGAGTAATGAAGATTACCGGTAAGTAACCGGGGCATTACTCTTGTAACACCTAAGTCTGCCCAAATTTCTCCAATTGCTCACAGTGGATTTTTTTTCTCATGTGCGTCTCCACACGTAAGAGCGCAAGAGAGATTTGGCGTTCCCTAGAGAGATTCCGAGTTGCTAGGGGGACATCTGGCAAGATTTTTCTAACGTGGGCTGTTGTGGACGGTTGTCGGCGGTCGCGACCATTTGCAGTCAGAAGTCTGCCCCTAGAGTAGAAAATCTACTCGAGTGCCAGCAAAATGAACTTGAGTAGCTGCACCCTCTGGCGCACCACGTGGTGCCAGGAGCCCTGATTTTTCAGCGCGGAATGCCCTACTGGCTCTAAATGACAGAATTCCACAGGATCAAATTCCTCAGGGTCTGCCCACTCCTAGTTACTAACAACAGATTCTCCAGGGAGGGAGCTGCTAAAATAACGTATCTCTGACTGTCAACCTCCAACCAGCACTGGTCTGTCAGGATCATGAATATGGTTGTATGTCGGAACACAGAGTAGAAAATATTGTTGGCCTAAAATATTGGGAATTAAATATCGAGAATCAAAATATCATGGAGATAAGTACATATAGACAAGTATAAATTTACAATTCTTAACTTTCCATCTACACATTTTTAAGATATATGTGTGGTTTAGGAAATAATTTGTGATGCTAAGTATAGTAAAACTATAGCTATCTACATGTATTCTTACCTTCATCGTATTTTGGTTCTTGATTCTTAAGCCTCGATATTTTGGCCCCATGATACTTTGTACTCTACATTCTGGTGGAAAACCATAGTACGTGCACACTATGCAGTCTAAGGTTTTGAGAGGCAGACAGGCTGTATAATAGCACCACGGAAGTTCATATTTAAGCAAAAACGTCAAAATCGAGGAAGTTCCAGTTGTGAATGGAAAACACTGTACTACTACAGAAGAAATATCTAGCTTTCTCATGTAGTAACATAGATGACGCAGTAAATGCCAATACTCCAGTGGTTTGAAACAGCCATATGGAGCGGCATTTGCCCCATCTATTATGAGTATATTTTTCTCTATTAGCAATGGCCACACATCTATTCACCAATGGGTTGAAAGCAGCTGCTTCTCGTGCCTGGCTCCAGCGCTTTGCATATTAAAAGATGCACGGCTACCACATCTATACAAACATTGTATGCTGAGGAATTGAGCATTTACTCACAAGCACAGACACTCACTCAATCACTCACAATTCTGCTTACTTTTCGTGGCCTTCGTTGCCAAATGTCTAATCCCACCAGTTTCCTTATTTACTTGTTTAGTGCCACAGGTTCAGTTGAATTCCTGTTCTTGTCCATGTGTACGTTTTACTCCTTTTTAGTGCACACTGTTGCAGTCAATTGTCCTTGAAACACTGCAGAAGCCTGTCTGGGTGATTCAAAGCAATGTGTGCACAGTCAAAGATTCATCCCCACAACCGTGCATTATATATTTGTATTTTGTTTACACCTTGACCTCTGACTTTAACTATCAAGTGCTTCCACTCCAAATACAGTGCGACAACAGAGAAGGAAGCAGTGAATCAGAGACGTCTGGCTTCATTGACAATGCACTGAGCTTCTCTCTCAATCATATACATATATGTAAAGTGGGTATTGTTCTTTTTTCAAAGTAATCATTTACGTGTAAATATCACTGCATAGGGAAAAAAATCAACTATATTGAGGAAGCTCATATACCTCAATCAATAACACAGAGACCACGTGTGGTAAAGCTTGTTATGTAAGTACTGCCTTTAGATGTTTTAGGTCTATTTGGAAGGGCATAATAGAGATTGTAATCAAAGTACAACAGAATAACTACTTTTCTTACTCTAAGATGTTTTCGCGAATAGACCTAAAGGCCCACATGCATCATTGTGACATTTTGCACTTCCTAATTTGCGAAAAATAAGGAATCGCAAATTAAGAAGTGCAAAATGCTATGCATCATTATTTTCGGTATTCATTTTTGATTCGGTAAAAATCGCAATTTTTACCGAATCCCAAATGAATACCGAATTCTTAAGTTAATGTTCGCAATTCCCATTGATTCCTATGGGCCAAAAGGCCCATAGGAGTCAATGGGAAGGCATTAGCAAATTGCGAGTGGCACTTTGAAAATTTCATGGGTGCAGGGGGGGGTCCAAAGGACCCCCCCATGCACCCCTGAAATGTATTTTTCGCATCATGTTTCACACACACATGTCCTAAGGACATGTGTGTGTGAAACATGAATGTTGAAAAAAAACCATTTTCAGCATTTTAAACACTTTTTCCAAATTTACCGAGTGGTTCAACCACTCGGTAAATTTGGCACCCTAATTGCGAATTTACACTTTGAAAAGTAATGATGCATTGCTTTCAAGAAATCGCACATCTGCGACTTCTTAAAAGCACCCGCAATTTTAGAACTCGCAAAAATGTTACGAATTCTAAAATTGCTTCATGCATCCCAAAAAGCACTTTTGCATTCGCAAACGGCCGATTTTAAGGAATCGCACCGTTTGCGACTACAAAAATGCTTGATGCATGTGGGCCAAAGTGTATAACTCCCTATTATTAAAAGTGCAGTAAATGTGCGCAGTGCTTTCTATTTGTACTAATTCCCCCACATGCATCAAGCATTTTTGTAGTCGCAAACGGTGCGATTCCTTAAAATCGGCCGTTTGCGAATGCAAAAGTGCTTTTTGGGATGCATGAAGCAATTTTAGAATTCGTAACATGTTTGCGAGTTCTAAAATTGCGGGTGCTTTTAAGAAGTCGCAGATGTGCGATTTCTTAAAAGCAATGCATCATTAAATTTAAAACTGTAAAATCGCAATTAGGGTGCCAAATTTACCGAGTGGTTGAACCACTCGGTAAATTTGGAAAAAGTGTTTAAAAAGCTGAAAATGTTTTTTTTTCAACATTCATGTTTCACACACACATGTCCTTAGGACATGTGTGTGTGAAACATGATGCGAAAAATACATTTCAGGGGTGCATGGGGGGGTCCTTTGGACCCCCCCTGCACCCATGAAATTTTCTAAGTGCCACTCGCAATTTGCATTGACTCCTATGGGCCTTTTGGCCCATAGGAATCAATGGGAATTGCGAAAATTAACTTAAGAATTCGGTATTTATTTGGGATTCGGTAAAAATTGCGATTTTTACCGAATCACAAATGAATACCGAAAATAATGATGCATAGCATTTTGCACTTCTTAATTTGCGATTCCTTATTTTTCGCAAATTAAGAAGTGCAAAATGTCACAATGATGCATGTGGGGGATTGTATATGAATGCTCCCTGACTAATCACATTTTAAACCGAATTTAGATGTT
This sequence comes from Lissotriton helveticus, assembly GCF_964261635.1. NCBI lineage: Eukaryota > Metazoa > Chordata > Amphibia > Caudata > Salamandridae > Lissotriton > Lissotriton helveticus. Next base: position 913,939,706 of record NC_136059.1, on the reverse strand, counting down.
TTGAAGCCAAATCACAAATGCATGCATGAGTACGTCAAATAGCCCTAAAGGAGGGATGTATGACGGTACGACGCGGGCTATTACCACGCGTACCGTTACAACGCGTGTTTTACAACGCAAGTCGTTACCACGACTGGCGCTGTAGGGTGCGGACTTAGGAATAGTTTAATTTACTATTCCAACACCAGTCCCAGTGGATAGTAGGGAAGGTGTTGGAATAGTAAATTAACTATTCCTTGTCCTTGAGCGCCCTCCAGCGCAATTCGTGGTTACGACTTGCGTTGTAAGGGACGCGTCGTAATGGTAGCGCAGGGTAACATCAGCGTCGTAAAGGATGTTCCCCCTAAAGGAGTACTTCTTTACATACTCCAAAATGTCTTCATATAAATAACATCCAATGATGCGATTCTTTCGTCTTTTTGTCTTCTGATGACCGTGTTGTTAAGCAGCGTTGTACCCCATTAATTTTCCTTTTGTTAGGTGAATTGAGATTCTTTGGAACTAATCTTTGCTTTCTGGTGTTGTAATTTCTCCCCTGGCTTCAGATTCACACCCACAAAAATTCCCAAAGTGAAATACGAATTAACAGAGTCTCCAATCCCAGCAAGAGTGGACTCCCCGCCTCCAATGCCAGTAAGTTATTATTGTAGAATGTTAACTGTAATATGTGTGTCGTGTACGCTTCGGATGTAAAGTCTTCACTTTAAAATATTTTGTCGTCATTTTTGTATTGTCTTTAAACAGAGAGAAACCCAATCTTATTGCATCTAGTCAATGAAATCACGGAAACAATTAATATGAACAGTTTGAACGCCAAAATCTACTTTTTTTCCGTCAATTCCTACTTTGAGCCCACTGATACACCCTAAGTGATATATGTCTTTCACACCCCTTGTTCAAAAATAGCAGTCGATTCGAGTATCATTTGGGATGAGCACGTTTTAGAGCTGTATTAGATAAGTGGTACAGGTTGGTTATTTTAATTGCATAAGTTTAAACAAATGCTATTGATTATATTGAAAGGCACAGTAAAGTCCGACCAATTGCTGGCTTATTATTGCACAGAGACAGGTGATTAGATTCCAACGAGAACAGAATGGTGCAGTCCGTCTAATCTTTAAGCTCAATAAAATTATGACATCCCCACGATCATTCATCATTTGCATTGACTTCCCATTTCTAAGAAAATAAAAATTACTTTCATGCTCTTTTGATTGACATTTAAAGGGAACAATTGACACACGTATTTATGAGAACAAGAAGTAGCACTAGAGAGGGACTCTTTTACATGAATTTGTGGCCATGCCTGGAATACACAACTCCCTATTAGTAAGAGTGCAGGGAGGGCACATTCCTTTCTGATTATACTAATTGTATAAGAATATTCCCAGAATATTCCCCTTTTAACTGTTTTGGGCCAATTCACAAAGGCATGTAAGAGCACATAACAGAGTACTAATTTATGTGCTCCAAAATGACTTTCAAGAAAGGTTGCAATGTGTGCATGTGGTGAAATGTTTCTCTTAAAAACCACCTTGTTTATGCTCCAAATTGGACAACTTGGCACAGAGTTCCAACAATAGGGCTTTTTTTCTGTGTCACAAAATCCACACTTCAATAGGACAAGAGAGATTCTTTCCTCTGTTCCTCATGCAATTGAATATGCTTCATCTAGAATATTGTATCTTTTCCCAAAATGTCATAAATAATTTTTTTCCTAGGTGTAGACGAATTTGTTGTAATTTCATAGCCTCAATCATTTGTTGTTTGGTCATTACACGTCTACCATCTATTTTCAGTGGGAACGTAATAAATAAATAACATACAATAAAATAAAACGAATAACTATAGGGCCCAAGTGTATATGAATGTTGTGAAGCAATTATTAGCTTATTAAGTACCAAGATATATCTACAAAGCTTTTCCGATCTCAGACTTGAATAAAGGACAAACGTTTTTGTGTCTGTTTCGTCTAGCAGAAAGGTATCAGGAGGCATATTCCTTATTTTTGCACAGCAATACTTTTATTAATTTAATTGACAGATTCCACATGTTTGTTTGAAAAAAATGAATGAACTATACTAGGCAAGTGATTGCACCAGAGGTTAATAAATGACAAAGTTGGCTTCTCTAGGAATTTGATGTTTATCTATCCCGCTGAAGCCATTTCCCCTTTCGACACATCTACAAAGTATGGACAGTTGGCTGCTCCAGGGTAAACGAATAAAGTCCCACAGAGCATATTACATCTCCTCGAGGAGTCAGGGTAGTTTCTATTGTTATGCTATTTTAGTTTTTGTATAGTAGATACATAGGATTATACTTTTGAATATTGAATCCAAGAATATTGTAGCACACTAATATCGTGGACCAAATATCAAAGGACCATATAATGTAAGGTAAGTGCACTGAGGAACGTATAGATTAACTATTCTTAACTTCACATTTATGTACCTTGCATATATATATCTTTAAAAGTACAGTATAATGACACCTAGAGGAGAATCAGCCATAATTGTGATCTACTGGCCTATTCTGAATGTTTTGGGAACCGCAGGGAATCACGACCAATGAGAATTATAATCTATGCTTTTGTAATATTCTTTATATGAAGCTTCCAACCGCTTAAAGAACACCAACCTTAGTGAGGACCTCTTTGACCGCCAGGAAGTCAATTGAACAATATATTTCAAATTATTTTCAGCAGTACTGACCTTGTTTATTGAATGAGAATCCAATACCTTGAGTGTACCATCTGCCTGTATCCAAGAAGAAGAGTGGGAAGATTTAAGGTTGGAACGTGAGAATTCAATGTTGCTACTTATTTCGCGTTAAACCCATTGTATGGATTCCATTGAGTCATAACCCCGCAGTGAACACTAGTACAAGCCTATCAATACACTACTCAGGAAAGTTAGTATTGCCCCAGCCATTTCTGTACTGACCCATCTGTGTGCATTTGAAATACAAAACAAGACATGGCATGATGTAGATTCAATGCCCAGTAGTAAAAGTGAGGACCCGCAAGAACTTGTTGCTAAGGAGCCCGGTTCTAGGGTCATTCTCATCAACGCCTAATTGTTTAAACCCATTTGTGAAACGCTTCAAGTGGAGATCACTGTTAGCTCAAGGAGTGTGCGCTGGAAGATTGAACACTAAGATTGAAACCAATTAATTCTCAATCCTGAAAGATTCCTGGGAGCGCCTACACCTGGCATTGGAAACATGTTTAAAAAGGATAATATACATCCAGTAGCATGTAATTAGTGTACCACATTACATCTATCTGTAACATACCATTTGACTGCTATGTCTGACTGTGCACCACACCCAGCATCTCCTTACTAATGGCAAACATCCTGAAGGAGACAGGAAACCACTGCCAGGTTCCACCCATTAATGTGAATGCTGTTAATATCTCCGAAAGAGAAAAAAGTACAGTACTCTGACCATTTAAATAATGTTATCTACAAGACAACACTTTTCAACACTGATCATGAAATTGGTTATTTGTTTGAGGTAACTGGCTTTTCAATATCTTGCAGTGCAATCATAACATTCAATTTAGGGCTGATCTGCAATTGGATATCGAGCAGCCATCTTAGCTTGAGGTCAGTGGAGCAACCAAAGACAAAACCTTTCTAATCCCTACTGAATCAGCCTTGTGATGTGGCACAAGAGCTCCTCCAGATTCACCTCAGCCAGGATCCTAATGTAAGAAGTCAAGAGTTATAGACTTTATATCCAGAATAGCAATAGAGTTAAGGCGTCCAGCATGTTGAGCAGCGTGAAAGAACTTCCCTGACCTTTCCTTACATAGATTTGCCTGGAGGTCCATCTAGGCCTTGTAAAAATCAATAAGAGGTATATCATGGCATGGAATTTTATTACTCACAAGACTAGTGATTGTACTTTAGAATGCTCTCATGGCGAGCTGCAAAACACACAAGATGATGGACGGAATGTTGCACAATGGCAAAACATTCACCCCAGTCACACATCTGGGTTTAATCCATCGTTATTTTGCTCACCAAGCCACCCCAGTTATGACATGGCCATATGCAATTCAGTCTTGACCCTGTGCCTCATGGTAACAGTCCAGCCCGAACTGCCAAGCCATGTCTTTCCTGGACCGGAATCAAGCATCCTATGACCGGTTTCTGGCTATCAGCCGTCTTCAGTCAGGATAGCTTAACTCCAGTGGCTTAGTAAGCAAGGGACCCACGTCTGGGCATACCCTTCCCACATAGGGTGAACAGCAAAACACACAAGATGATGGATGGAATGTTGCACAAAATGGCAAAACATTCACCCCCAGTCACAGATCTGGGTTTGATCCATCATTATTTTGCTCACCAAGACACCCCAGTTCAGACATGGCCATATGCAAATCAGTCTTGACCCTGTGCCTCATGGGAACAGTACAGACCAAACTGCCAAGCCATGTCTTCCCTGGACCGGAATCAAGCATCCTAAGACCGGTTTCTGGCTATCAGCCGTCTTCAGCCAGGATAGCTTGACTCCAGTGGCATAGTGAGCACGGGACCCACGTCTGGGCATACCCTTCCCACATAGGGTTAACAGCAAAACACACAAGATGATGGACGGAATGTTGCACAATGGCAAAACATTCACCCCCAGTCACAGATCTGAGTTTAATCCATCGTTATGTTGCTCACCAAGCCCCCCCAGTTCAGAAAGGGCCATATGCAAATCAGTCTTGACCCTGAGCCTCATGTGAACAGTCCAGACCGAACTGCCAAGCCATGTCTTCCCTGGACCGGAATCAAGCATCCTAGGACTGGTTTCTGGCTATCAACCGTCTTCAGCCAGGATAGCTTGACTCCAGTGGCGTAGTGAGCACGGGACCCATGTCTGGGCTTACCCTTCCCACATAGGGTGAACAGCAAAATACACAAGATGATGGACGGAATATTGCACAATGGCAAATCATTCACCCCAGTCACAGATCTGGGTTTAATCCATCGTTACTTTGCTCACCAAGCCACCCCAGTTCAGACATGGCCATATGCAAATCAGTCTTGACCCTGTGCCTCATGGGAACAGTCCAGACCGAACTGCCAAGCCATGTCTTCCCTGGACCCGAATCAAGCATCCTAGGACCGGTTTCTGGCTATCAGCCGTCTTCAGCCAGGATAGCTTGAATCGAGTGGCGTAGTGAGCACGGGACCCTCGTCTGGGCAAACCCTTCCCACATAGGGTTAACAGCAAAACACACAAGATGATGGACGGAATGTTGCACAATGGCAAAACATTCACCCCCAGTCATAGATCTGAGTTTAATCCATCGTTATGTTGCTCACCAAGCCCCCCCAGTTCAGAAAGGGCCATATGCAAATCAGTCTTGACCCTGAGCCTCATGTGAACAGTCCAGACCGAACTGCCAAGCCATGTCTTCCCTGGACCGGAATCAAGCATCCTAGGACTGGTTTCTGGCTATCAACCGTCTTCAGCCAGGATAGCTTGACTCCAGTGGCGTAGTGAGCACGGGACCCATGTCTGGGCTTACCCTTCCCACATAGGGTGAACAGCAAAATACACAAGATGATGGACGGAATGTTGCACAATGTCAAAACATTCACCCCCAGTCACAGATCTGGGTTTAATCCATCATTATTTTGTTCACCAAGCCACCCCAGTTCAGACATGGCCATATGCAAATCAGTCTTGACCCTGTGCCTCATGGGAACAGTCCAGACCGAACTGCCAAGCCATGTCTTCCCTGGGTCAGACTGATTTGCATATTGCCATGTCTGAACTGGGGTGGCGTAGTGAGCTAAAGAATGGTAATGCATTAAACCCAAATCATTTGACTGGGGGTGAGTGTTTGATTTGCTCACACTCTCCGTCTATCATCCCCTTTTGTATCGCTTTGTTCGCCCTAAGTTGACAGGGTATGCTGAGATGTGAGTCCCTTGCTCTCTTTGCCACTGGATTCAAGATAGCCTGGCAGATGAGGGTTATGAGCCCGAAACCGGTCCCAGGATGCTTGTTTACGGTCCAGGGTAGACATGGCTTGGCAGTTCGGGCTGGACTGTTCCCATGAGGCATAGGGTCAGACTGATTTGCATATGGCCACTTCTGAACTGGGGTGGCGGAGTGAGCTAAAGAATGGTGATGGATTGAACCCAGACCATTTGACTGGGGGTGAGTGTTTGATTTGCTCACACGCTCCATCCATCATCCCCTTTTGTATCGTTTTGTTCGCCCTAAGTTGGCAGGGTATGCTCAGACGCGAGTCCCTTGCTCACTTTGCCACTGCATTCAAGATAGCCTGGCTGATGAGGGTTATGAACCCGAAGCCGGTCCCAGGATGCTTGTTTCCAGTCCAGAGAAAACATGGCATGGCAGTTCGGGCTGGACTGTTTCCATGAGGCACAGGGTCAGACTGATTTGCATATGGCCATGTCTGAACTGGGGTGGCGGAGTGAGCTACAGAATGGTGATGGATTAAACCCAGATCATTTGACTGGGGGTGAGTTTTTGATTTGCTAACACGCTCCGTCCATCATCCCCTTTTCTATCGCTTTGTTCGCCCTAAGTTGGCAGGGTATGCTCAGACGTGGGTGCCTTGCTCACTTTGCCACTGGATTCAAGATAGCCTGGCTGATGAGGGTTATGAACCCGAAACCGGTCCCAGGATGCTTGATTCCGGTCCAGGGAAGACATGGCTTGGCAGTTCAGGCTGGACTGTTCCCATGAGGCACAGAGTCAGATTGATTTGGATATGGCCATGTCTGAACTGGGGTGGCGGAGTGAGCTAAAGAATGGTGATAGATTAAACCCAGATCATTTGACTGGGGGTGAGTGTTTGATTTGCTCACACGCTCCGTCCATCATCCCCTTTTGTATCGCTTTGTTCGCCCTAAGTTGACAGGGTATGCTCAGACGTGAGTCCCTTGCTCACTTTGCCACTGGATTCAAGATAGCCTGGATGATAAGGGTTATGAACCCGAAACTGGTCCCAGCATGCTTGTTTCCGGTCCAGGGAAGACATGGCTTGGCAGTTCGGGCTAGACTGTTCCCATGAGGCACAGGGTCAGACTGATTTGCATATGGCTATGTCTGAACTGGTGTGGCGGAGTGAGCTAAAGAATGGAGATGGATTAAACCCAGATCATTTGACTGGGGTGAGTGTTTGATTTGCTCACAAGCTCCGTCCATCATCCCCTTTTGTATCGCTTTGTTCGCCCTAAGTTGGCAGGGTATGCTCAGAAGTGTGTCCCTTGCTCACTTTGACACTGAATTCAAGATAGCCTGGCTAATGAGGGTTATGAACCAGAAACAGGTCCCAGAATGCTTGTTTACGGTCTAGGGAAAACATGGCTTGGCAGTTCGGGCTGGGCTGTTCCCATGAGGCACAGAGTCAGATTGATTTGGATATGGCCATGTCTGAACTGGGGTGGCGGAGTGAGCTAAAGAATGGTGATGGATTAAACCTAGATCATTTGACTGGGGGTGAGTGTTTGATTTGCTCACCCGCACCGTCCATCATCCCCTTTTGTATCACTATACTCTGACACTTCACATGAAACAACTGCCTTTGCTGGGACAAAAGATTTCTAGACAAGCAATACCCACCACCTGAGTACCTATCTCAAAAAATTCCCAAAACATCTCCTGAAGAGCAATGAACCCCACAAATGTATGAAGTAATTATGTGGTGGCTGTTACAAGGCTCTGCTCTGAATGCTGAATCAATAGGCTTAAGACACCACTACTTATGATCTTGGTCATGGATTCTCACTGAAAGTTGGAGGAAGGCCTTGGTAATATAACAAGGTAAATTTTCATGGTCAATTTTTAAATCTTTCTGGGGATCAGCTGAGTGAAAAGTGTACTCTCTGCTAGACCCTTGGTGAAACCGCCACATATCCATCAACTGCCATTACTCCATGAGAAAAAAATCACATTTTGGGTGCCAGTATCAGATGGATCCGGTTGTATGACACAACCATGCTTTCCTTTCCCACGCATTCCTTGAAAATGCAGGCAGAACAGCAAATGCGTCAGAACCACACATTCCATTTACAACACATGTTGTTCCAACAACTTGCCTTAGGGGGCACTGGACTTTGGAATACTATAATTTACTATTCCAACTCAAGTCCTACAACAGTAGGGAAGGCGTTGGACTTTAAAGTCCAATGCCGCTTAACCTAACGCATGTTGTTGTAGTGCCTTGCATGGTTCAGACGCATTTGTTGTTCCGCCTGTGTTGCAAAGGCAATGCATTGTTCGGTGGTCATGGTATTTTCTGATTTCCGATGGATCCATGCCAAGCTGCAGAGCCAGGTTGAAGCCCTCACCAAAGTTAATAGCACTTGAATCCTCTACAGTCAATATATACTCCACAAAATAATTCAATCAATGTGTCTCTAACTTACAAATTAGTAATCTCTTTGCTTAGAAGCCCAATTCCCAATATAAAATGTGATGTATAAAATCAATAGATCGATTATTATATGGAGTATGTATTGGCAGAGCAATTAAATGTAATTATTTCAGTTGCACTGCTTCTGACATTTATTGAAAGTTGGTCTACTTGGTGCAGTTGTATCAGTGATATTAGGGGGGATTAGCCTACGAATACCCAACTAGCAGCATGGAGAACCCAACTAAAAGGCACAGTGGGGGGGGGGGGGCTTGGGCAACATAGGCTGAGCATTGATAGGGGTAGGTGTATTGCTCAGAGTAGAGGCTTTATTTTATAGTTAATTGGAGAAGAAAGGACATTCTTGGCAGCAGTAATATAAGCATAACGACATAAGCCACAACATAAGGTGACACAGGACTCACATTATCGATTTATTTGCAAAGTGCAGTATACTCTTAGTGAAAATGTTTTGCCTAAACTTAAGGACATGACAGCACACTTCTGAACAAATGCCAACAGTTTTCACTTCACAACTTAAACCCACTAAATGTATTCTTTTACACTGGTCTATTACAGGTATCCGATTTATTGTACACGGAGAGTCAAAATTCTGCATTCGACTGGCTTGTTGTTGTCTTTCTGCACTCATGTTTATATATTTTGGTAGCAATTTGTGGTTTTCACACAGGAAAAGCAGCCTCTCCTTGCATTGATAAACTTCTGCTACACTTTATTAAACATCAAAGCAATACGGGTTAGATTTGAAAACGAGCTAAGAACTGTTTGTGACAGCACTCATAAAAAGCAGCACTGAACCTTTCCCAGATGTGTTGTTTGAGGAAGACGTCCTTGACCATGGCCCATAACATTCCTCTCGATGTAGATAGAGTCTGCAGTTTTTAGTTTGACTTTTGAATTTTAATTTACAAGTGAAATGCTGATTGATTCGTGCACATTCATTTGAACGGTTAGAACTTTTTTCACTGAGGCAATGCCCTGTAGTTTTTTAAGTGCTGCAGATGGACTTAACGTGGTTAGCTGCTGCAGAACAGTTAAAACAGCAAACCCTGCTACCTGTTTGAGTGAGGAAGTAACACTGCAAGTCAAATCACTGGCCATCGGAGCTGCAAAAAACATGAAGTCTCAAGCGATTACTATGGTGAAAGCGGAACTTTACTGTTTGAACACCAACTGTTTATCTTGGATGTGCACATAACCGCAAATGAAATGTCAATGGAAAGATACCTAAAGTTTATGAGGAGGACTACGCCTGGGCTTCAATGCTAAACGTCCTTTAAAGCCACCAGAACTTTGCATTCTGGGACTTGAAATTCCATATTTTCCACTATATTTAGAGGAATGAGAAACATAATCTGAAATCAGGAAAAACAAAATTATGTTATCTAACAAGCCAGGGCTTGTGGAAAATTAGCCAAATGCCAGTCAAGTGGTAGGGGCAACTGTCAGCTACGTGCTATAGAAGAGATTCATGACTATGATATGTTTGGGTAACTGGGGTAATGTGGTACTGACAATGACTGAAAACCACACAGCTATTCCTGAGTGTCAAGATCCACTCACCTGCAGGTGCGGCCAGTTCAGGTAAGAGCGGTCGGGTGGTGGGGCGGGGCGACGACAGACGACGGAACAGGGAACAGGGAACAGGGAAAATAAAATAAAAAAACATTTACCTTCCGCTTGCCGCATGCTGACTCGGCACCCCCTCCCCACTGCCCCACCGCTCTTATCTGAACCCGCTGCACATGCTCACCTGGGTACCGTGTTCTGCAGAGGCAAAGACTTTCTACCTAATCCCCTGACAGTCAAACCCCCAAAACTTGACATAGTCCGTGAGTAATTACTGGCTCATTCCCCAGGGGAAAGGAGGACAGACAGAGAGAGAGAGAGAGGGTAAAATGTTCAAGAGGGAGGCTTCCTCAAGGATGGATGTGTCGCTAGACTCCAACTAGACTTCTTCATGTAGTAGTCATGCCGTCTTTTAAAGTATTAGGATTGTCTTTTCTGTGGGAGGATTCGCTTTATGATGCACACAAGGGGAGGGGGCGTGGCTTGATGACAACGTGAGGGGAAGCGGACTCCGGAGCTATGTCTGCGGCTTCCCCCACTATCAATGATCCTGCAATGCTGAGGTGGCCCCTTACGACAAAATTGGTTGCGTAATTCCTGGTGCCCGTGCCGGATTACTGCTGAGGTGTATTGGTGCCGCTAGGGGGGTGAAAAAGCAGCTAAATCCCCTGACCGACCTCCGAGTGCAGCGTAGCTAAGATGGCTGGGGCACGCTGAGATGGAGACTTCCATCGGCTGGGGCAGCGGGAGATCTGCGCTCTGTGTATGAGCTGCTGCACGGTAAACCGGAGCACAGACCACAGTGGCATACTGAAGTGGCGAAGGCCCAAGGGTACCGAACTGGAGTGACGAGTTCACCTGAATCTTCAAGTGCTGTCTTATGCTCCCAAGATGGTGGCTGCCGGAGGAGGCGAGGAGTAGCCTTAGGCGGTGCAGCGGGAAGGTGTTGCTTGCGGGAGAGACTACTGAACGCTGGGATGCGCGCCTCACGCCGGGAACCACAGCATTGGGCATTGAGCTTGCGGCGACTATTGAGAAGTGGCACTGAGTACAGAGGCTGGTGGGCGACTGAGCGGCTGGGAGGTGATCCGAAGCGCAGAATCGCAGCAGAACACTGCAGGGGCGGCGATCTTGAAGGAGAAGACTGGGGAGGCAAGGATATCGATGCCGCCTTCCTGCGTCGCGTTGCCCTCCGAAGATTGTGGCTGTGTGCCACGGTATGGAGACCTGATGCAGGCGGAGGTAAGAATCAAACCAAGGTGGAGAAGTGAGGAGGTTGCTGGTTGCTGAAGGGACGACTGGCCGCTGAGACGTGCACCTCGTACCCGAACACATAGAATTGCGAGGTGAGGTGGCGTCTGGACCGGTCCCGCTGCACAGCGACAGATGTGTGGTTGCACTGAAGACAGAGGCTAGCTGACGGCTGGAAGGTAAGGGTCTGCTGAATTGCACTGAGTGCTGGATGAGGAACTAGCGGATGGCACAGGACTAAATAGTGCACTCCGGCGACTTCTCTGAGGCTTATTACTGCTGTGCAAAAATTATGTAAAAATAGGAGTGTCTACTTTTAATAATGCTTCAAACAAGACAGAGCCACCCAATATTCCCGTCAAGGCTGGGTATTATCAGTTACAAAAACAAAATGTGCCTTCACAGGATTTGTTTCATAATACTTCAGTTGATACAATTCAGTCACCAGACGGTGATCTTCAATAAACAAAATGCAGGAAATACAATTTGTCGTGTTATTTATTCACAATTTTAAAAGCTGAAATATGGCAACATACATACTACTCCAATATTCGCATTTAATTATCGGTAGTACAAAAACACTTTTCGCACTTTCATATGGACCAGTCAAAAGACCATATATCACATTCAATTTTGAATATCAATGAACCCATTTGAGGTCATAACAATGATCTTTATATTTGCGAAACAGTGTTTAACTGTCGACGTTTCGGTCCCCCGTTGGTCTATACAATCCTTGGGACCATCATCAGGACGGACAAGTTGCACATCAATATCTACAAATAAATACAATCAAAAAGAAGGAAAAACCTTAAATTCCCTGCATAAGAGGTATCGTCTACTCACTTTAAAACCAACCAAGTGATCAACACCCAAAGTGTTTCCAAAAATACCCATCTAATTAAGTGCAAAGTGTGCTATCAACCAATCAATTCTAATAACCGTATAATACCCAAACTAAATTCTATGATAACCAAACTAAATATTATAATAACTTTACCAATCACTTCCTGCCGGAAGTTCAGATTCTCCACGTAACTTTAATGTCCTCTGATCTACTGGACATAGGGAATATAATATAGCGCAATCTCAATGTCAGTATCCTCAGTAGTGGTACAACACTAACACAGCCATAGGAAAATAGCCTCTAAATACTTACAAAAATCATCAATGTCTTTAATATGATCTGTAAAAGGCAACAGAATCATAAATATAACCCTTCTCTGACTGTCCATACTCATGTAAAGTACAAACACCCCAAATAAGTGCATGTGAGAAGGCTGGTAACCATACTTACATCGAGGCTCCACAATAGCGTATCAATCACCTGAAAATCAAAAGTGTACCGAGGTGTTAACTCTTAGTGGCCCGACAGGCACTCGAATCATATCAACAAATTCGACGGGAGCCTTACGTTTAGATCCACTTACTTTAGTAGTTGGAGTTCTCCACGTTCTATATCCGTGTCCTGCCAGTAACAATCAGGCGAATACGCCAAACCGGCTTACCACGACCCTTAACCTCACTCGAGGAAGATCACGTGGGATCTACTATAAACATCATGGCCATCTTTCAATGTTAATCATGCTCTTGCGGTCATACTCGATCACTACATTAATACCTTTCCACAGCTGGTAAATTTCGTATTCATGATAGCCATTTCTATGCTGGGCCAATTCCAACCAACTCATCCTATTTGCACTTTAAAAAACGGCCAAATTCGAACATCGTAAAAACATTGCAAAAACGGCCGCCATTTTGGAACGGTATATAGGTCCGTATTTAACATGGATTATTCCTATATCGATCCATACCATAAAGGATCCCTAGCAAAAAGGCTTATTTATGAAAAAAGTCTTCTCACTAATTAGACAGAAAGTAATTCAAACAGGCACTGACTCTAGCTGTACCTTGATGAAGTACCAGCCCTTAAGTACCAATTCAACTCATGTACTAAAAGACCAATGTACACACCAAAACCTGATGTTCTAATTACAGTGTGGCTAAAGTATGCCATTCAATTACAGAATTCAATCCCTGTTCCACTGATTTGCACCTCCAGATCCACTTGTTTTCCTTCAAGGTGAGTAGACGATCTACATTATGATGGCGTTTGGTACATTTCACTACTTCAAGTACAAACCATTTCATATCTTGTGGTGCATGTGACATTTGTTGATAATGTTCGACAAGAGGTGCAGTAAGTATATTACATCTTATGCGACTTTGGTGTTGTAACACTCGATTTTTAACCTCTTGCGTAGTTTTACCGATATATATCAACAAGCAGGGACACTGTATACAGTAAATCACGTTTTTAGTGTGACAATTCGAATGATGGTACAGTTTAATCTCATTACCATTTAAATTCCAGACCTTCATTGCACTAATTGTGGCGCATGCAGTGCAGCTGCCACAAGGATAGTGACCTGTAATTGGTGGTAGACCCCACTGTGTCTGTATCGTGATGGGGGCTGGTTCTTTATATGCCCGCACCAGATGATCACGAAAATTCCGCCCTCTTTTGAAAGCGAAGCGAGGCTTGGCTAACTGTGGCGCTACTTTTTTCATCAAGTGCCAGTTGTGTTTGATGATTTTTGTTATTTGATTGGATTCTGACCCAAAGGTCATCACACAAGTTAACGGTTGTGGAGGTTCTGTTCCAGATTTTTCTTTTATACTAAGTAGGGCACCACGATTGTAGTACCAAGCCCGCTTCATTGCTTTCATAACCAGTCTGTATGGATACGATCTTATGATCAACTTAGTTTGTAAAGTTCTCGCTTCACGAAAATAATCCTCCCTTTTGGTGCAGTTACGACGAATGCATAAGAACTGGCCAAAAGGGAGGTTATCCCGGAGATTACGAGGGTGATAACTACTGTATTTCAACAGTGTAATCCTCGCCGTAGGTTTAGTGTATAGACTCATGGATAGGGTACCGTCGCTACTTTGAATGGACAGATCTAGGAAATTAATGATTTTGTTGTTACATTCCAGTGTAAATTGTAAATTTTCATCTTGTTCATTCAGCCAGTGGTGGAACTCTTGCAGTGTTTCATGTGTTCCATTCCATATCATGCACACGTCATCTATATACCTAAGATAGTGTTTCAGATAGATCTCATAAGGGTTATTGTTGTAGATCACCCTTTCTTCGAAGTTAGCCACATATAGATTAGCTATATCAGGAGCGAAAATCGCGCCCATGGCCACACCTTTTTGTTGGCCATAGAAGTCAGTTCCAAATAGAAAATAGTTTTCTTCAAGCGCTATTCTTGCACACTCAACTATAAAGTCAGTGGGGACCTGATGTGGACGTGTGCGTTCTTCTAGGACATCACTAATGACCTTCAGAGCTTCCCTCTGGGGGATGTTTGTATAGAGACTCTCTATATCCATAGTAGCTAGGATATTGGAGAGTGGATCATACATTCGGCCTTCCAATTTTACAATTACATCCCTGCTATCCTGAGTATATGACTTTGTCAAGGCAACAAAAGGTTTGATGAAGTGGTCAACATATTCAGCTAAAGGCTGGAGTATTGACTGACAACCTGCCACAATTGGTCTACCTGGAGGGTGTTCACTGTGCTTATGAATTTTCGGTAGCGTATAGAACGCTGGAATGGTGTAATCTTTTTTATTTATATATTCGAACTCCTTTTTACTCAGCCACAACCCATCTAAGCCTAATGTGGTCAAAGATAGTATCTTCTTCTGTATTCTAGATGTTGGGTCACATACAAGTTTTTTATAATGTGCTGGATTATTCAGTTGTCTGAGTACCTCACGATCATAGTCAACCTTATCTTGTAGGATTATTCCCCCACCCTTGTCTACCGGCTTCACAATCAGATCATCCCGGTTAGACAAAGATTTCAGAATGGTCTGGTCCTCTTTCGAGAAATTTAATTTAACATATTTCCTATCAAGGAATAGTTGTTGAATTTCATTTAAAACGACATTCTCAAAATTAATTAGGTCTTTATGCATTAGATTTGTTGGTGGAAAAAAAGTCGAAGGACATTTGAGACCACTAATGTTATTCGTGTAAACTTCAGGTTTGTTGGCAAAGAAGTACCTCAAGCGTACAGTTCTAAAAAATCTGTGTAATTCCATCAATGTTTGAACAATGTCATTCCGATTAGTTGGGACAAAAGACAAGCCATGGCTCAAAACTTCAAGCTCTCTTGAACTTAAAGTGTGCGATGATAAATTAAAGATTGGAACAATCTCCATGTTGGGATTGTTCATAGTTAATGATGCAGATGTGGTGTCTACCACTCGTAATAGCTGTTCCGGGTCTGGCGGAACCCCGGGGTGTACTGATTTCTGAACCACCCTCTCCTGGTGTTCCGTGCACGTCCTCTCTGTGGTGGATGACCCCTGGCTAAAAAATAAGGTGCATTGTGTCCCCTTCCTCCTCTATAATTGGAACCTCCTCGACTTTGATTCTCATCCGAACTGGAACTAGCAGTATCGGAAAAGGTTGTATGTTTCGGGGCCTAATTTGACTGGTTACCAGGTTGCTGGAAAAAATATTTTCTTAATTAAGGGTATGTTCTTTCCCTACTGTAGTTTTTTTTTAAATCTTTCTATAATTTATCTGTTTTCTTTAAGATATTATTTTTCTGGAAGTCAGTAATTACAGCGTCCAATTTTTTCAAAAACTCATCTGTATCGTTAGATGCGGGATCTTCCCGGATCTGTTTTTCTAGTTCTGCAATCTCTAATTTTAGCTTTTCAATGTGTCTCAGGGCTGTCTCTATACTTAAAACCATCCAGCTTCTGGAACACTTGTTGGATACGAAGCTGAACCCAGTTTTGTTATCCTCATCCTCCACAAAAATTGCGGGAATATTGAGCACCTGCAAGCCTATGGGGATGATGTTATTATTGAGGCAGTCTCTTAAGAATTTAGCGTGTAGCTCTGTTCTAATGAGCTTTTTATGTAATCTTTCTAGATTACTTCGTGCTTCAGACTGTTGAGTGTTTAGATTGGTGTTGGTATTTTGAGGACCTAGTAAAGAGGGGCCTCCTGCTATTTTGGCTATATAGTCGTCTGTGTAGGTTAGGGTTTCTTTCTCAGACATTAGCAAAAAGTGTATAACTAAACAAAAATAAATTAAACAGAATAAATACAATACTAGGTGAGATACACAATAAACTAATTCAAGTGCAGTAGACTGTTACCTCTCTATATCCAAAAATACCACTTTCTTTAGAAAAAGGGCCCTTGCAGACTAATGTCTGCGCATATACTTCAAACAAGACAGAGCCACCCGATATTCCCGTCAAGGCTGGGTATTATCAGTTACAAAAACAAAATGTGCCTTCACAGGATTTGTTTCATAACACTTCAGTTGATACAATTCAGTCACCAAACAGTGATCTTCAATAAACAAAATGCAGGAAATACAATTTGTCGTGTTATTTATTCACAATTTTAAAAGCTGAAATATGGCAACATACATACTACTCCAATATTCGCATTTAATTATCGGTGGTACAAAAACACTTTTCGCACTTTCATATGGACCAGTCAAAAGACCATATATCACATTCAATTTTGAATATCAATGAACCCATTTGAGGTCATAACAATGATCTTTATATTTGCGAAACAGTGTTTAACTGTCGACGTTTCGGTCCCCCGTTGGTCTATACAATCCTTGGGACCATCATCAGGACGGACAAGTTGCACATCAATATCTACAAATAAATACAATCAAAAAGAAGGAAAAACCTTAAATTCCCTGCATAAGAGGTATCGTCTACTCACTTTAAAACCAACCAAGTGATCAACACCCAAAGTGTTCCCAAAAATACCCATCGAATTAAGTGCAAAGTGTGCTATCAACCAATCAATTCTAATAACCGTATAATACCCAAACTAAATTCTATGATAACCAAACTAAATAATATAATAACTTTACCAATCACTTCCAGCCGGAAGTTCAGATTCTCCACGTAACTTTAATGTCCTTTGATCTACTGGACATAGGGAATATAATATATCGCAATGTCAATGTCAGTTTCCTCAGTAGTGGTACAACACTAACACAGCCATAGAATTGATTGGTTGATAGCACACTTTGCACTTAATTCGATGGGTATTTTTGGGAACACTTTGGGTGTTGATCACTTGGTTGGTTTTAAAGTGAGTAGACGATACCTCTTATGCAGGGAATTTAAGGTTTTTCCTTCTTTTTGATTGTATTTATTTGTAGATATTGATGTGCAACTTTTCTGTCCTGATGATCGTCCCAAGGATTGTATAGACCAACGGGGGACCGAAACGTCGACAGTTAAACACTGTTTCGCAAATATAAAGATCATTGTTATGACCTCAAATGGGTTCATTGATATTCAAAATTGAATGTGATATATGGTCTTTTGACTGGTCCATATGAAAGTGCGAAAAGTGTTTTTGTACTACCGATAATTAAATGCGAATATTGGAGTAGTATGTATGTTGCCATATTTCAGCTTTTAAAATTGTGAATAAATAACAGGACAAATTGTATTTCCTGCATTTTGTTTATTGAAGATCACTGTTTGGTGACTGAATTGTATCAACTGAAGTATTATGAAACAAATCCTTTTAATAATGGACTGGCTGTAACAGAGAGGGAGAAACCACAAAGGCTATGCTGAGGTACTGCATCACCTGCTAGTTGACTGAGGTGGGCACAGCGGAGTAAAGAGGCAACATACACTTGACACAGCTCCTTGGTCTCCATACTTACCTGAGGGCTTGACGATCTGCGCGTGCCATAGATGGCTGGGACGACAAGTAATTCATTTGTTTACACCTACATCCTAGAGGCGGCTCCAGGGCACCTCTGATCCTTTCTCCGTGGAACTGCACATATTGTTGGCATTGTTTGGAAGCAATTCAGTGTTCACACGCAGGCCACTCATGATGGGGAGAGTATACAGAAGGAAGGGGTTTGCCGTCCTGCGAGTAGAGGGAGCGGTGCAACATAGGGATGATGAAGACGATGTGCCAGTGTGGCAGATGGAAAGTGCTCCTGAGGACCATACCCTAGCTGATATTATGCGAGCCATCACCTCATCAAGAGAAGCGCTGGGGACAAAGATAGACTCAATAGGAGCAGATCTCACCCTGCTAAAAGATGACCACCGTAAACTTAAAGAGAGAGTGACCTTCAATGAGAAAATTATGGGGGAGGTCCCGGAGGCGGTTTCTACATTATAGGGCGCCCTGAAAACTGTTCAAACCAGGATCAAGATGTTGGAACTGAGGGCGGAGGACAGTGAAGGGCACTCCCGTAGGAACAACCTGCGTATAGTGGGGGTTTCGGAACAAGAAGAGGGGGCTGATGCCGTAAAGTTCCTGGAGACTTGGCTTCGGGTCCCACAGAGTCCCAGCTCGGCCGCCCAAGCCTGGAGCTCTTCCCCGCCCGCTGGTGGTGAGGCTGCTTCACTATTGTGATCGAGACCATATACTGCAATGAGCATGGGAGAAACAGACTTGCAGATTGGAAATAGTAAAGTGAGGATCTTCTCGGATTTCACTAGGGAGGTACAATGCCAGCGAGCTTCTGTCCTGACCATCAAGCGGAACTACGCCAGCTGCAACTCCCCTATGCCATGTTGTTCCCGGCACGCCTCCGGGTTATTGATAACTCAGAGACGCATTTCTTTACTACCCCGCATGACGCATGGGAACGGCTAGAGGCTCGATTGAACACTGGAACTCGTACCTCAGCCCCGGGCTTGTCCCGGTGGGAGCCGACCACTCCTCCGTCTCGTCCGAGAGCTCCTTCACCTAAAGGGCAGAGACGGAGTGAGACAGAGCTGTGAAAGCGGTGATGGAGATTAGCCATGGAGACACTAACCCAAACAGGATTATCAGTGCACATGGAAGTGACAGATCTGAGGGCTCGCGTTCGCGCAGCATGAATGGGGAATCTGATGCCGAACTCCTGGACATTATCACTCAAACTGCAGATGGCATAATCTGAAGGTCGCACATCAGGTCGTATGAAAATGGGACTCCTGTTGCTGGGGGATGACTTTTGCTAAGTCCTGGGTCTAATGATGGCAGCCTAGGGGCACTGCCGTAGAAGCTGGAGCCACCACCTGAACTAAGAGAGTGGTGGGGGGGCCTGGTGGAGATCTGGGTCCAACAGGGTCAGGTTACGCCGCCACCTTCTGTGAAGAACTGTTCACGTGCATTAGTTTAGATGGAAATTTGTTTGATTGTATCTGTCCTGGGGAGGGGGCGTTGAGGAGTTCTTATTGTTGAGGGGATTTGGTTTGGGTCCAGGCATGTCGCTATGAGGGGACTTTTTCAAGATAGGATGCAGCTCGCACAAAGGGACCTGCCATAGGTATTACATTTATATCTTGGAACATTAAGGGGATGCACACCATGGTCCAGCATCATAAAATACATACATACTTGATCAGGAGAGGAATACAGATTGCCCTATTACAGGAAACCCACTTATCGTAGAAAGAGGTAGTTGCATTGCAGCGACGATGGAGGGGTCAGGTGTTTTATATTATATACTCGGCTTTTGCCAGGGGAACTCTGGTCTGGGTGCGAGCGGGAGTCCCTTTTCAGTGTGCTAGGCAAATAATAGACCCGGAGGGCAGATTTGTAGTGGTGTCAGGGAGGTTGGATGGACAGGATATAGCGATAGGGAGTATTTATGCCCCTAACGTAGATCAACCTGCATTTTTAGCGCAACTTTCACAAATACTAGCATCAGTATTAACGGGATCGGTGCTGTTACGGGGGGACTTTAACAGTATTACTGATGTTAGTTTAGACTGATCCCACCCACCGCTTTCTGACGCTCCCACACACAGAATTGCTGAGGCTAGACGAGCCTGGCAGCGCCACTGGGGGTTGACGGACACTTGGAGAGCCCAGCACCCGGGGGAGAAGTATTATTCCTACTTTTCTGCCTTACACGAATTACACGTTCACTTAGACTCAATCCTATGCTCCCCGGATGTTCATGAAAGGATCAGTCTGAGTGAATACTTGACTAGGACGATTTCTGATCATAATCCTTTGCTGGTGTCCATGGACTGGGTACGGATTTGGCCTAAACTCCCTAGATGATGTGTAAGACCGGAAGCATTGGAGGATCAGGTGTTTCAGGCCACGATAAGCACCACTATTGAGGACTATTTCCTCGCTAATGTCAATACAGCGAAAAGCCCACTCATTGAATGGGATGCTTTTAAAACCGTTATTAGGGGCTGCGCTTTGGAGAAGTGGTTGAGGTGCGGAAGGGTCTCCTGCGTGATGTACAAAGCGCAGAGCAGTGACTTACAAAGGTAGAGAAGGATAGACCTGAGAGAGTGGATAGACAAGCTGACCTCCTTGCGGCAAGAGAGACATTTGAGACACAATTAGAAAAGTTGTTTTGTTTCGATTATAGAGCCTATATTACGTGGGCCCATGATGAGAGAGATAAATCTGGAGCGTTGCTGGCTTGGCTGGCCAATCCAGCACACAGAGGGACGACAATACTGGACTGCGGGGGCGAGATGACGAGGTTCATTATTGCCAGAAGGCTATTAATCTCTAGTTTTTGGAATATTATACTGGCCTGTACCAAGGTAGGCTCGACACAGGCCATCAAACACATGGCTAGGAATAGGACACCAGGGACTGATGGGCTCCTAATTGATTTTTATTCAACGTACGTAGACATATTGGTTCCCCAATTGGTGGCCCTATATAATAGAGCAAAATGGGATGGCTACCTACCCGCTTCAACGAGGGAAGCGGTAATCATTCCGCTTTTAAAGCCTGGCAAACCAGCTTGTGAATGCACTACGTACCGGCCCCTCACCATGCTCAACTTGGACTATAAGATCTTAAGTCGCATATTGGCAAATCAACTGCTGGTCCACAATCAGAACTAGGTGCTGTCTCCTGAGGCGGAAGCCGGGAGAATTAGGTTGTCATATTTTTTTTTTTAAACTGTCATTATTATTTAGCATTTCCTTTGTATTTTGCTGAGATTTTAAAGCACGCAGACCTACCTCTCCTTATTCGTCACCCGCAGATTCCCCCCACAGCCGATTAGGCGCTGGGACGGGGAAAAAGACGCCGCCATATTGGGGGTAGACCCGGTTGCCGCACTAGCTGTTCGGCCCCTTCCTCTTTTTCTGTATATCATGAGTACCCTACGCCGGCCGCGAAGCGGACACGCTCAGTAGGGCGCGCCTAAGGCAAGCCCGTCTGCGCCCGTCCACGGCCGGCTGTGGCCAGGGGCCACAACCCCTGCATCATTTGCTGGACAAAAAAGGTATTATAGCTCTGATCTTCTTCTTAGCATGAGGCCTACTGGGGAAGCTAGCTGCGCGCACTTGTATTACCCTCTAGATCTGCCTGCGACTTGTTCCTATTGTAAACATAAGCTGAATGCCACACAGTACCAGGATGAAAAGCTGGATATCAATATGCTGCTTTTAAATTGTAGGTCCTTACCTAAACATAGTCTAGAAATTGCACTCCTGCTGGATGAATATATGCCAGATGCAGTTTTTTTAACGGAAACCTGGCTGACGCCAGATTCTGAACCCGATGTAGTACAAGCACTACTGCCGGGTTATCAGATTATGCGGAAAGATCGTGCCCTTGGGAAAGGAGGGGGCGTGGCAATCATTTTTAAAGAACAGTACTTATGCCGATATACCTTTGATTCTATCCCAGATTGTGAAAGCATGTTTTTTTGTACTGATTTTTCTCTGAATAACTGTTTTTCGGGCACTCTTATATATCGCCCCCCAGGCCCTCTAAAGCAGTTCCAAAAGGCCTTACCTTCTATTGTCGCCGATTTGGTTACCACTCCCGCCAACTTCACGTTGCTGGGCGATCTCAACATGCATTTTGACTCTGCCTCTGATCGCACTGCCGTGGAGCTGGCGGGCAGTCTAGCTGCATTAAAACTGGAACAACTGGTTGTATCCTCTACCCACATTAAGGGTCATCTTTTGGACCCAGTTTTTAGTAACTGCATTGAGCTTAAGGTAGGCTCGACTATCGGCCTCCCATGGACTGATCATTTGTTGATCCCCCTTACTTGGTCCATATACAAACCATCCTCTTTAATCCCCACTCTACGGAAATCGAGGAACTGGTCCAGACTCCCAGTGGAACAGTGGACCAATAATCTTACGGCCTCTACACCTCCATTTAATGAGGAACCTCTTCTAGCCAACAAGGAGTACAATGAATGGATTCTGAACTCTCTTGATGCCACTCTTCCCCTGTGTATAACCACTCCAAAGCGGTCGCGGAAAACCGCTCCATGGTATTCAGTGGAGCTCAGGGAAAAAAAACGACAATGTAAAAAACTAGAAAGAAGGTGGCGCCTGGAATATGCTGCCCCAGATAACATTTTATACAGAGAGGCGATAAGAGCATATAAACAAGAGATAAAAACGCGCAATCTGTCTATTTCACAGGAAAAATCACGCTGGCCAAATCAAAACCGAAATAAATCTATCGAATAGTAAAGAGTCTTACCAAGCTTTCTTTTCTTTCTGATTCTAGCTGCTATACAGCGGTTCACTGCAATGATTTAGCAGAATTATTTTATCAGAAAGTAAATCAAATGTATGTATCATTCACAGATGCCGATCCAGGTTTCTCTGTCCAAGAACGGCTATTGCCGTTAGAAGCTGTCCATCGGCCCTTATTCACTTTGGATCAGTTTCCTCTATTGGATAAGGAGACCTTGAATCATTGATGCGTCAAATAAAGTCAGGCTCCCCATGTGACCCAGCTCCCCCGGACATACTGGTTTCGGCCATCCATGTTGTTCTTCCCATCATTATGAGCCTACTCTTAGCTTTTAGCCTGCTGTACCTTCCCCTCCTGAGGCGATAAGCCGGGAGGTTCTCCTTGCACTCTTGCCTATCTTTTTAAAACATTGTTTTTACACTGCATGTTTTTGTGCTTGACTAAATATTGTTGTGCTTGACTAAATAAGCATATTTAGGCTCGATCTGAAAAGCCATTTTAATTGTTGGCATTGGGTGCGGAGCATCTGTTAAATTTCTCAGCAATCTTGTTACCTGCCCAGGTCCTCCCCCTTCCAGTCGCTGCCCGGGCCGCTCTCAGCCGAGCATTGACGCTGAGAGCACGGCCCCGGGGAGGCGAACTTTGACGGCCATTTTGGGGGTATTCCAGCGCTCGGACGCGCTCTAGTCGGCCATAAAAGGGGTCCCATGACCCGGTGCTCGTCTTAGCCTGCTGTACCTTCCCCTCCTGAGGCGATAAGCCGGGAGGTTCTCCTTGCACTCTTGCCTACCTTTTTAAAACATTGTTTTTACACTGCGTGTTTTTGTGCTTGACCAAATATTGTTGTGCTTGACTAAATAAGCATATTTAGGCTCGATCTGAAAAGCCATTTTAATTGTTGGCATTGGGTGCGGAGCATCTGTTAAATTTCTCAGCAATCTTGTTACCTGTCCAGGTCCTCCCCCTTCCAGTCGCTGCCCGGGCCGCTCTCAGCCGAGCATTGATGCTGAGAGCACGGCCCCGGGGAGGCGAACTTTGGCGGCCATATTGGGGGTATTCCAGCGCTCGGACGCGCTCTAGTCGGCCATAAAAGGGGACGATCGTCTCCTTCGCGCAGCGGACGCGCATTGCGGATGGGCCGGACTCTAGCCGGAGTCATGCCGGAGTCCTGCCCGTCTGCGCCCGTCAGCGCCAAGGAGGCGCCAGGGGCCGGGCATTTTGCCCAGCCCCCTCTAACCTCTTCTGTTGACAATGGAGACTTGTCAGCCTCCCTTATTTCTCTCAGACCCCTCCGGCAGACGTGCCATCACACACTTTTTCCCGAACAATTGCATCATGGTATTATCTGTAGCTGCATGACCAACCCTAGTCTGCCAAATCAGGTCAGCGCCGCTAGGTCATCTAGGGTTAAGGTGAAACAGGACCCTCCTCCCCCCTCTAAAGAAGTGGGATTCCTTATCAACGCTCGGTCTCTGGTCAGTAACAATTTTGCTTTCCGAGACTTTGTCTCGGAAAGAAAACCCTCCTGGGTTTTTATTACCGAAACATGGGGCTCTGATTCAGCTGGCCCCGATCTGATTAATGCCCTCCCCGATGGCTATGCCATGGTGAGACAGGATAGAGAAGACCGTAGAGGGGGTGGAATAGGCATTGTATATAAGAACACTTTTACCTGTCGCATGGAGCCCCTCCCTTCTCCCCAGAATTCCTTCCAGGCCCTTTTTTTCTCTCTCAGTACCTCCCCTACTGAAAACTTTGCCGGTATCCTTATTTACAGACCTCCGGGCTCTAGGTCCCAGTTTGCTGCTGATCTACTTGAAGTAATTGAACCATTCATTAATAGGCCTTCCTTGACTATTCTTGGAGATTTTAATTTCCATCTAGAAAATCTCAATTCGGCCGACACTTCGTCACTTGTGGACTCACTTGCCTCTCTCAGCCTTTCCCAAAAAGTGCTATCCCCTACCCATTCTGCTGGCCACATCTTAGATGGGGTGTTTACTAATGATCCCAGGCTTGAGACTGGTTCCACTCTGCCCCTCTCTTGGTCGGACCTCAAAGCAGTCCCCTTGGAATTTGTTTCAGGTTCTCCTCCTGCCCCTCCCACGGATATGAACCGTTGGGTTCTAAAGAGGAACTATAGGGGCCTGTCCAATGAATCACTTGGCCCTCTTATTGCCGGCTTCAAGGCTCCCCCCTCTCAGGACATTGACACCACTGCCCGTGAACTCGCAAGTACCATCTCTAGGGCTATGGACACCCTAGCCCCGCTTAAATCTCACTACTGTGCTAGGAAACGCCCTTCAGCGCCTTGGTACTCTGAAACTCTTAGACTCCAGAGACAGGCGTGTAGGAGGCAGGAAAGGCTTTGGAGAGCTCAGCTTGACGCCGTCCTATGGATCAAGCATAAAAATCTCCTTAAGAGCTACAAAGCAGCGGTGTTAACTGAAAAGCAATCTTACTTTTCTAAGCTAACCTCATCCCTCACCTCCCCTGGTGATCTCTTTAAGGTGGTAGATACCTTATCTCTTGTTCAACATCCTGATCCCATAGTTCCCTCCCAAGAACTCTGTGATCAGATCTCCACCTTCTTCCATACCAAAATCCTGGATATTCACACTGCTCTCCAGACCCATAACCTCATTCATGTTTCCCCTTCCAGCCCAGTCCACACACCAGTCTCCAATGACATCTACTCCAATTTTCCCCTCCTCACGACTGAGACCCTGGATAAACTCCTAGATTCGACTAAGTCAGGATCCCCCCTTGATCCCTGTCCTCTTAAAATTTTAAAAAACTGCAGGGACACTTTACTTCCCTCTCTGTTGGAAGTTATGAATAGAGCCATCTCCAGTGGTGAGTTTCCGGCTTCTTGGAAGACTGCCATCGTCAAGCCCCTCCTAAAAAAGGCCTCCTTGGACCCTGGGATTCTTAAGAACTTTCGTCCCATTTCCCTCCTTCCCGCTCTAGCTAAGATGCTGGAGGCTCATCTGAACTTCCATCTTAGCGCCTTTCTGGATAAGACCTGCCTGCTTGATCCATCTCAGCATGGCTTCCGAAAGGCGCATAGCACTGAGTCAGCCCTTACAGTGGTGGTCAATAACATCCGCGCTAAGGTCGATAGTGGTCAGACAACTCTTCTGATCCTACTCGACCTTACAGCAGCATTTGACACCCTGTCGCCTACCATTCTGACCTCCCGCCTCAGTGAGACGGGAGTGAAGGGACTGGCTCTGAGCCTCTTCACCTCCTTCCTTAACCATCGGGAGCAAAGGGTCAAACTGGGTGACTTCCTTTCCAATGCCATGCCTTTGCAGTGTGGGGTCCCGCAGGGCTCCGCTTTGAGTCCTACACTCTTCAACATTTACGTGGCCCCACTTGCTAGGCTTGTTAGAACTTTTGGATTGGAAGTTCTCTCGTATGCCGATGACACCCAGATTATGGTCTCCTTGTCCCAATCTGTCGAGACCACGGCCCTAAACTTCCGAAATTGTATGGAAGCAGTGGCAGGCTGGATGGCCTCGAACTTCCTTAAATTAAACGGGGAAAAGACGGAGATTCTTGTCTTTGGTGGAAGCAAGGAGACCTGGTCAGATGATTGGTGGCCCCAAACATTGGGAACCTGTCCCCTGCCCTCTACCGCCGCCCGCAACCTGGGAGTCATATTTGACACCTCACTTGCCTTTGACAGGCAAGTAAACAGAACGGTCTCAACCTGCTGCGGGGTCCTAAGGGTTTTAGGAAAACTTACCCACTACCTCTCTTCTGATGCCCGGAAAATGGTTGCAGTCGCCCTCATATCCTCGCGTCTGGACTACTGCAATGCCTTATATCTTGGCATGAGTAATAAATTACTCCATCGTCTGCAGGTCGTCCAGAACGCGGCAGCGAGATTTGTCGTTAATGCCCCCAGACGTTCTTCAGGTACCAGTATTAGGAGAAATCTCCACTGGCTTCCGGTACATGCCAGGATAAAATTTCAAATTCTGACCATCACTCACAAGGCTTTTCATGGTGCGGGAGCCTGCGCTCTGCCTGCCAGAACCTGTTGACTGTCCCCAGAGTCGTTAAGGCGAGATGGGGTGGCAGGGCCTTCTCTTCTCTAGCCCCTAGACTCTGGAACGAGCTCCCTTCGGTACTCAGGGGTCAGGAATCTCTTCTGCTCTTTCGAAAGGGCCTTAAAACTCTACTCTTTACTGAAGCCTACTCCTAGGCCTCTATCTCCTGTGTTTTTTTTCATATGTACCTGGCTTTATTCCATCATTTGCGCCTTGACGCCTTCGGGCAAAGTAGAGCTTTTACAAATCTCAATTCAATTCAATTCAATTCACTCAATGCCTCCCTGTCTTCTGGTATAGTTCCGTCCACCTGGAAACAAGCCATGGTGCGCGCACTTTTAAAGAAACCGAACTTAGATCCCAGCAATTTTAACAACTATCGCCCTATCTCTCTGCTACCCTGGGTGAGCAAAATCCTCGAAAAACATATCAATATACATCTAACGAACTTTCTTGAGAGTAACCAACTGCTTGATGCCACCCAGACGGGTTTCCGCCCTAGACATGGGACGGAGACCGCTCTACTGGCAGTCACTGAGGAAACCAGAGGGATTCTGGATCGAGGGGGATCAGTGGCAGTGGTCCTCCTCGATCTGAGCGCAGCGTTCAACACGGTTAACCACAATATGCTACTGCATCGTCTCCATAGCTTGGGAATTTCAGGGATGGCAATAACTTGGCTCAGATCTTTTCTAAGCAACAAGACCTTTCAGGTCTTTGAGGGAGACATTGTCTCCTCCAGTAAACCTCCGAACTGCGGGGTACCACAGGGCTGATCATTGAGCCCTACGTTATTCAACGTTTATATGAGACCACTGGCTGAGCTCATCCGTCCATATGGTATTAAGATCATTACATATGCGGACGATACGCAGCTAGTGGTCTCCCTTGCGCAGGAAAATGGCCAGTTAGCACGGAGTGGTCTGATGAACTGTCTGGAGGAAGTAAAAAGTTGGATGACGACATCCTGCGTTAAGCTTAATGGAGATAAAACTGAGCTGATGCTCCTTGGTCCTCCTGCCTTGCTCACTATTGACTCCCTTTGGCCCTCCAGCCTGGGTACGCCACCTACACCTAAGGATAATATAAAAAGCCTGGGTGTATGGTTGGATACATCTTTGACTTTTAGCACCCAGGCAACTAAGCTATCGGCAATTTGCTTTGGTCTTCTTAGGCTTCTGAAAAAAGTTCTCCCACTTCTTCCTGGGGAAGCTAAACAGATAGTCGTCCAGGGCCTGATTCAGTCTCGATTGGACTTTAGTAATGCCCTGTACCTAGGTGCACCCGACGATACACTGCAGAAATTGCAGATCATTCAGAACTGCGCCGCTCGGATGTTGCTTCAGTTGCCCCGCAGGATGTCAGCAAAACCTGGGCTTAGGAGCCTACATTGGCTCCCGGTGAGGGAAAGAATCACTTTTAAAGCGATGTGCATCTCCCACTAAGCCTATTGGCAGATGGGCCCGGCGATTAGCCATGCGTTGATTACGCCATATCACCCCAGTAAACAACTTCGCTCAAGTCACGCCTTTCTGGCCACAGTTCCCCGAGTCAGGAGAACCAGAGCAGGTGGCAGGTCGTTCTCATATAATGCAGCTAAGCTGTGGAACTCGCTTCCACTCCAACTTAGGTCGGATGTATGACGTTACAATGCATACTTTTACCACGCATGCCTTTACAACGCGGTATTTACAACGAATACCTTTACAACGCATAGTGCTTTGGGGCGCTGGATAGTGAATAGTTTAATTTACTATTCCAACTCCAGTCCCCGTGGATAGTAGGGAAGGTGTTGGATAGTAAATTAAATCTATTCCCTATCCTAGAGCGCCCCCCAGCGCAATGCGTTGTAATGGTTTGCGTTGTAAAAGTTGCATTGTAAAGGCACTGCGTGGTAAAAGTTGCGTTGTAAAGGATGTTTACCCTTAGGTCCAACCCCAATCTGCTTTCTTTCCGTAAGCAACTCAAGACTTTTCTTTTTAATATACATAATTGATTCTCTGTGACGACTGTGTCTGGCAGGTACCACCATTTCATTTCATTTCTTTTCTGTAGCGCTTGGACGCCCCAGGGCAGCAACCGCGCTCTACAAATCCCCTTTTCATTTCATTCATTCATTTAATTTCATTTCAACGCTCATACATGGGGACCAGGCGGGCTTTATTCCGTCCAGGAATACAGTAATGAATATACGTAGACTTCTATGAATATTGGACGCAAATACCTACAACAAAGAGGAGGCATGCATTTTAACACTCGATATTAAAAAAGCTTTTGATAGCCTCGAGTGGCTGTATCTTTTTAGAGTCCTGAGAGTGTTCGGGTTGGGAGAAGGTTTTGTAGCTTGGATGGCAATCCTATATAAAAATTCTACTGCTAGAGTTAGAACAGGAGGGCTGATTTCGAATGCCTGCTCGGTGGGCAGAGGAACGAGGCAGGGTTGCCCGTTGTCTCCCCTATTATTTGCGTTTTTGGTGGAACCTTTGGCCGTGCACGGTAGATCAGGCAGCCACTATCAGGGGTTAGAAATGATGAGAAAGCTCCAATTTATACCACTATACGCGGACGATCTCTAGATGTTTCTAGCTAAGTCTGGAGATGCTTTACGAGGAGCTAAAGAGCTTCTGGGTATACTGAGAAGTGTCTCAGGACTTAAGGTAAACTGGACCAAGACGTGCCTTTTCCCTGCTCTTGCTGAGGGGGCTGGTCCACTAGAAACAGACGGCGTACTGTGAGAAAACAGATGCCTGACTTATTAGATCTACTAGAGGGCAACATAGGGCGAGTGATACGAAGCACCAAAAGTAATTTTGAGTTCTGGGGAACCCTCCCGGTGTCAGTGGCAGGCACGGTAGCGCTATTAAAGATGGTCACTCTGCCTAGGCAGCTCTATTATTTTGGATCACTGCTGCTCTGGATCCCGTACACAATTTATCACGGGGTTTCTGTTGGGCACCGGAAGGCAGAGAGTAGCACTTACCACCATGATGAGGCCCAGGGCAGAGGGGGGATTTGCAGTGCCAGATTTTGAAGCCTACTACCATGCTGTTCAATTGTAGTGGTTCACGAAGTGGATTGCGGGACGTCTCCGGAGCACAGAGGACCCTGGAGGCTCGGATCCGAGTTTGCAGCTCCTATCCCGTGTTTTGTTGCACCTCCCTTTGAGGGACAGGATCGCTCCTTCGGCAGTGCGCCAGTGCGCCAGTGTTTGAATCGGACCTTTGGCAGGGCGCAGATAAGATCTCCTTATGCTCCAGAGATTCCATTGCTGGTTTGCGAGGCACTGCCCCATGGTGGGGTCTGGCATAGGTTATGAACATGGAGGGAGGCGGGGATCTCTACTATCAGAGATTTATATGAAGACAATACCTTGCTCCCTTTTAATGATCTATTTGAAGAGGGGATTTCCTTCTACACGCTACCCTGACGGCAGCTATCCGGAAAAATTGGCAGGAGGGCCTGTTGGAACCTCAGACCTCACTGGTTTGTCAGTATATAGTGATAGCTGCTGGATTAAGGCGGTCACTTGCCTCTACCGACGCCTCACGCAGGAGACAGGCGACCCTTGACCACTGTGCATCTCAAATGGGAAGCAGATTTCAGTGAGACAATTGAAGAGTAACCATAGGGAGAACTGGTGGAAAAGGTTTGGAAAAGTTCTAGAAATGCACACTTCCAGCTGATTCATTTCTTTGTCCTCCACGGAGCGTACCTTACACCGTGTAAGATGAATGAATATTTTGGGGTCCGATCCATCTGCCTGAGGTGTAATCTGGAATATGCAAGGTTCTTACACATGTTTTGGGACTGCCTGTTTCTGGGAGAGTTCTGGAGAGGAGTGACGAATAGTTAGGTGGACACAAAAGAACGTGACATAG
Organism: Lissotriton helveticus; assembly: GCF_964261635.1. NCBI lineage: Eukaryota > Metazoa > Chordata > Amphibia > Caudata > Salamandridae > Lissotriton > Lissotriton helveticus. The sequence goes on along the minus strand of NC_136059.1, from coordinate 913,909,010 downwards.
CACTGACACCAGGGTGTTGCCTCCTACATTGGTTCCCTCAAACTGCCAGGAATAAGGTCACTAGCAAGTTTATAGACCTGGGGTTGGTGTTGGCCAAAATTTAACTCACTAGCCATTGGAAGGCAAGAAATGCCCCTAGCGTGCTGAGATGGATGAGGGAGCTTGTAAGGTGGACAGATTGCGAAGGGATCTTCCGACTGCAAATAGCCCAAAGAACTGGGCGCCAGAAACATTGGAGGTGGCGAGGACATGCGTTGCATTAGTGGAGGTATTGAAACGGCCGAGTGACGACAATGATGTGCCCCCTGACAGTGTAGACCCTGTTGGGGTGGACTAAGCACTTGATTTACTGGGCGACCTGGACAGATGGCCATGGGCTCTGGCTGCCTAGTGGAGCACCTGATGAGCGTGACCCCACTGTGGACCTGCATTACCTGGAATAGTATGCCCGGTGCACTATTGGACTGACCAGCATTACCATGCAGGGAATCCGGTGAATACGCGACATGCCTGGGGGGTGGGGAGGGTATCTTTTGATATCTTGAGCTAGAGAATTGTCTCTGTATATTCTGGATAGAGAGTCAGACTTAGCCTGTTTTGCTCAGCGCGGTATGTGATTGTGGAATAGTATTAATTGAAGAAAATAACCCAATACAGCTGACGTTGGGTAAGAGCCTTGGCAGAATGAAAGAATTGTAGATTTTTATGATCTGAAATGATCGTTATTATGTTTCTTGCATCCAACAAATAATGTCTCCTTTCTTGATGAGCTGATATAAAAGCTAACAATTCATGTTCTGAAATAGTATAAATTTGTTCAGCAGGAAGTAACTTCTTTGAGAAATATGTGATTCATACTCCCTCCCTAACTCTCATAACCAACAGAGACCAACTGTGGAGTGCCCCAGGGATCCGCCCTCAGCCCCACCGTCTTCAACATCTACATGGCCTCCCCTTGCAACCATCATTAGAAAACCACGGGCTCATCATCATCTCCTACTCTGACAACACCCAGCTTATCCTCCCCCTCACCAACAAACCCATCATCACCAACCACAAATTCCAAGAAGGGATGAAAGCCGTCACCACCTAGATGAAAAACAGCTGCCTGAAACTCAACTCCAAGAAAACAGAAGTCCTCATCCGTGGCTCCACCCCCTTCGCATGGGGTGACTCCTAGTGGCCTACAACCCTCGTAAACCCCCTAACCCCGACGGACAGACCATGAACGAAACCTTGGCGTCATACTAGACTCATCGCTTACAATGATGCTCGGCCTGCTTCAACACCATCCGCATACTCCGAAAGACATTCAAATGGATCCCATCCGAATTTAGAAAAACAGTCACGCATGCTCTCATCAGTAGCAGACTGGACTTCGGCAACGCTCTCTACACCGGAATCAACAAGAAACTACTTCGCAAACTCCAGGCCATCCAGACGAAGCAGCCAGACTGATACTAGACATCGCCCATCGCAGCCACATCACCCAACAATTTCGCGATCTCCACTGGCTCCCAATCGAAAGAAGAATAACCTTCAAACTCCACCCCCACACATACAAGGCCCCCAACAACACTGGACCAACATACCTGTACAACCGCCTCTCCTTCCACGCACCCAAAGACACATCCAATCAGCTGACTTCTCCCTGGCCACTGTTCCACGCATCTACAAAATCAGAACAGGAGAGGAGGATAGTCGTTCTTCTGCCTCACAGCCAAGGTCTGAAATGACCTCTACCTCCGGCAAGCTCCCACACTGCTCCAGTTCAGCGAGAACCTCAAGACCTGTCTCTTCTTATGACCCCAACACTCAACAGAGCCGCCCCTTCCCCCTATCATCCTGAGACCCTTGTGAATGGCTAGTTTGACTCTACCAACCCTGATTAATTAATTGATTGATTGATTGACTCTTTGTCTCTTTGAGTGGGCACACTCCCTACTGCATATTGTGCGGCATCAGCTTCCACAAAATATGGTTGGGTGGGGTCTGGATGTCGCAAAACCGGAGCTGTGGTACATTTGATCTTCAGAAGCTCAAATGCTTTCTGTGCACTTTCTGTTCAATAAAACAGAGTCCCCTCCTTTAACAGGGCAGCAATAGGTGTGATGATATCATAAAAGTGAGTAATGAAGTGTCTATAAAAGTTGGCAGCCCCTAACAGTATTTGTATGCCCTTAACACTAGCAGGAGTTGGCCAAGAAAGAATGGGATCCACATTTTTTTATCCATTTATATTCTTTCTGGAGATATAACAAATCCTATTAACTCTATTTGGGTATGATGCCAAAACTATTTATCCAACTATTTATCCAAATTAGCGAATAAGGTGTTCTTTTGTATTTAGGATAAGGCAGTCTTAAAATGGGTGACATGTTGCTGCTTGATTTGGGAGAAAATTAGGATATTGTCTATATAGACTATTACATAAACATTAAGGAATTCCTGCAAGGCCACATTAATAAAGAATTGCAATGCTGCTCGGACATTACATAGGCCAAATGGCATAACGCAATACTTAAAAAGGCTGTACTTCGTCCAAAGCTGTTTTTGATTCGTACCTCTCACAAACCTAGATCAGGTAGTATGCTCCACAAAAATCCAATTTCGTGAGAATAGTGCCTTTATTCACTTGATCCAGTAACACTGGAATGAGGGGCAATGAATATTTGTAGTGACTTTGTTACAAGCCCTGTAATCAATACAGACAAGTAGCTCCCCACTCTTCTTTGGTGTGAGAAAGTCAGTGAAGAGTAATCACAGATAAATCCAAAGGAAATATACTCATCAAGATACTCCTTTAGATGACGGGATTCAGGTTCAGAAAGGACGTAAATCCTGCTGCACAGTAAAACAGCCTCAGGCAAGAGATCAGTTCTGCAGTCAAAACTGTGATGCGGAGGTAGAGGCGTTGATTTGTTAAATACATTTATGTATTCTTGGTACTTCTTGAGGAGTTAATCTACTACTGACATGATAGGCATGGCACATATCAATGGGGTTAGCCTATTAGCAGCCTCTTGCTAGCAATATTGTAAGCAATGCTGTGAATCCAAAGTATCTGATCTGGCTGCCTAATCAATTTTAGGGTTATGTTTTTGTAACCACGACACTCGTAGGATAGCCCTTAAACCGGGAGTATCAATCAAGTCAAAACTCTGAATGTGCATCATCACAAATAAGGACCACGGGCTGTGAATGGTAGGTGATCTGTGCTGAGGATAATTTGGACCCATCTACAGCTGTCACAGGTTCAGGATGTTCATTGTTGAGGAATGATATACCCAAGGATTTATTCAGGGCGATGTCCAGGAAGTTTCCAGTTGCTCCTGAATCCAGTAAGATAGGAAGAGATTTACATTGTTGGCTATTTATAACCATAGTAACCATCAGCCACGGCCCGTGGAGGGAGTTCCGGTGGGGCAGAAAGGCGGGGCGGGGGAGGAGCAGGGTGGGGGGTGCTAAAAACCGGAAAATTGATAATCGGAGGTAAGTAAATAATTTAATTAATAAAACGAATTTCGTAGTGCGCACACCAATTTGTGACCACAGCAACTTTGATACAAGCAAATGCATTAGAGTACAGAGGAGCAGGAACACCGATTAATTACAGTACTTCATAGTGGCATTATGGCACGAAGTGCTCCATTCAAAACTAATCATCCAAACTTCGACTGAATGACTTCTGAATGCTAGAACGCATCTTTAAGTGGGAATATGGTCCTAATTATTGGACTGAGATTAGCAGAGCCCTGGTATAGTGCAGTGTGGGCAAGGTAATGTATGCCGCTGCAGAGTCTGGAGCAAAAATGCTGGGTCGAATGATACTTTGGGTTCTTGGAGGTGATGGATTGGGTCCCGGGCCTAAGAAGTTACCAAAGAAGCCTATATTCAGTGGAACAGTGATCTTTATAGTGAAGTCTTTTGAAGGCATCAGTCATTTCAGCTGTGATATACCGAGCTGTCGGTGTTGAGGAGTCATCAGTGCTCAAAACGTCGTGGCACACGCTAAAAGGGAGAATGTGTGCTCAAGTTGTGTCAATATTTCTCAGGTGAGCTGCAGTACCTGTGTACAAGCTCATTGGTCTGTTAAGCTTTGCCATCTTCAAAATCACCCATTTTATGAAATCCTAACTATCCTCCTATTTTTTAGGTCGAGCATTCGAGACCTCCTGTATATACTTTAGTATATACTTATATGTGTATGTACTTTGTGGGCTCTGGAGATCAGCCCTAGGACTTGTCTGCTTCCGCTTAGGGACTTTTTTTTTGTTCAACTGCCTCTATTAGGCTGTCTTGATAGAAAACGACCAGTAGAGGTCAGTAACATTCCAGAATTGCTTTCTGCTGAGGGACTTTATTTTTTGTATTTTTCTGTCAGCTGCCTCTATTTAACTTTCTTGATAGAAAACGACCAGCAGAGGTCACTAAAATACCAGAATCACTTTAGCATTCTCTAGATTCCAGTTCATAGAAATTGTCTTCCACGAGCACCCGTAGACAATAATATTTTTTTCAAATCTTGTATTTTTAGTGATATGACCACCGAAGGCCCTGATTTTATATTAAAAACATAGCTTTGGGCTATACCATTTCCCACTGAAAGGCAATATTTCTCTCCATGTGTTCCCATACCTGGTGTGTCATGCACTGTGGTGGTTACCTTCCCTCCATGTTAAAGAACAGTAGATGTTTCAGCACCCAGGCTAATGTGCTGCTTAGCTAAATACATATAAGGTCCCAAAGGCGAGACCGATTGCATTGCAAATGCTTGTTTTTAATCTTATCACATTTCCTCAGCCTCTTAGAACAATTGGAACATGTTGTAATGGAGCGCTTTACCGCAACAAAGTCTTAGGCTCGCACACTGAAATGTCTGACTTACATGTACTACTACATTCTACTTAGAAGTCACAAAAGAAGCCTCATTTACAGCTGCTCTTCGTAAAACTGCTGCCTGCATTACAGCAATGCTTGGTTGTGGTCCACACCTATATGTTATACAGAGGAATGGGAGAAAAGAGCCAGTGCAGCAGCTGGCACAAAGAATCAATCTAAAACATGGATTCCTAGAGCAGTGTCTACCCAAACTCCTGACTCCAGCGGTACCAACGTGAAAATTAGTACATGAAGGGGATATATCTAACAGTTTCTCACACAGTGCAGTACAGCAGCCGCAATTGCTGCACAGTATGAGAAGGAGAGAGCAGGGGAGCACCATATTTACAGAAATATGGCACTTCCTCCCCTCTTCCTAATGGCGGTGCTGAAATGTCAGGCTGTGTGCCAAGGACACACCTTTGCACCATAGTGCAACGGAGTCTCAGTGACTCTAGCATAGGCTTGAACTGGAATGATTGCCTTCCAGTACAAAATACTATGCTTTAACTAACTTTAAACCTTTTCCCACTTTGTATGTGTGCTGTACAGTGCAGCGCTTGTGCAAAGACGGAAACAAAAGAAGGAATAAAAGTATTTCTCCTTCATATAGCCTATCTGTAAGGTGCGCTATTTTCTGACACTAAGGTCATTATTTATGAGGCCGTGCGTCACTTTTACGCCTCTGGTGCGTCACTTTTTGTGATGCACCAGCGGCGTAAAAAAATGTGCCCTTTTGCACCATATTTACAAAGTTTACTTTGTAAACCCCTGCGCCACAAAATACCTGCACCAGGTATAATGTATGCAGGGGGGGTTCTGGCGCAACAAATGGTCATAGAAGTGAGGCAGTGAAATCTATAAGATTTTACTGCACCACTTCTAGGACGCAAATGCGTCAATATCTTATGCCTGCCTTACAGCATCCCCTTTTGTATCGCTTTGTTCGCCCTAAGTGTGGCAGGGTATGCTCAGACGTGAGTCCCATGCTCACTTGGCCACTGGATTCAAGATAGCCTGGCTGATGAGGATTATGAATCCAAAACCGGTCCCAGGAGGCTTGTTTCCGGTCCAGGGAAGACATGGCTTAGCAGTTCGGGCTGGACTGTTCCCATGAGGCACAGGGTCAGACTGATTTGCATATGGCCATGTCTGAACTGGGGTGGCTGAGTGAGCTAAAGAATGGTGATGGATTAAACCCAGATCAGTTGACTGGGGTGAGTGTTTGATTTGCTCAAACGCTCCGTCCATCATCCCCTTTTGTATTGCCTTACAGCAGGCGTAAGACTGAAGCAGGCCCTTTCACATGGGGCTGGCCCATGTGTAAGGACACATTGCTGGAGTTGCGTCACTTGTGTGACACACTCCAGCAATGCATCACTTTTGCGTCATACAGATATGTCAGAAATACTGACGTATCTGTAACTCCTTGCGACATGATGCATCATACTGTAAATATGGCGCATCAATCATGTCGCAAGGAGGGCGCACTGAGAAGTGACGCATCGCTACTTTCACGCAGCGATGCGTCACGTCTCATAAATGAGGCCCTAAACCGTGTCCACTCTTTTAAGCAAATAGGGATCAGCGTCAGAAACCTGGATTGATTGCATGGGAACGCCCACACACTTCCCATGGTACACCCCTTTCAAGTTACTTTCCCGTTTAAAACTATTTTTACACTGGAAAGTAAATAGGTGAAAAAGATTTTGCATTGTTTCGTGGGTATCAATTTGGTCAAACAAACACGGCGTCAAATGTTAGTAGACCCCAGGTGCTTTATTGTATTTTTTATCACTCTCTGTATGTGAGTCGTGACCTACTTTCTGTCATTCACCCTTCCAGGCATCACAGCTTCGAGATTTCCGTGTCGCGCGGAACCAGGCAATGGAGATGATCAAGAGTGCTTTTGCCCTGCTTGATGCCGAGTTTGAAAAACTGGACAGGTGAGCATAAGTTGTGAAATGTGTACCTTGTCCCGGATCATGACTGCGGTAACACAGGAGATTTGATATGGACCAATGTCACCACTCTCATGGGTACTGAGGCTAAATTGGAATTGGAAGTTTGCAAGAAAAATAAAAAACTCTTTGAAATCATCTGTTAGAAGACAAATTATCTATATGGAATGAGTTTAGCTTAGATTTCGCCCCTTGAGAGAGTATACAGTTTTTTTAAATTGTATGCATTACCAAAACAATGCAAAACTAACAAACATTTCAGGGCTGAATTTCAAAAGGGAAGTTATCTGCTGTTACTAAACTTATCACAATTCTGAGTTTCACATCAACCACCAACATGCATTTTTATCCAAGATAATTTGGCCTCGTTTTACCTAAGGATGAGAAAATGGTAAACTCGATACATTCTGAATATGCGCAGAATGCATCAATTCCGCAGAATAAAAGGTAGTTATCAAATCCGGTAATTGCATTAACACAGGGTCATAGTATTTACCAGGACTCCATTTCTGAGCAGGTTGAGAAAGGGCGGGGTGTTTACTGTACCCAGTAAATGGCATTTTCATGGGCTGAGGTATGTATTGAGTGCAGACAATACCTTCTGTTCCAGGTTTTTCACTTGGAATTATAGGTATGACATGGGTAATCGCGTTTAACACATCAAATGACGCATGTCTTTTTTTCCAGGACTTTTATGCCAGTACATTTTGAGAAATTTGAACTGCCAATATTCGCCAGGAAAAGCGTCGGGCAGTGAAAATTATAGCACAACTAAAAATTATGATCGCTGTCCAAACTCCGTATTTTTTTTAACAGGGATTGACATTCAACCCTTAGCCCGTAATCTAGGCCGACGTGGTAAATAACCAGGCCATTATGGGGCCTTCACCTCTATCACAGTATTAACTTGTTAGTAATACATTGTCAAGTCAATGCAACCCTCCTCACCTCCCTTATTGTGTAACAGGCCTGACGTTTGAACTCCATGTTTGATCATCCTTTCAGCATCCATTGTATGTGCACTGCCCCTACACCGGTATTGTAAATAACGTTTTTATGCATGGTGCTCTATAGAGCAAGGAAGGGTCACCCCATGCTTGGCCCAAGTTTTATTACTCAGGTCAGTGATCAATTCTTCTTATTCAAAGTATGGAAAATACATACAAGTTTACTGCTATGTCTATCCCTCCTTCATACAAGATGGAATTTGGAAGGTCATCTTTCTTTGTAGCCACATTCCAGCTGCCTTGTGTATGAAGGAGCATCAGAAAATGGCAATGTTACTTCTGCAGCTTCATCCTATTAGCGGTACAATTTAAACGAGTAAGACTGATTTCTAAGCCCTGTACTTTTACCATGCACTCTGATTCAGTTTATGCAGTGTCCATGTTAGCATAAAACCAGGCGTGTAACAAATTCAAATTCAAAAGTGCTTTATTCGAGTATTACTCATAAAAGCAAACAAACAAACACATAATAAAAATACAATTAAATTACAAAATCGAATATGACTTAAGCACAATACATGTTAAAAGACAATTAACATTCATTTCATCCAGTATATATAATCCAAAAGTGCAAAGTTCATATAATAAAAAAACAGATTAAAACAGATAAGACACCTCGCATGGGGAACAGAGAGTAGATAATCTAGCAATCACTGTTCAACTAAGCAGAGAGTAGTTACCCTACTAGCAATCTCTGCCTAATTACCCACGCCCACCCCAGAAACTTTGCGGTCGCTATTGTAATCCAATTTAAGGAGGTAGATTTTACTATGCGTAGAGCTACCATGCTACTTTTAGTACCCAGATTTCTACACATGGGAGCCAACCAAACACGTCTGGGAACAGTATATGCATAACAAGAAAACAAAAAGTGACCCAACGTTTCATTTCCTTCCCCACAAACTGGGCATATAGCTGGACATCCATCTCTCCATTTTGCAGTTAAATTACGTAGAGGTAGAGAGCCAGCCCTCATTTGAAAAAACAGTTTCCTATCCATGGGTTTCGTTATTAAATCCCAATATATTTCATACATGGGAAAAAGCTTTGCTTCGAGGAAAGTAGCCGTCATAGACCCATGGTTGTTACTAAGAAGACTCCTGTTTTCTACCTGTTCCCAGAAAAGATTTTTTATAAATGTCTTAGATGGGAAGGACGACCCAGTTGGGTCGGACCACAATTCAGTTAACCCTAGTTCACATAATGCTGCTTTTAAAGATCTGAACCATCTAATTTTATGGAATCGGTCTGCTTTGATGACATCAGCAAACCCTGCTGCATATTGTGACAACTCAGGGGTGGTCCAGATTCTACGCCAATATAATATTGGACGAAGTTTGCACATTGCCGATATTTCTTTCCTGCCAAGATCATATCTAAGAGGCAAAAGGGGACTGCTCTGTGGGGTGCCTGTTAATTTCCGAAGGAAGTTATTTTCTGATACCTGTAACTCCTGAAGGTTTTCTTGCCCCCACATCTCAGCCCCATACAAAGCTGACCCTATGGCCTTAGCCTCATATATGATCAAAGGAGGTTTGATTGGTTTGGTCAGAGATTTAAAATGCTCCTTAATGATGGTACCAGCCAGTTGTTTATGTCTTAAAACTGCAATGTTTATATGTTGGTTCCATCTGTTGTCGTTTGAAATTTGAATCCCCAGGTAGGTAAAAGAATTTACTACTTCGAGGCAACGCCCACTCATGGTTATTTTAGATTTAAAATTTCTACAAGGATTAAAAACCATGAGTTTTGTTTTAGCTGCGTTTACCTCCAAGCCATGGTCGCTACAAAATTTATCAAAAATTACCAATGCCTTTTGCAGACCGCTAGGGGATTTCGATAAAATTAAGGTGTCGTCTGCAAACATTAAAATAGGAACTTTTGCACCTGCAAGAGAGGGAGCATCCACAGACTGGGATTGCATGCGGGCAACAATTCCATTGATGAAAAGTGTGAAGAGTGTTGGTGCCATTGAGCAACCCTGTCGAACTCCTCTGGCGACTGGAAAATCAATGGTATCGTTGCCATAGCCACCCCATTGGATTTTAGCGTAAGTGCCCTCATGGAGTCTCATAATCAAGGTTAGAATAGTCATTGGGACCCCTAAAGCTGCAAGCACCTCCCACAATTTTGCCCTTGGCACCAGGTCGAATGCAGCCCGTAGGTCAACGAACGCTGCGTACAGACTGCAACCCCCCAAAACCACGGTCCTCCATTGTATCAATTGAAAACGGAAGACCTGGTCCACAGTGCTGGTTGCTCTGCGAAACCCAGCCTGAAAAGGAGATAACACATTCTGCTCCTCAGCCCAATCTAACAGGTTGTTAATAATTACACGCCCAACAACTTTTTGAACCGTGTCAATTAAGCTAATTGGGCGGTAATTGCAAGGTTGGGCACGGTCTCCCTTTTTATATACTGGGATAATAACAGCACCACGCCATGATACCGGGATTTCAGCGCCCCTGGCAATGTGGTTTAGTAAAAGGCAGATGTATTTACTCCACCTAGCGGTGTCATTTAAAAAGACATCCGCAGGGACTCCGTCTATACCCGGGGCTCGGCCAGGGTGAACAGATTTCAGGGCAGACAGGACTTCACTCTGCACAAAAATGTCATCATCTGCATACAGGTAAGTTAGGCTTAAGCTGTTGAGAGATTGGTCCCTGGAGGAGTACTGCTCACTGAAAAATTTAACCCATGCATCATGGGAGACGTTGTTATTGGGAGCTTCTGGAGACCTATTATGACCCCATTTGACAATATGCCAAAATAGTCTAGAATGTTTACGGTCACTTGCACACTTCAGCTTCTGCCAGTGATCTTCGTCCCATTCTCTTTTTGCCCTTACAATACAATTTTTGTAGTGCTTCCTAGCAGAACGAATCCCGTCCAATTTGTTGCTTTTAATTGCAGCTCCTAGGTTTAATCTTGCCGTCCTACAGGCTGGATTATACCATTTTGCTGATTTGAATGGGCAGACCCTCTTGTTATTTGCAGGTTTCAAGAAGAAACCTTTAACTTCCTTAAAGAGAGTCGTATGTGCATTAGTAATATCCTCATGGGCCAGGGAACACCCATCTACACTCTCCAATGCCATAATGGCCTTGTCTGCCGCTACACTTATTTTTTCAAGGATCTGCTGATCTGCCTTGACACCTGCCCACCTTAACCTACGCATGTTGTTGGATGGTAGAATCATTGGGAGCACAAGTTCATCACAAGGGGTTGAGGCAGTTTCATTAGATGTCCACCATTTGTGCGTAACACATAAAGGATCGTGATCGCTTTCTAGCCTATCTATTACTACCATGTCATTAAGAGATGACCATAGTGACATGCTACAAATGACATAGTCAATGCGACTTTTGTTACGCCCGTTATTAAAAGTCATGGCAGGAACACGGTCTGATTTAGTTCGACCATTCAGGGCTCGAAGCCCGTGCTCCAAACACATTGCGTTCAAGCCTAATATGTCAGACGTCCAGCGAGTTATCGGTGGAGATTCTAATGTGGGGATGTCCCAGAGCTTATCTTCCTCTACTCCAAGAGGAGAGTCACCAGTGATAAGGGGTTCAAATGTGCGATTTAAATCGCCTGCAATTAAAATGTTTTTACCTGCAGAGTGAGTCTCAAGAAAATTAAAAAGACTCAGAAGAACCTCTGATTTACCTTTACTACCACCTCTAGCATAGATATTGTAAATATCTATGGAGATGGATAGGTCACTAGTCAATCTGATAAGCTGAATATCTTTATGGTCAAGCTCCACACATTTTACAATAGTTTTTAGAGACTGCCTGATCCATATAGTAAGACCCCCCATCGGCCGCCCTTTAGGGCCCTTAGTAGCAGGAACATGAAAATGTATATACCCCAAGGCGAAAATAGGGTCACACGCCCAAGTCTCTTGAAAGATACATAGATCATAGTTGTTAATAAATCCAAACCAGTCTGCACAATCCATCCTGGAACATAGTCCAGCCACGTTCCAGGACAAGAGCTTCCCTGAGTTAGATATCGTAAGAGAACAGGGGTTTGTGGTAATCTCATGTATCACCCTGCCACCAGAGTTCTGAATACTAATATTTTCATTGGGGGGGGCTACTGAATCATCAACGGAATTCCCCTGAGTACAATCTGTAGTTGAATTGCCAACCCTATTAATGGTACTTCCATCACAAAATGACAAAGACAAGGATTTACAGCTAGGTGGTTGTCAATCGCAAGCATTCAAGTTCGATAATACAGAGAAGCGGTTTTCCAACCCCAAACCCCAGTCCACTGAAGCAACATCATTCCTCCCCCTCTTCGTCACAATGTTCCATTTGGTTCGTAAAATACTTGGATTTGGACCGCTTCCCTTTCTTGGGTAAAAGAAGTCCAGAGTCAATGGAACAATTGAGGTTGATCTCCGTTGTGGTGGGAAAATGTTGGGCAAGATGTTAGGTAAAACCCCTGGGTCGGAAAAATGTAAAACAACACACTCCCCCTTAAACTTTTTCACTCTGTCCCCAATCCACTGTACCCTTCTCGCTTTAACAAGCTCTTCTGAGAGTTGCTGCTTACCCCATGGGGAAATAACCATATTATTGGTCAACCATGATAGAGATTTATTTATTAAGGAAGATGTTGTTTCCCGCTCATCATGGGCCAATGGGGGAACATTAGCAAGAACAAGTACCAGTGGGGAAGCTTCTACTACAAGCTCGAAAGATCCTTTTTCAACAGCTGGGTCATCAGTAACAGGAACTGGGATAAAGGCATTAGAAGCATCACTAGCGGAAACACTCTTGGGTGCCATTTGAGGGTTTGAGACAGAGGTAGAAATTAATCCACTGCCATCTATAGTATCTGATTTACTCAGAATGGCCTCGATCCTAGTAGAAACATTTTCTGGGATTTTATCCATCACACCCACGGTCTTTTCTAATAGACCTTCTAGTCGGCTAACCTCAGATGATAACTTATCTATTTTGCTGACCAGAGGTTTAACCACACCTTTGATTTTGTTATCAATCAAAGCCAATAATTTGTTAAATTGGGTATTAGAAAGTGTAAGAGAAGCCTCATTGGTCAAATCAAACTCCTCTTCCTCTGAGTGTTTCCTCGGGGGGTTTGCTACTCTGTTCTTGGCTGACCTTAAACCCTCCTGTTTCCCCGAAACTATGGTGGGAGCTGAAGGGGAGATTAAGGGCTCGCTGCTATTTGTTATCTCTATCAGAGCTTCATTAATGCTGCGATCTACAATTCCAGCAACAATACCACTGGGCTGAATAATACTGGTATCTGGAACAGAATCGAGCGTTTCGCCAGTAGAGCAACTGTTAATCTGAAGGCCAAAAGGATCATCTAAATCAGTATCAATGAGGGGGGATTGGGTGGTTAAATCTATTCCCAGGGAAGATCTCCTGTCACTATTAATTCTTTCAACAACCTGTACAAGATAGTTCTCAATAGAGTTACTAGGAGTAACTAACTTTTTAGGCGGCATGTTTCTATGTACGCACAACTACTACAATATACACGTGAAAGAATCACCAAAGTGCAAGATAAGTAAAAACGACGTTTTACAGCACCACAAACAAAGAGACCAGACCCAACCCAACCTTGTCCAGCCTCGGACGGCCTCAGACGGCCCGCCCTTTGTCCGGGCTTCGTCCGGGCGTCCCGCTCGCGTCCCGCGAAGCGGGTGTCAGCGGCGCTTTTGTGCGCCTCCTGGCGCCCTCGCGTCACTGGGAAGCGCGCCGCCGCGTAGGCTGCCGGGAATTGAAGTCCCGGAGCGGCGGCGCGTGCAGGCTGTCAAAGAGATGACTCTCGGCGGTGGCGGCTTGTCTCCAGGTGCCCCTGCAGCCAAAAGAAAAAGCTCCGGTCTGTGGCGGCGTCAGCAGGTAAGTGAACAGGCTCCCCCACTCCGCCGGTGTCAGCGGCGCTTTTGTGCGCCTCCTGGCGCCCTCGCGTCACTGGGAAGCGCGCCGCCGCGTAGGCTGCCGGGAATTGAAGTCCCGGAGCGGCGGCGCGTGCAGGCTGTCAAAGAGATGACTCTCGGCGGTGGCGGCTTGTCTCCAGGTGCCCCTGCAGCCAAAAGAAAAAGCTCCGGTCTGTGGCGGCGTCAGCAGGTAAGTGAACAGGCTCCCCCACTCCGCCGGTGTCAGCGGCGCTTTTGTGCGCCTCCTGGCGCCCTCGCGTCACTGGGAAGCGCGCCGCCGCGTAGGCTGCCGGGAATTGAAGTCCCGGAGCGGCGGCGCGTGCAGGCTGTCAAAGAGATGACTCTCGGCGGTGGCGGCTTGTCTCCAGGTGCCCCTGCAGCCAAAAGAAAAAGCTCCGGTCTGTGGCGGCGTCAGCAGGTAAGTGAACAGGCTCCCCCACTCCGCCGGTGTCAGCGGCGCTTTTGTGCGCCTCCTGGCGCCCTCGCGTCACTGGGAAGCGCGCCGCCGCGTAGGCTGCCGGGAATTGAAGTCCCGGAGCGGCGGCGCGTGCAGGCTGTCAAAGAGATGACTCTCGGCGGTGGCGGCTTGTCTCCAGGTGCCCCTGCAGCCAAAAGGAAAAGCTCCGGTCTGTGGCGGCGTCAGCAGGTAAGTGAACAGGCTCCCCCACTCCGCCGGTGTCAGCGGCGCTTTTGTGCGCCTCCTGGCGCCCTCGCGTCACTGGGAAGCGCGCCGCCGCGTAGGCTGCCGGGAATTGAAGTCCCGGAGCGGTGGCGCGTGCAGGCTGTCAAAGAGATGACTCTCGGCGGTGGCGGCTTGTCTCCAGGTGCCCCTGCAGCCAAAAGAAAAAGCTCCGGTCTGTGGCGGCGTCAGCAGGTAAGTGAACAGGCTCCCCCACTCCGCCGGTGTCAGCGGCGCTTTTGTGCGCCTCCTGGCGCCCTCGCGTCACTGGGAAGCGCGCCGCCGCGTAGGCTGCCGGGAATTGAAGTCCCGGAGCGGCGGCGCGTGCAGGCTGTCAAAGAGATGACTCTCGGCGGTGGCGGCTTGTCTCCAGGTGCCCCTGCAGCCAAAAGAAAAAGCTCCGGTCTGTGGCGGCGTCAGCAGGTAAGTGAACAGGCTCCCCCACTCCGCCGGTGTCAGCGGCGCTTTTGTGCGCCTCCTGGCGCCCTCGCGTCACTGGGAAGCGCGCCGCCGCGTAGGCTGCCGGGAATTGAAGTCCCGGAGCGGCGGCGCGTGCAGGCTGTCAAAGAGATGACTCTCGGCGGTGGCGGCTTGTCTCCAGGTGCCCCTGCAGCCAAAAGAAAAAGCTCCGGTCTGTGGCGGCGTCAGCAGGTAAGTGAACAGGCTCCCCCACTCCGCCGGTGTCAGCGGCGCTTTTGTGCGCCTCCTGGCGCCCTCGCGTCACTGGGAAGCGCGCCGCCGCGTAGGCTGCCGGGAATTGAAGTCCCGGAGCGGCGGCGCGTGCAGGCTGTCAAAGAGATGACTCTCGGCGGTGGCGGCTTGTCTCCAGGTGCCCCTGCAGCCAAAAGAAAAAGCTCCGGTCTGTGGCGGCGTCAGCAGGTAAGTGAACAGGCTCCCCCGGCGTGTAACATAAGCAACATTAAAAGTATATATAAAAGCCATGTCGTACGTCAACCACCCCCCGTATCACCTTCTGAAAAAACCTTCCAATAACCATAAATGGGGAGCCGTTCCATGACCAGGTTTAAAAACTCGACCTTCTCTAAGCTACATCTAGTGCAGGAGTCTCAAATGGTAGAAGTGAACCTTTACATGAATATTAAAGGCCAAGTGATGGAATTTAAAGTGAAGTAATTTGTGCTTGCAATTTAGAGATACCTTTTGGTTTGAATGCATGCCTAGGAACATTGACCATCAGTTATGGGTAACCCGACTCACATTCACATCTATTCTATTAATTTTGCTCTTTAACCCCTTCCATGCTCATGACGGAACGGTTCCATCATGAGCGTCGGTTGAGCTGTGCGCATGACGGAACCGTTCCGTCATGACTCCGCCCGCGCAAGGCGGAGTCAGCATGGGCGAGGAATTCGCGCCGCACGCATGCGGTTAAGAGGCCAGCAAGGAATTAGGAGGGCATATATATCAGATAGTAAATGGTCTTTATGATCAGCATTTAAAGCATTTAAAGGGGACCTGAGTCCTTGTGTTCCTTTAGAAAATTAGGAAGCCTCACCTCAAGTTAATTGAGTGGAAATAAGACAACATCAACAACAAAGAGACAATGCCATCTAAAGGCAACTGATCCAACGAAATATGTAACCATCTACAATCACACGTTCAAGAGACCTATGGTGCAGTTTTGTCACCGGATGATCCCAATATAGAGCATATAGTACTCACACAGGTAAAAAATCTGGAACTGCTAAGCCACACCTATACTGCTACTATGCTTTCAGAACGTACAATATAGGTACACCTCTCCCATACCAGTCATGAGATAGCAGATCGCAGGTTCATAATGAATAACTAAGTAGTAGTGATTGGTTCAATTTGAAATTATTCCTAGCAACTTCCATCTCCACTACAACAAATGTCTTGAGAAAGTGTTCTCTTTACACATATCCTAACAATCGTCTCACAATATATGACAATCAAACCAGAGTAGTCTCCTGCACCAATCCAGCACACCATAGAACCTAAAACAGGAAATGGCGCTCAAAAACGTTAAAGGCCCTCTCTGCTTTAAGAGTAGCAGTCACAATTGGAGCTTGGCGATTTACGTTCTGAATGACGAAGAGCAGGAATACCTTCCTGGGTCAAACCTGATTAGGTGTGGCCTAACCAATGTGTGAGAGTAAACTACTGTTAATTAAATTAGTGAGAATTGTTGATGGGTCATATTAATTAGATATATATCCGATTCTTGGGTTCTTGGAGAGAAGAGCAAGCAGTGAGCATTACCATTACCATTGGTGAGGGAGACTGCAGGAGAACTGCTCAACACGCCTGTGGCCGCCATGCCCAGACAGGGGAGGTCAGCACCAAAAGCAACTGCAGCCCTGTCAGTAAGCGGCCACCCTGGGTGGAAGCTGCCACAAAAGCTGAGGAGCCCGCCCGTTGTGTGCATGAGCCAGCAGAGAAAACGGTGACTGAGGCAAGGCATAGGGTTTGGGACCTGTGAAGAGCACCTGTAGGACATGTGGCACTGACTTGCAGCCAGCCCTTAGGAGGCAGAGGCAGGCAGTTGGACCCTGTGGTCAATCTTCAAGCCCACAGTACTCGGGAACAGTGATATGGCAGTGACATAGCAGAAGCCAGTGCGATGTCCATAGCTGGCTTCTAGAGGGTGCCCTCGATTTACATACAAAACTAAGAAAACAATAGCTAGGCAAAGGAAAAACTGGTGTATACAGCCTAAGGAGGGCCCCGCTGCCGTCCAAATTTGCTGGTGTCTCTGTAAAAGAAGGAATAGGGAGCCTCGATCTCCCCACCTAACTCAACCAAAGTACCTGCAGCTGGAGCAGCCTTCCCCCTGCCTCCCTCATCATAGCCAGGGATGAAGCATACAGGCGTTGCAGCCCTTATGGGATCGCTCACAGTACCATGCCCCCCTGGAGGCAGGAGACTATGATGGCAGGCGAGGCAGGAGACTATGATGGCAGGCACAGGTGAGAGTCTGTACCAGGACTGCTACACACCGCTTTGCCTCTAGTGGCTTCCTGCCAACCCTGCAGAGAGGTATAAAACACTGTTTCCCTCCCATTGCAACAGCCTTTATTTAATGGTGTGTGAGGAGAGGACAAAGCACCACCCATCAGAAGAGCCACACTGTGGCAAATGCCCACCAAGAGAAGTGACTAACAAAATAGGACAGAGCGTGAGGTTGAACACACTGATTCCTGCTGACCAGTCCAGGAGCTCCACTGTGGAGCTCACCAACACTCACTCCCCAAAAGATACTACACTAGCATCTCATCGATTAACAATGAAACACAAAAATGTTTCAGTCAAGCATCTCACAGAGCAAAGGAGAGACATTACCAAGGGAGGATATTAACAGACTGCTGGCCATCAGCTTAGGCACCTAGGCGAATCAGAGTTGCAAAGCCAGTAAAGACATTGAGGCAAGAACAGACTGCTGTCCCCGCCACAAAATGGCCCAAAGACCAGTGCCCTCTGAGATGAAAAGAGGATTGGAAGAGTCAAGCAGCACGAGGGAGAAAAGCACTAACTTCACATGACAGAGACGTAGAAACCTCCCAGGTAGGCACCGGGATTACAATGTGCAACCCACCAAGTGCCACTAGCTACAGAGACTGAGAACCCCAGAGACATCACACTGGTTGTCTAAGGCTGCCCAATGGACACAACCCCAGGCAGGAGAACGTCCAAGGAAAACAAGGGTGGAACAAAAGGTGGATAGATGCACACAATTCCGAGACTGTGGTCCAGAGACTAGGATCATATCGTATCACACCCCATATCACATCGTGTCACACCCCACCAACTATGCCTGATGGCAGTGACAACTCAAGGAGCAAGTTCTGCGTAACCCACAGAAACAAGGCAGAACCACAGCTCCCTTCTGCCATTGGAAGATGGTCCCATAAGAGGGAAAATTATGGAGTAGGAGCTCCAACAAAGTCCCGGAAGAGGGAGCACGCAATGCATGGATAGGAGCCACACAGTACCAGTAAACACAAGAAGAATTAAATCAGCAACTACCCTGATCATCATGAAGCCAGAGCCCTGTATTTGAGGCCGGTGCCTGGATTACAAACACAGTCAACCACTGAAGAGCCCCTGTTGGCCTGTCCTGAAGAAGGTGCACACCTCTGCACCCAGAAGGAGATGAGACGCGAGCACGGAGACGTTTCAGCAGCATAAATAGAAAGAAGGTGCATGGTGACGCATTAGGAATAGAAGGAAGTGTGAACTGCAGGTTCAAACTAAGAAACCTAATGACTGAAAAAGCCAAGGAGGGAAGATCAAGAGTTGCCAGACCTCAAAGGCAGGCTAGAGAAGACTCAGGCTGCTAATGGACTGCATCCATCCCTAGAAGGAAGCCACAGAGAGGAAACAAAGTTGACCTACTGATAGCACAGTGGGAGAACCAAGAGTAAGTGTTAAGTACAGTCGCTCGAATCTCAGTCCAATGCTTTCCAGCATAACCATACGGACACAGTTACCAGCAGCTCACCAACCCAGAGCATCTACGTTGAAGGATGTAGATGCTTCAATCAAGAAAATATGCAAGCACTTCGCCACCATCCTTCCCAGTTGGCGGAGACCCAAAGAAGAATGCCTGCAACCATCAAAGCAAGTGATATATGAAATGAAATGAAATGAAATGAAATGAAATGAAACAAATATTTATAGGAGCGCACTGCGGCCAAGCGGCTTCCTGGCGCTGAGGAACACAGCCATAATTTGGAAGAGAACCGGGGGGAAGTTAGACAGGAAAAGCCTGAAGGAAGAGAAAAGTTTTAAGAGCTTTACGGAAATGGGAAAAAATAGGAATAGAGCGAATCGAGAGGGGAAGAGAATTCCAGATCTGGGGGGCCCGCACCGAGAAGCGGGTGCCTCCGGTGCGGGATTTACGGAAGCGGGGAACGTGAAGAAGAGAGAGGGAGGACGAGCGAAGAGAGCGACAAGGGGCATGAGAGGAAACTAAAGAATTGATAAAGAGGGGAGCAGATCGGGCATGAGCCCGGAAAGCCAAGCAGGCGAGTTTAAAGTGAGATCTGAGGTGAACAGGGAGCCAGTGGAGGGATTTAAGGGCAGGGGTGATGTGGGAAAACTTAGGAAGACGCAAAACAAGACGGGCTGCCTGGTTCTGGATGGCCTGAAGGCGGCGAGTTTCGTAGGCCGGAATACCTACGAACAGGCCATTGCCATAATCCAGGCGGGAGGTGATAAGGGCAGAAATAATAGTTTTAAGGGCATCAACAGAAAAAAACCGGGAAATCTTGCGAATGAGGCGGAGGGAAAGGAAACAAGCGGAGACGACGGCGCTGATATGCGCATGCATAGTAAGATCATTGCTGATCTTAATGCCCAAGGTCCGGACGGAGGAGACTGGGGAGGGAGGGGGGCCAAAGGAAAGGGGCCAGTGAACAGCAGACCAAGGGTTAGAAGGGCCACCAGTGAGGACAAGCTCAGTCTTGTCAGGATTGAGCTTTAAGTGATTAAAGCTCATCCATTGGGAAATGAAGAGTAGAGTAGAACTGAACTTAGAAAGAGAGTGAGTAGGAGAGGACAGATCAAAAACGAGCTGGAGGTCATCTGCGTAATTGTACACAGAGACCCCCAGCTCGAGAAGGGAGGAGATAAGAGGGCGGATATAGAGGTTGAATAGAAGAGGGGACAGAGAAGAACCTTGGGGAACCCCACAGGTGACCGGGAGAGAGGGGGCAGAAAAGTCAGAGAGGTGAACTGCCTGTGATCTGCCCTGAAGAAAGGACGCGATCCAGGAGAGGGCGGTTCCCTGGATGCCCGCTGCGCCGACACGGTCGAGAAGAATGGTATGATCGACCGTGTCAAACGCAGCGGACAAGTCCAAGAGAACTAAGGCCTGGGGGAGATTGCTGTCAGCCTTCCCCTTCAGTTCATCCAGGACCGCAAGGACCACACTCTCAGTGGAGTGGCCAGGTCGAAAACCAGCCTGGCGAGCGGCCAAGATGATATCACTGCAGTATTAACTTACCATCTACTATGAAGCCACAATAAGGCACATGTGTAACTTACCTCACTCTTACCATTTATCTCTAAATGAATTACAGTGTAGTATGTCTGATACCTGAAAAAATTAACTTAATATTGCTAGAAGCTCTTTATATTTTGTGATATTTGGTAGGTTTGGAAAATAACGTTTTGCATCTTAAAAAAAAAAAAATTGTAGGTTTTTATTTTTTTACAGGGTCAACATGACCAACCAAAATAATAGTCTCAACAGCAAACAGGAGGACAAGAAATGCACAAAAAGATGAAGGCTATTGGGTAAGACACTAGTGAGCTATGACATAGTCAGGATAGATAGTCGTATCCCTCTCTCGCAAAAATGACAGTATGGCAGAGGAAACTTTATAGTGCTGTACAGCCTCAAAAGATGGATTGGCGCTGCACTAGCATGAGCGGGAGCTGGTGAAGGACCCGACGTACTGGTTGTTGGTGATGGGGCAGATGGAGTAGAAGAAGTAGAAAGGGCTACTGTAGGCACAGATGCAGTGGGTGGTGGTGCAGGTCCTGATGATGCAGAAGAATTTGAAGGTGTTGCAGTAGCTGAAGAAGTATCTGCTGCCAATGTTCTTGCTTCTGAATCATAATGTTCTTGCTTCAGCCTCCTCTATCTCATGATTATGACTCATTCATGGTGGAATGAATTACCTGCAGGTGTTTTCTCATTCCTTTGGTGCCAAAAGAGTACTTGTTGATGTTCCCATGGGAAATAACTTTGTTGCATAGGTTTCATGTAGGAAGTTTGGCATTAGTTTTGTTTCTCTCCAGGTATCAATGTAAAACATTTCCATACAATGGATTCCTTTATTTCTTTTCTCCACTCCACCTCTTGTTCCTCCTCTTATATCATCCTCTACAATTCTTTTTCCTCCTCTTGCAGCAGGACAAGATCATCGTGTTGAGCCAGTGCAGTTTAGGAACACTTAAAAGATGTCTCTGAACAGAAGATTTTCACTGTTTTTAAAACCTTCACCTTTGAAGATGTCAATTGAACCGGGGAAAAGTGGTATATACTCCCTGTTTCCTACAATTGACACTGCCAATGAGATACTGTTTATCAAAATCGAAGTACCACAGTAGTATCTCAATACTATTATGGTACATGTATAGTTCACAAAAACAACTATAGTTTCAATATTAACATATATACGATTAAAAAACACCAGCCATGAATCCCTAAATCCATATTTTAAATAAAATATAAATATTTGGTGTAAATATCATTTTTAAAATATACAGAGATTCCATAGTAAATTTGAGGAAGTGCAAATGAAAGCAAAACAATCACGCAGATGACTCAAACGTTCACAACAAACTTTGACCAACTCTGCAAGTACCCCAGTACCAAAAATGAAAAAAATACCATAATAAAATACATTATATGGTTACAAACATATTTTTGTACAAATACATCACATACATATTCAATGAAAAAAACAAAGGTTTCAGATTAGTTATAGTTAGGAAAACTTCTTGTAACATTTGCATATAAAACCAGCTTAGACTGCACAAACCTTAGAAATTCTACAGTTATAGTTATAACTTAAAGTTATAATTTGCACCCCACCATAAACGTAGTATAACTTGTGCACCTCTGTACACAGCATTATCAACTGGTTAGCCATTCTACATTAATGATAATACATTGCTTCCTCATGCACTGCTTATACCCTTTGATATTACATTACTTATAGCTTCTCAAACTATAGCATCCATAACAACACTCATAAAATTTCAAATAACATAATTTATGAGAACACTGTGCATGGTATTAATTCGAGTTATAATTAATGTAGTTTGCTTAGCAAGTTGAGAACACTATGTACGGAGGTGTGCAGGAGATACTAAGTTTTGGGCGGTGCACAAATTGTAACTTTAAGTCATAACTATGGGCCAGATGTAGGTCGGCAAATACCGGTCGTTAACGGCCGATTTCGGCCGTTACCGACAGGTATTTGCTAATGGAGATGTAGGGGCCTTAAAACATACAGAATCGGTATATTTACCGATTCGGTAAATTTACCGATTCTGTAAAATACCGAATCGGTAAATTTACCAAATCGGTAAATCCAGATGTAGGTGTCACTGAAAACCGTGCCACAGGCCATTACCGATTCGTTATTTACCATGTAATTCTATTGCATGGTAAATAACGAATACCTGTGTACATGCACATCTGTGCATGTACACCTGTGCCATGTGGCACACATACATGCCCTAAGGGCATGTATGTGTGTCACCTGGCACACAAGCCGAAATCAGGGGTGCAACAGGGTGTCAAAGTGACACCCTGTCACCCTTGCAAAATCGGTAATTTTACCAAATCGGTATTTACCGATTTGGTAATTGACATTGATTCCTATGGGCCTGTAGGTAAATACTGATTCGGTAATTACCGAATCATACAGATTCGGTAAAAATTACCGAATTTTTACCTACATCTGATTTACCGAATCTAGAATACCGAATCGATAAAATTCGGTATTCTAGAGTCGATAAATCAGATTTACCTACATCTGGGCCAAAATCTTTAGAATTTCTAAGTTTTGTGTAGTTTAAGTTAAAAAAATAGAAATTCACTGAAAAAAACAAAGGCTACAGGAACGTTTTAGTTATCTTGTCATTTTACCCACACAACCATAAAAGTTCAGCAGTTACACTTATACTTATAGTTATACTTATCTGAAGAAACTATAACTCGTAACATTAAGTAACTTTAGGCCATGGGTTATAGTTTTTTAACATAAATTTAACATGACAATGCTTATGGTATCGCTGATGACATCTCAAATGACATCACAGATGACATCATCCAATGAGTGTGTTAGTTTGTTTTATAGTTCACATAGTGGCGAGTAACAGCCATATTACTTTTCTACCTAAGTTTGTACAGCCTGGGTCCAGTTAATGGGTGTAAGTGTTTACAAAACGCATGTGTTCCTAATGCATCATAGGTGTGTAGAGGTATTAAACACGTTATAAATCTTTGTATTGAAGAGGAACTCTGTGTGCAGGTGGTTGTGTCCTTTACTTTGCACACAGGTTCTTTTGGTTCTGAAGAATAGTTTCCAACAGGGCAAAGATTCTACGTACTACATACTAAGTATTGTAAGCAATTTTGAGTTGATAGACAGAATCTTTTCAGCATTACAATTTCTATATAACATAGAAAAAACACTATGGGCACCAGGGACTAACCAATGAACAGGTACTTGTGTAGCATCACAGGATGGGCTATCTGTAAAGTTTTCACCACAGTATGAATGCTGAAGGTAGTATGATCTTAAGCACCTTCAGACCTTGGTTATTTTAAGTGACACATTTTGCATAGAGTGTACACTGTTCTTAGTAGATACTTTTTAACACTCTGTGGTGTACTTCTCATGGGAGTTTCACTGTCTCCAAATAGTATGATACAGCGTAAATTCTCTTGAAAGAGTAAACACTGTTTATAGTATCGACATTTCTACTCACATCAACTTCATCTCTCAATGTAGGTTCGCTGACTGTGAGGGGTTTCATACAGATAAAGGCTGTCCATAGTATGACATTTGTTTTTGTACATACATTGAGTATTCTGAGGAACCTGAACATTTGTATACAGATTGAACACCGTGTGCAGTAAGGGTTTCCCATATATCTGTGATTAATTGCTAATGTTAACTAGGCTACATGTGAAGTGTATGGTATAGAATCAATGTTGAGCATAACACAAACTTGCTATACCTAATTCAGTTGTATCTTTGATGGCATTAATGATGCTTTATATTCTTCTGAGCTATTTTGTACTTTCAGACCTCTAATGCCATACTTGTTTATAGAGTAATGTGTGAAAAAGAAGCCTGGCTAATGTCATTGGTGATGTCATCAATGATTTTATTTGAAATGTCATCAGGGATGTCATAAATGATGTCATAAAACATTTCATGAGTGATGTAGTATGTGAGGTCATAAGCAGAGCATGGTGGGGTGCAAGTTATAGTTAGCTCTGTTAAATATAACTGGTAAATTTCGATGGATTTATGAATTCAAAACATTATGCTGTTACTGATATATTCAACTAACTCAAACGTCAATTTAACCTTTGCTTTTTTTCAGGGAATTTCTAAGGGGTTTTCTTAAAAATATAAAATAAACTATAATAAAAATTTCTAACTATAATGTCACTTTAGCCTTTTTTCAGTGTATTTCTAGTTTATTTTTTTACATAAAGCAATATTTTGTTACCATACCTAAAGCCATACTATGCTGGAGTCCGGGCTAATGCCCTCTACCGACCCGGATTGGTCAAACCAACTCATTCCTGTTTGGACCGTACCTGACCCTCAGTTCAATGGCCATACCACCCTCGCTTATGCTCCAACTTCGATATCCAAAGGCCATGGACCTTCGCTGGTCCCATATGATCAACTCCCTCCCCAGGAACTACTCACCATCACCTTGGACCCCACGGGCTTACACTGAGGCCCCCACTATCTGCTCGCTCCCCCAACACACCCGTTACGCCTTTCAGACGTGGTTGCCCGCCTGGATAATATATCTCTCCAGTTGCACCATCTCACTACTGAACTACATGACCTGAAAGCCCTCTCAGATTATCTTTTCCCAGCAATCAGCTCCTTCCTCACCTCTGCGAATCTGCTCAGAGCCTCCCCTCGGGTTCGTGTTTGCATGGACCAGCCTTTAGCCCCCTCCGGCTTGAAAACTATACCCCTACCTAAAGCTCCCTCCGCACAAGAAGATTTGAGACCTACCTGGTGGCCAATGATCTCAATGACCTTCACAACTCGTACTCTACTAGGTTCAACTCCAACATGATCCTGCCGAGACAAATACAAGCCATCCATTCTAACCCGTACATAGAACTTCTTCACAATCTTAGAGTAATCAATAAAGACAACCTCACGAGAGTGAACGTCATCCATACTCCTTCCCCCATGAATCCGTTATGACTTAAATGTGTACTACTAAATTGCAGGTCAACCAGTAAACACGCCTCCGATATTTTCGACCTCATCCATCACAATGACTTAGACATTATCATCCTCAATGAAACTTGGCTAAATCCCGCCTCCACTCCTATCTTAGACCTCCTACTCACAACCTAATTAGGCTAGACAGAGCTCGGAAGCTGGGTGTTGGCCTAGCTTGTATTCATAGGAACACACTCTCGATTTCTCACATGGAGTCCTCTTTGCCTTCCTTCTGTGAATACTTCTGTCTCAGCATCTCAAGTTATAACCTGACGGTTTGCCAACTTCACACTTTTTATCACCCCCGGGAGACAATCTCCCCTTCATCGAGCAACTAATGGAAATCATCCCTGGCAATGTCGACTCAGCCGTGTCCCAAATCTTTCTTGGTGAATTCAACCTTCACTGGTCTAACTCCCATGTCCATGCGGTACCATGCCTTAAATCATTCTTAACTGATCAAGAACTGATTCAGCACTTTGACAAACCTACTCATATTAACAGAGAGGTGTCAAAGAAGAAGGGTCAACCAACAAAATCAAAGATCTTGAAAAGGGACCTCAGATCAATAAACTCAGATGAACTAGCAGCCCACTGTAAAGCTGCTCTCTCCTCCCAAGCTGACTTGGTTGACGTTCAGTTACTCACCGACTCCTACAACTCGACTATCTCCAACATCATGGATGACATTGCACCACTCCAACAAAAAAATGCCTCAACAAAAATATCCAAACCGTGGTGCAACGACAATCTAAACATGGAACGCCACAACCTCAGGGCTGGTGAACGGTCCTGGAAACCCAAAACCCATCTGGACGAACTAAAACTCCTTAGAGATGTTAGGAGCTTCTACAACAAACAAATCAAGAGCTTTAAAGCGGACTACTTCAGACACCAATTTGATCAAGCTGCTAACCGCCCCAAGAAACTTTTCGAATTGGTCAAACAGCAATCAGTGGAAGGTCTAAACCTCTCTGACTCTGGAGGCAGTCCACCTTCATGGGACAAACTTGCTGCTTCTTCACTGAGAAATCAAGACTCATCACCATTGAACTCACCTCCAAGAAGGCTCTCCTGCCATCCTCTGGGACCGCACCACCCCTTGACCTCTTAGAAAAGTGCAAACCTATCAGCCTGAACACTAAGAATAATGCATCATGGGGCACCTTTACCCCATTCTGTGAAAAAGACATCAACAAGATTCTTCAGAATATCAACCCATCTAACCACTGCAGTGACCCGTTGTTAGGGTTTGTGCTGTACAAAGAGCTTGCCCTTACTCTTTAAGTTAAATCCAACTAGATATATGTGGGTTCTAGGATATGATTGGTATGCTATGAAAACAAGGTGCCTTGATTGTGTAATAGCGTTTCTGAATATTGTTTTTGCCTAGGTTTGTTTGTTCAATAGGATTTTGTTTGATTGCAGTACAGTGCTGGAAAAAGCTGCATACATAATGAAGCGTGCATACATAATGAAGCGCTGCACGTTTTTCAACGAACATCCCTGCAACGTGCAGCGCGTCTGAGCCCCACCTGCCTCTCTCTATAAAAACCCTCCCAGATCAGTCACAGGCGCTTGTGCTCGTTAGAAGATATTCTGCTTACCTGATTATCCCGCTCCTGCTCCGGCATTCTTCCTCCACTTCCTCTTCAATCCTGCATTGGTGGCAAGACATCCTCCGGTTCTCGGCTCCCGGTCCAGCGCCGAATTCGATCCCCCTCATTTCCAGTGATTCAGCTTCCGGCTCCCCGCAGCATAACTCCGCCTGGAAAAGAAAAGAACAAACAGTAAGGTTAGCGCCCTAACGCTTCATAGCATCTGCAAGTAAGTGTCAAAGACATCGTTTAAAGACGTTCTCAGGACTTTTACAGAGTTAAAGACACAGATTACTATTCTGGAACCCAGAGTGCATACAAACTCTTGATTTAAAGACTGCTTCTGAAAAAACATAGGAACTTTGTGTTTATGATCATATTTCTTTGTGCATTTAAAGGACTCAGTATACAGGCTGAACTCAAGCTTGTAAAGACTGGCAAGTGCAAATACAAGTTGTGAATTAAACAGTTATCGTGTTTAAAACCAAAGGGCAACAAATTAACAGGGTCTGGAAGTGAGTGGGAATATTAATCACTCTGATGATATAAATATATATATATATATATTGAAATCTAATTTTGGTGACACGTTTTAAGCGCACTCATTTTGTTTTTAGGCAGAAAACACTCTTTCATGACAAGAGGCTTTAGATGCTTTAATCTGGTGAACAAAGAACCAGAATAAGAGAGGTATTGATGAATGATGTTATATTGTGATACTTCTTTGCTGAAGAGAGAGTAATAGGGATAGATTAAGAGTGAGTCTTGGGGGAGGAGCCTAGCTCGCGGCCGTAATGGTCGCCCTTTAGCTCGGCTCCCGCAGCCCTCCGTCCTGATTGCCTATCCTGTCTTCTATCCTGTCCGGGGACGACACATTTTTGGGGCATTGGAAACATAACGGCTTGTTTGTACTTACCATCCGACCCCGGGGTCTCGGTGTGCAGTGGCTCCGGAGTTGTGGCCTCTGAGAGATCGGGGCCTCTGCGAGACTTGGACCGGGACCTGGCCGGTGGGATCCGACGGCTCTCGGCCCCGGCCGAGAGCGAGAACCAGTGTTAGGAGCCGATGTGCGAAGATCCCGGCGATCCTGACCCGGGCCTGCCCTGGTGGCCGCGCGGCCAAAGTGGGTGAGAGGCCCGGGGACCTGAGTCTGTGAAGGGGTCTCTGCCCGCCGCTGCTTTGTCCGGCGGCCCTGGTCCTCGGGGCCCGGACTCCGCTTGATTGGGGCACCGGTGCTGGTGCTGGCGGAGACCCGTCTTGGGCGGACATCCTTTTGGCATCGAGGCCGCCTTGCTGGGACCCCCGGAGCTTGTAAAGTCCTACATTTGAGAACTGTTCTTTCCGGGGGTCTTGGTGAGCGGCGATTGGGCTGATTCACGAAATGGCGGCCGACCCTCTGAAACGCGAATCACCCTGTGGCGGCGGGCCCGTGTTGCCTATTGGTGTGGGGAGCGGATCTGGTGGACGTGAGCCGACGGTCAGAGATATCCTGGAAGCCCTGAGATCCCTACACGCTTCCCTGGCCCTGGGCGTCTCGGTGGGTACGCCACGATCTGCCGCCATTTTGGGTGGCCATTTCTTCTTGTCGCCCTCTTGTTTCGAAGACTTCATTGCCTCGCCCCCCTCGATTGACTTGAGTGTCTCCGCCACTGATCGAAGATCGTGTAGTGTGTCGGTGACTTTGGGGCGCCCTGCTTTTCAAGGTTCGGAACCCGGGGACTTGGATGCTGTACTGCGACCCTGTTCGACATTGTTGCCTGAAACTATTGATGGACTGCCTCCTGTGCCTGCTTCGATGACTTTGCCTGTGTCTATAATGGGGGCCACCTCGCCCGCTCCAGTGGCGCAACTGAACTCCTGTTTTTCATTGCTCGTGCTGCGATATTTGATGCATCGATACTTTCTGTTTGGACTATTGCTCCCTTGTGGATCTATCTACCCCCCACGTAACTATGCTAGTCACCATTCCACTCGAATATATGCTGATTTAGTATTTAGTATGTGGTTTTACATTGCCATGTGGTGGGTGGGGTTTGTCGCTCGAAAGGGTTGGGGGTGAAATGTACGACTTCCGTTTGATTCCCGGTATACGATTTAGTAGCATAATTGTTTTTAATCGTAGAAAGATGGGAGGTCCCCTTCTCCTAATGTTTTGTGGCGCGTGATGGGGTGTCGTCCTGGTCTGTTTTTGACTGTGCTTGTCTGGTTGGGCGGGGGGCTGCGGCCGCCCGTTCGGATTATGTTTATTCTGCTCCTCCCTCCTGTCTTCTTTTCTCCGCTTTTGTTGCCTTTTTGTCTCTTCTTCTTTCTTACTTCTCGCTATATTTCGGGTTCTGGTTTAGGGTGACAGGCACGCTGTTTGAAGGGTGGGCCATAGCCTTCTACAGGGGTGCAGGGTGGGACGGGTGGGTTGGGCTCTATTTTTTGTTTGTCTTCTGGTTCTATGGCCCTTTTGTATCTCTTTTTCGTGAGGCCGCGTCTGTCCCGACCTCCTATGGTGTGTTTCGGGTGGGGGATGTGGCGTCGTTAATCCTCCTGCTATGTTTCGGCTGTCTTTCTCCCCGATCGGCATACCCCCACTTGGGCCGCTACTCCTTTTGTCTCCTGTCTTCCCGCCACGGGGGGCCTGTGTCGGCGTGTCCTCTTCCTTTCGTTCTTCATATTTTCTTATTTTCTTTTTATTGTTTTATTTTGTCTTCCCTCCATTTTCCTTTCCCTTCCTCTTCCCCTTCCCCATTTCGTCCCCCCCCCTTTTTTTTTTTTTCCTTCCTGTGTCCCAGAGGTTACTATGACGGGCTGGTTTTGATGCATTGTTTTTCCGATCCCTCTGTTCTGGCTTGGTAGTGTCTTGGGTGGCGGGCATGTTACGAGGATAATGCTCAGGGGCTGATTGTGTTTCACGTATCCTGATGTTCTTGAATGCATTGTATTGTCCCCCCGATATTTTGCCCCCATGCCCCCTTATTAATGTTGAGGTTGGTTTGGGATATTGGATGCCTCCGTATTGAAAGTGAGCCTGTCATATGTCTTCTCCCCATATTATAAAATTAAGCCTTATTTACTCCTGTGTTTTAGCCCTTTGGTTTCTGTATCTCTTCTCCCCTTCTGCGATTGTACGGCCTCTGCTTTGTATTGATTGATTATGTAATATTTGCCTGGTGACTCCTGATTATCTTGCACATTGCGGCCGGCCGGCTTGGTTGTAGGCCTCGACTTGTCTTTCCTTTTGATGTCAATAAAGGTTTTCAAAAAAAAAAAAAAAAGAGTGAGTCTTAACCTTATGTTTGTATTCATGTTTTGTTAGGTACTGGAACCAGTTCCCTGTGCATTTCCACTGACACAAGCAAGGAGCTGAGTTTCTCTCTCTCTCTTTTTTTATTTTCTCCACTTCCCACTTCCCTTGAGCTTCTCTTCTTTGTGCACTGTAATTCAGTTCAGTGTAGCAGGAATAGGGGTTTGAGGGTGGGTTGAACTGTCTTCAGCTTCCCAACAGAACCAACAAGATATTCAGGTGAGTCGAATCTTGACAACCCTTGCCCCCGGCCCTCTTCAAAGAAATCAAAAATGCACTCATCCCCAGCTGGACCAGGATTGTAAATGCTTCTCTATCACAAGGCACAATCCCAGACTGCCTAAAAGCAGCTCAGGTGTCACCTATACTAAAAAAAATAACGAACGTAGATAAAGCTGACCTCAATAACTTCCGCCCTATCTCCAAAATCCCTACCCTAGCCAAACTCCTAGAAAAATGCCAACAATCCCAACTTTGTGCTCACATAGAGAACTTCCAACTCCTAGACCAGCATCAATCTGGCTTTTGCAGGGGCCGAGTACGGAATCGGCTCTCACTCAAGTTATGGATGACATTTAAAAAATGCTTGACCAAAATGATTCCTGCCTCCTAATCCTCCTTGACCTTTCCTCCGCATTTGACACGGTTAATCATGACAATCTCCTATCCATTCTGAAGAACAGAATGGGTTTCATCGGTCGGGTGCTACAATGGTTCTCGTCCTTCCTCCACCACAGATCACAGAGAGTCAAGGCAAACCACTCCCTCTCCCAGCCTTCTCCAGTACTCATAGGTGTCCCCTAAGGGTCAGCCCTTTCCCCTATCCTCTTCAACCATTTCTTGGAACCACTAGCTAATTCACTAAATTATATGAACATTCTCTTCCATATGTATGCGGACAATACCCAACTTTATCTGAAAATCTCATCCCCGGATAACATCATCTTACTCAACACTACCCTATCGTCTACTCAAAATTGGTTAACTGAGAACCATTTCCTGCTCAACACCTCCAAGACTGAATTCCTTCTCATCTCTCCTCCGAACCACATCCCCAAGCCAGACCTTTGGGGGAATCACCTCACTGCTTTCAACTGCACCCCTCTCATCATAGACTCAGCTTAATCTCTCGGAATCATCCTGGACAAGTACTTGAATATAAAAAATCACATCAGCAATGTGTGCAAGGGAGCTAAACACTTGAGGAGGACACTTAGAAATATCAAACCATTCCTCCACAATCTGATTTCGAGCAGGTGGTCCAAGCGCTTGTCTTGCCGAGGCTAGACTACGGCAGCGCTACGCTCTGTGGCCTTCCCAAATACACCCTGGCTCCACTAAGGGCATCACTTAACACTGCGGCTAGACTGGTTACAGGTACCAAACGAAATGAGCACATATCCCCAGTCCTAAAATCTCTTAAATGGTTGCCCTACGAAGCTCATATTCAGTTAAAGATTGCCATTCTAACGCACAAGGCCCTGCATTTCAAAACTCCCAGGTAACTAGCGCAAAAGCTTGAATTATCCTGTGGTGGTAGAGCCTCAAGAAGACCTATCACTTTCCTCTTGAAACCACTCATCCTTAGCAAAAAGAGAACTTGTCACCGAGCTTTCTCCGGCGCTGCCCCAAAGATATGGAACTCTCTTCCTCCGGAAGTACGCAGACTATCCACAATAACTGCTTTAAAACTGGAAGCTAAAAGATTCCTAATTAATACACTCTTACCTTAATTGGGCAAGGTTCACCTGCTCAAAGTCATTGATCCTACAACTATTGTACCGTCATTTGATGCTGCTCTTCTTTACCGCATAGTGTACCCCGCTTCGTAGCCCTATATATACCTGTTTATTGTATTACTCTCCTTGACTCATTGTCTTGTAATTATGCGATTATTCCTGGTTTTTTTTCTTCTTACTTGATGTTGTTATTGCATTTATGTCCTTCCTTCCATCCTTTTGGAAAGCGCTCTGATATCCTTTGGGATCTTGTTCGTGCTATATAAAACATTATAAAATAAAATAAGAAATAAAGCAAACCCCCCGCCATGCATGGGGGGGAAGTGGCCTCTCCACCTACACCTCTCCCCAAGTGTACATAATAGGGTGTGTGGAGAGGGTGGCCGCTTGGCTGAGATCTCACCCCAGGTTAACACTTGTACATTGTAGGGTGTGAGAAGACACTGTCTCTCCACTTACACCTCTCTCATGGAGGACAGGAGACCAAAGTAGGGTGTGGGGAGGGAGTGGCCTCTCCGTTGAGAACTTTTTTCAGAGTGACAGGCGTGCATAGTAGCACGTAAAGAGGGACTCGTCTCTCTGCTGAGACCTCTCCCCGGGATGACAAGCATGTTAGTAGGGTGTAGGGAAGGAGTGGACACTCTGGTGAGACTTCTCTCCAGGGTGACAGGCATGCAAAGTAGGAAGTAAGGAGGGACTGGTCCCTAAAATAAGACTTCTCCACAGGGTGATAGGTATGCATAGTAGGGTGTGGGAAGGAAGTGGCTTCTTGGCTGAAACCTCTCCCCAGTGCAATGGGTGTGTGTAGTAGCATGGGGGAGAGACTGGTCTGTCCACTGATATATCTCCCCAGGGTGATAAGTGTACATAGTAGGATGTGTGAAGGGAGTAGCCTCTCTGCTGAGACACCCCCCCAGGATATCATTTGTGCATAGTAGGGTGTGAGAAGACACTGTCTCTCCACTTAGAACTCTTCCTTAGCGGACAACTGTCCACAGTAGGGTGTGGTAAGGGAGTGGTGTCTACACTGAGACCTCTCCCCAGGGTGAAAGGCGTGCATAGCAGGATGTAATCAGGGATTGGCCACTCCGCTGAGATCTCTCCCTAGGATGACAGGCATGCATAGGAGGGTGTTGGGAAGAAGTGGCCTCTCCACTAAGACCTCTCCCCAGTGTGACAAGTGTGCTTAGAAAGCTGTGAGAAGAGACTGGGCTCTCTCCTAACACCTCTCTCAAGGGCACCAATTGTACAAAGTAGGGTGTGTGGAGGGGGTGGCCTCTCTGCTGAGACCTCACCCAGGGTAACTGGTGTGCATAGGAGGGTGTGAGAAGACCTTTTACTCCACTTTGACCTCTCTCTTGGAGGACGGTTGCCCACCGTAGAATGTGGTGAGGGATTGGCCTTTCTGCTGAGTGACAGGTATGCATAGTAGGATGTGAGAAGGAAGTGGCGTCTTCACTGAGACCTCTACCAAATGTGATGGGTGTGGGTAGTAGGCTGTGAGGAGAGACTGGGCTCTCCGCAGACACCTCTCCCCAAAGTGGCAAGTGTACATAAAAGAATGTTGGAGGGAATGGATTCTCTGCTGTTATCTCCACCCAGGGTAACTGGTGTGCATAGGAGGGTGTGAGAAGACCCTGTCTCACCACTTAAACCTCTCTCTTGGAGGATGGGTATGCACAGTAGGGCGTGGTGAGGAAGTAGCCTCTCTGCTGAGACCGCTCATCAGAGTGACAGGTGTGCATAGTAAAATGTAAGGAAGGACTTTCCTTTTAGGCCTGGGCAGTGAACTTTGCTCCATTTGTGGAGTTTGCGGAGTTCTCTGCACTCCGCACTCTGCGGAGCTCACGGAGTGCAGGAAACTCCGCTTTGCGATGTGCAGCACAGTTTTTTCCACGATCGCGAACAGTAAGTTTGCGAGTGTGAGCTGCCGTTTGGGTAGAATTTCTACTCGAGCGGCAGGAATACCAGCACAAACTGCAGTTTGCACTGCACTCCGCCACTCGCGGAACTTCGCAGAGTTTTTTTTTCCAACTTTGCGGAGTTTTGCATAGCTAAACTCTCTCGCATGCTTTTTACTAAGACCTCTACCCAGATTGACAGGCATGTGTGTGTAGTAGGGTGTGTGGAGGAAGTTGCCTTCCTGCTGAGGCCTCCTCCCAGTGTGACAGGTGTGCAGAGTAGGCTGTAAGGAGAGACTTGGCTCTCCACTGACAATTATGTTATGTTATGTTATCTTGTTATGTTACAAAACATTTATATCGCGCACGGATACTCAAGAGTGTCCCGGCGCAGTTGGTGAACATAACAGCAACGCATCAAAGATTAGGTGGCTTGATTATAAAGAAAAGTCTTCAACTGTTTCTTAAATAGCATAGTGTCCTGAATGCTACGCTTCTCCAAAGGGAGGGAATTCCAGGCCTCCGCTGCTTTAACAGAGAGAGAATTGCCCCCCAGACGGACCCTGTGGAAGCGGGGGACAACTGCCAGGTGCTGAATAGCAGATCGAAGACTTCTGCGTGGGATGTAAAAGGCAAAACGCCTCCGGAGGTAGTCCGGGCCTAATCCATGCAAGGCTCTATGAGCCAGAGTAAGGACTTTAAACTGGACTCAATGGGATGATAAACAAGTGTACGAAGTAGGGTGTGTGGAGGGAGTGGCCTTTCTGCTGAGACCTTACCCAGGTTAACAGGTGTGCTTAGTAGGATGTTAAAAGACACTATCTCTCAGACCTCTCTCTTAAAGGATGGCGGTCCACAATAGGGTGTGATGAGGGACTGACCTCTCCGCTAAGACCTCTCCCCAGGGTGACAGGCATGCATAGTAGGATGTAAGTATTTAGATAGATCACCTACCCGGTTCTCATTTTAATGATCCTGCGAGAGTCCTTCAGGAATGCAAATTTTACAAAACAGTGACACTTTCTATCATCACAGTATTTATCCCTTACAGTTCTCCTCTCAATCTCTAGAGGGGAAGGATGGCTTTATCCTGCCTCCCTATGTAGCTTTTTTCTTCATTCTCAAAACAGCCGCAATTTTCCACACTAAACAGTAATAGTGGCCCTTTCATTTCTAAACCGCCAACAGCCAATCATTCAAAGCACTTGCACGAACAGGACTCATGGAAGCCTCTCACTCCTGCGGGTGCGAGAAGGCTGCTTAGAAAAAGGGTCCTCCCAACCAATCAGGTGGCTCCATTTTTTTATTTGCTTCTCGCTGGAGTCTCACTAGACTTTTGCATTTCAAACCATCCAGCTATAACAATATTTTTTAAACTACTGAATGGATGTACACCAAATCACCAAAAGAACAATCTGCCAATCAAAATCTAGTTTCCTGCCAACTTTGGTGTAATTACATTCAGCAGTTTTTGCGGTAGAGATGCATAGATAAGTCTATGGAAAATGCATTGGAAAATTTGCTTTTGGGACCCCCTTGTTTCTCGGCCCCTCCTTCACAAATCCAGGAAAGAGCTGTGGTGAATTTGCCTTTTTTTTGAGAAAGCTAAAAGAAGATTCTTCAAAGAGTGCCAAAATTATTAGCAGAACAAAAAACGCCTTCTCTAAAATGGCAGCTGGCAGGAACAGAGGCCCTCGATAATAAACAATTACAAGGCAAAAAGCCAGGTCGTCAAGGACACCAACCCACATACCCACTCAATGGCCCACTCAATGGCTTTTTTAAGGCCCAGGATGGAGTTTACCATTCCCGAGCCTTAGAAAGGCCATTGAGTGGGTATGTGAGTTGGTGTCCTTGAAGACCTGGCTTTTTGCCTTGTAATTGTTTATTATCGAGGGCCTCTGTTCCTGCCAGGTAGTCGAACCGCTTCAGCGCCTTGATGCCTTCAGGCATTTGTTTGCGCTTTATAAGTTGGTCATTCATTTATTCTTTATAAGTTGGTGTGTGAGTGTCTCAGTGGGTCTCTAAGTGGGTGTGAGAGAGTCACCGTAGGTCAGTATGTTTGAGTGGGTTTCTGAGTGGGTGCATAAGTGTCTGAGTGGGTCTGTAGTGAGTGTGAAAGTGCCTGAGTGGGTTTGAGAGTGAGTGTGTGAGTGTGTGAGTTTGTGTGTGACCAGTGCATGAGTATCTGAATGAGTCTGTGAGTGGGTGTGAGAGTGTCTGAGTGGGTCTTTCAGTGGTATGTGAATGTCTGTGTGGGTCTGTCAGTGGATGCGAGAGTGTCTGAGTGGCTTTGAGAGTGGGTGTGAGACTGTCTGAGTGGGTCTCTGAGTGTCTCTGAGACATATATATATATATATATATATATATATATATATATATATTACGACCTGCTTCTCATCCCCTTCCAGTAGTAGGACACAGAAAACGGCACACCAGGAAAGTCCAGCACAAATCCTTTTATTGTGCACTTATGGAACAAGGACGACGCGTTTCGGCGTTTGCCTTTATCAACTTGATAAAGGCAAACGCCGAAACGCGTCGTCCTTGTTCCATAAGTGCACAATAAAAGGATTTGTGCTGGACTTTCCTGGTGTGCCGTTTTCTGTGTCCCACTACTGGAAGGGGATGAGAAGCAGGTCATAATAAAGTGTGGCGGCTGCTGCCACCAACGGCGCCAGTGTTGCAAGGTCGAGGATCGTTTTGGCAGCAACTTGGTGATATATATATATGTATATATATATATATATATCAAACAATTCCTCAGACCTCCACGCACCGTGGCGAAAGAAGAGACGGACCCCACGGCTTCAGGCAAGATGTTATTTTATTTTTAACCTTTCAAGCGACGCGTTTCGAGTATCGGGTACTCTTGTTCACACACCTGATTAACGTGTTATGTTATGTTATGTTATGTTATGTTAAGGAAATTTTGTATAGCGCACTGTCACCGGAGGTATCATGGCGCTGAAAAGGTGCTGAGGAAACAGAGGGGGTTTAGCAGGATTGTGGGAAGAGCCAGGATTTTAGTGATTTGCGAAATTGGATGAGAGTGCCGGAGGTCCTAACTGGGAGGGGGAGAGAGTTCCAAAGTTTGGGGCCGAGAAAAGCGAATCTACGACCCCCAGATCTGCAGAGTTTAAAGGAGGGGACCACCAAGAGATGCAGGTGAAGTGATCTAAGGTTACGTGAAGGACAGTAGGGTCGGATAAGAGATTTCAGAAAAGCGGGGCAAGAACCAGAGAGAGACTTGAAAATAAGGCAGCCAACCTTGAAGGCAGCTCTTAGGCTGACCGGGAGCCAATGTAGTTTGACAAGAAGGGGTTTGGCGGACTGCCACCTCGGAATCCCGAGGGCCAGTCTCGCCGCCTGGTTTTGAATGATTTGCAACCTATAGATGGAACATTTGGGCAAACCATAATAGATGGAATTTGAAAAATCCAGGCGGGAGAGAACAAGGGCCATGATGACTTGTAGCAAGGCATCGGGAGTGAGGAGGTAGGCCACCTTCCTAATCCTGCGTAGTTGGAACATGCAGGAGGAGACCACTGTCCCCACCTGCGGCCCCAGGGAGAGCCCAGCATCAATAGTGATCCCGAGGCTTTTCACCGAGGCTACCGGGGTGGGAGGGGAGCCAAGCTCTGTCGGCCAGAAATGTGGACCCCAGTGGACGGTGCTCTTACCCGGCAGGAGGAGCTCCGTCTTTCCTGGGTTCAATTTCAACTGGTTCTGACACATCCACTGAAAGATATGGGACATAACTGCCTGGAAAGTAGGAATAGCAGAGGGAGAGTTTAGAGAGAAAATGAGTTGTAGGTTGTCCGCGTAGTTGAAGACGCGGACGTCCCACTGCCTCAAAGAAAAAAGAAGAGGTTGAAGATAAAGATTGAAAAGAAGAGGGGATAAAGAGGAGCCCTGGGGGACCCCACAAGGCAGGTGTTCTCTAGGGGCCCTAAATGTACCTAGGCTGAGAGACTGGGATCTCCCCATAAGGAAAGATTTCACCCAGGCCAGCGCCAGGCCCTGGATGCCGGCCTGTTCGACACGGTGGAGAAGGATGTTGTGGTCCACCGTGTCGAAAGCGGCCGACAGATCTAATAATACCAGGGCCTGGGAGGTACCCTTGTCAGCTCCGTCTCTCAAGGTGTCTAGGACAGCCAGGATCACAGCCTCCGTAGAATGACAAGGACGGAAGCCGGCCTGGTTGGCCTCGAGAAAGATGGAACTCTCGATAAACCCCGAGAGGCAGGCAGTGACATGGGCTTCCAGGATTTTTGAGAAAAAGGGTAGGAGGGAGATGGGACGATAGTTAGCCGGGACGGCAGGATCGGCTCCAGGCTTCTTCAGCAGGGGCACTAGAACGGCCTCCTTGAAGGAGCTGGGTACCGTCCCGGAGAGAAGAGAGGAATTGAGCAGAGGAAGGATGCAGTCAGGTAAGGAATGGCAGATGTCACGAAGTATGGAAGGTGGACAGTGGTCGTCAGGAGAGCCAGACTTGATCCGGTCAGCCAGGTTGGCTAAAGATAGGGAGTCTAGTGGAGGAAGCTGGGTAATAGAAAAAGCATTATGGGGGGATGTGACAGAGTCTGCACCCAATGAAGTGACCGGGATAGTGCCCTTAATCAAAACAATCTTTTGTAAAAAAAAGGTACTAAGTGCGTTGCAAGATTTCTGGGTAGGGGCCTGGGACAAGAGCGTTCTGGAGTCAGACGTAAATTCGTCCAGAACCCTGAAAATCTCCTTCGACTTACAGGGGGCTGAGAGGATGCGCTCGGAGACATAGGCTTTCTTGGCGGCAGAGATAGCAGATTTGTACCTATTACGAGCTGCCACGTAAATATCTCTGCTTGATGGACGGTAGTCTCTTCTCCATCTGCGTTCAAGTTGACGAAGTTCTAGCTGTAAGGTTTTGAGATGAGGAGTGAACCATTTATGTGAATGGTTATGGCGAGAGCGGGGGAACTTAGTTAATGGGGCAAAGATGTCGCTGGCTGATATAAGCCAGCTAGAAACTTGCCCATCTAGCTCATTAATGTCGAGGTTATTATGGGAGAGGGGGCGTGTATGAGACAGGTGAGTTAGCACTGCTGGTGTGTCAGCTTGCTTTTTTAATGCTGTGTTTCCCTGACTCCTCCTATGGGCCACACCTCCTAAAGTGTGTCACATGACCTGGTTCATGGACATAGAAACGGTACATAATACATATATATATATATATATACTAGCTGTACCTGGCCACAAGTTGCTGTGGCTCAGTCTGGTTAAATGGAAGAGAAAGAAAAGAGTAAGCGCACGTTTCTAAGATGTTTAATTTCCCAATGCTTGTGGGTATACAATATGTTTTTGTCCATCCTAATATATGTAGACTATTGTCTACATGCGGCCCTTGTATTTGTTGTGCAGCAACCAAATCGATAGGGTCTGTTCGGCCTTTCGATTAAAAACACATGCGTATTGGACACGCACATATTCGAAACCAAGGTTGTGTATATATAACCACGCGCTAATGTTACAAAGTGAACCAACTCCTCCCACCTCCCTCCATCCTCTTACCAGTCTGCCATTCTGACACCAATTGTCCATCCTAATATATGTAGACTATTGTCTCTATGCGTCCTTTCTTAATGTTGCCAAGTGAACCAGCTCCTCCCCCCTCCCTGCACCCACTTCCCGGTCTGCCATCCTGACACCAACTGTCCATCCTAATATATGTAGACTATTGTCTCTATACGTCTATTGTAGTTGTTGCGCAGCAACCCAATCGTTAGGGTCTGTTCATCCTTTAGATTAAAAACACGCGCGTATTTGACACGCGCGTATTTGACACGCGCGTATTTGAAACAAATGTTGTGTATATATAAACACGCGCTTTTTCGAATTCAATGTTGTGTCAAAATTTCAAATCTATCGGTGAAGAACTTTCGTAGATTTAATATTTTTATCAAACGCACGTTGACATTTTTATGTGTCTGTTTGCGCTTTCGATTAAAAACATGCGCGTATTCGACCCTCGCGTATTCTAATCCAACGTGTGTACATAAAAACACTTGCGTATTCGAATGAAACATTGTGTCAAAATTTCAAAGCAATCGGTGAAGAACTTTTTGAGATTTTGAACAAACGAACAGTCACATTTTTATTTATATAGATATATATATATCTTTATATATATATTTGTGTGTATATATATATATTCACTGAAAAAACCATAGGTTATAGACCATATATAGTTAGGAATTAGCATTTAGAAAACCTTATTTTACTCACACAAAACCATTGAAATTCCATATATAGTTAGTTGCACTAACTATATATCGCGCACCCGCAATCCACTGCTGATGATGTCACATATTACATCATTCATGACATGGTCAGTGACATCACTGATGACATCACTGATGACATCACTGATGACATCTCAAATGACATCACTGATGACAACATCCAGTGATTATGTGTTTCTGTAAAGTTTAAATATGTTTTACATATTGAAGAATGAGTGGATGTATAAGTGTCTGAATGAAGGTTTTAGTAGGTGCGTGATTGACTGTATGAGTGAGTGATTAAATGCGTCTTACTAAATGCACGGGTTAGTGACTAAACTGTCTGAAAGTGTGCATCAGTATGTCTGTTGTTGTGCAAGCTGCTGCATGTGTTGATCAGTAGCTATATAAGTAGCTATATGGGTTATTGATTGGTTGCACAAGTATTTGTATGGGAGACTGAGTGTGTGTATGGCTGGCTGGGAGGTGTGTGACTCTGTGCAGATCAATGTGTACTTGTATCAGTGATTCTATAAGAGAGTAAGTATGTGTTAGTATATGTTTGAAAATGTAAGGTACTCTATGTTTAACTGTGTAGATTAGAAAATGGAAGTGTGATTGATTCTTTACAGGACTGACTAGGTGTGTGAGTAACTCCATGGATGAGTGGCAGAGTGTGAGTGTCTGTATAGGTGTATGAGTGCATATGATAGTGTTGTAAAGATGAGTGATTGTATGTATGAATGATTGTATGGGTGAATGAGTGAATGTGTGTGTAGACGTAGGAATCAGTGAGTGCGTATGTAGTAACTAGTATTGGTGTGTCAATGGTTTCAAAAATTATACTCTGTATTTAACACTGGGTGTAACAGAGGTTATATTAAAGTGTGAGGAGATGCATTGTATTGTCACATTAATGATATCATCATTGATGTGACCATTGATGTCAAATGAGATATCATCAGTGATGTCATTTGAGATGTCATCAGTGATGTCATCAGTGATGTCACTGACCATGTCATGAATGATGTAATATGTGACATCATCAGCAGTGGATTGCGGGTGCGCGATATATAGTTAGTGCAACTAACTATATATGGAATTTCAATGGTTTTGTGTGAGTAAAATAAGGTTTTCTAAAGGCTAATTCCTAACTATATATGGTCTATAACCTATGGTTTTTTCAGTGAATTTCATTGGTTTTTTAACAGCTAATATCTGTAGCTGTAAAATGTATTCTTCTTTAAATCCAAAAATATATTTTATATGTTTATTAATAAATTTTTTTTAAAATATTTTTTTTTCTTCGTTCCCGCTTCGCGAATCGGGAAACTTCCCGTTAGCTGACCTTGATGCCGCGAAATAGACCGCGAGCCGGTAAACGTTTCTTTACCGCAACTGCCGCGTTAGAAAACAACATCGTGACGCCTCCCGTCCACATGACGTTTCGCGTTGTCGCGTGATACGTCATATGACGTGCTACGTTAGCGAACTGGTACGCGAAGCGAGGCGCAAAGCGCAGGTTTCTGGAAGCAAACCGGGAGGCCCTGCAAAGCGCGTAACGTAAACACAGCAGGTCATGTGACTTGGTAATAACACTTTTCATTGGTTCATTTCACTTTTGGTTTCCTAATGATGTAAGACTAGGTCATATAATCTAAAATGAACACTTTTCATTGGTTGAGAACTATTGTTTTTCCCAAATGATGAAAATCCCTCCTTCTTTCCTCACTCTGACTTTCATCATTGTGAGAGAAAGACCCTTTGTTACCAGTGAGCAATGGCTTCTTTAGTAGCTTCAGCTGGTGCTTCCCCACCATCTCCACCACATCCAAGGAAGAGTGGACCACCTGCTGAAGTTATAATTCAGCAAGAAGAGGAAGAAGAGGAACAGGACGAAGAGCACGAAGAGAGGCACTTTTTGCCTGAGGAGCCCAGGACGTCTCACC
Organism: Lissotriton helveticus; assembly: GCF_964261635.1. Lineage (NCBI taxonomy): Eukaryota > Metazoa > Chordata > Amphibia > Caudata > Salamandridae > Lissotriton > Lissotriton helveticus. The sequence continues at coordinate 913,866,817 of NC_136059.1, read as the reverse complement.
GGAAAGAAAACTTCATTTGGCAATTTTTTAAAATTCCCAAAGGTCAGAAAAAAGTAAATGCAAGATACGTAACTTGCCTTATATGTCAAGATAGACTGTCCAGAGGGACCGACAAAAAATACAGTTTCGGAAACTACACAATGCATCGCCATATGACTAGGTGGCATCCTAACAACTACAGTGCTGCACAGTTTCGTAACGACCTAGATAATCTCCCTATTATGGCCAGAAGATCTGTTGTACCGGAAGTAACGGGACCAGAGGGCAGGGAGATGGTGCCAAATATACAAACGAGATTTCGTGAAGTAAAACAAGTCTGCGTACATTGCAGTGGATTCATTTGCTACGGAGAAAGTAGCATCACTCTGATCAACAGAGCTATTGACAATCATGCTCATGTTTGTCCGAAACGCCCCAAACAATAAATTCTTTTTTTTTTTTGTTGCTCCTGTTGAGCCCTTTACAATGAATCGTTTTCGTTGCCCCCTCCAAAAATAAAACAAAAAAAATATAAAACTGTTCAGAAAAATTCAAAAAAAGTAAAAAAATGTTCAGAAAAATAATAAAAAATATATAAAACAACAAAAACAATTAAAAAAAAGTTATTTTCAGAACTACCTCCCCGGTATTAAAAAATTGGTACAATATTTGGAACTGTGCCAACCTCTATTTCTCTTAGTTCGCTTCCCAGTTCGCTCGCCGGTACGCGAACCGGAAGCGAACCAAAAAAACAGTAAGTATAAGGGAGGGAAACAGACAGTTATGTTAAAAGAAAGACAGCTATAGGGGAGTAAACTAGAGATACTATTACCCGTAATCCACTGCTGATGATGTTACATATTACATCATTCATGACATGCTCAGTATGTATGGAAAGGGGCAGATTTATATTAACTAGCACATCCCCAGAGATGCACCAGTTAACGTGCACCGCTGCTCTACCACCCACAGTCTGCCGCATTTACAATCAGATAGGACAAAGCTGCATCAAAACCCTGCGCCTGCTTGAAGCAGGCATAGATCTTGACGCAGGTAGGCTGAAAGCTAAAGCAACAACTAAGTGTCGTGTGCAGAAGTTGCAAAAAAGGAAAAATGGCGTTTAAACCAATAATGAGCCCATGCTAACTTAACACAGTGTAAAGATATCCAGGATCTACATCAGTTTGGGGTTCACGAACCTGGCAGGTAAAAGGCACTGAGGCTTTGCACCGTGCATATCTCATCCCAAATCATATGTTGTTTGTGAATGAAACAATTTCCCAGACCAAATGCTTTGGATTGGCTACTTCTAAAAAATTAAACACCCCTACTATCCCAGAGTTAGAGGAATATGATGGTTGGAGTAATTTTACTCGGTTGTCCATTAAAGATTTACAGGCCCTACTCCATAATTCTTCCTTTAACATTTCCAGTATAAATCCAAAAGGTTGGCTGCTTTGGCAACGTGCCTTATCCACGGTTTAATAACGCTGCCTTTTGCTTTATATAAGTTTTCAAATTGTATGAAATATATACCAATAGGTCGTTATGCACCTTTAGGTAGTGGATTTCTTCATGAGGTCTGGTCGCTTCCATACACATACAGATGTTTCAAAGATGATCAAGAAGTTTATCTGAATGGAGAGGAATGCACTGAGACGCCAGATCATTCACTAATGTGTAGGCACATACAGTTACACGGTTCATGCAACAAACACCGACCAAATATGGCTTGCGTGTTGCAAGGCACGCCAGTTCCTGCTATCATCCCCACGTTCAAGTTGTTGGAAAATGGTAGTTATTTGATGCTCAATAATGAAGATTGTTCTGGGTTAATTAAAAGTATTCCTTTTATCGTAACAGTAAGTGAACGGGTTATTTGCTGCAGAAATGTTCTATTTCCTCCCACACATGAACATAGGGAGTTTTCAATCTGGCCACAAATACCAACCTTGGGAGCAGATTTCAACGGCATGGCAAGAATAAGAGCTCTTTTGTCTCAGAGAGAGGTGGCCTTGAGTTCGGCCCGTGAAACTTTCGTGCTTCACATAGCGAACACCCGTACAGAGGTGCAGACCCTTTTAAATAGAGATTTGCCTTTCCATTTCAGCAAGATGGTTCGGACTATCTTTAACGCGTCCTCCACAAAGGGCCTGGCGCACTTTTTTAAAGTTGTTACCAGTGGTCTCGTGACTTCATTTGAGAAAATCTTTGGAGTCATCCCTGCTTTCTTTCATTCTATTTTTTCCACTGTGCTTGGTGGATTCCCATTTTTACTTGCATTACCAGCGGACGCTCTTGTGCTTTTTTACATTTTTAAATATGGTTGTCCCTCCTGTGCAAGCTCCCGCCCTGCAGCTGCTGACGCTGTTCCGCAATCGCATGCTTGAATATTATGGCACAATGCCGTTGGCGATATTAAGCACGGCATATGGATTATCTTTTCGATTCTCCTACTTCACCTGTGTCCAGCCTGTATTTCACTGCCTGACCTGTGATTTCGATTGGGCCATTGATTTGTGTCTCTGCGGACCGGTTTCTCCTGACGTCGACTTTAATCAGCTGATGACTCCTATCATTACTCACGAGTTGGTTTGTCCTGGCGAAAGGATTATGGCTGTGGCATTGATGCATGGACTAATTGGTCCCTGGAATTTACTGGCGGCAACACAGTCTTTCTTGGAACAGAGCTTTCTTGAAAACCCACCGAGCTGTCCTCTGATGGTGATAGAGGATCCGGTGCTGGGAGAGCACGTATGTTCTTTTCCGCTTTTAAATTGGATGGCTGAACTCTTTTCGGATGAAGACGGTGACTTCCTATTGGAGGCTGTTGCAGCTTATTTTGCATACACAGTTATGTCATAGACCTTTTTCATGTTTGATATGCTGAGTACTAGCATTTCATTGACAATTCATTGACTTATTTGTCAAGTTTTTATTATTTAGCTTGCCTATTGGCTTAAGCCTCGATAAAGTAGTTGGCTGTTTTATTTTTCTTTAGCATTAAATTTTCCTAGTTTTTAATGTTTTACCTTGCGGACCGTCCACATATAAAGTTGCAATCTGCTCTCATGAGATGCCACTTCTATTATCTTATTCAGTTCGTTTCCGGGTCATGGGGAGGTGTCATCTAGATCCTGGATATCTTTACACCGTGTTAAGTTAGCATGGGCTCATTACCGGTTTAAACGCCATTTTTCCTTTTTTGCAACTTCTGCACACGACACTTAGTTGTTGCTTTAGCTTTCAACCTAGTAGTTCATCGTGGTTTACATGAGAATAATATGTTATTGCTCTACTATCTGCTTTGCTTGTTAAACTATATCTGTACAGCGACTGCTGAAGTTTCAAGAACAACACGATACAGAATTGTTATGAGGTCTGATCTCCACGACTTCATACTCATAACATAAGTGCAGCTTCTGCCAATTCTGGGCATGAGGCGGGTTTTATATTGCTTTGCCGAACACACATACACAACACTTGATGCGGTTCACATGAAGAGAGAGCTGGTGTATGCTGATGTGATTCCTTCAAATCTAAGACACTAAAGTATGGGCACGCCCTAAACCAACACAAAGAGACCTTCTTAGCAAATAATATAATATGTGTATTAGGGAGGGTCAGATATAAGCAGCCGCGGGCCGTGGAGGGAGTTACGGTGAGGCAGGGAGGCGGGGAGGGGTAGGGGCAGGGTGGAGCCCTCTCCACCCTGCCCCTCCCCCTCCCCGCCTCCCTGCCCCACCGTAACTCCCTCCACGGCCCGCGGCTGCTTATAAGTGTTGCTAACTCTTATTCATTTACAGCATGTTAACATACTGTCACCATTCGCTTTTTATGTACTAGTAACTATGCTGGTAATTTTGCTACTGATAATATGTGTACTTCTATTATCTAAGATACTACGCCTGAGAAGACGGCATTAGTAAATAAACATTTCAAATACACATGTGTTCTTCTTAACTCCATGTTCTGGTTTCTAAGAAATATATAACGACCGACTGTTCATGAGTTCCACGTATCCTGAGGTACTATAAGTTCATATTCTGGATTGTCTAAACATTGAGAGTTTGTTATATCCAATGTGACACTGTACCTAGCTTGCTAAGGGGTTTTTGATTACTAAGGTGAGTTTTGGGGCACCCTAATTCGCTGAGGTTCCAATCCTCTGTCCACAGTTCTGTGTGAGAACAGAAACCCTGCGACAGGGACACCCCTGAGCCTTGCTGGAGCTTCATCACACTTGCGATACAACTCCAGCAATGCGCCACCTTTACGGCACAGATACGTCACGCATCTGTGCTGTTTTTGCCCCATGATGCGCCGCATTGTAAATGCAGCACACCATAGGTGACGGAACAGCGGCACAGAATGACTAACACATCCCTGGTGATGCGCCAGTCATCATAAATCTATCCCTATGCTTCTTATCTTGTTAGAGATGAACCGCCATATGTATCATCAAAGTTTTTTGCATTTCCTAAATAGCGAACTTTAAGGAATAAATAGCGATTCTTTACCATTCCTAGTTTGCGATGAGCTATTTGCTAATTACAAATTACCCATTCATTTCCATGCAGCAGGAGGCCCATAGGAATGAAGGTGCAATTTGCGATTAGCAATTACCTCATCGCAAATTACGAATTTTTCCGAGGGTGCAGGGGTGTCTCAAGAACACCCTGCTGCACCCCTGAAAAAGAAATTTGGGGGCATATGGCGCACATAAATTTTGAAAACATTCCTTTACCTCAAAAACGATTTTCAACTCATAATTTGAAAACACTGCACATGGGGAAATGACTTAAAATGTCCTTAAGACACATAAAAGCATTTTTTGATTGCCTTTGCAGCATGTTTCAGTCACCTTTAACATGCCTATGTAACGCAAACATTCAAAATCTAAATTTGCCATGCACAGGTGGGAGCATATTTACAAGCAATTTGCTCCACAGACAAACTTCTTACATTGAAATGGGAAAAATAACATCAGAGACTCTCAATTACCTTATAAAGAAGCAGACACCATTATGTCCTTGTCATCAATATTAAAACCATTGCTTTTTCTCAAAAACGATTTACAAGTCATAATTTGAAAACACTCCACAGCTCCTATGCACATAAAAACCCTGTCAGTACTAATACTTCACATTTTCTCCAATTACAATTTCTCAAAGAAACAAAATCTATTTGTAAAACACTTGAGACAAAGCAACATTTGAAAAACACAACTTTCTTCATAATTTTCTCCTTAAAGCACACTATTTTCTATCTAAATTAAAGAAATCTTTTCTCACCTTAGCAAATACTTTGAGTTTCAAAACAGTCTCAGAAACACACCAATTTGTCTTCAGCAGAGCAAAAGGTATGCACTCCAGAGTCTGCAGCTATCAAAAGCACAGAAATGCTGTAATTCTTCACACATATCTCTCATGTCACCCAATCAAAACTCTTCCCTCACTTTTTTTCAAATCAAAACCCTTCCCCCCTCTGCCCCCTCTCTGCTTTTTCTGCATAGCAACCACCTCTTGCAAGACCTCTGGTGTTTCCAAGTTCACACAACAATGTTGCAATTGAACTCTGAACTCTCAGTGCACCTGCATATCCAGTGCAATCTTTCATTTAATGATTTTTTCTTCGCCACTCAAAATACATCTTTCAACGAACTCATCCATGCACCCTAACTTTCTGTTTTCAGCAATCAAAATCCACCAATCACTCTTACTGCTTCATTAACACAGAAACTCCTCAGTTTTTTTCATTTTACACTCTCATTTTTTCAACTGCCATTTCATTGCCACACTTCATCTGACTGCAGGAGAACCTTCTCTCGCCATGTTTTCTGTCTGGATTGTTGGACATAGTTACATCTATTGGGCTCAGAGGTACGCTGAAAACAGGAATTTACCTAACCTCAATTTACAAGATGTGGAAATTAAGTGGTTTGGCCACAGAGGATTAAAATGTCACCAATTGATACCATTGGTGAAAACCTTTATGCATTTGCCAAAACCTGACCTGTTAATTGTGCACTGTGGAGGTAATGATTTGGGCACTTTGACTGGGGTAGGTCTGGAAATGCTTTTAAAGGACACCTTTGAGCAATTGATGGCACTTTTTCCTCAGACTGCCTTGGTATATTCAAATATATGCCAAAGACAAAAATGGAGGTGGTCGAACCAATGTTGTCCACAAATTGAGAAATCGAGGAAGCATGTAAACAAATCTGTTTCAGCTTACATGAGAGACCATGGAATGGGCTCCCTGTACAACAATAACTTGCGTTACTACATGCAAGATATCTACAGAGGAGATGGAGTTCACTTCTCAGATGAGGGCAACAGAATTTTCACTCTGAATTTAAGACTGTGCATTGGTACCTACTTATAAGTACCTAAATGTACCATAAACCCAAAAGCTCTTCTCAGAGCTACCCTACATCTGATCACTCACAATTATTATTTTACTCTAACTTTTTTCACTAATTTTCAAGAAAGTACGCTCCCCAGAACGCTTCTCGGTTCGCAAACCGGGCGCACTCCACGCAAAAAAACTAAAAAAACAATATATTTTTTTTTTGCCCTGCGATACCCTTTTAAAGCCTCCACATCAAACCTAGGGGGTCAGGGACGATCTACTATGCCCCCTTATGGTCATTTGCCCCTTCGCTTTGGCCTCCTCTTGTCTCTCGATCCTACCGAGAGACAAGATGGCGGCCGCTACGGACTGTTTGGAATGTTTACAGACGCAGAAGAACCAATCAGCTTCGCAAAGCTCCGAAGCGGAGCGCTGTTACAGATATATATCTTTTTTTGAACGTTAATTTCTCAAAATCCACTGGAGCACATATATTGAGACCTAGCAAAGGCACATCGGGCTACCAGTCCCTACAATTTTGCCAAGTTTCGTGCAAATCCATTCAGCCGTTCGATTATTATTATTATTTTTTTTTTTTGCCCCGCGGGGCCCTTTTAAAACCTCCACATCAAACCTAGGGGGTCAGCGAGAATCTACTATGCCCCCTTATGGTCATTTGCCCCTTTGCTTTGGCCTCCTCTTGTCTCTCGATCCTACCGAGAGACAAGATGGCGGCCGCTACGGACTGTTTGGAATGTTTACAGACGCCGGAGAACCAATCAGCTTCGCTTCACAAAGCTCCGTTGCGCGAAAAGTACGCGAACTGGAGCGCTGCCCGGTCCGCTGTTACAGATATATATCTTTTTTTGAACGTTAATTTCTCAAAATCCACTGAAGCACATATATTGAGACCTACAAAAGGCACATTGGGCTACCAGTCCCTACAATTTTGCCAAGTTTCGTGCAAATCCATTCAGCCCTTCGGGCTAAAAGTGAGGCCAACCGCCCTATGGAAAACTCAATGTTAAAAACACGTTTTGGGACCCCCCTTTTTTCTCGCCCCCCCCCTTGACGAACCCCCCCAAATTTTCAAGGGCTGCTCAGAAACGAAATGTGCCATTTTCCTGAAAATTTCAGCCAATTCCGTCCACAAACGCCAAAGTTATTAGACATAGAATTTTCAAAAATCCCATAGAGAAAAAATCCTAACTATATATACCTACTGGCGACCGCCAGTAGGTAATATATGTGTGTGTATATATATATGTTTGTTTATATATATATATATTCATACACATATATGGCTTTAAGCAGTCATGCTTTACATAGAGCCAAAGTGTAAAGTATGTATGCAGCACTCAAATAGTAATAAAGTGAAAACACAACACAAGAGAGAACCAGGACTTATGAATTTCTAAACTTTCAGGTAAAATAGCACCCAGAAGTACAAAACGTCAATCGCAGTAATCTGGTCATGCTGGACCAGGTCAAAGACAAAAGTTCAGGCTGACCAAAATGAAGCTCGGGTCAGATACATGGATTGTTGTGGTGGAAAGTTTACCTTCTACTCAGTACAGTTCCACACAAGGAGCCTCAGTTGAGCTTCGTTTTGGAGAGGGCCATAAAAAGGTTGATCTTTGCATGAAGAGCAGGTTGACCTCGGAGCTTTGCATTGGCAGGAAATGCTGGTGGTCAGTTCTGCCAGGGAAGAGACCAGAAATTCTAGATTTGCACCTCAAGTTCAGTTCATGCAGTTTTAAAGTAGGAGGAGCACACTCTGACACCAGCCAAAGGTTCAAGACCTGTGGAGGCACCACTTGGTGTTGTTTTGCCATCCTGCAAAGCAGCATTCCCCTGCTTTAATCTCAAACGGGTGGGACGTGCGGCTATTGAGCAGCGGTGGAGAGGCTGCCAGGCTGCCACATTATACTTCCTGCAAACCTACCTCATGGCAACTGGGACACCGGTACCATCTTCCGCAATTTCATTCCTCTACTGGGGGGAATACGGTCAGCGTCTACATATTTTACTTATTTGTTCTTTTCCCCACCATACTTCCTCTCTCTCACAAATACACTAAGATCATAACCACTGGAATTATGCAGTTCTGCAGCCGCTATATTTTCCTGCATGAATATTCATTTGCCGTATTTGCCACATGATCTATCATGTACTGTATAATCTGCAGATTTTAACAAAAGAAAGGAGTTTCTAGTTTAATCGGATCACAAGTAAAACGAAGCGACGTGTGTTGCTGCATGGTGAATGCCCACTACAAAGGTTACTGCCATCTTTTAGTTGTTATTCCTGTATTTGATTGCCGAACTGGTACTAATAAGGAACAATCTTTGCCCAGACAGAGTTCCCATGTGTGCAAACAAAGAAATAATGCAGTAATACTTTCACAAAATGCGCTGTATTATGCTGCATACTTTGCCTTTTCTTGCCCTATAAATTAGTCAGCCCCGCCTCATGTTTTGGTCCTCCCTGTCTTTATAATTCCAGTGGTCCTGACTGAGACACATGCAAACACAGACACAAACAATCTCATGACATGCACAGAACATGTCGATGAAAATGAGCACTGGCTCGGTGTAATTCGGAGGGCTTTGTGCTTGCACCTTGTAGAATAACACTCCTTGAATTGCCTGTGTGTTTGACCTATTTTGGTATCTCCAATAGCTCATTACTGAGCCTTGAGTTGTCATGGAACTTGACAGACAGCTTGATGAAAGGCCAGTGTACACAAGGGCCGCAACAGTGTCTTTGGAGATGGACATCTAAATGAGAGATGCTAGCCCTTCCTTAAGCAGACTCATATAACTGGTCCATCAATGATATGGCCTTAGGTCGGTTGGTAAAGAGTAAAAACTCCATACAAGGTTATGATTGAACATCCTAATAAATCTATGGGAGAATGACTGATTATTGCAAGCAGCTCAGTATGTTAATGATATTTACAACAACCAATGGTTATATAGGACCTACTATGGCTAGATCGTGTAAGCTCTTTTGAGACAGTTAGCACGGTCTGTCGACAGACCAGACTGTTATCTTCCTTTCGATGACTGCCACAATTTACACAGTACATGCAATAATTACAAGTCACGAGATATGATTTTATGTGGGTAAGGACCACAACCTGATGGAGTGCTGAAACCTACAAGAAAAGCAAACCCCCAACCCTGAGATGATGGCATCCCTAACAACAAAGGTCCTCCTCAAGAGAAGTTCATGCCCCAAGAGAACAGTTGCACCTGGGAGATGGTGTAACGCCTGTGTGGCGCAGTACTACTGAACACCCTAAAACCAATTAAAGACTAGTTCAGAGGGCTTCAGAAACTGGAGTTATACTGTTTTTGGGCTACTACACGTCTTCCATGTATGCAAATCCTAAGAGATGTAGTAATTCTGCATTAGATGATTTTGTTGTTTGTGGCCTGTAGTTTGTACCACACATGGGCTTTGCAATCCATTTGTTTACTTAGTGACATAGGTCTGAGTTTATCCTTATGCTGATTCTTGTCTCAGATTCTGTTTCCCGGCTCTGTCGATCTGTTCATGAAGTTCATTATTGAGGCCACATTTACATGGTTTGCAGAGCGGAATTACCTCATGGTACCATGTGTTAATTTTTCTTTGCCCGATTTCAAGATTTTGCATGCAATTTTACAATATGTAGTATTTCACCTGCTTTTATGGGGTGCACATTTGCTGTGCGGCAAGTATGGGTGAGGTACCGCATGTAATAACATTTTACTTGAAAATAAATCCCTGCTATTGCTGGGTTTGAAAAAACGAAAAGGAGAAATGTGATTCGTCCACAGTCCTCTTCCAGCTCAGAGCAGACAGTAATCTTTGCAAACCATTACTGGAAGGCTCCAACAATACTGAATCCAACAAATTCACCTACACTGATTATCTTATACCAAACAAACGTTCAACGTGGTACTTAATCCAAGACACATTTCCGGCGCACCATAATATAACACTGGAGAGGTTAATGTTCGTTAACCTGCACATCGACTAGGGCAAGGTGTGTCTTGTGACAGAAGCATCACACATTGAAATATCTAACAATAAACTGTCATTGGCATTGGCATGGGTGGGTTTTGATTGCCTCGTGGTTAACAATCAGTGGTGTTTTTTGTAGGACAGGTCAAACCACTGGTGCATTTGGGACCAAATCCACGCAGTAAACAGCTATGAGCTGGATCTTCTCCTTCACAATCTTTCTGCAACTATCTGCAGTTCAGACTCACTGACTGTGAACTTTCTCAGGTGCTCAGAAGCCATGGTGGAAAGTAGGTGGATTTGCAGGACGGTCAGCTGCTGGGAGTGAAGGACTGTGATAGATCCTAAAGTGGTTTTCAGGAGAAGTACTGACTGAGGCTAGCCTCCAGAAAAGAAGGATGCTTCCTCTAGGTGGCTCAAGTGACTCAGTGGAGTAATCAAATAGTTCTTTTCTGTACTAACAGTGAAGGTGGCAAACTAATATTGTGTTTATCCTGTGTTTTATGTTATTTCCTTGTGATATGTTGTCACTGCTCATGAGCCGAATTAACTGCTTGTTCTGCTGCCCAGTAAGTCACTGTCTGATAATATCAGGAGCCGTATCACAGATGCTGCTCATTTTCCTTGTTTGCGCCTGGTGTCCCTTTTAAAGGTATGCCCAGCGCAAAATAAGAAAAATTTGATGTATTAGGATGAATGTGCTGGCCCCAGGGTAGCCGTGAACTCACCCTGCCCTAGGGAACGTGCATTCATGTGAAAAACGGTGTGGCTGTGTTGTATTTGCCTATGCTTTATGTATTCTCATTAGAACATACCAAGTTACCATGGTGCCTTGACCATGGTTCCAATTGTGCTAGTTGTCAGTTGATGCCTTTCTGTGCCAGTGTTTGGTGCGGTGGCTCGTTGCTCTGAGAATTAAACTCTCAAACTCAATACCTTGGTGTTACTGAGCTTCCTTTACATTATACAACCCACAACATAATTTTGGCGACGAGGACCAGTGACTTTTGAGGAAGAAAACGAGCCACTGCTTCGAGTTTCATTTATTCAGGAAAATCGGTTCAAAGGAAAGAAGAATTGACTGCATTTCCAACTCTTCACCCTACTCCCTCCTCCGGCGGCTGTAATCTTCTAAGGGAATTAACTTTCCCCAGCGGCAGATTTATTCTACATTTTCTAAAGGTGAGGAGGTCGAGGTGTGGGTCAATACTCCTGTCATTGTGACTTTGAACTTTCAACATAAATCTTTCGTGGCACTTAACTTTTATTCACTGCGTGTGCCACCATAATAGTATCATTACAATTAATTTTCGCTTAAGTGAGGTGTTTTCAACCCATACGCTTTCACCAGCTTACCTCGACAGGAGTGGCGGTTGCTCTGGCAGTTGCTCCGATTTCGTTCCGGAGAGATCTTCTTCTCTTGTCTCTTCTCAACAAATGATGACGTGTTGGAACGCGCTGCAGGTATTGGCGATCTGACAGCGCGTGACTGAGACTGTTAGCACATTCGGATTGGCTGATTCGACGCGTCTTCAGCCTGACGTTTCAGGAAACTTCTTGTGAGGCGTCAATCCAGTTTTTTCAGGATTTGTTTCTGACAGTTACCAACGCGACCCGTGTCTCTCGATCGAGCGCTTTATGAGAAGCCGACACCACGAACAAAATAATTTTTCATCATTTCCAGAATCTGCAACATCGCCAGCGAGGAAGTGAGAGGGTTACCTCTTTTCCAGTTCACTCATAGTGTATTTTTGCTTATGTCACGTTTATTTCTGTTTTAACGAAAACATTTTTTTAGCAGAACAATATTGCTTAGACATATTCATTATTAGGCAACAGTAAGAGTTTGACATCAGCAGCTATTTTAATCTGTTTTAGGCGCTTATTAGTTTGTTGTGAGAAAACGGATTTTGAGTTTTATTCCCGATCCTCCGCTTTTGAGTAAATATGCAAACAGTTAACCAACCTCCCCCTTTTCTAGAAAATCCAGGTACCCCTCAAATTCAGTGGAGACAATGGTTTGATGGGTTTGAGACTTACATTGGTGCCATTGGTGCTTCCAGATACAGACCGGAAAGAAAAAAGTTCTTACTCTTAAATTGTTTGGGATTTGAGGGTAGGGAGGTATACAAACATTTGCCTGATTTGATTCTTACTGAAGGCGAGGTTATGGATGAATATCAAGTAACCATTAAGAAACTTGTCATCAAATTCGATGTCCAACCAAGTTTAGTTGTACTAAGGCACAAGTTTTTTAAAAGAGCGCAATTACTGAGTGAGGATGTCGATTCTTATCTGAGTGCTTTACGTAAGCTCTGTTCAGAATGCCAGTTTGGTGATTTCAAAGATCAATTAGTGAGGGATCAATTCATTGCTCACTGTAGTGATAAGCACATCCAACAAAAATTACTCACCATGGGCAATCCCTCATTAGAGGAAATTATCAAAGTGGCAAAGAGTCTTGAGTTAGCTCAAACGTCTATTAAGGAGCTAAGGAAAACTGATGTGCACAAGGAGAATGTGAATGCTGTTGTGTCTCACTCTTCTAGGCTCAATTTTCAAAAAAAGGAAAAATTAAATGAGCGGAATGTTTGCAAGAAAAACATGTGTTACAGGTGCGGTTATCCCATGCACTCTAAAGAAAATAGTTATTGTCCTGGAAAAAACGCTAAGTGTTACAAATGTGGGAAGTTTGGTCATCTGGCCAAAATTTGTCAAGCCAACCTGGGTAAACCTGAGAAGGTCAGTTGTGTGTTGGAGAATGAGCGTGATTCAGAGAGTGAATTAGTGAATGAGTTTAAGGACATGATTGTTACTGTCACTGACGAGGGCATAGTCACGGGTAATCCAGAGGAATGCGTAGATCCTTATGTAGATATTTTTGTAGGAGAAGTTTGTCTAAAACTTCTGGTAGATTCTGGTGCCAGGATAACTATGATTTCTCAGGAATTGTTTAGGCAGTCGTGGTCTGATAGGGAGTTGTTTCCTCCAGACAGAGCACCAGTCTCCTATGAGGGTCGCAAAATAGTTTTAGAGGGTTTTATTGAAGACATCTTACAATTCAAAGATAGGAGAATACAGGGCAAGATCTATGTGGCTGTAGGTGGTTTAAACATTTTGGGGTGGTACCACCAAGGCCTCTTTGGTATGTTACTACGACCTGGAGCAAAGGAACAGGTACTTGTGGTGTTAGATATGCCTGATTATTCATCATTAGAGAAGGAGTTTCCTAGGGTGTTTTCTGATATTCTTGGTGAAATTGTAGGATTCAAACATCGCATTAAGGTTAAGAGTGATGCCATCCCTGTGAAACATAAGGTTAGGTCTGTGCCATTTAGCTTAAGGGCTGATCTTAAAATTGAACTAGAGAGACTAGAGAAAAACGGTATCATAGAACCTATTGAATCTAGTTTATGGCTCAGTCCCTTGGTAGTTGCACGTAAGAAAAATAATGAGATTCGTCTGTGTTGTGATCTCAGAAGTCTTAATAAAGAAATTTGTGTTGATGCACATCCCCTTCCCAAAATTGGTGACTTGTTAGAGGAGTTGAGAGGTGCACAGTGGTTTTCCAAAATTGATTTAGCCTCTGCGTATCATCAAATTGTTCTGGAGGAAGATTCAAGACATTACACTGCGTTCAATTCTCCCTTTGGCACTTTTCAGTTTTGCAGAATGCCTTTCGGGTTGGCTTCTGCTGCTTCCGTTTTTCAGAGGATCATGCAGAATATCTTGAAAAATGTCGAAGGAGTTGTGATTTTTCAAGATGATGTTTTGATTTTTGACAAATTTTTGGATCAACATGATGTCATTCTTAAATCTGTGCTCAAAAGGTTTGACTGTAAGGGTATTGTGGTGAAGAAAAGCAAATGTGAATTCTGGAAAAGGGAGGTTGAATTTTTGGGCCATTTAGTGTCTGGTTTAGGTATTTCTCCTAGGCCGGGGTTAGCAAAAGCTGTAATGGAGTGTCCGGTGCCTAAGAGTAAAGATGAGTTGAGGTCCTTTTTAGGCCTATGTGAGTTTTATTCACGTTTCATTCCTGATTATGCCAGTAAGATGAAATCTTTGTCAAGTATGCTCAGGTCTAGTGTTCCTTTTGTGTGGGATGAAGTGTGTCAGTCAACATTTAGTTTGGTTAAGTCTGAATTGTTGAATGCCAAGGTCTTGAAAGCATATGACCCCAGTGTTAGTTGTATCATCACAGTTGATGCTAGCAGTTATGGATTGGGTGCTTTGCTCACCCAAGTCATTGATGGGAAGGAGGTAACTATTAGTTATACCTCGAGAGTGTTAAGAGATCCTGAAATAAATTATTCAGTGATCGAAAAGGAGTTGCTTGCTTGCTATTGGGCATGTGAGAAGTTTCGCACGTATATTTGGGGTAGGAAGTTCATGATTCAGACAGACCATAAGCCGTTGGTCTTCATTTTATCTGGTGATCGCATTAAATATGCTACACCCCGCATAGCTCGTCTCACTACAAAACTGTTGCAGTATCAATTTTCTGTTAGACACATTCCTGGGAAGGAAAATTGTAAAGCTGACTTACTTTCAAGGTTGCCTTTAAAGGAGTCTGATTCTGTAGACTTGGATGAAGATAAGGAAGATTGTTTCATAGCCACTGTGGATGCTGTGGAGTGTGTTGGGTGTTCTGAAAGAGAATGGCATGAAGCTATGTCCTCTGATGCTACTTTGGTAAGTGTCAAGGATTACATTATGGCAGGTTGGCCTAGAGAAAGAAGTCTTCCCATACACATCCAACCTTTCTGGAAAGTATCTGAGGAACTCACTATTGAGGATGGTGTTATCATGAGGGATGACAGATGTGTTCCACCTCTGAATTTACGTGTTAAATTAATTGACAGTGCTCATGAAGGACACCTTGGGGTCACAATGACCAAGAGATGTTTAAGGCTGCACTATTGGTGGCCTTCTATGGATAGTGAAGTGATTGAGAAAGTGAAGTATTGTACAGTATGTATGACGTCTGAGAAAGGTTTGAAAGTTTCTGTCCCACCGTTGCAACCCATTCCTTTTCCTCCCAAGCCTTGGTTAAAACTAGGCATTGATTTAGTGGGTCCTTTCAATTTCCTTCCCTCTCACCTTAGCTTTGCCTTTGTGCTTATGGATTTTCATAGTAAATGGCCAGAGGTGAAATTCTGTTCTAATCCCTCTGCCAGTTCTACCATACTTTTCCTTAGGGAAATTTTTATGAGAGAAGGTTTCCCTGAGTCGCTCGTTTCTGACAATGGTGTTCAGTTTGTTAATGCTGAAATGCGCGACTTTTTATCAGAATCTGGGATTAAGCATCTGAGGAGTTCAGTGGGACATCCTCAAACCAACGGTCAAGTTGAGAGAATGAATCGTGTGCTCGTGGAATGCATCAAATGGGCCAAAGGAAACAATTTCGATGTAGAGAGTTCTGTGAAGTCCATGATTTGGTTCTACCGCACCACTCCTCATTCTGTGACCAAAGTCGCTCCTTTTGTTTCTCTTAGGGGTAGAATGCCCACGTCAGCTCTTTATCCGGCGTGGCTGTTGAAAACTGTTGCTCATAAGCTTCCTGCACAGCCTGCTGTTGATGATGAGTTGCAGTTGCGTGTTAAGAAAGCTCAAGACAAAATGGTCTCCAGGTTTAATGAAAAGAAAGCTACCAAAAGCATCAATGTATGTCCTGGGGATATGGTGCGTGTGAAAAATTACAGAACTGTCAAGAAAGGTTCAGACACTTTTGGTGAACCTGTTCGTGTCGAAAAGGTGTGTGGCAATGCTGTTATGGTGGAGGGGGGTCATTGGTGGAATCTGTGTAAAGTGGTTAAGTTGGATAGGCGTGATGGTGCCCAGACCACTCAACCTGAAGCTAATTGTTCTCAATGGAGACCTGCTCCGCCTCCTGTGAGTCTCGATGCGCATGTTCCTAACATGGGGTGTCCGTCTGTGAGGAGGTCTACACGTGTAACCCGTCCTCCCTGGAAGCTTCGTTAGCTTATTGAATTTCCTTGGTTTTAAATTTTTATTTGTAATGCTGTTAACTTTAAGATGCTCTCTATTCTGTTGGTTCACTTTGTGATTTTTCTAACTTCTTTCTCTCTTTTTCTTTCTTCCTTTTTTTTTTCACTGTGTGCTTTACTTTTCGTTCCTTTTTTTTGGAAAAAAAAAGATAATGTTGTATTTGCCTATGCTTTATGTATTCTCATTAGAACATACCAAGTTACCATGGTGCCTTGACCATGGTTCCAATTCTGCCAGTTGTCAGTTGATGCCTTTCTGTGCCAGTTTTTGGTGCGGTGGCTCGTTGCTCTGAGAATTAAACTCTCAAACTCAATACCTTGGTGTTACTGAGCTTCCTTTACATTATACAACCCACAACAGGCTGCTTTGAAGATGCTCCATGTTTCACATTGCAGGCGGGAACCCACCAACACTTGCAGGTGGATGCAGTGAGTGACTGCACCTGCCTGTAAGGAGATGTATAGGGGGTTCACAGGACCTCCTATTTCCCCTCCAGAAGGCTGACATCAGTGGGGGCACTAAGAGTGTGCCATCTTTTCAATGACGCCTCCTGACAGCTTCTTTGCCTCTGTGCCCGCGTCTATAATATGGCGGGGCGCAGAGGCAAAGAGATTCCTTCATTTGAGTGGGGCACGCCCCTGTGCAATGAGTGAACACCCTCTGATGATAGTGCTGGTGCTTTATGTGTGCCAGCGCAATCGGTATTACAGAAGGTGACGCGCAAGCATCTACGGCCCCTTCTGTATTCCCAAAGTGCCCCAGGGGCGTGCAAAGCGGGCACAAACTCCAATTGCACCTTTGGAACACTTCCTTAATATCGCCCCTGGTAATGTATTACCATACTCAATTTGCTTTTCATACATAATCAGGCTGAAGAAACAATTAATGAAACTTCAGTCACACTTCTACGATGTATAACCTTAAGAGAGTAGTAATGAAAGGCAGTTTATTCAGGACACTGTTGATGGTTTAATCGATAAGGTGGAGCTATTTTTCCGTTAAGTCTGACCTACACACAGGAAATATGGAGGATGGGATAGATGACTGCCAAGTGTATTGTCTGGTGGGATTGTGCTTTTTTCATTTCCTTTACATTCTGCTCTCTGGAAGCAAGGAGGAATGCTCCAGTACATCTCTCTGTTCCAAACGTGTGATTCACACTGCCACAGTCAGTACTGACATAGGCCTAGCAAAAGTTAACATTCTGATCCACATACTGTTCAGTCAAGATCATCCTCAATACAGGTGGGCAATGGTAAGATACTTTGTGGCATCTGCAAATTGTTACACAATGTTGCATTCTGGAAAAAGCATAAGCAACTTGATGGTTCTTAGCCACTGTCTTCTCAGGTAGATCACGGTGGCCAACAGTCCAGCGTCTCCTTCCTCTTTCTTATTTTATGTTTGTTTGAAAGTAGCCATCCTTAAATATTTTGTTTCACACAAGACTTCCAAAGCTTAATTGCATCAACATATGAAAAATATAACATTATGCTTGTCTTTTTTCTTTGAATAATGTTTTTTGCAGTGAAAAAGCTGAGCTTATTCATGCCAAAATCGCTTTCCAACAAGAAAAGGAAGCCTACAGCAAACAGCACAGACATCAGCAACAGGTACTGCATGAGGCCTGAACTACACTATTAGTCACGGAAGTGAACTAAACATGTTCTTTGTATATAATGTTGGTTGAATATAGTCTAGAAAGAAGAATGAAACAAGGGGTATCCATACTTTCAATCATTACATTCTTTGAGGGAACCACAGCATACCTTTCTTGGAATAGAATATTGTAAGTCTGTTCTGCGATGTTATGGAGAGAATGGTGGTGTGATGGTGCTGGTCATTAAGAGATGAATGCTCATAATATATGAGGAAATATGGAGAAGCAGAGAGAGGGTTGTCATATAGTGGGTTATAGCTAGCAAAATGATGGACCACAACACTTGTCAGGGGAAGGATGAAGGTGACCAGCAGTGGTAGTGGTGATTGGCATTCTGCATGATCATGGCAGCTGGTTGCGAATGTCAAATAGAGGATGATACTAGGCATAGCCTGCTTGATCATCTGCATACTCATTTTATCGAGTTTCTAATGAGTACGACAACTAAGAAACTTTGCAACACCTTACAATGTGCTAAACATATAACGATGTGCTATGCTTTCTGCATAATCCCCAACCACCAACAGCCCAGAGGCCTCCTCAAAGTGCAAGGAGGATAGTTCCAAAATAATGCCAGAGGTCATGTCAGTGGTTCGGACCCCCATAAATCTGAACATCTGTGTGAAGTCTGGATCTACAAGCCTCAGGCAGATTAATGGAGATCCCTCTACAGTCAGCCCATCGCTGCTAGATTTTAACCTATTTTTTAGGACATCCCCAGGCTTTGTACCCCTGCCCTGGCCCTGCTCCATTCTGCAATCGGAAGGAGGGCAGCATCCTTTCTGTGGCAAGCAATATCCCTTTTGGCTACCGTCAGACTGAGCCAGATTAAGGTGGTTGTGTATCGATCATCCTCAAAGTTTGCCAATATGTGTAGAAGGATCAACCTACAAACTCGCCGAATGGGAAGTCACAATACTTGTCCCGATAAGTTCAGAATTCGAGTCTAGTCTGTTTACTTTGCAGCACACTACCACACAGTGTGAAGGAAGGTACCCTCCGACTTTGCACATTGAAGATAAGAGGGGTAGATGACTTTCCAATACCCAGAGCCTGTGGTGTGTGAAGTGTGTCTGGTCGAGGCAATTCAACTGTAAAAGCTGGAGGAGGGATGCAATGGCTGAGCATCTGGGGGATGACCTAGCCTGCCTACAGTCTTCATCCGCCAAGGCTCAGATGTCCTCCACCCAGGCTGTAAGCAATATAGCAAATGAGTAAGACATATGATGAATGAAGGACCGATAAACCTGGGTGATTTTATGTGGGTATAATTCTCCTAGGAGTAATTTAGCCTCAAGGGGGTTATAGTCCGGGAGTGCCTCCAACACGCAATGTGTGGCGTCAAAGCATGGCGCAGTTGGAGGTAGCAGTAGAACTGACTACGGTGAAGATGAAATTCATCTTTGACCCCCCCCCTCACCAGCTCCAGCTTCCCCTCGGACATCTGTCCCCCTCATATTCTTCGGGAAGTCTTCCTTCTTTGTCCTGAGCCCCCTATGTTGCTTCTTAATAATTTCCTCACTAAAGGCATTGTCCCTAACCTTTTTAAGAGTGCAGAAGTTGTACCGATTAAAAAAACAACCAGGCACTGACCCCTCAATTCCCAGTAACCTTCGTCCTATCTCACTGCTGCCCTTCTTGGGAATACTCCTAGAAGCCCACGTGGCCAACTGCCTCAGCACTTTTGTCAAGCAGTCACACTACTTGGACCCACACCAAGCCGGTTTTAGACCCGAACCCTCTACCGAGTCTGTCATTTTAGCAGTTCATGATGAATTATGAAGGGGGGCTGACCAGAACTCCACGCAAGCTCTGGTGCTCCTGGATCTCTCGGCTTTCGATACATTCGACCACCATTTGCTGGTCGACCGGGTCGGAAGCGTGGGGATCCAGGGTCTTCCACTGAAATGGATATCTTCTTTTCTCAGTGACCCCTTTCAAGCAGTCCGTCTCGCCAGCTTTCTTGCCGAAAAAAGGAGACTGAGGTGTGGGGTCCCACAGGGCTCATCACTCTCTCCCCTCTAATCTGTATATTTTTCCCTTAATTTTGGCCCTCCAAAAGAGAGAGGTTGTTACATTTAACTATGCTGATGATCTCCAGTTAGTGTTCACCATTGACTCTTCCCCTTTCATCCACGGAAAGCTTCCAGTCTACTATGATATTCATTAGTAACTGGATGAACACTAATTATCTTAAGTTAAATCCCGATAAAACCAAGCTGATTCTCACTGGTGGCCCAGTGAAACGTGGAATTCCAACTTTTGGCCACATTCATTGGGGTGCCCCCCGTCTTCTGTCAGCTCAGTCTAAAGCCTGGGAATCGTGATTAGCAACGATCTCACGATGAAGGTACAGATAAGTGCTGTGGTCTCCGATTGCTTCTTTCGCCTCCGGAGAATATGCAAAATAAGCAGATATCAAACCATCAAGGCCCGGATTCAAGTTATTCTTGCCATGGTTATGTCGCGTATTGACTACGCTAACTCTCTGTATACCGGCATTCCCACCTACCAACTACGTCGACTACAACTGGTGCCGAACCAAGCCGCCAGGCTTGTTTACGGTCAACCTAAATCTCACCATGTGAAACCCTTGTTAAAAAATTTACTTTGGCTTCCCGTGACCCAACGCTGTCTCTTTAAATTAGGCTGCACAATCTACAAAGCCCTTTTGGATCGTGGTCCAGCCTTCATTGTGTCTAAATTACAGCGCTATGTCCCCTCCCGCGATTTACATTCTGCGAATATGAATCTGTTGACCCCTTGCCCATTCAAACGTAAGAAACATGGTGGTCTTAGATTATCTGGAACTCTCTTCCTCTCGAATTGCATATGGCTACTTCCTATACCCAATTTAGAAAGTCTCTCAAAACTTGGTTATTTGTTCAGGCCTACAATTGAATTCCGCATTTACTGTCCCAGCAACCGACCGACCCCGCTTAGCGCCAAGAAACCGCTCGGTGAATGTGCGCTTTGTAAATAGTTTTTAACATAACATAACATAACTTGTGCCACCAGGGGGTATGGATCATGGTGCCCTGGTGCGTCCACTTTTCCTATGCAAATACCGGGCCTTCCTGGTATCGTATCACTATTCATTGATAATTATAAGGTGGAACACTCAGTAATAGGACTCAATGTCATCTGTGACAATTCCCCCATCATATGTGGATTTAAAACATTTAGTGAGGGCTGCCGTGATTCCATAGGGAATGTTGTAACCTGTACTGTCTGGGAAAAGGCACATGGTAGGGGATACAGGTAGTTTTGGAGGTGATGAAGGAACCATGGGAGGGGATTCCTCTTGACTATAGCTGAGCAGCCCAGGAGGGATAGAAGAAGGGCCAACCAAGCTTTGAAGTTGCTCCCAGTGCATCTATAAGCAGCCAGATATTTTCATCTCCAATGCCCGAGAAGTGCCAGGGGCGATGTGAACCCCCAAATATTTAAAGATATATGTGGCTATCTCAAAGCTAGTGGCCTATCCCAAGTCCTGAGAGTTGGGGGGGAGCTGGTAGACCAAGTCTTATAGATGGAAAGACCCAAACTCTCACCAAATATTCGAAGAATTTGGAGCACATGGGGGCCAGAGATCTCAGGCTGAGTCAAAAAGATCAGGCCATCATCAGCATAAAGCACAACCCTATTTACAGCCCCTCCCCCCTGAAATTCCAGACGTGTGCATCTATACAAAGCCACTTGGCCAGAGGTTATGTGGCTACCACAAAAAGCAGCAGGGACAGCTGGCACCTCTGATGCATGCCTTGTCCAATGGGGATGGGTCTAGAAAGTACAATGCCCACTTGTAAATGGGCTGTGAGATCTCTGTGAAGGAGTTTGATGTATTTTTGAAACTTGTGTCCAAAACACAGCCAGTGGAGGAGTGTGAATAAGTATCTCCAATCCACCAAGTCAAACACTTTTTCAATATCCACCAGCAGTTCCACAGCAGTCCATCCAGACGGTCAGAAATGCAAGCACATTATATACTCTACAAATGTTATGCCTGGTGGCCCGCCTAGGCATGAAGTCAATCAGATCATGATGGACCAGGGAGGGTATAGCCCTAAGCAGGCGGTTGGCTAGAGCTTTGGCCAGGATCTTAGCTTCACTACTGATAAGAGAAATTGGGCAATAGGAGGAGCACTGGCGAGGGGGCTTCCCAGATTAGGGAATCGCCACAATCTCTGCCCTGCAGAAGTCAGATGGAAGTAGTCCTGGTCC
The DNA here is from genome assembly GCF_964261635.1 of Lissotriton helveticus. Classification (NCBI taxonomy): domain Eukaryota; kingdom Metazoa; phylum Chordata; class Amphibia; order Caudata; family Salamandridae; genus Lissotriton; species Lissotriton helveticus. Next base: position 913,844,577 of record NC_136059.1, on the reverse strand, counting down.
AGCTGCCTCATTGAGAACTGCCATGAGAGGGTCCTCAATCTTGTTCATAAATAATTTAAAGAATTCATTGGGGCTTGGCATCTTACTAGAATGCAGTACCCAGAGCATCTGTTAGTTCCTCAGGATTAAAGTCTTCTTTGAACATTGCCTGCAATAGGGTCTTAAGAAGCAGGTCTGACACAAACTGAATGATCTGTGTGTCTGGCAGGTGGGCGCGAGGCGCATACAGGTCTGTGTAAAAATGAGCGAATTGGTGCTCCATAGTGTCATCCCAAAAACCCTGGTGTCCGCAAAATCCCAAAAGTAGAGGATCGATGAGTGGTGGCTAATCTTGGAGCAGAGATGGTGTAATAGTTTACTAGCTTTGACCCCAACTAATTGATCCGGGACTGCAAAGCAAGCCATACTGTCTTGGCCTCATCGATGATGAGGTGTCACAACTGGGATTCAACATGAAGTTTATGCCTGATTAGCATGGTGTCGGGGTCATGGTTATAGCATGCCTTCAACCGTTGTATTTGTGTCTCTAGATCCTGGACCATTTGCTTTTTTTCTTTTTCTTTGCAATCAGGTAGCAAATAATCTCTTCCCCCAGTGTTAGATTAAGGGCCTTCCACAGAATAGCTGGGAACTGCACAGAATGTGGTTGTGGGCCAAGTATTTGTCAACTGCCTGTCCCACCAGGGAAGTGAGGGCTGAATCTTGAAGGGACGACGGGGTCAAAGGTCAGCAGACTGATTGCCTGGAGTTGGTCGTGAGCAGGGAGAGGGTTATCAGGGAATGAATGATCCAAAAGCCCTCAAGGAATGATTTGCACATCCAGTGCCATGTGAATTTCAGCCCTCAGGAGGAGGAAATAGTCTAATCAAGAGTAGGCATTATGCACCCCGAATACATCTGCTAAGCCCAATGCCTCCAAGACCGAGTGTGTCAGGGAGCAGCAAGGCATGAGGCCACACCCCTCCGTGAGCCTTTCAAGGTCTTCATGTATCACCCATTCCAGTACCCTCCCAGTACCAAGGACACTACCAGCAGGATGCCAATGAGATTGGGTGTACCTCAAGGAAAGAGCTGGTGAGTGGGGGCATGGCACATTCACTAATGTCAGGGGCTCCCCAACTAACTGCCCTGTGACGGCCATGCATCTGCACCCACCGGACAATCCAGTTGTGCTGCATTACGTAGGAAAACCATGAGCAGAATCGCAACCCCCCCCCCTGGAGCCCGCTGTAAAGCCCGAATGAAAACAGTGAGCATAACAGTAACAGGTCAGGAAGGAAACTCTGTTTCCCAGCAAGTTTTTTTGCTGCAAGAACAGGATGTCAGCGTGTAGCCTGTTTGCAGCTCGGAGGATAGCTACTCTTTTGATTTTATCTAACAGGCCATTAAAATTCCAGGACATTAGCTGGGCCCATTCAAGCCAGGCTGGGATGTCATCAGCCATCTTATGTTGCGAATGTGTAGACCATGACGATAGGTGGCACATTGGCCTTCTGGTGTTGTGGGAGCACCCTCTACTGAAAGAAAAACAGAAAACAACAACAGCAACCAACACAATAACCATAATCTTCCCAACCCACCCACCCTATATATTCCTAGAACCTGAAGTATATTTCATGTGGCAGGACAGCCACTTGTGCCAATGGGGAGATGGTGCTGCCATACTCCAACGGATACTACCTCCAATAAACCTTATACTGGTGCCATCTGGCCTGCGCCAAGACTGCAACCTTTTCGGGCACTAGCGGTCTCGCACCGGGGGAGGGGCTCTGCTGGTTTATGCCAACCAACCACACCGACGGGCCCCAACATAGTCAGAATTCAAGATGATTGTGCTTATAAGTACTCATACCAAAGCATTGTCAGAGCAGGAAGCACAATTCACTTGCCTTGCCTCTCGGAGTCCACGGTAGGAGGCTGCCTGCGATGCATTATGGTGTCACCGAATAAGGCAAGGAGGCAGCATCATTTCAACATTGCGCTGCAGCAATGTGGGCCCATTTAAATCGTTATTAGGGTTCACCACCTCATCCGAGAAGTATGGTTTCCTCACGAAGAGGAAACTGAGTGGTTTCTGTTGCTCCCCCATTTCTTGTGAGCTGCGTGGAGGTCCCATTGGCCAACCTCGGAAGAGGCTGCTTGTCTAGAAGGAGGGCGGGGGGTGCAGCCAAAGCCTACATCGCTTGTTGGTCCCCTGGAAAACCGGCTCCGGAGTCTCGAAAAAGAAGTTTCGAGATTGGATTATCACTTTAGGTTTGGTGGGAAACAACAGCATTTCTCGGATGTTGATACTGCACAGCTTTTCTTTGGCTTCGAGGAATGAACAACATTGATCTTGGACCAGCTTGGTGTAATCTGGGAATATCATTATTTTGTGAGATTAAAACCAAACAAATCCTTCTAACGAACATCTCAGAGTATGGCATCCCTATCCTTGTAGTTGAGTGTCAGTGCAATTATAATTCTCTGGGTCAAAGCTTTATGTGCTCTCTCAATAACAAAGCAGGAGTGTATGGATGAAGCTGGCATGATAGAGTAGATCCATTGATCCATGAGCATCTCGGGCAAGACTTCCTCACAACCTTCTGGGAAACCCATGAAACGAAGATTGTTCCAGCGGGCTCGTCCCTCAGCATCTGCCACCCTTGCTGTCACACCCTTGGAAAATGAGGATAAGTGTAAGACATCGCATCTCCGCGTTCATGACCCTGTCAATTGCCGTACACAAATCCTGGATATTGGAGCCCTCTGCACCTGTCCTCACCTCGAGTGTGGTGCGTGATTGGTTTATCGTCTCCGGGATCATGTTGATCTTAGAGCTCGTGGCGCGAGCGCTGTCATCACTCTCCACCTCAGCCGATTTTGCCTCAGCATGGGTACATTTGTCCAGTGTGCCTTTCTTGCCCTGTTGTGGGCACTTTATCTTTTGCCATTGTTGAAGCCGCTGTCCACCATGCATCCAAAAGCCAGCCTCCACTCCAATCAGACCCACCAGCCCCCCTTTGAATCTGCAGGGTGGACAAGCAGTCCAGGGATTTCCGCTCCATTGCTGCCCGAAACCAGTAGGGGCCGAACTGTCCTCCTGACCAATGAAGCCACCCAGCTCCCACAAGCTGCTGGTAGTCCAGTTACTGTCCGCTGGGGGGGAACTCCGCCTCTCAAGTCCAGAGGTCTGACCTACGGATAGCGGGCTCTGAGATAGGCAGCCCTCATGACCCTCACCTAATGGCAAAGCAGGGGAACAATAGCTGCTGGTGTGCGGGGCCCTACCACAATAGAAAGGCTTGGTTATGAGCCCAGTCCTGCCCCCAGAGACCTGGCCGCCTCCCACAAGGACCACAGGGAGAAACGAGAAGTCCACTGGCTAGGGACCCAGCCTAGCACCAAAGGAGGCTGCTGATCCGTATTGAAGAAAACCATGTCTGCGGGTAGGCCACACCTTGAAATTCAACCACAAACGCAACCAGGTGTTTGAGGGCACCACTAAGGAGTGCTCCTAGTCATCATTCCATTGCCTCACTTTGATCCTAGCGTTCATCCTCCCGTTCTCACACACTAGTCCGCTCAGGCCACCACCACCGTCAGCTCATCGTGCTCGGCCATGGAGGGTAAGCACCACTCCCGGAGCTCACCTCTCTCATTCTGCAGCCCTGCCCTGGGGCAAAGTCACGCCAATTTGGCAGCTCCCCAGCTGTGACCTAGTCACTCCTTGGGTGTAAGACACCACCCATCTCTCCAGCCTGCTGCCAGCTACACATGCTTCTCGGGACCACCCGAGTCCAGGGCTGTTTCTGCTGCAACCTGCCTCAGCTGCTTCCATTGTGCACTCATATGGCCTCCAGGCATCTGGAGCATCAAGGGAACCAAGGGACTCTTCAGAGTTGCCCTCTTGCAGGGGGAAAGAAACAGGCAGGATTATGCCAGATTGGGGCCGTGCAGTGAGGAGTGGCTTTATACTGCAGCCTCCATCTTCAGCATCTTGGCCACACCCCCTTTCAGGGTTTTCTGAGATATAGAGAAGTTTTATACTGATGTTGCAAGCTCATGATCTGTGTTTTGCTTGTTGTGCTAACCAAAGAGGCAAGGAGCACCTCAAGGAAAGTGACTAAATTATTCCAAATGAGGTGTTCAAGGCTATTTGCCATGACATGTTGTGTTACAGCGAGTATTTAATTGTCAGTAGTGTAGGCCATTGTGTGCAAGCAATTATCCAGTTTCACAGTGCAGCTTAAAAACCAGATTGCTGCAACTAAAGTGGGCATGGACAACAACCGCTAAGTCCCACAGAAGCATTCAAAGTTTCAGTGACCTTGATGTTTGGGAGGGACGTATTTTTTTCCTCCTCTGATCCACAGAAGTTTCTCTGTATTTTGGATTACCTCAAGAACTGAGTGATGAATATCTTTTTTTCACCTCTGCTGAGCTATTCTCTTCTCTAAATTTTTGTTTGCTCATTCCTATAGATAGTCTAGGTTCAGAAATGACTTAGTACAAAGTGGCATGATCCACAGTTCAGAATTCTATTTATACAGAATCAACTTAACAACATTTAGATTGAAATTCTGCACAATAAATGCCACATCTCTAAAACAAATGCCTATCAGAAGAAAAAATTGAAGACATTTTAGAAAGGGATTCATCAAAAGTTTAGATTCTGAATTCATTAACGTAAGCACGAAACCTCGGAAATTGAACACAGAATTTTTAGACAGAGTGTTATAAAGTTCAGCTTGAGAAACCAGTACTTAAAGAAAGTGCACAATCAGCTGTAAGCTTAGGGTATGGATCTTTCTCTCATTAACAATAGCACAAAGAGACCTAAATGCACTTTACAACTAGGTTATACAATTAATTAAATGTTACTGGATTAACAATTACACAAAATGACAGATTAGAAAGAAATTTCACCCAAATCACCACATTGTACTGGCTCAATTTTTTAATTACCTGCAAAAAGGAAGTTTGCAAAACAATCAGTGTTTACATAACTGAAAAGCTGGTCAGACTGTATTCTTATTTGTGAGAAAAGAGATGATGTTCAATATTGGATTACAAGATAGTGACACTGGGCAAGACTCACAAAGAGGAATAGCAAAAATCAAGATTCTACTCCTGTAGGTTATTCACAATATTTGGAGTACATTTCTGACTTTTCTGGAAATTCACAAAGAATTGTAATAGTATTCCTTGCAGTATAAGACAGTCAATGATGTAAAGGAGTGCTCCTGCTGGAGAAAAACTATGCTTGAGTAAATTCCCTGGAAATGCAAGTTTTATCTTTTTCTCCAAAAGGAAAATATGTTTTTCCTGTACATTAACTCTTTACCATATACCCCCATGAAATATTGGGTTGTTCGCTTGCCAGTCATTTGATTAACACTTACAACAATTCACCTGCTTAACATTTATTTTGCTGTAACATTTGCAAGGCTGGCAGTTGTTTCACTATTGGAAATCAGCTTTACTCTTCAAAGAATCCTCTAATACTGATTCACAGAATGAGGATGTAGAATTAATGAGCTCAAATAGTTGTTGCTTACCACAGAAATGTAGATATCCACATTAGTCACCTATTTATGATAACTAATACCAGGGCACAAACTGTAAAATCAACTATTTTCAATTCACCTACCTGTTCACCAAATGTTCAATAATCTTTAATGTTTGATTCAGAAAACCAAACAACCTTTACTGGTCTATCGTGGGAAAAACATCTGTGACAAGTTGGACTTAGGGTTTCAACAGGAAGTAATAGGGTTTGGTCATTTAGTATGGCTGTTTACAGTGGAAAGGGATATAAAAGTTATAAAGTTATAATAGCATGAAGAGTTATGCAGAGCACACCACCAGCTGGGTCTAAATAAACACAATTAAAATTATATTTTTCCAAGCTTTAAATTTAACAATGCCCAAACTATTCATTAATCTCTTTAAAAATACTTTGAATTCCTTTTGTTTACCTGACTTCCAAATATTGCAAATATCTACAAAACAGATAATGAGTGCTCGTCTTAGGTTGATTTTGAAACATTCATGCTAAATTATATTTCATTACACGCAACACTCTTCACTTATTCAGTCAATAGACCAAACTTCAATCTGGAAACACTCAAAAGTGCAAAATATTAAATTCCCATAAAGATTACTAAATAGACATATTTAGAAGATACCAAGCATGGAGTAGATTCCAGATTATAAAAAATAACAACAAACCTTTCAACTTAAAAACATGATGGAAGAAAGGATTCTGCTAACTAAGCACATTTTCAAAAATAAAAAATTGGATCATGATGATGACATTAACTTAATGCAACCATAATTGGAACTTCTCTAGGTACAGGGTGATTTTTTCCTACACAACTGACCATAGGGAAAAGAACAGAGTGACACAAAAGGTCAGTTGTAAAGACTCCACCTGAAGGACAAGTGGAAAAGCACTCCAAAGTTTATTTTATTTATAAGACAAAAGAAGCACATCCCACAATATTTTCCCTGTTATTAGCCATCTAAAATCAAAGACGTTGTTAGATCTTGCAGTGCCTGACAATCGTGTGAATACTAGGCTATCATGGAAACAATGTTGTACTCCACTGCAGGCATGTCCTTTGATGCTGCTCCATCTCTACCATCCTGTACTCTGAGGAGGCAAAAAGCCACCCTTGAGAACGCAGATGGGAAGGGGAATGGGGAAAGACACACATCTCTATATAGCACCCATACTAAGATCTGATACGGGTTTGTCTCCTGCGTTCAAGTCCTAAAAAGAGTAAACAACATTACTTTAGGGTCTCCTGAACTGAACTAACTAGTGTATCTAAAATACTGTTTCTGGTTTAACATTTAAGTTGTGTGTCATTCTGGCGATACATGTTTTTGTGAATATAAATGGTTTACCCTCATTATGTAATCTAAAATGTTAGCCTAAAGTCTAGCACTTCTGCGGTGTGATTATATATGCATGCAGAGCCTAATCCCTTATCTACCTTGAATAATTATATTCATTATATTTATAATATGTTTAGAAAAACAAAGCAAGTAAATTGTTCAAAATCTTTTGAAAAAATTGGAGATTTTCACTCTGCAAATGAAAAGTAACTTTAGTTCAATAGAATTAGACATGAAGCAATGCCGCCTTTGAAGAAATGTCCAAGTCCTTAAAAGCACAGAAGGCAACGCATTAACATCAATCAGTTCCACTGAAGATATTCAGCTGATGCTATGAAGAGGCTATTTCAGAGAAAATCATAGCACAGTTCAGTCTTCATACTGAGCAAGATGCAATCAGAAAAAACGCTGCCATTGGAAAGGAAGGATCTTCAAGGTGAACACCTATTCAAAGGTGGCAGCCACATTCTAGTTGTTTGTTTGTTCTTGTTTAGGATGTGATTTTCACTTTGTGGCTGCCATCTTGGTTTGGGAAAATATTTCAGACACTCTCCATTTTAGCATCCATCTTACATTAAACCCAACATTAAACTCAACAGTAAATATAGGAAATCAATATTTAAGATGTAAATGTTCTGAATGTCTAAATGTAAGTGATAATAAATGTTCCTAAAGGTTATGCCTATATACCTGGACTGGCCCTCATGCACACAATATTGGTGATCTTGATAAAAGAAATTGTGTGTCTTCTGTTAGCATTTGTCTGTTAGATAAAAATACTGTTATATAGTCTTTGACTTTAAACCACTAAAGATTTGTGCATGCAGCATACACAAGTTTCAAGCAGTCGAGCCTGAAATGAACAAATGCAACCATCATAATGTGTCTTAGAATGGTGTAAATCAAATAACCTTTATGCCAAGTGACAGTAAACATTCTTAATAATTACGTGCTGCAAATACTCTACCATGCCACTCGCTTTGCTTTTTTTAAAACATGTTTTAGTTGAACATTTTCATGTACAACAACAATACAAGTTTACGTACCGATGTGCAATAATATCCAATAATATTGGCAGCACTATATATCAGTGGATGCTGGGTAAAGCATAGCTACTTGGAAAATAAAACAACAAAACGTTTGGTCAACTCTCGCAACTGACCCAAGCTTGTGTGTGTGTGCCATGTGAGTATGTGGTTTCATACTTCAGGATGGCACTTGCCAGGTGGGGTGTGAAGTACATCTCTGTGGTGGGGGGGCGGTAAGAAGGGTCTATGCTAGAGGTGGGCCACCCAAGTTCAGCATTTAGGCTTGTCTCGTATTTGCTTCTATGTGTGCTGCGTCCTCTATGCCGCTGTTCCTTCACATGTGCACCAGGTATGCTCCCTATGCCTCCACTGCTAGGACGTTTTCTAAAACTATTTTCCATTGGACTGCCAGTGGCTATCTGTGTTTTCCCTTATAATCATCCTCCAGGTGTATGGCACCCCCTTTTGCCAATGCCCAACTGTCTACCTCTGCCTTCCATTGACTTTGTTGAGGGCCCTCTCGTGATTTTCACCACAGTTCATTTTATAAGTTGTCCACCAAGGTAATATTTTATCCATAGCTCATTCCATCAGACCCCAATATCTTAAGACATAAACATATACATTAAAGTAGCATGGCCTTTGTATCAGTTTGACTATCTTAAATGTTGCTACATTTTGGATTTTGCACCACATAATAGGAATAAAAGGCATGTAACATCAATAGATAAACTCACAATCCTGCTAAAATCTATTGTAACTGTGCAATTTCATTAGCAACTGTCTGCACAGCTGATAAACTATAAACATACCTACTGCATAACTGAGGAATTAACATAAATGCAAAGTCTAGTCCTGTATTCAAACAGAGGAATTGCATTGAATTGAGATTTTAGAGATTAACTAGTCTACGTCCAGAAATGTCTTAATATCATTTTGTTTGAGTGTGCAGAGAAACAGTTTAAAATATGTAACTTTTTTTTCCGTTTTAGGAGCTACTTGAGGTGATGGAGAAACACAAGACACAAAATGAGGCATGGTTAAAAGCAAGAGCAGATGAGAACGACAAGGAAAGAAAGGAAATTTGCAAACTGAGAGTAAGTTGGTAATTGATTTTATGGAAAGAAGTCTGAGGCTAATTCAAAAAGGCATTTTGGAGTATGTGAAGTACAATTTTAATAATACTACTTCATGTACCACTAAATGTACCAACTGAGGTGCAGTTGGAGATTTTCACCTATGCCTGTCCTGTATCTTGAGCTCAGTTCACAAATGGTCCAATTCATAAAATGTTACTCCTGTTGTACTCTTGAATTTTCAGGGGTGCTACAAAAGGGTAAGTTAGATGTAATTCACTAGCATAGCACACTCATCTGCTCCAGTAGTACAATCACCAAAACGCACTCAAATATGCTGGCCAAGGCTTGGAGTAATTCATGCACCACACACACTGCCAATCATAGGTACTGCAACAGAATCACATACAAATCAATTCTGGCAGGGAATAACACTACCAGCACAAAGTTCAACCCTTAAAAAATCAAATCAGATAAAATAATTGGCCATAGTACCTTAGTAATTACAGACATCCATATATACAACTTCATACAATTCAAAAAGTACAATTAATGAAATAAAAGTATGATAATTATTTTTATAAATTCATATTAATTTGGACATTCTAGATGCCGATATACATAAAAATGCACTGTTGAATTTGGCCCTCTCTGCAGGGTCGGCCTCAGAAATTTTGCTTTCACCCTCCTGTTTTCTATACCCGTTTTTATTGGCTTTCATGACTCTGTGCACTTTACCACTGCTAATCAGTGCTAAGTTGCTTGTGCTCTCGCCTTTATTGCTTTACACCCAATTGGCACATTTCATTTGCCTGTAAGTCCTTAGTAAAGTGGTACTACATTTACCCAGTGCCTGTAAATTAAATGCTACTAGTGGGCCTGCAGCACAAATTTTGCCACCCGCTTAAGTAGTTCTGTAAACATGTCTCAGACCTTCCATTGCAACCTGTGTGGACAGTTTTAAGCTGACATTTTGACCTGGCAAAATAAACCTTTGGCCAAGCCTAAATCTTCTTTTTTTAATACACATAAGTCACTCTTTGGGTAGGCCCCAAACAGCCCATAGGGATGGGCACAGTGTATGTAAAGAGTTGGACATGTTGTTATAACTTTTATATGTCCTGGTAGTGAAAAACTCGTAAATGTGGTTTTCACTATTGTGAGGTCTGTCTCTGCTATAGGATAACATTGAGTTACCTTCTTATATTTAATAATTGATAACTTACACTTGGGAGCAGGTAAGGAAGTTGATTTTGGTCTCTAAAGAATAGAAACTTAAAACCCTCTTTAATGGTAAATTTGGATTTTAAGTCACAATTCTGAAAAAGTCACTTTTAGAAAGTTGGCACTTTCTTGTTCTAACCATTTGGTGCCCGCAACCTTTACCCTGGGTCACATGGCTAGGTGCAGCTGCCAGTTGGACTTTGTGTATTACTCCCAGACAGTGAGACAAAGGGGGATTAGATGTTGTCAGGATGGGCCATCTCTGTCAGGATGAGGGGGAGGACCTGTCACCTGCCACACTTACACATCACAGAGACGCTGCCTCATAACACTCAGGGTTTCACACTAGTCTTTTGTCTCTCCAGACAAGCTGGGGCCAGGGAGTTGATCAATGAAATTCTAGACACCTCTGTAAGGGGGAGGACTCTAGAAGCTTCCCCCACTTTAATGTGGGCGCCAGCTGTGAGTAGTAGTTGAATCCAGCCTGTTTGTGTGTACCCAGGACTCCTAAGAATCTCCAATGGTCAGTCAGCTTGCCCCCAGTTCAAAGCCACAAGGACATAACAGGCCTCTGCTATGTAACTCCTCACATAGCAACACAGAGTGGTTTACCTCACCACCGATGTGAGAAGTTGGCCTGGTGTATGATGTTCACTATTCTAGTGAGCACCTTGTACCAGTCCAAACAACCCTTATGGTGAGTGGTTGTAAGTCAACCTTATAGACAAGCTATCCTAGGGGTAGCATGGACCTAAGCAGTCTTAGGCTTAACTCAAGAGGGCATGTGAAGCGAGCTGTTTTACCATATGCAATCCTTTTAATACCAAATGAAAGGACACCACACAAGTTATATATTATAAAATATATGTATTTATTACTAGAATAATCCCCTGTACTCTTTATGAGGACAGAAGCACAAGCGTTAAACAAAGAACTTCATATAACATACAAAAGTTGCACAATTATGGATAGGCCCTGGTGGCCCCTAAAACCATATACTAAAATAGTGGTATAAGAACCACGTCACGAACAATGGTAAGGCCTAGGGCCTTGAGAATCGCTGGGGCTACACTGGACTAACTGAAGTTAGGACGGGAGCGGCCCACAGGATGCGGGTGCAGTGTCTAAATGCACACGCATGCACCAATGCAAAGTCAATGGCGCGTAAAAGTTACAAAGTTGCAGATTTAGGAGTCTTCCGACTGGACTAGAACGTAGCCACTTAAAACTAGGACACTAGAGGTGTAAACCACTACAGGAGTACCGGAGTACTCGCGTTACCTCACCCACAGGAAGCGGGTGCATAGGTGTCAAAGTGCGTCGGGTTTCTTTGTGGAGTTCTATGGAGCCTGGAGGTAATGATGCTGCAGGCGGCCAGGAGAGAAGAGTCCGGTTGGATCCAAGGGTGGATCGAAGATGTAGAGTACCTGAAAGCAGAGGGAACAGAGTCTGGTTCACTAACCAGTGACCAGGATGGAACCAGGAAGGAACCAGGCGATGTCGGGCGCAATCAGGTGGTTGTCGTGAAGCTGGTCTACGCTGCCACGTGGACCCGGGGGCATTGATGATGACCAGGAGTCACACACGAACTGTCCCACAAAGGCTCTCGCTGTCGGCGGTGTCCGCTTCCGGATTGGAGTCAACAGGCCTTGGCAAATGCAACCCACGCAGGAATCGAAGATGGCTTCTGGATCAGATCAGCAAGATCTGATGGGCTGCTCCTTTTCAGGGGAGCCAGGACCAGTCTGGAGCAATCAGACCAGTGGTGTAAATTTGAAGGTTCGTCGTCACAGAGGCCACTAGCCAACGGGCAAGTGACCAGACAGACGCGTCAAGCAGGAAAATGCAAAAGGGCCCCACGCAGCACTCGGTGAGTGTGGAGAGGTGATCTTCAATGCAAAAATTGCTCGGGGCTGGGGCTTCTCAGTCCCCAATGCACAGCTTCCAGGGTGTTTCAGGAGCTGCACGAGAAGCACTTTGCAGGCTTTCCAAGATGGCTGGTCCCACGTCTCACGTCGCCTCCACGGGTCTTAGCTTTGCTGTGGCTGTGGATCGGGCTGTTGGATGTCTGTGAATCTGGTTCTTGTTGATCTCTGTTGCTCAAGTTCCGGCGGGAGCTGCAACAAAGCAAACTGTAGAGTGCTTGATGGTGCCTGCTTGCACAGGGTGGTCACTCCTTGACCACAAGGGAGATTCTTCAGTCTTCTACGTCGAGTAGGATGTCGAAGGGTCGAGAGTTATGTATCAAAGTTTCAGTCAGGATTATCTAAAGTCTATGGACACAGCTCCTACCTTTATTCCAAATCAAGGGGCTGGATTACCTGCTAGGTCCCTCCTATGGGTGGGACCCAGGAAGGGGGTGGTTACACCCCTTTCCCTTTGTCCAGTTTCACGCCAGAGCTGGGGCTGGAGTGCCCCAGCGCCGGTTTGAACAGGGCTATGCATGGGACACCTTGTGTGCCCAAGGCAGTGTATAGTTTCACTCAGCCCTCCCTGCCTCAATCCCCTATCTCCTGTCTGGGGTGGTGTTAGCACCTCCCTGTGACAGGAAATCTTTTGTCCAGGCCTCCCCTGCCAAGTTTCGGTCAGCACCAGGAGGCCAGACTTGTGTCTGTGGCAGCAGCATCCATTTTGTGATGCTGAGGCTCTGGTTAGTTTTAACCGCTTTTAAGTAAAGTAACATGTCTTCTCCCTCTAGAAGGGTGGAATGCTACCCCCGTCGCTAGGACTGGCGAGGGGGTAGTATTCCAAAGTGTATGACACCTTACACGACATGTTTTGATAAAGCCAAACCAAAGTTTAGCAATAACCGCGAGGATTATAATGCACTTAAGAGTATATGGTATGGCAATACCCTGGAACAGCTATAAGGACATGGTTCCGAAAGCTGCAGACAGGCTCAGCTCATGCTAAAGCACCATCTCACATAAAACCAAGCACTCTGCCTCCAGGATTGTTAAGGCCTGCCATAGGAGTGACTTATAGGTGCATATGTGTCGAGATATAGGTTTAGACATAGGTATACTATATCTAAGCAAGGGGTGATTACACGACCTTGCCCCAGCTGAGTGATCAGCCAGTTGTGTCAGTTTGGATGGCTAGCCAGGGGTGGCAAAAGATATGCTGCAGCCCCTGTACAGGGGCTGATAAGGTGACTCAATATCCAATTAGTTATGTACCTAGGGTACGTGGAGTCCATTTTACAGAGAGAGAAGATAGCCTTGGGCCCTGATTAGCAGGGTCCCAGGCCAACTAAGTCGAAAACCAGCTAAACACAAGGCAAAAAACCTGGGGTAACCATAGTCAGATATCCATCCTCCTACAACCGACATCTACCCAGCGCAAAGCATCTAGTCCTCAACAATGACGCTTTGCAGCACAAGTCCTCGAAAGCTCCAGTTGACAGCTTCCTTAATGACAGTGCAAGGCTCAAATCGCAAGGCCCCATTGACAGCTTCATCACTCTGTCGCTGTGCGCCATATCTCGATACCAGACCTCACATCAAAGCTCCTCGTTGGCTACTCCCTGATTCCGGCTGATGCATCTCGATGCAAGAACTCTGCATCTTGATGAACCTCGTTGAAATTATCACCGTTTTAGCGGATGTCCTGCACATCTAACCTGAGCTTCTATTGGAATTCTATAATGCATATTAACAAGCCCATTATCGCCGTTTTTGTGGCAGTTTCCTGCCGTTAAAACAGCGATAATTTTAACGAGGTTCTTACTAATATGCCCCTCAGTCCAGTATCTGGCCCGCACTCCATCGCGGTCCGCCTGAATTTGTGAATTGGACCTGGTCCACTGTGACCAGATAACCGTTGTTAACACTTTCTGCTTCTTAGCACTTGATTTCTTCAAAACCTTCAAAATTGCATATCTCCATTCCACTAATCGGATTTGTGTCATGTTGGTGTCAAATAATTTTATTCTATTTTTCAAAATTGGTGTGGGATTTTTCTTGTGTTGTGTTTTCGCTTTCTTACTGCTTGAATCCTGCATAAATAATTTACTCTAAGTTAAGCCTGACTGCTATTGTGCCAAAGTCCCAGAGGGATAAGCACAGGTTATTTAGTACCTTTCAACCTGACAAGGATTGTGGCTGTTGTTTGAGTAGGGTTACACCCCTCCTCCTCAACCAACAACCCAATTTCTCATTTACACACATCTTAATAATCTAAAGTAGTACAAAATGACCAATACAAATCGCATAATACAAATATTTAAAAAAATGCAAACAAAATTTAACTATGTAAAATCTCAGTCACATAAAGCTAAATATTGTAAATATCTATACAAATTACATTATAAAAATGTTCATTTAACAAATGCACATGCTTTGAAACTTACAATTGCATACGGGAAAGATGGGTTTGACATATTGATACATATTATATAAAGATCAGAAATGTGTCTGTTTAATAAAACACAGAATGAAAAATACAAATCTCATGAATATTTTTATGAAACAATATTTCCAATATTGAGGAATTCGTTTTCTTTTTACTATAAAAATAATTTTATGGTACTGGAATGGGAGTTCTTAGTAATGTTAAATATGATTTCAAGATTGTTGGATTGTACATGCGGTCATGGTATTTCTTTACAGAAATGAGGCAACCGGTGCTAATTGAATAAGAGCAAGAGCTCATGGAGGAAAGTCCCATGCAGCAAGGTCATGTGCACTCTGGATTCACAGTCAGAGGTGGCTCTCTCACTCTGAATCTAGTCTGCACAGGACTTTTCTAACTTTTCTATATGGGACCTTTTTGCACCAGTTCATACTCTTAATCATTTAGCACCAAGTGCATTATTTTGTTAAAGAAATACCATGACCCATTCACAGGGCAAAACATGTGTTGCCCGAGTCTCTGTAACCAATGTGAACAGACTCACTTGAAGCAATTATGTTTAGACTATGAAAGAAAGGAAACTTCTTAATGATATAAACACTATTCCTGAGATTTGTATTTTGCATGCTATGTTGTTTTTAAATGTCTAAATATATGATCTTTTTATAATTTGTATCAATATGGCAAATGTATCTTTCTTATATTCACTTTATATACTTCTACGTTGAAGGGTGTACACCTAGTTAGATGCATTTTCCTCAATGAAGAGAACTTCCTATTCATAATTGGGTATTACAGGACAGCTGCAATTAGTCAATACCATTCTTCACTCCCAGTAGAAAATAACAAATATGTAGATTGTAAAAAAAAATTTAAAAGCATGACTCATTTTACAACCAAACCTAATTGTTAGATCTGGTGGTCTCTAGTTGGCAATGGTATTCACCTTTGTCCAAATAGGGACCCTTACTTCTAAGTCAGGATAAGGGGATTACACTCCTTAATAACCCCTGCTCACCCCCTTGGTAGCTTGGCACGAGCAGACAGGCTTATCTCGGAGGCAGTTTGTTAAGCATTTGTGAATATACACAGTAATACACTGAAAACACTACAAATGGACACAACACAGGTTTTATAAAAATAAGTATTCTTTATATAGACTTAACACAAGACCACAAATGACAAAAATCCACAATACTACACTTAAGATTGCTTAAAGATAATAAAATGTTGCTTAGTTCAAGTTGATGATCACTGCAACACAGTTC
Organism: Lissotriton helveticus; assembly: GCF_964261635.1. Classification (NCBI taxonomy): domain Eukaryota; kingdom Metazoa; phylum Chordata; class Amphibia; order Caudata; family Salamandridae; genus Lissotriton; species Lissotriton helveticus. The sequence continues at coordinate 913,828,743 of NC_136059.1, read as the reverse complement.
TCAACAAAGTACCTGGATGCGTACCGCAAAGTAAATAAAAGGCTCGCAAAAGGGGAGATGCGTCGGTTCCGGGATCTGGGGGAGATGATACGTCGTGCCTCAATGCTTGCGCAGAGTAGGGAATGTGTCGTGATCCTTACCGGTGCGGTGTTGATGCGTAGATTCTCGGCCTGCGGGCCCGTTGCGGTGCGCAAGATGGCGCCTTGATGGGATGCGATGATCCGGTTCCGATGTGAGAAGATGGCGTCCTTGACGCGGCGATGCGATGACGATGAGTAGACGCCCTGGCAGCCTTCTACGGTGATGCGATGGTGACTCTCTCGATGGCATCATGCTTTTCTGGTGATGCGAGGCAGCTTCGATGAACACACGCTTACTGGGAGATGAGGCGAAGGCTCGCTTCTCCAGTGATGCGACGTTCTCAGCTGTGGCGGTGACATGCTTCTTCTCGATGCATCGCACTTCCACCTCCCAGCGACACGCAAATGTCTGGAGTTGTGAATTCCCAGCAAGGAAATTCAGAGGGGAGCTGGAGATGAAGTCCTTTGTCCCTGAGACTTCAGCAGGAGGCAAGCACATATCAAGCCCTTGGAGAATATTCTGTAAATGATGAAAGTCCTTAAAAGTTCCTTTTCTTTTCCTTGGCAATGAAGCAACCACTGCAGGCCAACCCAGCAAACCGCACACTGGCAGGGGGGGCAGTAAAACTCCTGCAGCTTCCTTGGTTCTTCTCCTTGCCAAAAGGTTTATTGTTCCAGAAGTGATCTAAAGTTCTTGGGACTGGGTCCCAATATTTATACCCCAAAATCCTTTGTTCTCTGAAGGCAGCGAGGCCTCTGCCTAGTCCAAACCAGTTCCTGAGCACTTTGTTTACAGGACTCCTTCCTTCCCTTCACAGTGCAGGGCAAAGACATCAGACAAGCCACAGGGGGTGGAGCCAGCATTGTAAAGGGAAGGCCCAGCCCTATTCAGGTCCCAGGTGCAACTCCTCCCTCCCATCTAGTTGCAGATCTCTCTATTCACCACTGGGCTGCCCCAGCCTGTCCCCTAGAATCCCCCAGCCCAGTCACTCACAAACCCAGACAAGGAATACACAACCTTGCAGAGGCAGGCCTGGACAGTTAGGCAAGAAAATACCTACTTTCTAAAAGTGGTATTTTCAAACACAGAATATTAAAACAAACTTTAATAAAATATGTATTTTATCATTCTGAGTTCAGGCATATTAATTTCAAATTTCTACCATGTTCCCTGAGTCAGTTAGGATTACAAGAATGTAATAATCTAACTGCCCATTCTAGCCCATGGAGAACAGGAAGCATTGCAATAGTGAAAAACAAAAATGGCTGAAATTCACTATTAGGACATGCTACACACATCAGAGCATGTCCTACCTTATACTTACAATGCACCCTGCCCTTGGGCCTACCATAGGGGTGTCTAATATGAAGCAAAGGGAAGATTTAGGGACTGGCAAGTGGGTGCACTTGCCAAGTTGACATGGCAGTACTAGACTGCACACGGCCTTGCAATGTCAGGCCTGAGACATACTTTACAAGCTGCTTCTGTAGGTGGCACAACCAGTGCTGCAAGCCCACCAGCAGCATTTGATTTACAAGCTCTAGGCACACATGGTGCAGTGTACTAGGCACTGACAGGTAAATCAAATAACCCAATCATGGAATCCCCAATTAGTACATTAATTTAACATAGGGAGCACTTGCACTGTAGCACTGAATAGCAGTGGCCCAGTGCCCGAAGCATATAACCAGCAAAAACATATCAAAACAGAGGAGGCAATCCGTCACAATGGAAGGTAGACTCACGCCAATGATGCCAGGTCTAACACAAACTTCAGACAGTCACACACACACATTGCACGTCTAAAACGCAAAACCCATGAGCAGATACACAGTGGTGCAACACAATTGTAGAATTGAAGGGTTATCAATCAGCATCCTGCAGCACAATGGAAAGAGATCACGGGCTGGGTGTAGACTTTATTTATGTGTTTTCAATAGTAATGTTTGTCTGGTATGGCTTTTGAAGATACCATCACACTGTCTATGAACACAGTGGCACCTCTGTCAAAGGTCAAGGTTAAAGTCAGAGCATCACCTTGGTTCCTGTCAGAATTAAAATTGACAAACTCTCCAGTAGGACGGCAGAACGTCAATGGAGGAAAACTAAAACTATTGAAGACCGAACAAGATATAAACAGATTCACTACATTTATTTAAATGAGATTAAACAGGCCAAAAAGTTTTATTTAACTGATAAATAATATTGCAAACTCCAATAAAGAGCTCTACACAATTTTGAAGGAGTTTACCACCCTCCAGGCCGAACAGCGCGTACTTCCCTCCACGCAAGAATGGGCTGAGACAGTGTGCCTTTTTTTGATGAAAAGGTCAAAGTCATATTTAGGTCTTTGACTTAAGCTAACCTTAAGAACATTGATTTTAAATGATTGAAAATAGCCATCCTACTTTGCCATTGCTGGCGGCATTCAAAGCGGTGACTTGTGAACAAGTATCAGTGGCCGTAGCAAAGATCAAATCAGGCCCCCAGCAGATCCTCTTCCACCATTTTTTTTTTAACTAAAATAGTAGCACCCCTGCTAACATCCAGTCTCACAAAGATCTTTAACATGTCACTAGATCGAGCTATGGTCCCGACCAAATGGAAAACAGCTCAAGTCAAGACCATCTTGAAAAAGTCAAACTCAGCTCCTAGGATTCCAGGTAACTATCGCCCTATCTCGCTACTGCCTTACTTAGGTAAGGTGCTTGAATCCCTGGTAAACAAACAACTTACCACCCACCTGGAAAATCATGGATTCCTTGATCCATTGCAATCTGGTTTCCGATCGGCACATAGTACTAAAACGGCAGTAGTAGAGATTGTTGATAATATCAGGCTGGCCCCGGGGCAAAAAAGAATCAACTAAGCTGGTCCTTCTGGACCTGTTGGTTGCTTTCGACACCTTCTCCCACAGCATTTTAGAAAAGTGGCTCTGTAAGGTGGGAGTCAGGAAGCAAGCCCTGGACTGGTTCTAAAACTATCTAAAAAAAAGTTCAACCACTGTACATATAGATACCCTGGCCTCACATAGTGGGCCAGTAAGCATAGGAGTTCACCAGGGATCCATCTTGAGCTGTATGCTTTTTAACCTCTATGTAACACCTTTGACCAGGGTAATCAGGTCCTATGGTTTTGAGGCCTTGTCTTACACTGATGACACTCAGCTGTTGATTACGTTTGGTCCCGACCCTGCAGACACAATGATCGGGTTTAAAAACTGTATGATCCATATTAACAACTAGATGGGTAATAACAAATTACAGCTCAACTGCAGTAAAACGGAAGTCATCTTGTTTGGCAGGGCTGTAAATGTAAATGTATAGGCATTTATATAGCGCACTACTTACCCGTAGGGTCCCAAGGCGCTTCGACCGCTGCGAAACCCTTCCTGGCTTCCCTGAGAGATGGTCCCTTAATGGGTATCTCCAGGGTGAGACCAGGCATCCCCGGCGGTCTGGTGGGGCCGTTAGTGAAGATGAGGCAAGCTAAGGCCCAGAGTTGCCGAGTGTGATCACTGATCAGAGTGGGCACCGAGGCGAGAGAATTATCAAGTCCGCTGACCCTGGTCCAGAAACCTGCCGCGCCGGGAATCGAACCCTGGTCCCGGGCCGTCCTCTGCTCTCGGGTCTGCCGCCTCTAACCAGTGAGCCACACCACTTCACCTGAAGGGCTGAAGAACATTGGTCTAACAATTGGTGGCCACAGGAATTGGGCTAATGCCCATCCTCAAAACAAGCTGTGCGTAATCTCGGAATAACTATAGATAATAAACTAGCCATGAAAAATCATGTCAATCTTGTATTAGGCACCTGCTATGGCATCCTGCGTAAATTGTGTTAAATCTTTAAATGGATACCTATCGAATCCAGGAAACCTCTGGTGCAGGGTCTAACTGTAAGCCGATTGGATTATGGGAATGCTTTGCTGGCTTCCCTAAATGAAGATCTATTTTCCAAACTGCAGATCCTGCAGAACACCACTGCCAGACTTATTTTGAATCTGCCACCTTAATCTCCTTCAGCCCCCAGCCTGAGGTCCCTCCACTGGCTTCCGGTAAGAAAGAGAGGCCATTTTAAAATCCCATGCCTCAACCATAAGATCATATATGGAACCGGACCCTGTTATCTAGCGAAAAAGCTTAACCGGTACCATCCAGGAAGACTGTTAAGATCTAGTTCAAAATCTCTCCTTACCCCACTTCAAATCCGCACTGTACGAAATGGGGGACAATCCTTTTCCTTTGTTTCCCCCATCTCTGGAATAAGCTTCCATCCCATCTTCTCTCCATCATCAAACACAAACATTTCTGGAAAGAATTAAAAACGTGGCTAATTGATCAGAAAGAATGAGGAATAGATATGACCTTCAGTCTACTGGAGTCCCACAAGCGCCATGAGACCTTATGGTGAATTGGGCACTCAACAAGTTTCTTTGACTTTGACTATAGTTGCATTTTGAGTAATACGATTCCTCATCCCCTCAAGCAAAGGGGTGGGGTTACATTTTTTTATTACGAGGTTTAAATCTCTCCCCAGAATTAGTGAATTGCATCTAGGCAGAGATTTACAGCCAGGTGTGGAGTTCTCCACATGTAGATTTACCTTTATGATTTCGCCCCAGAAGTAAGCCAGGACTACTCCTATAATTCTGAATTAAACCAGGTATACTACCAGAGGAACACACTTCTAATCATAAGAACATAAGAATATTTTTGTGAATCTGGTTCTCTATCTCTATGTTTACTAAAATATTTACTTTGCATGTTTTGAGAGTATATCTTTACATGTAAGTAGTTCTACATTATGAAATGGAAGACATTGTTTATTATAGACCCATGCACTAACAAACCATAAAGTCTGAGATTTGTTCCATTAATGATTCTGCTTTCAATTATGAAAGAACAGGATATACATCACCGGCGCAGGCAATGGCTAACTATTAGAAAATAGAATAGATTCATAGGTATTGGTGCAATATACCAGTGCTGTGAGATGAGTAGGAATGGTCTACAGGGTTCACTTCAAGGCAGTGTGTAATACAAAGCAATGGCCCCTGTGAGAGGGACGGAAGGAAGGAGAATCTAGGAGGCTGAACTCGGAGATCAATTGTGATAAGGTTTTATTATCGTAGCAGAAATCCAACAGTATGCCAGCCCAACAAGATAGATATCATCTTGTATCGTTCTGGTGTTGTGGTCGTGGTCTTCCTTCCACGTAGCACCATGAGTGTGAGTGGCTGTATGGGTAATTGAGTGGGTGTGTGAATTGCTGAATGGGTAAGTGAGTAGGTGTGTGAGGACTTAAGTACATATCTGAGTGAGGGTGCAGAGACAGAATATTGATTTACAAATCTAGAGTTGCACAAATATGGAGTTGCAAATATCGTGGGTCATAAATATCGACAGGAAGAATATCGTGGTCAAGGATATCAACTTAAGAAAAGTAATATCGATTTTAGAAATATCGAAGTGTTTAATAGCATTTGAAAAATTGTTAAAAATATTGTTTGTTTATTAAAGTATATATATGATATGTAAGTGTTGTATTTTTTTGTATAAGAATTGTTTGTCTTTTTCATATATGTGCTAAATCTTTAGTAGTTATAAAAAAAAACGGGTTTTTAGTTCTGTTAAACTGTGGTGGGTTGTGGGTTCATAGGGGAATAGGGTGGGAAGAAATTTAATTATATTAAATGTATTGATTATTTTTTATTTATTGATATATGTTTAATTGAGATGTAATGGTGCTAAATGTGCAAAGAAATATACTAGTAATTCATTAATAATTGGTTGTTCATTAATTTAAATGACTTATTTGGTAATTAATAATGGTAATTGTGTAATTAATTTTAGGTGTGTGTTGTGCTGTTTATAGGAGTTAAGGGTGGGAAGTAATTGATGAATTAATAATTGGATGTTAATTTATTTTAATTAATTAATTGGTAATTAATTATGGTAATTGTATAATGAATTTTAGGTGTGTGTTGTGGTGTTTATAGGTGTTAAGGGCGGGAAGTAATTTATTGTTAGTTGATAAATTAACAATTGGATGTTAATTCATTTTAATTAATTAATTGCTCATTAATTATGGTAATTGTATAATTCATTTTAGGTGTGTTGTGTTTATAGGTGTTAAGGGTGGTAAGTACTTTATTTTTATTTGATGAATTAATATTTGGATGTTAATTCATTTTAATTATTTAATTGGTACTAAATTGTGGTAATTGTGTAATTAATTTTAGGTGTGTGTTTTGGTGTTTATAGAAGTAAAGGGTGGGAAGTAATTTGTATTTAAGTAATTAATATATAGTTGTTAATTAATGTTAAATATTTGATATGTATTTTGGGTTGTTGTTTATTTTTTTGTCTGTTGTTTTTAAATTTAATGGGGTGAAGGGTGGGTATTAAATACATTTTAATTACTTTATTATGATTTGCTAATAGTAATAGTTTTTAATTTATAAATACGTTTTAATTGTGTTTTATTATTTTAGAGTTCAATTTAGGTGTTTGTTGTGGATATCATAGTGTTAATGTGTGTGTAGTCAATTAATGTTTATTTGTTTTTTTCATTAATACTATTTTTTGAATTGATAATTTTGTTAATTTTGGTTTTGTTTTGTTATTGGTGTGGTGTTATAGGGTAAGAAATATAATACATACATTTATGTATTAATGAATTAATTTGTTTGTAAATATTTTCTAGTTTAAAAGATTTTTTGATACATTTATTTATTATTTTATATTATATATTATTTGCAGCTTTTTTATATGTAATTATTATTTTAATATTTTTTCTTTTATATATTCAATATATTAGATTTTTCATTTTTAAATATTGTTCATTTTTTTTAAATTAATTTTTAATGTTTTTAGTTTTGTTTGAACTGTTTCAGTGTGAATTGTAATTTTGTCTCTTCGCTATCCAACACTTTCCCTAATGTTGCACTCACTGGAGTGGGAGTAGTCATTTTTACCCCTCCGCTATCCAACACTTTCCCTACTGTTGCACTCACTGGTGTGGGAGTAGTAATTTTTACCCCTCCTCTATCCAACACTTTCTCTACTGATGAACTCACTGGAGTTGGAATAGTAATTTTTATCCCTCCGCTATCCAACACTTTCCCTACTGTTGCACTCACTGGAGTTGGAATAGTAATTTGTATACCTCTGCTATCCAACACTTGCTCTACTGTTGCACTCACTGGAGTGGGAATGTGCCCATTACTATTGATAATGGCATTACTCCTAGCCCTACTCCCTCGTCTTCATTCATCACAAGAGATGCTCCACCTCACACCCAGACCTACCCCCAGCCCATTAAAACTCTGCCCACTCCCACCTCCAACTGTAGGTGAACAAACCAAGCTAGCACTCAGATGTACCGCCCGGGAGGGAGGGAGGGCGGGTCCTGGATGAAGGTGATGGACTAGGAGTCAATAATAATGGATGCATTACCTCCTGTACCTCCCTCGCCTTCCTTCATCACAAGTGAGGACATAGCAAGCAGAATAAAACAGAGACGTACAACTGAGTGATAAAGAACACCAAAATACAATAACGTGCCCCAAACACAGCAGATCAAGATCCTTAGTCCACCATAGAGGACAAGATCCTGTGGCCCAGATCATTATCCAAACGTTCTAGACTATCAATCTAATAGTGATGGACAAACATAGAGGGAGAAGACCAGGTCGCAGCCCTACAGATCTCTACCACAGATGTACCCTGCAACTCAGCAACTGTAGCCGCAATACTGCGAGTAGAACGCCCCTGAACCCCCATAGAAGGATCCACCCCTTTAAGTTGGTAAGCCATCAAAATCATGGACCGAATCCAATGACTCAGTGTAGCTGTTGACGGCTTAACACTCTTTTTAGCAGGATCAAAGTTAACAAAAAAGTATCCCCCTTCCGGAAGGATCTACAACCTGCAGGTACCACAGTAAAGCATGCCATACACCCAGACAGTTCAAACGAGATTCCTCCGCTGAGGAAGGAGCAGGACAGAATTCCAGCAAAATCACCTCCTGACTAAAATAGGACGGATTGGCACAAAAACTAGGGGTGGGCGGAATTTGCGTAATCACGTTACGCAATTCTCCGCCAAATGGTTAAAAGTCTCGGCGAACACACAAAAATTCTGCGAACACGTGGAATTTGTTGTTCGCTATGCTTTTTTCCTGTTCGCAATTGCTGTTTGCCTGCTCGGGGGGAAATATCTTGCGAACGCGAACAAGCAAAAAATGTTGCGAAGTTGTGGAATGCAGAATTTTGGGCAATTTCGCGTTCGACACCGAACGCGAAATTACACAAATTCCGCAAATTCCACGAGCGAAATGGAATTTACCGCCCAGGCCTAACCAAAACCACTCGATCCGAAAGGGTCTTGCAGAGAGGATATTTACAAGACAAAGCCCCCAAATCACCCAAGCGTCTCGCCGAGGTGATCGTCACCAAAAAAATGGTCTTAAAATTCAAGAGCCTCAACTCGAGACCCTCAAGGGGCTCAAAGGGAGGACCGGACAGGGCATCTAACACCAGCTGCAAATTCCATGAAGAAAAGGACTTGACAGAGCGAGGAAACAAATTCAACAGACCCTGAAAAAAACGAGGCATCAGACCCCTGTCATCCCTCAAATTACACCAGGATCCCCAAAGAGCCTGAATAGCTGCCCACTGCACCCACAGAGAAGCCACCAATAACCCCAGATGAGCCCCATCCTGAAGAAACTGCATCACTATAAAGAGGTCAGCAACTGTGAGATCAACTTCTTTAGCAGCACACCGGGCCTAAAAGGCCTGCCAATACCTAGAATAGGACGGCAGAGTGGAGGACCAACAGGAAGCCTGCAAAGTAACAGCCAAATGGTCAGGAACGGCTAACACAGCTAAGCCCTGCCGCTCAACCGCCAGGCCGTCAGGCGTAACCTCTGCACGGAGCACAGGGATAGGGCCGCAAACACGAAAGGGGACGGAACCACCAGAAGGACCCACTCCTGGTCGCAGCACAACCTGGTCAGGAGAGGAAACCAATTCGCCCGAGGCCAATGGGGTGCAACCAACAACACCTGAGCACAGTCCCTCCGGACCCGCACCAGAAAGGCCCGGAGAAGCGGAAAGGGAGGGAAACCATACAGAAGACCCCGAGTCCAAGGAGAGGTCAAGCCGTCGACTCCCAGAGCCGCGGGACACCGGCCCAGAGAACAGAACAGGGCCACCTTGGCATTCCCCGGGTCTGCAAACAGGTCCACCACAGGAAGGCCCCACCGATCCACCAACTGGTCGAACAAACTGGGAAGGAGGGAGAAATCCTTTGACGAGGGAATTTCCCTGCTCAATCAATCTGCCCGTACATTGTTCACCCCCCGAATGTAGAGAGCAGACAGACCCAGCACCCAGGCCTGAGCCCACAGAAAGATGTCACTGGCAATCAAGTTCAAGGACCTGGACCTGGTCCGGCCCTGCCTGTTGACATAGTACTTTGCCACCAGATTGTCGATCTGAACCAACACCCAATGACCCCGTAGAGAGTCCTGAAAGTGAAACAGGGCCAGAAAAATTGCCTGCCACTCACACCAGTTCAAAGACTCCGGGAGTCCAGCAGGGACCTGAACCTGCTCCGACCCCAGCCATGCCCCCCACCCAGACTGGCTGGCATCCAAAGTCACCACAAGCGGAGCCGGAAGAGCCAAGAAAATCCCGGCCAGAAGTTGATGCCGCAGAGCCACGAGGAGAGCTCCTCCCGGATCGGGCCGTCATTGGCAGTGGAGACCCCAGACTCTGAGTCCCCAGAGACCAACACAACAGGATCAATTTGGCCAGGCAAAGAAGGTGAAAACGAGCCCAGGGAACCAGAAACACCACAGAAGCCAAATGCCCCTGCACCCTCAGCCACTGCAATGCCGGATGAGACTCCCGGGACATCAAGGACTGCACCTTTGTTTGAATGCTGTCACAGACCGGCAGATAGAAGTAGACGTGGGCGTTTGCTTGTTGCTCTGGTTTCCACACACACCCCGGATGAAAGTCACTAGCAAGTTCTATGACCTGGGCTTGATTTTGGCTAAGAGGGAACTCACCATGCATTGGAAATTGAGCCAGGGCCCTAGTTATTTGCGATGGAAAGCAAATCTTCTGCGTTGGGCACAAGCTGAGAGTACTCTCTGACTGCAACAGGCCAGGCGCTTAGATAATGACAGGGCCCTGGAAGTGGCCAGAGTGTGGGAGGCATTGGTGACAGAGCTTCAGCGACCAGCGGATAGTTCAAGCGAGGAGGAGGAGGATGTAACATAGGGCTGGCAATTGGGTGGGTAGACTGCTGTCACAGAAGAAACAATAATAGCGCAAGAATAGAGTGAACACTGGGAAGCTGTCCCCCTAACACTATTTGACATGACGAGACACACTGCTGGAAAGGTGGGACCCACGGTTATTGCACATGTCTAGGTTGCTCAGAGGCGCACTGGCAGGGGTGGGGAGGGCTGAAGGGGGAGGGCGTAGGGGGTTTCATTCATAAAAAGGCATGAGTACCATTGACTGTGATACATTCTGGAATGGACAAATATTGATGTATTGTACTACATAATATTCCCTTTGGATAAAACTGCCAATAAAAACTGTGTTTACAAAAAAAAAAAATCAAGGACTGCACCTGCGACTGAAGAGAGACCAGGCGCCTGTCGGGCTGAGTAACACGCCGAGCAAAGTCTGAAAACGAGCCCCAATGAACACCATGCAACGAGAGGGGGCCAAAGACAGTTTTCCCCAGTTTATCAAAAAAACGTGACCCTGAACAACCTTCAAGGCCCTCCCGACCTGAGCGATCAAGATCAACTCCCTGCAGCATGAAGTAAGAGGTCGTCCAGATACGGATGAATGAAAACCCCTTCTGCATGAAGGAGAGACATGAGTGGTGCCAGGACCTTTGTGAAGACCCTGGGCACGGATTTGAGGCAGAAGGGAAGAATGCAAAACTGAAAATGGGCATCTCCCACAGCAAACCGCAGGAAACGCTGAGAAGAAGTGGTGACTGGGACGTGGAGCTAGGCATCCTCGAGATCCACGGAGGCCAAAAACTTGCTGGGCCGAACCAGCGGAATGATCGCCTAAAGGGTCAACATACAGAAGTGAACAGTTCAAACCCAGGAGTTGACCCACTTGAGATCCAGAATGGGCCGAAAACCACCGGACACCTTCTGCACCAGGAACAGAATGGAGTAGTCACGGGCACCCATGTCTGCGTCCGGAACCCGGCAGTTGGCCCTCTTGGCAAGCAAACTGGCCACCCCGTCCAGCAGAGCCCTTCTGTGCAGACCGGAGACAGGCACTGGAGTCAGCGGCACCCCAGTATCCAGAGGAACCTGCCAAAAGTTGATCACATAGCCATGAGTCACAGTGCTCAGGACCCAGCCATCCAAAATGGCCAGCTGCTACCGTAGAAGAAAATGCCGGAGACAACCTCCAACTGGCAGCGAATCGGTCACACAGTAGTTGTCAGGGACCCTTCTTGGACGTGCTTTTAAGAGTGGAGGTAGCATGTTTAGGAGAAAAGCAGGGATAAAACCGCCGCTGGTGAAAAGATTGACGAGACTCCCGCTTCGGGGACGACTGAGGGGCCCTATTCCAAGGTTTTGTAGAGAGAGCTGAACCACCTTTCATAAGGCAAAACATGCTTCTGTTCCTTGAAAGCGTTTGAGATCATGTCTGGCAACTGGTCCCCAAACAGAGTCTGGCCATCAAAGGGCAACTTCAACAAGGCCGCCTTCTCCCCAGGATCGGCCTTCCAATTCCGGAGCCAAAGGGAATGACGCTCTGCCACCATATAGCAGATGATTTAATAACATCATAGGAAATGTCAGCCAACAGCTTATCCTCCTTCTCCATAGCAGCCAGAAGGTCAGAGCACTGAGAGCCCTCCTGAACAGCCGCCGCCAACTTCACAAAGTCCTCCACCAAAGACTGTGCAGAATACGCAGAGAAAAGGCTAGCCCTCAGCACCAAGTTCCCTGTCGCAAAAGACTTCTTAAGTCTAGAGTCCACCTCTTAACAACTGGGGACCATCCTCAGGTTGAATAGTGGTCTTGCCAATCAGCAGGTCCAGGATAGAGTTCAACTTTGCATTTTGAGGCAAGGGCCCCCCCCCCTCCAAAAAGTAAAGTTTCTGGAGGAAACGAGGGACCTGCAACTTGTCCACCTCACCTCTCAAGAGACCCACTGGCATCACCCAGCTGGAATGGAGGGAGCCCCAAATTGTCTCATACATGAGCCCGAATGTCCCACATCTCCTCCTTGGAGACATACTTTCCGCCAGAAGAGGTAGACGGACGTTCACCATCCGACTGGGATAAATTGCTCACAGGATCCAAAGCATGAGGACTAGAAGGATCAGAAGGCACCGGGCTAGACAGCAGAGGTCTAGACCCAGCAGCCTCAATCATGCCCTGCACCTCCTCCTTGGATATGAGAGGCACGTCACCTCCGGAAAGGCCCTGGCTCCTAGGGTGTTTAGGGGGAACGAGAGAACCATCAGGAGAGGAAGAGGAGGAAGAAGATACCAGGTTGTTCCTTTTAAACAACCTCTTGTGACCCAGAATGGGTCCCTATAAGGAGGAAAAACCCAGCCAGCCGCCAAAAACAACTTCCAATGAGAAATACCACCAAAATGACAGAAGAAATAACAGACCGGGCACAAACCCGACCTACCAGGTCTCCACAACGTAAGCAGCACCAGGAGCAGAGGATGCCTCGCAAGCCCGACCCGGAAACTCAGCCCCAGCCACAGGAGGACAGCCAAACACCGTCGCGGCTTCCTGAGCAATTGCTCCGCCCCCAAACGATGATGGGAACAAGGAGAGGGAGTTTCACCGAGAGAACGCTGCTGAGGGCACCACCGCCGCAGAGAACCAGACCGAAGACTCCCCGGCACCGCCACAGGGAGTAACTGCAAAGGTAAGTCTCACTAGGGAAACAGAAAAAAACAGATGGAGGTGGGGGTGGGCTGAGTTTTTATGGGCTGGGGGTAGATCTGGGAGGGAGGCGGAGCCTCACTTGTGATGAAGGAAGGCGAGGGAGAGACGGGATGTAATAGTAATATTTACCCTTCCGCTATCCAACACTTTCTCTACTGTTGCAGTTACTGGAGTAGGAATAGTAATTTTCACCCCTCCGCTATACAGCACTTTTCCTACTGTTGCACTCTTTGGAGTGGGAATAGTAATTTGTTTCCCCTCCGCTATCCAACACTTTCCCTACTGTTGCTCTCACTGGAATGGGAATAGTAATTTTTACCCCTCCACTATCCAACACTTTCCCTACTGTTGCACGCTTTGGTGTAGGAATTTTAATTTTTACCCCTCCACTATCTAACACTTTCCCTAATGTTGCTCTCACTGGAGTGGGAACGGTAATTTTTACCCATCCGCTATCCAACACTTTCCCTACTGTTGCACTCTATGGAGTGGGAATTTTAATTTATTTTGTACACCTCTACTAGCCAACACTTTCCCTACTGTTGCACTCTTTGGAGTGGGAATACTAAGTTTTACTCTTCCGGTATCCAACACTTTCCCTACTGTTACATTCTTTGGAGTGGGAATAGTAATTTCTACCTTTCCGCTATCCAACACTTTCCCTACTGTTGCACTCCATGGAGTGGGAATTTTAATTTATTTTTTTACACCTCTACAAGCCAACACTTTCCCTACTGTTGCACTCTTTGGAGTGGGAATAGTAAGTTTTACTCTTCTGGTATCCAACACTTTCCCTACTGTTGCTCTCACTGGAGTGGGGCTAGTAATGTTACCCCTCCTCTAGCCAACAGTATCCCTAATGTTGCACTCACTGGAGTTGGTATAGTAAACACAATTATTTTGCTATCCAACACTTTCCCTACTGTTGCACTGATTGTATTGGGAAATGTAAGTTTAAATATTTTTTAATAGTTTAATGTTTTAATTTACTGTAGAATGTTTTTTTATATTTTAAATTATTGAGATATATATATATATATATATATTATTTTATATAATTTTAAAGTTTCAAAATGAAAATTAAAGATAATAATATATTAATTATTTAAAAAAATATATATATATATATAAAAAATATATGATTCAACTCGCTCACAATTCCAATATCATTTGCTGGAAAAAGACCAGCGTGGACCCATATGTCGTGCAATACTATTTAGTTTATTGCCAGTCTGCCATGATGCGTTTCGGGCGATCCCGCCCTTGATCACATGACATCTCCTAGACATTTTACTCCGCTTTTTAAAATGCATATGCTAATGCCTTCACAATGGACATAAAAAAACATATTCATTTTTTACGAAGGGACTTGACCACCTAGTATATACATAAATGTTGTAAAGTGGTTGTCACCAATCATCATATTAGGATAACTTCATAATAATTGTATTCATTTTATTAATTAAAAATTAGCCTAAAATTATTTCCATATCCAAAATGTGAAGTAAAAAAAGTGCATACCCAACCAATAAATTGTGTGTAAAAACTAAATTAATAAATAATAATATCTGGTTCCAGCATTCAAGCAAATTATCTTAACCATCAGTAAACAATACTGCTATATACATATTAGCTTTATCTGCCTTGGTTGGGATATCCCTGTAAAATACTTATGGTCCTATCCAATGGCAGATACCATAGTGCAAAAAGTCAAATCTAAAGTGCAACCATGCTAAGGACCTCATATCATTTCATTTATGCTGAGCATTTCATAGTTGATCCCCCAAAAAATTCATATTAACTAAGTAGAAGTATAAAATACACTTTCCATATAAATATGATCGCTATATATATATATTCCAAGCAAATCTTCCGCTAATATGAACAGACGTACTCGAACACTAGCGTTGCTGGTGCACAAAAATTTGTTCTGGCAGGAAACAACGCGTTTCACCTATCGGCTTGATCACGTTTCAGCCATTGTACCATTCAGTGTCAATTTTAATCCACTATTCAAAATAAAAGTAGGACTAATCACCCCTTACATGTAGAAACAGTACGTGATCATGGCAGCCATTGCTAACAGATTAGTTAAACATATTGAAATGCATTTTTTCGATATTAACTTATTGGTGTAAGGTCTGCGGAGTTGTCAATTCAAAAATTCCTAACTGTTGAAAATATGACATAAAATATATCATAAAATATAAACTCCCATCAAATTCATACAGTGTGATTAAATCGGCAAAATTACGTCCATACAGAGCTTATAATATATCAGTAATACAATGCCCAGAAGTTCTTATGTTGTATGATCTTGGTTATACTTATTGTTTGTTTGAGAACTAAATAAAGTTCAAACATTCAAACATTTGTCGTATATTGCAATATCTTTACACAGCAAAGATTCCCATCAATCCGAAATAAAAGAGAAGACGGACAATGATAACAAACAATATTTGTTCATGAAAGCGTCCATGCCCCAGTGGGCGTTATGTATCGTTTATAGTAATGCCATTGTATCCATTCGATCAAAAATTCTCGCCTTACTGGTTCTTATGCTGTGATCATAACACAAATTACAAAAAGTTCCTCCATGCCCAAATGGGCTTATTGACAAAAAGATCCTTCATATCAAATAAATTGTATTGGCCCAACTATGCTCTGCTTCACACTTCCGACCTTCAACCACCAGTAATGTATTTTGATCAAACTGTAGCCAAGAAATACCTAAAAAAGTTAAAAATATAAAATCAGACAACCAAACGAGCAGACGACAAACAATTCATTTATTCTCAAATTTCATTCAACAAGGTGCACAGCCAGTTCTTCATTCGAATTTAAAGCATTGGGAGTCCTACACTCAAAATCAATTATATATCTTGACTCCAGTTTACGTAACACCAATTCTCTGTTGCCTCCTCGATTTCCCAAATCCACCATACCTATGACCACCATCCGCAAGAGATTTTCATTTTGGAAATGGTGGTCATAGAAGTGACATGCAACAGGATATTGTTGGTTGTTATTTTTTATGGCTCGTACATGTTCCATCACTCTCTTTTTGGCTCTGTGTATTGTACTGCCCACGTACGACCTATCACATGGACAGATGAGTACGTAGACGCAGTACATAGTATTGCAGGTCAAAGGTTTGCGGATGGTGAATACTCTACCAGTTGTAAAAATGGTTAAGGTTTCACAATCTATACATTTGCGGCAGGCTTTACAGCTTTTACAGCATTTGAAACCTGCCTTACCTTTTCCCTTTTCTTTGCTGGTAACAGAATTATGACTTAGATCATCTTTCAGAGATTTACATGTTCTGAAAGTGATCTGTGGATTCGGGTTAGGGTATGGTTTTAGTTGTTGGTCTGTCAAAAGGACATGCCAATGTTGATCAAAAATCCTTTTGATATCATTGGCCTGTCCTGAGAATGTGGTTATGAACCTTACGTTCTCATCATCCTCCAATACTTTATTGGGGTTCAATAATTCATTCCTAACAGAAGCATGCTTTTTTAATGGTACTATTCTTATAGCCTCGTTCCTTAAAGTGGTTGCACATTACTTCTTTCTCTAGTTTGTAGGCAGATTCCGTGCTACAATTTCTCTTCGCCCGTCGCAGTTCCCCATAGGGTATACTGGTTCTGGCACTTAGAATGCTATTTCCAGCTATTTCCAGCTGTCTTTTTTCGAAATAGGCTAGTGTTTACAGATTGTCCTTGAATTTCCACCTGTACATCCAGAAACTCAATCGAAGTTTTATGGATATGTTCAGTAAATACCAAATTCAACTTGTTTTTCTTTAGTTGGCCGACAAACTTCTTAGCTGTTTCTATGCTACCATTCCAAATCATAAAGATGTCATCGATGTACCTAAGCCACAGGACAACTTTGTTGTTAAACTCATTCATTTGCGTGGACACCTGCTCCTCCCACCAGCCCATAAATAAATTAGCATAACTGGGGGCTAAGCAGGTGTCCATCGCTGTGCCCTGTGACTGTCGGTACATCGTGTCATCAAAAATAAAAAAATTATTTGTGAGACAGAAATGAATCAATTCCGGCAACATTTGAGAATGATGTAGCAATGAAATGGATCTTGTCTTCAGAAAATGTTCAACCGCTGCTAACCCAAGATCATGACGTATAAACGTATATAAACTGCTCACGCCAAGTGTAACTAACGTGTATGACGGTTCTCACTGGATACCATCAATGATCATCAGAAAGTGAGTGGTATCTTTCAGATAGGCAGGAAGAGAGATCAGAAAAGGTCTTAAATAGTGATCTATGTATCGTGAAGTGTTCTCCAGCAGAGATCCCATCGATGACACAATGGGTCTCCATGGGGGGTCAGTGGCATTTTTGTGGAGTTTGGGTAGGCGGTATAGAATGGGTATTTTTGGATGTATGCATCTTAGATAGTTGTACTCCTCCCATTCCAATATATATACATGAAATGTCATAAAAGTCCTACAAAAATCCTTCTTTTGAGTGAATTTAAATTGCTACAAGAAGAATTCTTAATTCATTTATTTATTTATTTATTTATTTATTTATTTATTTATTTGCTGGTTTGTATAGCGCTCGAATCGACTCCTGTTGGAGTATCTCTGCGCTTTTGGAACCGGTGGTAAGGGAGATTATGTGTGAGTGGGAGCTAGATCTCATTTCTGAACAAAACAGTTTTCAGGAGTTTCCTGAATGTGAGATGTTCTTTACATTGTCTCAAAGACAGAGGGAGTTTATTCCATAGGGTGGGTCCCATGATAGACAGAGCTTTACTCCCGTGTCTGGCTTTTTTGGCACGGGGGACCACTAAAAGAAGATTGTTACTGGACCTGAGAGATCGAATTGGAATGTAGGGAACAAATTTCCTTTCAAGGTAGGCGGGCCCTTGTCCATTTAGACATTTATGAATCAGACAACATATTTTAAATTTGGATCTCTGCCGGATTGAAAGCCAGTGTAGTTGCTCAAGGAGGGGCTTGGATGCTGTTCTCGGGGGCACATTGAGGACAAGGCGAGCTGCGGTATTCTGAATGACCTGAAGCTTACAAAAAATCAAAAGAGGGAAGCGTAGAGGTTGAGATAGAATCACCCTCCTGACCTGAAGCTTAGCCAACACGCCCTCGTTGGCAGAGAGCAACAGGCCGTTACAATAATCAATCCGACTTAAAACCAAGGCCTGGACAAGAGTTTTCCTAACGGGGTCAGGTAGCAGGGGGAAAACTTTGCGTAGCAGGCTAATGGTATGGAAACATACTCCTAAAATATAGTTAGTATGTTGTTTAAGTGACAGATCTTCTGTCCTCATTACATTCAGGCCTAAGTTTCACTTCATATTTATACGTCCCTTTTACAATCTATTATCATTTCCTTCTCATATTCAACAATCATTTTTGTTCAGAAAAATGTATACAGATCCTCACTAATATTAAGGCCTTTAGGTTGTTTAGAATCAAACTGTAAAATAAATGTAGTTTCTAGACGTCTCAGTTTCGATTCCCTATCTCCACCTCTTTTCTGTGGAGGTACGGCATCTATAACATAGTATTTCAGATACTTTGGATTGCTATTGTGGCAGATTTTAAAGTGTCTTGCCACTGGATAGCTGTCATCATTCTTGTTAATTGCACGAATATGTTGCAGGATCCTCTTGTGCACTGATAATTTAGTACTGCCGATATACTTGAGGTTGCAGCTGCATGTCAGAACATACACAACAAACTCTGACTTGCATGTAAGATGTTGTCCTATGTTCTGTAACCTGGCATTAAATGCAGTTGTGTATGATGTAGCATTAATGCCATATTGGCAGGCCTTGCATGTTGCACATTTGTAGAATCCTTTTCTTGCTGAGAGCCACATATTTTTTCCCAGGTCCTCTAAATTGCTTCTCAACAGCATACTCCCCATGCTGTTAGTTTTTCTAAATATATATATTATTTTATGTAATTTTAAAGTTTCAAAATGAGAATTAAAGATAATAATGTATTAATTATTTGAAAGTATATATATATATATATATATATATATATATATATATACATCTCAAATATTATGTTTGTGTGTTTATCTTTTTTAAATTAAGTTTATTTGTTATATTTTGTTAAAATGTATGTTAAATGTAATTTATGTTGTTAAAATGAATATTATTATGTAATATATTTAATAAATAATATTTTCTTTTATATACATATATATTTACATCGATTTTTTTACATCTATATTTTTGACATCAATATGTTTGATCCAAAATGTTTATACTTATCTTTTTAGGTATGGAAGTTGATATTTTAGTAGTCTATATACTTTTTTCCCGATATTTTTAACATTGATATTTATGTCATCGATATTCTATCAGTGAACCCTGAGTGAGTGTATCAGTCCCTGTGTGGGTGTGTCATTGGATATTTAAGTAACTATGTCAGCATATGACTAGGTGTCTTAGTAACTCCATGGGTTGTTACTATGTATATAAGTGGCTGTATGGATTGCTTTCTTGCTGTTTAAGTGAGTGTTGGGGTGCATATCAATTCAATTGAATTCCTTTTTTATTCTATTTTTATCTTAAAACCATAAAAGATAGCAGCAGTATAAATACAGTATATATAAAATAAAGGACAATTAATGTAAAAATTAGCAACACAAAATCTGGAGAGGCATAATTAATCCTCCTGTACTTTCCGCATGAAAACAGAAGCATTTAAAAAATGAATAACATGTGCAACTACAAATTCATCTGGTTGCACCTGCAGAAACAGTAGGGCTGGGCAAAGTTGTTTAAAGCCTTTATGCAATTTATAAAGGTTTTTTGAAATACCCCATATGGTTTGGATTTGTATTTCTTTTGATTAAATTGTGAATAGTTCGTTGAATAGTCAGAAAAATTTGAAGAAATTGTACGCACCGACAGAACCATTTTTGTGTGTTTTTTTCATTACTGCCCAGGTTCTGGGGGATACTGGGTTACCCCATTGTAACTAAAATGAAATGGAAAGCAGCAAGGAAACTCATAATTTGTTTGCCGGTGCAGCAGCTGCACCAACAGCATATTATGTCCTCTGACCGATGCACCACCACCATGGAATCAAGGATACCGGCTGTAACAGCAGTCCTGTGGTGGTCCCACCACCGTAGTCCTAATACGACGGGTGGACGGCCACCATGGATTCATCGGTCTCATGTACTGCCGAACTTGTAATTAGGCCCTTAGTTCTTGATGACTTGGTTCCCACTACCATTATATAAGACTTGGAGAGGTTGAAAGATAGGCCTAAATCTCTCATAAAAAAAGCTAAGGAATTCAACAAGGTTTGCAGGCCATTGGCCGTTCGCGCCATTAAGACAGCGTAAAGTAATACTGGTAAAGGACGGGAGCCAATAGATGGACAGTCTATTTGGCCTTTTCCAAACCATTTATGTATAAAGAAAACATAAAAAGGACGAGAATACACCCCTCTCACACCTCACGGCTCGTTTTAAAACTATCCACACATGCTGAGTCATTTGAGAATCTTACTGTGGCTGCAGTTTCAGTGTGGAGATCATGTAAAAAGAAACTATGTTAGGGTCCAAATCTAAACTGTAAAGGATCTTCCACAATTTGTCATGATGAACCCGATCGAACGTGTTCAAAAGGCCCAGGAGGGCCAGGTGTATTGTTTCAGAATGGACAATAGTATCTCCATATTAAGATTTATACACTGATCTATGGTAGATTTACTTGGCTGAAAGCAATATTGGGAATCAGAAGGAATATTACCATCAGCCCAAACCTGCGTTCTGTCCAATAACACGAGCTCCAGGACCTTAAAAACCGAGTCCAAAAGTGATATTCGCTATCACACTTAGGTTTGTCTTTGTTCCCCTTTTTAAAAATTTGACTCAATCACTGATGATGACCAAGAGGGAGGTGGGCTTTCCCTTACCGCTGCATTTAAAATCAGGATCAGTAATGGTGCCCAGAGATCCAAGTATAAAACAAATAAATCTGCCATTAGGACCCGGGACCTTCTGCCTAGTGAGACTCTTAATGCCCTATATGGTTTCTTCTCAAGTAAAAACAAGGCTTGATTTCTCCTGCTCTACCAGGTCCAACTCAACTGTGACAGTCTGGTCAGTACAGTTATAAATACACTTAAAGTGAGTGACCCAATCCTTGTCAGAAATATGATGGCTAAAGCATAACAGTGCGTGTTGATGATGTACCAGAAAGCAGAAATTTTATTAACCCAACTGGCTTGTACCAATTCCTCCCATGCCCTTTCCCTTAATATCCCTGCCTTCTTCTTTAATTTCTCCTTATAAGTATGCCTTCAAGAGGCAACCTGTGACCTATCCCTCTGTGTTATTTTAAGAGCACTTTTTAGATTGTGCTTAGCCCTTGAGCAGCTAGAATCAAACCATTTTGGGGCAAGAAAGGAGGGATTTGTACTTTGCAAATAGAGAAGGTCAGCTACTTTTTCTGCAATGCCGCATATGGTCAGGGGTAGAGCAATGTAAGTATGTTTCTAATTCATTGCCACAGCAAAAGAGTAGTGTGTTTACAAAATGTTCCGGTTCCACCATTGCCCATCTTAATTGTCTGCCCCGGATCTGTATCTGAGGAACTATATGGGCCCTTAAGGTGTCAGAAAGCATTTCAGCAGTGCAATCGAAGCCTCATGTGGAATATTGTGTGTATATATATTAACATCACATAAATGTGTATTAAAATCCCCAGCAACAATTAGATTCATCTGACCCCACCGATACTTGACTAATGAGCGAACATATATATTAAGACTATGGGCGCAAGATGTGGCCTGCCACCATGTTTTTGCGTTATAAAAGATTAACAAGAGACTACTAAAGATCAGGCAAATGTAATCTTGAGGGTTTGAATAGTAAGAACCCCTTAATGCAATTAAATATTGCACACATTAATCTCAAGTGATATGTAAATAATCACGCCTCCTTTAGCCCTTCCAACCGGTGAATGAATGTCTGGGGTAAATAATGTTTTATAGCCCTCTAAATGAACAGAGTTAGTTGTCTCCCATGTCTCTTGTAAACATATCAGGTGACATACTTAATCCAGTTCAGGTCCATGAATTTAGAGGAAATCCCTTCTATGTTCCAACTTATCAACAGAATATTGTAACATGAGAGGATTCCCTACAAGGATAGACACAATGACTAGTTGGGCTATGACACTGCTGCTGTAATCTCCCATAAATCACTAGAATCCAACTGTGTCAAAGAGGCAAACGTCTTATGGCACACCACATTGGGAGAAGGAAGTTGCAAGCGAGAATGACCTGATCTCTGGGGGTCAACCAAGGACCAGGGCATTGGGCAAACTGATTTGTGTCTGTAGAAAAAGCCCAGGGATAGAATCTGAATGTTAAAATTCAATGAGCACCTACAGGAACTTGCTACAGCAAGTAACCCTCTGCCACATTTGCATGGTTGAAATTGATACTATGTAATCGAATCCCCACCTATTGATTTCTTGTCCTTCCGCAGTCATCTAACTCTCCGAACTATGTCAATACAGTAAAAAATAAACTGGGCCCAAATTCTGTTTTGAAACCAACCAGTGAGTCACTTTGTTTTTCAACTGGTTATACGATTCCTGAATGTTACCAGTCAGAGGGGGGACATTGCAAAGGATTGCCACATAAGGAGTTGCTTCCAGGGAAGGTCACTTATGATACTGTTGGATGAACTGGGCTGCTGGACCTGTCTGTTGGGTTCTTGATTAAACATAGGCAACGGGAGTGCTACCTCAGAACTCTCTCAATCAGTAATTCCATTATGTGATAGATTCCCCTACTCAGCAGGATATCTCGTATGGAAAGGCAACCTTTGTTTCTTTGTTTTAGGAATAACCTCATCACTTAGAGTGGATAAAAGTGATCTTTCCTGTATGATTGTGTCTACTAAAGGACCATTGCTAAATGGTGTTATGGGTAACTGAGCAACAGCCTGTGGTGAGACACCCCTTAAACTAAAGACATCTTGCTCAGTGTTCTTACAACGTGATTCAAGAGGACGAAATAGGCCCCTAATTTGGAGTTCTAGCTTTGAATAGAAAATATCCATATAAGACTGTATTTTATTGCCGATAAAGGCCTCCATAGACTTGTTAACATAATTGTCCTATTAATGGGAGGGTGTGCCATGGCCTCTAGAAAGATCCGTCCCTTCTTTTTTCTTCTGCTTCCTCAATGCGGGGAGAGGGTCACCCATGTGGTCGGATCCATTATCCATCAAGAGTGATCTTTTGGCGCCTGAAGATACTGCTGTATTGTGAACCTGGACATGGATTGAAATTGTATTTGAAATGGGCCGATCACCCCATATCGAGGCACCCTCTAGGGCCACAGTCTCAGTCTCCCCACCCCCCACCATCATGGGCCAACTCGTCCTCCACATTTGTAATTTCCTTCTCCAGTGCACCCACGGGTGATGATAAAAAGGATAGGATACTTGATTTCTCCTGTAGGGGTTTGGAAGCAGCCGTCTCAAGAGCGTGGCCATGGGCCTTACTATTCCCTATCTGTTGGCTCTGATGGGGGAGGGAATAATGACAGAATGCTCAGTTCTTCCCAGAGATATCTTATCTTATAAGGATCCTGGCTGACCAACAAGCAGGCACACTGGGAAGTGAGCACCCCAATTGTTCAGGCAGTCTGATAATCCCCAAAAATGTAGTGGGAAAGAGAAGTCAAAAGAATCCTTACCATGTGTCGACTTACTTTCAACCCCTGGGATGCAGAGTGTCGTCCAAGAAGGAAAATGACCAAGGGCCAGAGGGGGGGACCAGTCTCCACTGTACGTTCCTCCAAAGTGCAAGGTTTTGTTGAGGTATGTAACTCTGTGTGCAACTAGCTTAGTGACTGCTATATACAAAGGTGCTATGTGGGTGTCTGAGTGAATGTGTAGGTGACTCTGTCACTGTCTTACTGGGTGTGTGAGTGACTCTATGCTTTTGTCAATAGGCATGTGAGTCGCAGAATGGGTGGTAGACTGGATGTATAACTGGGCATTTGGGTCTGTAAGCTCGCATGTAACTCACTGAAACTTCAAAGTACATTTCCTTCCTTGTAAGCACGCAGCACCCTGCCCTATGGCCTACCTACACTCTACCTTAGGGATGACTTATATTTGGGAATAGGGGAGATTAAGGCTTGATAAGGAGTTTTAAATGCCAATTCCACCTGACAGTTAAATTGAACACACAGGCTCCGCAGTAGCAGGCCTGAGACATCCCACTACTGTTATTTAAATTACAGACCCCGGGCATAGGTTGAGGACTGAACTACGGACTCACAAATAAATTAAATATAAGAATTGGGGATAAGTCACTGAAACCATATTTAGGGGACAAGAAGATTCCCTTTACCATTATTTATCATTATTTACTGCTAACAAACTTGACAGTCTCCTAATTGTAACTGACAGTCTATGTATGTACCTTAATTTGTTAGTGACTGCTTCATTGTCCAAATGGTTATATAACTGACTGTGTATATGCCTATATATCAGTTACTGTACTAATGGGTAACTACTTGCATCAGAACTTGACTATATATGTACCTGAATGCCTCCTTGGATATGTGTCTGGCCATGGAAGTAACCTATACACTCTCTTTCACTTTACATGCACTTATAACTCAGAATATACATGTTTTAAAGAAAAACGTTATTAACATACCTGTTAAATCTCTATGCTGTGCACCAATCATTAAGTCAGTACCACTTGAAATCTTTTCTGAGGCAGAAAAAGAATAGTATACCACTCTTAGTACAATAGAACCAATAATGGCAATCTTTCCCACTTTTTTTTCAGTGATATTGATGATCGAATCATAATCGTCCTTTAATTTTTTTGTTTTTGTTCCTCTTCTCAATTGTCAGGTGTTTTAAACTCTTTCTTAGTCTTTTGTTAAGAAGCCCAATCTGGTAGTGTCTGCGGGTGGATTTGCAAATCCGCTGTGACGCTCAACATGCCGCAGTTTAACTTCTTGGCAGAATCAAGAATGTATACAGGAGTCCGTTTAAGCATTTAACATTGTACTGTTATTACTTTGCATCTATATTTTACATTAGAGGATAAGTACTCCATAATAATCAATGTGTCCAAACTATTCACCTTTTAACTTTCCAATTACAGTCTCTTTGGGACCCTTCCACTACACTCTGTTAGCTCAGTTTCCATAGCGTCCACCTTTGGAACACTGTCTTGTAAACAACATTTTGCATTTTCTGTAAGCAGCATACTAGATTCAAATTCAACTGTGGCAGGTGTGGTTGATGATTTTGAAATATAAACATATCCAAAATAGCATTACAAAAAAAAAAAAATCCAAGGCCAATCACAGATCTAATGACTTTTTGCTTAAAATTAACCCTGGGCGTAGTGTGCGGAGTGGGGCTCCGCGGAGCTACGCAAAGTGGGCACAAAACTACGCCCACCCGCGCACTCCACGTAGCCCCACTCCGCGCCGCCCGCCTCCCTCCCGCCCTCCCTAAATACATAAATAAAAGGATAGAAAGCTTTTAAAAACACTTACCTTGTCTGCCGGGTCCCCGGGGCTCCCTCTCGCCGTCCCGCGATTCGCGCCGCCACCGATTCAGATACTCATGCGCGGGCGCCCGCGCATGCGCATTTCTCATGAGAAATGCGCATGCGCGGCCGCCCGCGCATGCGCATTAGTATCCGAAATGGCGGCGCGAATCCAGGGACGGCGAGAGGGAGCCCCGGGGACGCGGCAGACAAGGTAAGTGTTTTTAAAAGCTTTCTATCCTTTTATTTATGTATTTAGGGAGGGCGGGAGGGAGGCGGGTGGCGGCCGGCTACGCACCGTCTGCGGAGCGCGCGTAGTGCCGCCTGGCTACGCCCGCTACGCAAAATGCGTAGGAGACGGCACTACGTGCACTCCGTGCACGGAGCGTATCTGGCCGCCCACCCTTACTTAAAATCAGTAACTAATTGTAGTTACCTGTACATTCACATCATCCAATCAAATGTGTTATTTATTAAATTAGGTGCTATTCATTTTGAAAATGTCTCATTCAGCTACAGCTTTCTCCTGTGTGCTACTTATCCTTACCTTCAAAATTATTAGAGTGTGGATTGTCGGTCATAGCTTTGTGGTTTGGGCCAGAGAGTTTTGCTAGAAAGAGTGGCATTGTTGGGGATTTGGGTCTGCCTAATGTGAGCATTACTTGGGTTGGCCACAGAGGGTTAAAATGGCATGAATTGCTGCCTTTGGTTGAAAGCATTGCGGATTGCCAACATCCAGACCTCATGATTATGCTCTGTGATGTCAATGACCTAGGCACACTTACTGGGGTAGGACTGGAAATCCTAATGAAGGATACCTTTGGTGAATTAGTGACATTTTTCCCTCACACTGCCTTGGTGTTCTCCAACATTTGCTTAAGGCAGAAATGGAAGTGGTCAAACAAATTATGTCCACAGACAGACAAAGTCAGGAATCATGTCAATAAAACAGTTTCTGCATTCCTCAAAGACCATAAAAGTGGCTCTATATCCCACAACAATATATGCTTTGACATGGACAGTATCTATAGAAGTGATGGAGTTCTTTTCCCAGAGATAGACAACATGGTGTTCATCGACATCCTAAAAGACACCATCCTGTTGTATGTGTAGTTATCATCTACACACAATAAACACAAGGACTCTTCTCAGAGCCACCCCTTTTCTCCAACACTAGTTAATTTTCTTTTTGAATCCCTTTATTAATTTCTTATTTCAATTTGTGAATCTGTCTCAAATCCACAAACCAAAAGCACACATTCAATACACAGCTGCACATACAGGATTTACAACTGTTTGAGTGACTCAGTGCATCTGTCAAAGGTTGCTTGACTGGGTATGTGAGTGCCTTCGTATGTCTTTAAGTTGGTATGTGAGAGTCTAAGTGTATTTGAGTGGGTGCATGAGTATCTTGCTGAGTCTGTGAATGAGTTTGAGGGTATCTGACTGGGTATATGAGTGGAGAAGATTGAGTGGGTCTGTGAGTGGGAACTTGAGTGTCTAAATGGGTCTGAGTGGGTGCATGGGCATCTGAGTGGCTCTGTGAGTGGGTGTGAGTCTTTGAGTGGGTTCATAAAGGGATGTAAGAGTGTCTGAGTTGGTACATGAATGGGTACATGAGTGTCTCAGGGGGTCTGTAAGTAGGTGTGAGGGTGTCTGAGTAGGTCTTGCAGTGGGTGTGTCAGTTCCAAATGAGTCAGTGAGTGGCTGTGTCAGTGTCTCAGCAGTCTGTGAGTGGGTGCATGAGTGTCTGATTCTGAATGGTGGGTGCATAAGTGTCTCAGTTGGTATCTGAGTGGGTGTGAGAGTGTATGAGTGGGCCTGCAACTGGGTGTAAGAGTGTCTAAGTAGATTTGTGGCTGGGTGCATGAGTGTCTGAGTAGGTCTGTGATTGTGTGCATGAGTGTCTGAATGGGTCTATGAGTGGGTGTGAGAGAGTCTGAGTGGGTCTTTGAGTATGTGTGTGGGGGGGATCTCTCAGTGGGTTTGAGAATGTCTGTCAGTTTGAGAGTGGGTGTGACAATGTCTGAGTGGGTCTTTGAGTGGGTGTGTAAGTATCTGTATGAGTCTGTGACTGGGTGTGAGATCTTCTGAGTGGGTGTGTGAGTGGGTTCATGATTTTCTGAATGGGTCTGTGAGTGGGTGTGTGAGTGTCTGAGTGGGTGCATGAGTGTCTGAGTAGGCCTGTGAGTGGGTGTGTGTGTCTGAGTGGGTGTGTGAGAGGGTCTCTAAGTGGGCGTGTGAGCATCTGAGTGGGTGTATGAGTAGGTGAATGAGTAACTAAGTGGGTCTGTGAGTATATGTAAGAGTGTCTGTGAGTGTGTGTGTGTCTGTAGGTCTTTCAGAGGGTCTGAGAGTGTCTTAGTGGGCTTGGGAATATGTGCATGAGTATCTGAGTAGGTGTGTGAGTGGGTGCATGAGTATAAGAGTAGGTATGTGAGTAGGTAGATAAGTGTCTGAATGGGTCTTTGAATGGGTGTGTGTGTGTCTGCCAGTGGGTATGAGAGTGTCTGAATAAGTTTGAGAGTAGATGCACCAGTATCTGAGTGGGTGTGTGAGTGAGTATGTGAGTGTTTGAGTGGGTCTGTGAGTGGATATGTAATATGTGAGTGGGTGTGTTAGTGAGTGCGTGAGTATCTGAGTGGGAGTGGGAGTGTCTGAGTATGTCTGTGAATAGATGTAAGAGTGTCTGAGCAGGTGTGAGTATTTGAGTAGCTGAGTAGATCTCTGAGTGGGTGCATGAGTCTCTGAATAGGTATTTGAGGGGGTGCATGAGTGTCTGAGTGGGTCTGTGAGGGGGTGAGAGTGTTTGAGTTGGTCTGTCTATGGGTGTGAGAGTGTCTACATAGGCTTGAGAGTGGGTGAATCAGTGTCTTAGTAGGTATGTCAGTGGCGCATGAGTATCTGAGTGGATCTGTGACTGGGTGAATCAGTGTCCCAGTGGGTCTGCAAGTGGGTGTGACAGTATCTCAGTGGGTCTGTGTGTGGTTGTATGAGGGTCTGGGTGGATCTATGCGTGGGTGCATAAGTGTTTAAGTAGGTCTGTGTGAGGGTATATGAGTGCCAAGTAGGTCTGTCAGTGGGTATGATAGTGACTGAGTGGTTTTGGACATCTACCATCTTGTCAATCGGGTGTCATTCCATTCAGCAGTATGGGCTGTAGCCGTGTCTAAAGTTCCTATAGAAATTAACTGTGGGGAATATATGTTTTAGGGCCCCCCTTTTTTCTCAGCAGCAGATGAATTGAACGTCAAACTAGTTTTGAAAATTTGGCGAGGATTCTTCAAACGAAACCAAAGTTATTGGCATTCCCTATGGAAACTACATCCTAACTATAACTACATATATATTACCTACTGGCGGTCGCCAGTAGGTAGTTATAGTTAGGACCTAGTTTCCATAGGAAATCCGCAACATTCTATTGGGAATAACTTTGGCGCCGGTTGAGGAATTTGCTTGTAATTTTCCTAAATTTTGGCCACCTCCGCTGCGCTCCTTCCCTGAAAGTCTCGGGTAGATTCGTCAAGCGGGGGCAGAGAAAAAAGGGGGTCCCAAAACGTGTTTTCCCCATGTTAATTTCCATAGGACCTTTAGACATGGCTACAGCCCGAACCGCTGAACGGAATTACACCAAACTTGGCAAAATGGTAGAGTCTGGTACGCAGATCACGCTTTTGGTTAAATAGTGTAAATCCCTCCAGTAGTTCCTGAGAAAATTAAAGTTTAAATCAATTATATATCTGTAAGCGCACACCGTGCGCACACCGTGCGCGCACCGTGCCCCCACCTTGCCGTGCACGAGCTTCATGCTGATTGGCTGCCACTGTCTGTCAACACTCCAAAACAGAAATGGATGGCAGCCATCTTGTGCCTCAGTAGACTGAGGCACAAGAAATCAGAAAAAAAATGTAGAACTCAAAAAGGGGGCAGGGTAGAAGCACCCTGACCCCCTAGGCCTGTTCAGGGGGTCCCACAGGGACCCCAAGGCGAAAAAAAAAAAAAAAAAAAACGAAAAATCGCGGGGTGCGCGCACCCCATGATTTTCCAAAACCCTGCCCCCTTTTTGAGTTCTAAAACTTCTCGAGCACGAGCTGCATGCTCATTGGCTTTCAACACTTCAAACCAGGAAGTGTTGGCAGCCATCTTGTGCTTGGAAGACCGAGGCACAAGAAAGCAGAAAAACAAACGTGTAGAACACAAAAAGGGGGCAGGGTAGAAGTACCCTGACCCCCTAGGCCTGCTCATGGGGTCCCACAAGGACCCCCAAGGCCAAAAATGTTTTTTTTTAAAAACCCGGTATGTTTATTTAAAAATTACCCCCCAGGGGGACCAAATTGTGGGGGCATAGTGATAAAGAAGTGTGGGGGGTGCCCAATCCCCCCCACACTGCCCCGGGGACCGCCGCCCTCTGGGGCAAAGCAACACAGCCCCCTGTCGCATACTGGAGGCTCCTGGTGGGCTAGTTGCCTCCCAGGGAAGTAGTTCCCCCTCTGCAAACGCGCCCGTGGGCTGCGCTGCAGAGAGGTGTACAAAAGGGTGTGGCCTCATTACACCTCTCTGCAATGCAGTCCCCTGGGAAATACTGGAGGTTCCTGGTGGGCTAGTTGGTCCCCAGGGACTCCCAGTATGCAAGGGGAATTAGTTCCCCCTCTGCAAACGCGTCAGGGGGCTGCGTTGCAGAGAGGTGTACAAACATTTTTTTATCAATTTATATTGAAAATATGTAATGTAATTTAAAAAATAATATATCTAAAAATAAAACATGTATAATAATATAGTAAATCAGTATAAAAAATATAACAATTATTACATTAAAAAAAATTCATTTACAAAACCATTGAAATTCACCGAAAAAACCATAGGTTACAGCCACGTTATAGTTAGGAATTAGCATTTAAAAAACCTTTGAAATTCCCTGAAAAAAACGTAGGTTTTACACACGTTATAGTTAGGAAGTGGCATTTACAAAACCTTTGAAATTCACTGAAAAAAACGTAGGTTTGACACATGTTATAGTTAGCTGGACATTTCACTCATATAAAACCATTGAAATTCCCCCGTTATAGTTAGTTCAGCTAACTATAACTCACGCGCCCGCAATGCACTGCTGATGACGTCACATATTACATCACTCATGACATGGTCAGTGACATCACTCATGACATCACTGATGACATCTCAAATGACATCGCCTTGGGGGTCCCTGTGGGACCCCCTGAGCAGGCCTAGCTGGGCCTGAGCTGGGCAGAGTAAATCTTATAAAGATGTATGTCTTCCCGAAAAGCACGTTCCTGTTTAATACCATCCCCTTGAACTTTGATAAAACTTTAATTGATAAAATTCAGAAATCCATTAATTCTTTTGTTTGGGCATCCAAAGCCGTGAGAATATCATGGAAGAAGCTGAGACTGAGGAGGGAGAATGGTGGTCTGGCTCTTCCGGTTATCCAATACTATGCATGGGCGTTTCAGTTATCTTATTCTAGAATGCTGCTAAAAAAAACAGATTCATCAGGAAGTGGTAAAATGTTTCTGGCCATGTTGGAACAACTGGAGCTTCCTCAAGAAGGCTTTATGTTTAAATATGGGGACAAAATGTTTTTTAAGAATGTCAGACTGAGGGTCCTAAGTGGTATGGCCCAAAATTGGGCCAAGATAAAACAATTAACAGGTCTTGAATATTATTTAAGGCTTGCTCCCATGTGGGACAGCCCAGGAACCCCCAGCTGCTTAAAAGATCAGTTGGCAGCCCCTTTGAAAACATCAGGACTAGTAGTATGGGGGACCTTACGGTTGATGGATCGCTATTGCCATGGGCAACTTTAAATGATAAGCTGGTGGGCGGTTTGTCTATGTTTAAATACCTGCAGTTATTGAGCTGGTCTCAGAATTTGAAGATTCCATTAGGGAAAGGGAATCCCCTGGAAGATCATTTAGTTAAGAAACAAGTAGAGAAGAAAGAAATATCCTTTTACTATTGGGCTATCGAAGAGGCTATTGACGGTGAATTCAAGCTGGCCGAGCAATTATGGGGGCAGGCTATTCCGGATACTGATTGGGAGTCCCTCTGGTTGTCTTGATATAACATCCTTTTCTCAACCGTAAAGCCAGCATGGTTGAGGAGGAACCACTATTTTACAACACATAGGGCTTACTTATCCCCGGCAAGGCTCTCTAAAATGTCCAAAGGCCCCCCAGCTAAGTGCAAAAAATGCAATCTGAAAAGCGCTCCGGATATACCCAGGTTCTTGGCCTGTCCTTCGCTGGTGGAATTTTGGAGCAAAGCTGGAGACTCTTTAATATCAATTCTGGGGTATACGATACATATCTCCCTCAAATCTATTATTTTTGGCATCTGGAGGGATATCATTGGCCCGGATAGAGATTTCCTATTTTTTGCAATTCTTTTAGCCAGACGTGAAATTTGTAAGAGATGGGCTGAAGTAACATCTCCCACACATTTGGAGTGGTTGTCTTCCTTATATAAAACCTCTAAAATGGATTTGATTCGGTTGAAAAATTCTAAGAAGAAGATCATTTGGACT
The DNA here is from genome assembly GCF_964261635.1 of Lissotriton helveticus. Classification (NCBI taxonomy): domain Eukaryota; kingdom Metazoa; phylum Chordata; class Amphibia; order Caudata; family Salamandridae; genus Lissotriton; species Lissotriton helveticus. The sequence continues at coordinate 913,796,582 of NC_136059.1, read as the reverse complement.
CCTAAACTGGACAGCAGTCTGATTGTACATTTTTGTTTTTTGGTGTCTTATGATTAAGCCTCAAGGAAGCTCTCAGGCAGTGTCTAAGCCTGTGACGACCAGTGACACAAGCCCTGGTTTATCCCTGAAGAGAGTGCAACCACCCTCCTCTGTAACAACGGGAGGGCAGCAACAGGATGAAGTGGGTATGCTGCTGGTAGCGCTGAGGGGCAAAATTGAATCGTTGGGCCTACTTCTCCTTTTGGAGTAACAGCGGCAGCTTATGGATTTCATGTTAGCTGTGGTTGGAGGCGAATGAGGAAAAAAAAAGTAAATTAATTCAGTAGTTTTAGGGAAATTAACGTTTATAAAATATAGATGTCTGGGGACACGATTGCTTGCAGTGGACTTGTGGATCCTACTAAAATTTGATTGGCAGTCAACACTTCAACCAGTAAATGTTGGCAGCCATCTTGGAACTTGGCTTGGTGCCCCCCTCCCTTTTTAAAAATAAATAATTTTTAAAAAGGGCAGGCCCAGGAGATGGGATCCCCAGGGATGAAATCGGCCCGGGAGGGGGGCCCTGCGGCCCCTCTTCCAAAGCCGGCAACTCTCCAGAGGCCCGTACTCTTTTTCACCACTCTGCAAATGTGCCTCTCTTCTCACTGCTGGTGTGGTTATGATGCCCCCTTGCCTCCTGAGGGGCTCAGGCCTAAAGTGGACTTCTTCCCCAAGCAGCAGTGCACCAGGAAGCATGTTTGCAGAGTGGTGCAGAAAGGGGGCTTGGCCTCTGACCACCTCTCAGCAATCCAGCTATGTGTGTCTTTTTGGAGGTAACAGGAGGGCTAGTTGGTCACCTACTACTACTGCACCAGGAGTACAGAGTGGTGGAGAAAAGGGGCACGGCCTCCAGTGAGGTATCAGCAATCCCGCTGTGTGGGACTTACTAAAGGTAACAGGAGGGGTAGTTGGCCCCCATGGATGTCCTTGGGGGCCAACTACCCCTCCTGTTATCTCCAGTAAGTCCCACACATTGGGATTGCTAAGAGGTCTTCGGAGGCTACGCCCCATTTCTCCACCACTCTGCAAACACGGCTCTTGGTGCATTAATGGTTGAGGGATGAAGTCCACTTTACACCTGAGGGGCCTTGCAAGCCAGGAAGCCCTCCTAGTGCCGCCTGTAAGTCATTGCGAGATTCCTGAGAGCTGGTCTGAGGCCCAGCACTCTTTCTCCATCACTCTGTAAACGGAACTACTTCTTAAAAAAAACATAGAAATTCAATGAAAAAAACAAAGGTTACAGAAATATTATAGTTAGGAATTAGCACTTAAAAAACCTTAGATATTCACTGAAAAAACCCAAAGATTAACTGGATGTTTTAGTGGTTAGGAAATAGAATTTTTTTTAAACTTAGAAATTCACTGGAATAAAACAAAGGTTACAGGGACATTATAACACTCCTGTAACCTTTGTTTTTTCAGTGAATATATATATATATATATATATATATATATATATATATATATATATATATATACATATATATATATATATATATATATATATATATATATATATATATATATCTCAACAAGATGATCCTTCACCAAAAATGCGCTCCACTGCGGGTGCTCTGCACAGGGGCCGGATCCTGACTCATTCAAACAATTTTTCCAAGGATGCGGCACACAGGTAAGGTAGCTTATCGCAAAACGTATCTTTATTCACTCCATGCTCGGACCAACGCGTTTTAGCCTAGCATAGGCTTTGTTCACGCATTTATAATTACATCATCAATACATCAATTATAAATGCCTGAACAAAGCCTATGCTAGGCTGAAACGCGTTGGTCCGAGCATGGAGTGAATAAAGATACGTTTTGCGATAAACTACCTTACCTGTGTGCCGCATCCTTGGAAAAAAAAAAATATATATATATATATATATATATATATATGTTATGAGTGACGTAATATGTGAGGCCATATGTAGTGCTTTGCAGGGGTGTAAGTTATAATTAACTCAGGTAACTGAAATTCACTGGTTTAAAACAAGTGAAATCTGAGCCTAACTTTAAAGTCCCTATAACCTTTGGTTTTTTAAGTGACTATCTATGGTTTAAGAAATATATATATTTCCTAATTATAACAAACCCTGTAACCTTTGGATGTTTTACTGAATTTCTAAGGCTTTTTAAAAATGCTCTTTCCTAACTGTAACATGTTACCTTTGAGAGTGATGTGTGAGTGGCTGTATAGGTCAGTGGGTGTGTGGGTAGTTGTAAGGGTCTGATAGTGGATGTGTGAATGGTTTTGTGGGTGTGTGAGTGTGTGTGTGAGTGACTTTATGGGTCGGTGAGTGAGTGTGTGAGTGACTGTTTTAGTCAGTGAGTAGATGCAAGAGTGGCAGAATGGGTGTGTGAGTGGATATCGAGGGTCTGTATGGGTGTATCAGTAGCTGTGTGACTGACTGCACCAGAATGGAACCTCACCTGCCTCTTTACCCAACAGGAGCTCACAGATTTCCACAAAATGTCTACTGGTTAATTAGTAAGTGATACCTAATTGGGTAAATGTCTAGTGCTTACGTTTTAGAGCACTACAGCTGCATAATGGACCATGAGGATAATGTCTCCAGTGAACTTGTGTGCATTTTGGTAATGTGACTGTTCCTCGTGCATCTTCATCCAGAAATCTGTGATTATATGAATCCTATACTGAATACAACAAGACTATAAAGAGATTAATCTCTATCAAACAAGGATACTTCCTCTTAGTTATATCAAGCAATGCTTCTTTATTTGGTGAAGATGTCCTTATATTCATTGGCATCAAGAAGGCATCACCAAAATTGGCAGGAATCACGCTGGTGGTCCTTTTGGTATGGTATCCATCATCCTGGTGAAAGGCAGGAAGACCTTTGCAATGTAACTAATGTGAATGGGGTGGGGCCAAACAGTCCGAGCTTCAGTTGATTTTGAATACTTGAATACTAGTAGTCATTTAAAGAGAGAACCATGGACTCTGCTCTCCCCAGGAAAGGCAAAGAAAGAACCCACTTATCACAGTACCTACAGATTGCACTCAGATAGATCAATGATACATTCACCTTCACCAAAAATTTCACATCATTTTTCAATGTGGAACTGCAGAGAAAACACACTTGCTTTGCCTTTGCCAAGTTCAGGAAGTTAGGGTCATTTGTCCTTTACAGAAGTGAAGCTTCAACTGGGGCACCTGCTATGTTTATATTTGTAAGAGCTTCTCGTTGAAGTTTAATTCATCAGGGCCAGAACAGCCTGGTCAAACCTTAATGGGGGATGGGGCCGCTCTGCCCCTCCCAGGCCATTTTTGGCCCCGGGGACTCCATCTCCAGGGCCCTACCAAAATTTAATTTGGGAGGGGGGCCATGCAGCCCTCCTCCCCTGGCTGATTTTGACCACAGGGCACCCACTGAAAAAAGAACAAGTGTGAGAGAGCGCTCTTGGTTTTTTTTTATACATTTTTGCTGCACATTTGCAAATAATATGATTTAGTGACAAAAACAATTCAAAGCATGTTTTTCTGCCATGGTGGTGTCCCTGGGGGACCTCAGCCCCTGGTCTAGGGTATTAGGGTATTCCTACCCTGCCCCTTTTCTTTATTTTTTCACTTTTTGGGGGGGACTCGGCTGAGGCTGAGTCCCAAAATGGTTGCCAACACTTCCTGGTTGAAATGTTGGCAGCCAATCAGATCTCTGCACGAGGTCGGCAATATCCGTGAAGGCTTCGCGACCCTTGATATACAACTTTGAATTTTCTTCAATATCTGCAAAACTACTCAATGGATTTACACCCAACATCAAAAAGGGAGCTTTCAGGACCAAGAGCTACCTTTCTGCTAAATTTGCTGAAATTATGTCAAGCGGTTTGGGCTGTAGTCGTGTCTAAAAATACCTATGGAAACTTCAATGGGAAACACACATTTTTTGACAACACCATTTTTTCTCGGCTTTCGCTTGATGGATCACCGCAAGCCTTTCCAATGCTTAACTAGAATTAGGTCCTAACTATAACTACCTAATGGCAGCCGCCAGTTGGTAACCTACATATACATATGTATGCATCTAGTATTGATTCATTGCATTGCAACAATAAATGAATCGATCAATGGGAGCAATATAATTAAGTCAAGTGTCAGGTCAAGAGAGGTAGAAAGCCCCTCTGATGAGATAAGATAGCCTTGGGTGTTACTAGTTAGATTAAGTTGGGATCTAGGTACAGATTGGTATAAGGTTAGGTCAAAGATAAAGATTAGGTTTTGGGGCAGATTAGAGTTTGTGTAAATGTAAACATTAAGATTATGGCATAGCTAAAGGTTAGACTTAAATCGGGGTAAAGATTAGGAGCAGGGTTATGAGCGTGGTTAGGGCAAAAACAAAGATTACTGTGTGGGGGGATGAATGACGTTACAACGCATACTTTTAGAACGCATACCTTTACAACACATTTTTTACAACGCAACATCCATTACAACGCATTCCATTACAATGCATGCCATTACAACGAATTTTTAAAAACTACCTTTACAACGCATTCCATTACAACGCAGACTACCTTTACAACACATACCATTACGACGCATACCATTACATTGCATGTATGGTAAGTATTGGATAGTGTAGGGGTAAAAATTACTATTCTAACTCCAGGGGGGTGCAACAGTAGGGTAAGTGTTGGATAGTGTAGGGGTAAAAATTACTATTCTGACTCCAGGGGGTGCAACAGTAGGGTAAGTGTTGGATAGTGTAGGGGTAAAAAATACTATTCTAACTCCAGGGGGTGCAACAGTAGGGTAAGTGTTGGATAGTGTAAGGGTACTATAAGTTGTGATGGTATGCGTTGTAATGGTATGCGTTGTAATGACTGCATTGTAATGACATGCGTTGTAGTGTCATGCATTGTAATGGTTGCGTTGTAATGGCATGCGATGTAATGGATGTTGCGTTGTAAAAGTTTTGCTGTAATGGTAGTGCGTTGTAAAAGTTGCGTTGTAAAGGTTGTTTCTCTGTGTGCGGTAGTGTTAAGGTTTGTCATAGAGTAAGAGTGGGCATCAATGTAAGGCTTGGGAATAGGGATAGAGTCAGAGTCAGGGTCAGAATAAAAAATATGGTAATGGTGAGGATGAGTATTGGTGCTATGTAAGAGTCAGGATTATGGACCATGTAATGGTCAGAAGCGAGGTATGTAAAGGATAGAGTGAGGTTAGTTTTGAAGCTAAGGTTATGTTTAAGGTTAGTGTAAAAAACTGGGGGTATTAATTAAGAGGGGTGATGTGAACGACTGTAGCCACTAAATTAACCTAAGCACAACTCCCTGGTAGCTACGGCACAGAGAAGAGGGGCTTAACCTAGAAGCAATATGTAAAATATTTATGCAGTACCAAAACAGTAATAAAGTCAAAACTCAACACAAGAAAACTCCCAAGCCAATTTAGAAATATAGAGTATATTTTAATAAATAAAATGACACCAAAATAAACAATAAGAGAAACCAGAGATAGAGATTTCTTAAGTTTTAAATAAAAATAGGGCCAAAAATCATTAAGCCCCAACTGTGGTCAACCTGTGATGGTAGACTGGGATCCACGCGTCACTAAAGGCTGTTGCAAATGGGTTCCTCCCGTTTAGTACACCCAGAGTTTTAGCTTTTTGATCAGCCAGTTTTGGATTTTAATTGTGGGTAATTCTTCCTACCTGAGTCTCACTCCCAGTAATTTCATTGTAAATTGGACTCCATTTGTTTACGATCAGTGTCCGCCTTTTAAGAAAAGGCTGCTGCAACCTAGCTAGGGTAAGGAGCATTGAGCTGGTTACAAGTGAACACGTGTGTACATGAGGGTGCACCGGTGCAGGCTGTATGTGAGAAACGAAATTTGTGGACAGCCTGGTAGCCGCACCCAGGTAACCTGCTTGTGGCAGTTTTAAACTGTAAATTCCACCTGTCAAAGTTCCCCTTTTGACAGGCCTAAACCTTTCTTATAAATCTTAATAATTCACGCATAATCAAGCCTTATTACCCAAAAAGGCAGGTCACAGATATTTAAAATTAGGGTATGTAGAAATGGATATTGAACATGGCCTTAAAGTGAAATAGCCCCAAAACGATTTTCAATGTAGCAAGGCCTGGCCTATGCCATGGGGAATCATTGGGATACCTTGCTACATTTATTAAATGTTAAATTCGGATTGGTGGCAGGTGGAAAAATAATACCTACCCTTTTTGGGTTTTAATTTAAAGTTCTCTTTAATTATGGGGTCAGATTTTAAATTATTATTTTAGAAATGCTACTTTTAGACAATTGGCATTTTGCTGCCAAATGTTTCTGGCTCACCCGTTGGGAAATGTGCATTGGAGCCAGATAGTCAAAATAAGGGCTTCCTTTCATGATGGGTATCGAGGAGCTATACCCTGACCTGGTTACTTCAAAGGGATTTTCCCCAGCACACACAAAGAGAGCTGACACCAGACTTTTGTGTTACTGGCCAGTATGGAGTCAAACCCAGGGTAGAGGGGAGTACTGTCCAGAATGAGTTATAGGGTCAGCCAAAGGTGCACCCTTCACCCACTGGCTGAATTGGCCATAAACATTGCATCTCTAGAACACAAAGGAGAGCAATACTATGGACCTAGACCTAGAACAGTGCAATATCATAAACAGCTGAAGGACAAGCCCCCTGTTTTAATCAGCACTCTGTCTACAACTGATCCAGGACTAGTGGTCTCTCCAGGGCCAGTGATGCTAGACCCCTTAGGCCACCTGAGGGTCGGTTGGGGGAAGACCTGGACTTCTGTGTCCCAGCAAGAGAAGGGAAGCATCAGTAGGCAGGCAAAGGAAAAAACTGGTGCAGGGAGCCAGTGAAACCAGATCCATGTAAGATGTGCCCCTTTGGGGCCAGGAGGCCGGTTGCGACTGGTGGCTAGAGCTCACCACCAGTGTAGTGTTGTGTGAGTTAGCCATGACAAAACCCATTTGGCTCCTGATGGACTCTGTAGAACTGTGACGTAAGAGTTTGAGCGTGGTGAAGTGAATGCAGGTTTAGAATGTTGAGGTCGTGGTTACACGCAGACAAAGAAAGACGTCCAATACCAAGCTCCGTATGTGGTGCATTCACTGGCAAGTACCCAGGCTGGGGAGGATAACTGGTGATGAGATAGGTGATAAGTAACCCAAAGATCAACAGTGCTCTCCCAGAGAGTTTGCCATGGTCCAGCAACGGCTTGTGTGTTTCACGTGTGCCTCAGAAGTGCAGTATCGATGTTTGGTGTATGTGGAGTCAAAGCGCGTATCCAGTCAGTGTAAAGCATTTGAAGATAATGACAACTCCACCGAGAAGTCTACACATTGCTGGCCAAGAACCTGCGGGTAAGGCTGTAAAGAGAGGTACCACAGTATTATGCAACCTAAAGCTATATATTATACAGAGTGATAATGCTAAAGGAGAATGAAACCAGGGTTTGAAAGATCAGCAAATAGTGACAGCAAATTACAAGATAATGCTGCAATCAGAGACACTGCAAGGCAGAGATCAACCAGGTGTCACACAGCACAAAGAGACGCCTAAAAGCAAAGTGATTCAAATGCAAGAAATGGCCATCTGCTTACTGGAACCGATTAAGGAGAGTCATCATACCACAGCGTTGGGTGAAGTGGCCTAAGGAGAAGTGCTTAGGTTGGTGTTTATGGTCCATACACGAAGCAACATGTCACAAAATCTGCAGAGTAGGGAGCAGAAAGAAAATGCCACAAGCTGACAAAATTGCATTCCTTCAAATCAAAGAAGCCTTGAATCTCAAGTTCAATCCAATGCCAAATGCAGATTATTAAAGGTACATTTTCAGTCAAGAATGACAAAACGTTGAGAGACTGGATATGCTCATCAAACACTGAGAAAGCTATATTTCTCAGAGTTATTGATGGATGCCTCTTAGTTTGGAGCGAGTTCCCATGGCTGCCAGACCTGAAGAGTGTGCTGATTGGCAAGCTGTTGACATGGAGGCCAGAGGTGCTCAGAGTGAGTCAGTCATGAATATAAAAAGTGAGCAAAAGCACAAGGCAGAAGGACACAGAGTGATGTCTCCATAGAAAAAGAAGTTGTGTTGCAGGTGTGGATTTTCATTTCCACACGAACGTAAATGTCGTGCCATTGGACATATTTGCAAAGGCTGTGGGAAGGAGAACCATTTTGTAATGGTTTGCAAGGCAAAGGAAAAAGTAAGTGTGTCTAGGTGTGAAGACAAAATGGCCACCAGAACATTCCAGAAGCGAACTTCAAAGCACACCCATAAGGCCAAGCGACACCCCTAGTTGAGGCAACTCAACACCAAAGGAAGTCAATCGTTATCTAAATCATGGTTCAAAAGTTCTTCAGTATCAAAATCAAGTGAAAGTGAAGATGATGGTTGTACAACGTTGATGTTTACCTCAGAAAAACGTGTGCATGTTGGAATGGCAGCACATGAAGAAATATAAAAGTTCATGAAAGTCGACATGTAAAAGCACCAAAGTCATTGAACCCTTGTCAGAAGTATACACTGGTAGGTTGCTCAATACCTTTTATTATCAACTGTGGTGTGTCAATAAGCATTATGCTTGAAGAGAAATACAAAGAACAATCTCCATTGATCTGACTTAGGCCATCGAAACCTGAAGTGTATACATAGGCTTCATGAAACCTTTAAAAAGTCCGGAAACATTTATAGCAATGCTGAAACACAGGAAAACAAAAGTACAAGCACCAATTCCTGTCCTTCAAGGTATGGCGTCAAGTGCCTATCTACTTAGCTTCAGCTCAGCTGCTGACATGGCACTCATATCAGTGAACTATAACATGAAAACTCATCATGAAATTGTAAGTCAATTCCCATAGTTGTTTCATGGGTTAAGAAAACTCAAGACTATGAAAGTACAATTGCACATAAATGAGGGTGTCTGTCCTGTTGCTTAAAGCTACATCTATGTTGATATGCCTCAAGCGAACAAGGCAATTCAAAGAGACCGACATGAGGTCCGCACATTGCTGACTTGATAACACAATTGAATGACTTGAATGTATTTTATCGCCTTGATTTGAATAAGGAAATTATCAGTTGGAGCTCAAGGAGAATTGCAGCTACATTACAACCTTGTCTACACATATTGGTCTGTTCCGATGTAAAAGACTGTTTTGGTGTGTCCTCAGCTGCAGAGCTTTTTCACAATGTCATTCAACATGTCAAGAGTTTTTTTCAATTATAGTGATGACATATTGTTTTTCAGAGCTACGCAGAAGGAGCACAATAGATTTCTCACGCCAGTGTGTCATTTACTTGCTGATTCAGGTTTAACTTTGAATGCTGAGAAATGTGAGTTTCATAAGACAAAGCTAAAATTCTTTAGCCATATCTTTTCTGATGCCGATCCTGCTAAAGTTCAAGCGTTGTCAAATGCAGTCCCCCACAAGATGTGTCCATGTTACGTTTATTCCTTGGTATGGCCAGCTACTGTTCTAGATACATACAAGACTTTGCCACTGTAAGTGCTCCGTTGAGAGACTTAACGAAAAAGAGTGTTTCATTTCATTGGTCACATAAATGCGAGCAAAACTTCAAGAAAATCAAAAAAGTTATTGAGAACACTACTGAAATGGCATACTTTATCCAAAGCTTAATAAAGAGGTTGTTATTGATGCTACCCCCGTTGGGTTAAGCGCAATTCTTGCACAGCACAGGAGACACTCAAATGCTCAAAGAGATATTGGGGCATATGCCAGCAGAAATTTGTCCCAAACTGAACATGATTATTCACAACCTGAGAAAGAAAGTTTAGTAGTAGTGTGGGCTTGTGAACATTTCCACGTATTCTTATACGGAGAGTCTTTTACGCTTGTGGCAGATCATCAAGCATTGTTGACCATCTTTGCATTGAATGTTGGGGTCTCCGATTACAAGAATAAAACTACACAATCATGCACCGTCCAGGGAAAGATCAAAACCCTGTCTTCAACTTTGCAAGAGTGCCTCTACAGTGCCATTGTACCCATTCCAAGATGGCTGAACCCTACATAAGTCTCATTGTCAAATCAAGTACACCAGCAGCCATTTAGTTGGAACAAATTGTCACTGCCATGAGTGAAGATAGTATTTTAAAATAAATAGTGGTCCTTGTTAAGGAGCTGGAGTAGGTATGCAATCTATATAGACTAGATATCTATATAACTGCTGTCCAGCTGGACAGTCAATTTTAATGAATGATCACGAAGGAATCTTAACACACAACAATAAAGTGGGACACAGTCCTGCGTCCAACATAGTCACAAACATGTACATTTAAACTAAATATTCAGGCAAGACAAGAGAAACGGATGTTGAGGGCATGAAGACAGTGCCTGGTGGGCACGTATCACAATGACTGTGGATCCGTGTAGTTGAAGATGTCAATTTAGATTAATGGATAAAGACGCAGTGAGGAGAGTGTGGCAGTTGGGAAAGAGGAGACGCTGTTGTGGCACACGTAGGTCCTGGATGGCCAAGCATTGTGAGATACGGGCACAGAGGACGCTGAGAAAAAAGCTCGTGCAGGCCAAGTTTCTATGGAGCTAGCATAGTGTGCGTGTAGTGAGCTTGTGAAGTCTGGAAAGTGAAAGGGCAAGACCCGAAGCAGAGCGAGTGAATCCGGCATCCGGCAAAGCAAGTGAAGTGGCATCTCGTGACAGTGCGTAGGGACATATGCAGCAGATCGGCAGGCGCATTAAAGTGCGTATTACAGTGCAGAGCGAAGAAAACTGGCATTTGCCCATCGTGTGCCAGCCCAAAGGGGCGTTATCAGCAGATTGGAGCTGATGGTAGCACACATATTGTGAAGCACACACATTGTTAAGTAAAGCGTGCACTGAGAGAGCGTATTTCCAACCACACAGTGGCACACACACCTTGGTAAGGACGTGCACGGACTGTACAAATGACATTCAAGCTAGTTGTGTATTAAATACAACTAAGGCATTGTGAAATAAGATTCTTACTGTGTTGTATGGTGGGTGAAGCGATGCTAGTCATCTGATATGAAGGAGTGGTTACAGGGGGGCACATGTCTCCAGTTAACCATCAGAGTGTGGAGGTATTCTGGTGACCTATTAGTGTGAGACAATTACTGTATACTCGAAACCGATAACCTGTGACTGAGAGAAGGTGTTTGGCATCCATGTTGAAATGAGACTACAGTGGCTACATTGGTTATTTTAGTTCTATATCGTCATGAGACTACAGTGACTACATTTATTGTTTTAGTTTGTTGTATTTGCTGTGGTGACATATATAATATTGCTTAGTGTTATTATTGCATAGTGTTATCATACAGTCCATAGCTTCCCCTCCTGTATTTTTGCTGCTTCAGGTGATCCAAGTTTGCCTTGGGAGGATTGGTGGGAGGATTTTGAAACTTATTTAGAGGCTTCGAGAGGTAACATTTTGTGGCAAAGAGGACATTGGTGTTATTAAAGCATAGTTTGGGTGTAGAAGGAAGAAAGGTGTTGAAAATGCTACCATGTGTTAATAACAATATAGAAGGGGTAGAAGATGAAGGGTAATCTGATGAAGAGGAAAATGAATGTGATGAAGATACTATAGCAATGAGGTAGTTGAACGCCACCGAGTTGCTTCACAGGTGCAAGCAACAATAGAATCAGTAGACCAGTATGTAAGTGCTTTACAAACACTAGCTAGTTCTTGTAACTTTAGAGATTTACATTATGAAATCATAAGGGATCATTTAATAAATTGTATGAAGAATTAAAGATTCAGGAAAAGTTTTTAAATTTGAAAGATCCTTCAATAGAAAATTCCACAATTGTATAAAAACAGAAGCCTGTGACAGTAAGGTATATATGTTAGAACACAAGCAATATTGTCCACCTAAATGTTTATAATCTGTAAATGGTGTTATGATACAAATTTGGGAGATTCGTGCTCACCGTATACTTTAATTGATCAGGATATGTTGAATAAAGTGGGTGAAAATGAATTGTCAAAATCCAGTGTGAAGTTGGTTGGTATGGAGGAAGTATCTTACCTATAATGGGGTGTTTCCAAACATTATTGAGTTTCAAGCAAAGAGAGATTTCATATTGGATATATGTTGTAGAAAGGGGCGGTGTTTACTCGGTTGGAGAGAACAGAGATGGTAAATATATTGTTTGATCCAGATGCTGTTGAACAAGTACTGTCTGTGAAACATGAGGAGGCGATGATTTGGAATAGCGAGCTTCCGATTTTGTTTGGGAATAAACTAGGTTGTTTGAAGAAGTTTGTGCACAAGATTGTGTTAAAGGATGGATCAATTGCAAAAACCCATAAAGTAAGAAATGGGCCTGTGGTGCTGAAGGAAGCATTAGAAACCGAATGAACTAGGTTACTGAAAATGGGAGTTATGGAACACATTGAGTCATCCGTTAAATCCGGCTATAATCGCCCGCAAGCATAATGGTATATTAGTATGTGTGTGGATTTGAGAGATTTAAATGAGTGCATATGGGATGATCGCCATCCCATACCTTATATAAATGACTTGTTGGCTGATGTTAAAGGAGGAAGAGTGTATTCTACACTTGGCCTGTCAAGTGCCTACCGTCAGGTCATATTACATCCAGATTCAAGTCATTTAACCTATTTTGTTACACTGCAAGGTGCATTCAGGTTTGTTCGTATGCCATTGGGTCTGGCCATTTCTTTGGTGGGGTTTCAAAGAGTGATGCTAAATTTGCTTGGTAAAGTAGAACATTTTTAATTTTTCCAAGACGACACATTAATGTGTGCTGAAAATAAAATTAAGCATGATGATTTATTAAGGAAAGTGTGTGGCATACTTGAGAATGCTGGGCTGAACATAGAAATTAATAAATGTAAATTTGCATATGAAAGTGTTGAGTATCTCAGACATTCTATCTCGTGTGTAGGAATAAAACCGAAATACAAATTGATGAAATCAATAGAAAAAGCACTGTGTCCGGTTGACAAGTATCAACTGAGATCATTCTTAGGTATGGCAGAATATTACACAAAGTTTGCTAAAGGATTTGCAGATTTAGCACAACCGCTGCGAGTACATATGACGAAAGGTAAGAAGTATGTATGGACATGTGAGTGCCAGCAAGAATTTGAAGAGATACAAAATAAAATATAAATGCAGTGGATTTGAAGCTGCTTAATATTCAGAATAACACCATTGTGTCCACCATCCATGGGCTAGGAGCGGTGTTAAGAAAAGTGTTCTATGGTAAAAAGAGAGTTGTGACCTTTGTTTCAAGGACGTTAAAAAGGGGCAGACAGAAGTTATTCTGCAATAGAGAAGGAAGCTCTTGCTTGCCGGTGGGGTGTTCAACGTTTCTGTAACTTTGTGTGGGGAAGAGAGTTTGGGTTTCAGACTGATCACAAGCCATTGGTAGATGTGTTCACTACAAAAGGTGCGGGTGCACTGCTCCCAGGGTTGCAAAATCGATATATCGATTGAAAGAGTATACATTTACAATGAAAGGTATCCCAGGCCTGTCTAATGTAAATGCTGATTGTCAGTGAAAATTGCCTATACAAGTAGTGGATGGAGAGGATGAGGAAGAATGGATAGTAGCTGAAGTACTAGAAATGAGAATCAAAGTGATTTCGGAAAAAGAGTGGAAGGAGTACACTGGAAAAGATTAGTAAATGCAAAGAAGAATTATTGTAAATTTTACTAAGGAATGGTTGAAATTAGGTGATTACATGAGCGATTTAATACATTATAAAATGTGTGGTCAGGATTATCATGTCAAGATAGAATTGGAAAAAGGGGAAACAAATTTATTGTACCAACTGAGTTAAGAAAAAGAGTGCTAGAAACTTTACATTACGGTCATGGTGGTATGTCAGAAATGAAGAGAAAGGTGAGAGAGGATTTCTTGTGGCTGGGCATTGACCGAGAAGTGGAAGGATTTGTAAGGAAATGTGTGAGTTGCGCATGTAGTGATAAGACACATGTAAGCAAAACACCTGTGGTACCTGTGCATACCATGGCAAAAGATATATGTGGATATTTGTGGACCATTTGAAATGGATGCTCGTGGGAAGAAATTTGCCATAGTGATGGTAGATTATCTCTCTAAGTGGCCTGAGGTATGTTTAGTGATTAAAGTGAAATGCCGTACTGTAGTAGAATGTTGTTAAGAGGTATAGAGAAGAAAAGGTTATCCAGAAGAAGTGTTAACAGATAATGGACCAGTTTGTTTCAGAGGAGTTTTGATGAACTGCGAGATTAAGCATGTGAGGACAACAGTGGGACACCCACATGAGAATGGCCTGGCAGAAAGGTTTAATAGAATTCTGAGTGAAAAAATACAATTGGCTTGGAAGGAAGAGGTGAAAAAAATGTTCCTGGGTTATCGGACTACCCCGCATTCCACAACTATGGAAGTTCCCTTTGTGTTAATAAAAAGGAGCACATCTTGTACTAAAGCTATACCTGGAGGCATAGGTAAAGCAGGTAGAAGGACAATAAATGATAAAGATTTGTTTTTTTTGTTTTTGTTTTTTAATTTGTTTATTGGCATTCCATCAACAGAAAGAACACAAAGCACATTACAAGCATTCCCAGGTCATAGGTGTAACGACAATTCTACACATTGACTAACGAATCATAAAGCAGCAACATATTCCCTCAGCTAACACAAGTCGATATTGACTTACGCAATGAACTCCACCGCTATACACTCCTTCAGCATATAAAAGCTTCAATCCCAGTCAACACACCTTTATCCCAGTGCATAACAATTCAGTCAGTAGTAGTGTCTGTGTGAGTCATCGCGCCCTCCTGGGTGTCCTCCTCCTCCGACTCAGGTGGGTCCTCCCTGCGTCTCCCCTCCATATACAGCGCCCAATAGTTCTTGGGACGGTTGTGGGGTGGGAGCAGTTTGCTGTAGTGTTCGGTTTGAATGCAGCAGTACAGCTTATCGTGAGACCAACGGGCCATCGTGGGTGTGGGCCTCGCATCCATGTAAGTGCAACGCAGCGCATGGCAACTATAAAGGCCATGTCAACTAGTCTACGTTTGAGAGGTGGGATAGTGAGGTTCCGTGGTTTACGGGAACGGACTCCATTTTGTTTTATGCTGTTCGAGGCGCCATTTTGTGTTGCCCTCACATAGGCCATGGTAGTAAACGAATGAACGAAGTCGCATGGGCCTCGTTGTCCATGTAAAATTTAACGTGGGCCTTTTCGACTTGCGAGTGAACTGCAATCCGCTGACCCCTTCACCTGGAATTGACCTGTCCACGAAACTAGTTTTGTTAGTTTCGTTAGCTGATAATATAATCTGGAAATGCAATCATTGTTCAGGATATCGTTAGTTCCGACTTCCTTGCACATATATTATCCTACTCTACATCTGAATTGCTCTTTCCTTTATGTCTTTTCATTACATGGGTAGTGCTTTCAATTATGGGTTTGTCCGGCTTTTGGTAATCGAATTTTGGACAGTCCCAATAATTAACTTGTGGGTTGGTACAATGTAAAGTGAGCTTTTTGGAATGTGATAATGTATAAAAATGTGTTTCTATTGGTCAGAATTTGCCGCAATGGGTGTGCATTTGTAATTGATCGAAAGTAGCATAAAAAGAGATGTCTTGCTCTACACAAATTGAGCAGGCTCCTGAGTTGTACACCATGTTGTATTGCTTGGTTCACTGTTACTAGCTACAGCTAATAAATTTGATCTCTGACGCCACCTAGAAGTATTCCGTGTCTCTGTTTGCCAAGACAGGAGAATCCGAAGACATCTGGTGTGTCCCTGGCACTGCCGGTTCTGAATAAGACCCGGTTCTTCAGTTGGCGCCCAACGTGGGACGACAACAAGCGGTACCGGTCCAAGCCTGAGGTTCGTGAGGAGCCACGTGAGGAAATTCTGGAGGAAGGCCGCCACTTCTTCGACCCCTGCATGTCGACGTGGACCGAAGGTGTTTTCTGCGAGGCTTCCCGCTTTCCGACGGCTACGAAGGACTGCTGCCCTGACTGTCGCCCTGTCTTGGACCCTGGATAGATGCTTTGTAGAGCGAGACGATAGACGGTCTCCTGGTGGCGTGACAGATATTTTGGTTAAGTATAAGTGGGTCGCTCCCACGAATTTGTTTGGTTCTTTGATTGGTTCTTGGTATTGGCTTAGTTTGATAACTGCAGTAATCAAAGCCGAGGGGCTCGTATATTTGCGAGTGTGCCGATAGTTGATAACCCCTCGAAGTTGGAAGCTAGATTAGTGAGCTATAAGATGCCTGGTCTTAGCAAACTTAGAAAAGAGTTTAGTTGTGGTTGCAACAGGGATTCCCGTTTGGAGGACTCGTGTCCGATACCTCCGGTTGGAACTCCGACTTATGAGCTCTATTCGAAACACGGAGTGGGTCCTATTACTTATAATGAAGTATGGGTCCGCTATACTAGGAAGGATGGTGTCCTAAGATGGCCCCAACATGGTAGCTTTGAATTAAATATTTTAGATAATTTAGAAATTGCGCTATTCAAGAAGAAAGCCCGGCCGGCAATGTTTGACTCTTTCCGCCTTTGGCGAAAGGAAGACGAACAGAGAGAAATTAAACAAGCTAAACGAGATAGGAAAGATAAGAATATGTCAGTACTACAAGCTGCTAGGCAGTATAGGGATGATGGAGAGGAGCGAGCGAGTGAAGTTTCAGATAGGCAGCGTTGTATGGCCATAGATAAATGTTACCCGGCCTTGCCGT
The DNA here is from genome assembly GCF_964261635.1 of Lissotriton helveticus. NCBI lineage: Eukaryota > Metazoa > Chordata > Amphibia > Caudata > Salamandridae > Lissotriton > Lissotriton helveticus. Next base: position 913,779,832 of record NC_136059.1, on the reverse strand, counting down.
CTCCTCCTCCGAAAACAATTGAAGATCTTGAAAAAGATCCTTTGATGTATCATTTACTGAGATTGCCACCTCCTTATGTGCAGGGTGCTACTGCACCTCTATTACCCCCGGTTGTTCCACCCTTTGTTGTTCAACCTCCTGCTGTTGCTCAGCCACCCGGTACTCCACAGATGGTTTTACCTCCTCCTGCGCAACCCGCTCTCGGGTCGCCAGCTTCGCTACCAGCTTTGCCTCAAACTCCTTTGCCTTCCGCTTCTGCATCTGAGACTCCTACTGTTCTTATTCCTACACCTTCTTTGCCTCAAAACACTTATTCTCCTGTTCTTATGTCTGCTTCTTCTCCTTCTGCTCGAAAACGAATGACAGAAACTGTTTCTAGTTTATTGTCTCCATTGTTTGGGTCACTGAATATGACCCCTGTTTCGGAATGTAAGCAGAGTCGTAGTCAGCTTCCTGGTTCCGAGGAACGTGCTGTGTTGGATTTGTTGGCTCGTAAATGGATTATAAATGCCTCAAAGTATAGTTTGCCAGCGGTTATGGATGTTTTCTTTCAGTGGGAACCGCCTAAGCAAAGGTATGTTTTTAATGTGATGTGTATGCTTCTGCATCAGGAATGGGAAGATAATGATTTGGGTTTGATCCCGCAGGAACTACTTGATGTTCAGTCGGATTTTGCTAAAGGGATGATAGTGGAATCTGATATTACAGATGCCGTAGAGACGATACTGGCTTTTAGATCTAGCCTTCCGCCTCAGACATTGTACGAACCTGATTCCTCTGTTTGAAGAAAGCGAGACAGTATCCCATGAGAGAAGATCCTTCTGTATGGAAGGAAGCAGTTCAGGCTAATGTAAATCAGGGTATTGTTGCCGCTCCGGCTCATTTTCAGCGAGTATTGGTACATGTCCCTTGGAAGAGAGCAGAGGTCTTGGCTCTCAAGCAGACCTTACCTGATCCTCGTAAGAATCCTGCTGGTTACCACAAAGAATTGTCCCAGACAGTAGATGCGTGTATCATGAATTTAGCCGACATCGACATGTTGATGGGTAATGTAGTTCCGCAACCTTTGTGGGCGAAGATTCATCTTGAGAATCATGCGCAAGAGTTAGGAGATACTTGGGCGAATATTATTGCTGCAGATGGTAGACAAGAGGGAGGTGCTAAACCTGAACCTTTGGTTTCAGAATTGCCAGGTAGAATTATTAATTTGATGAAGACGATGATGCCTGCTTTACGAGTGAATTGGGATAAGTTAGCAGCATGCAAGCAAAAGAAAGATGAGAGCGTGTCTGATTTCTTCACTAGGTTTGAAGAGACGTTTATCGATCATAGTGGTCAGGACATGAGTACAGAAGGTGGGCAAAGATTATTTGTGGATAAATTTGTCTTTAATTTCCTCCCCGAACTTTCTAATAAGTTAAAGGACTCTGAGAGTTCGTGGGGTGTTTCTTCGTCGGCCCAGATATTGGCTACTGCCCAATATTATGAGAATAGGGATAAAGATGAGAAGGATAAAGCAGAGAAGAAAACGAAAGATTTAAAGACGAAAGTTCTTTTGCAGCAAGCTTATCCGCCTCGTCAGAATCAGCCTCAGCTTCAGCAACCTCTGCAATTTCAGAGATTGTTACAGAAGCCTGAGCCTTATGTTCAGCGATTCTTTCCTGGCCCTAAGCATTGTGCTTATTGTAGAGAGGAAGGTCATTTTAAGAATAGTTGTCCGACTTTGTTGCAACGTGCGAATGGTGTGTCTGGTCAAAGAGGTCGTGGTGGTTTCCAGCAAGCTCCTAGAGGTAGGGGACGTGGTGTGATTCCACAGAATGAGCGTTCCTCTTCCCTTCAGAATTCTGCGAATTATTTTGACAGACAAAATTTTCCGAGAGGTCAGTCTGCCCAGTACTATGTTGAGGATTACTGTGTCGAAGGTGAGTGTGTTGGTTATAATGATAACTAGGACAGCCATGGACAAAGTAACGGAGTAGCGTCAGTTCCAGTAGATCAGAGTGGTCCGTATGTTGAAGTGATTACATCAGGTGTGGTGGAACCTTTTCTTTTGGATACTGGTGAGACAAAGAGTTCTATTATGCATTTTAAACTCCCTGGCGCACCTTTGTCTGGCTTGACCAATGTTTCCGTAGGATTTTCAGGCGCCCCAGTTCGTAATCCGGTTTCTAGTCCTTTGTCCCTTTCCATTGGCCCTTGTGAATTGGAAGCTCCACCTATTCTAACGACTGGTTGTGGTGAGAATCTGATAGGTTTGGACTTGCTGAAAAGATTGTATGCGACATTGCATTGTTCTCCTTCGGGAGTACAGCTTACCCTTGGTAAGAAAGTGATTTCTCCTATGTATTTGTCCAAGGATTGGTTGCCACTGGAATTGTGTTCGCTTCTTGATACACTTTGGGCTACGGGCCCAAATGATGTTGGCCTTTTGCAGATTCCACCGTATGTTGTTACGCTCAAATCGAATGCTAGACTGCCTCGTATCCCACAATATAAGATCTCGAGCGATGGTGAGAGAGCTCTTTTAGCGATTGTTTATGATCTGGTTGAGAAGGGTGTGGTTGAGGAAACGAGAGGAAATGTGTGTAATAGCCCGGTTTTGACTATTTTTAAGTGTACTGATGCTTCCCAACCACCTGTGTACAGGTTTGTGATTGGTCTTCGAGAGGTCAACAAGATTGTCGTGCCGCAGTTTCCTGTGGTTCCTGATATCACTGCTTTGTTGACTTTGATTCCTGCTTCGGCAGCCTGGTTTTCAGTTATCGACTTGAAGAATGCTTTCTTCAGTATTCCGATTGCTGAGGAGAGTAGGGATATTTTTGGATTCTCTTTAGGAGGACGAAGCTTCCGGTTTAAGAGAGCTCCCCAAGGTTATTGTGAAAGTCCCTCAATCTATAGTCAAGCGTTGAAAACTCAGCTTGATGGTTTTTTGTTACCTGTTGGTGCGACTCTTATTCAGCATGTCGATGATTTGTTGGTTACTGCTGATGATGAGAAGACTTGTAAAGAGGCTACTCTTTCGTTGTTACAGTATTTGTCTGACCTTCATCATAAAGTGTCACCTTCGAAGTTGCAATATTGCCGCCAAGAAGTAACCTACTTAGGTCATCTCTTGTCGAAGGAGGGAAGGCAAATGACCCCAGAACGAATTCAAGCGATTGCACAAATGAGTGTGCCATCCACACAGAGAGAAGTTCGTGCTTTCTTGGGTATCACTTCGTATTGTAGACAGTGGATTCCGAATTTTTCTCTTTAGGCGAAACCTCTGTTAGCATTGACTGTGAAAGATACTCCGTATCCTCTTCCTTGGTCTGACGAATGTCAGAAAAGTTTTTCTGAATTACGTGATGCATTGTGTTCGGCTCCTGTGTTGGGTACTCCAGACCATAGCAAGCCTTTCACGTCGTATGTACATGAGAGAGAAGGTTGTGCGTTGTCAGTGTTGACACAGTGTTTTGGTGACAAGCAGTGTCCATGTGCGTATTTTTCGGCGACGTTAGATCCAGTTGCTAAAGCGTTGCCGAGTTGTTTGAGAGCTACATGGGCAGCTGCGCTTTCTATCCGACAGTCTGCTGGTTTGGTATTGGATAATACGTTGATTGTGATGATCCCACATGCAGTGGATACCTTATTAAACAGGACTAAGACACAGCACCTTACTAGTGCACGTCTTTCAGGTTATGAGTTGACATTGTTGGCTAGCCATGTTCACATTAAAAGATGTAATGTGTTGAATCCAGCTACGTTATTGCCGATCTCTACAGAGACGGATGTGCAAGAACAGCATGATTGTTTTCTTCGTACAGAAGAAGAAACAAAAGCTAGGATCGACCTGAAGGATACGCCTCTTGAGAATGTTGATGGTACGCTGTGGGTTGATGGTTCGTGTTTTAAGCTTCCGAATGGTGAGACGACTGCAGCGTATGCTATCACAACTTTACATACAGTTGTTGAGACAGCACGTATAGTACAGAATTCTGCGCAAGCAGCAGAGTTGATTGCATTAACACGAGCGTGTGTGTTGTCAGAAGGAAAACGAGTGAATGTCTATACCGATAGTCAGTATGCGTTTGGTGTTGCTCACAGTTTTGGGCGTTTGTGGAGAGAACGAGGGTTCCTTACTTCCCATGGCACAAAAATTCAGCATGGGCAGTTAGTGAATCAACTGTTGGAATCTCTCACTCTCCTAAAGCAGATTGCAATTGTGAAGTGCAGTGCGCATAAGAAAGTTGTATACGATGTTGGTCGAGGGAATGCGTTTGCGGATGAAGTTGCGAAGGAAACGGCGAAAGACATGATGAGCTGTATGTATGTTGCAGGCCCTGCTAATTGGGTTATGGCTGGGGGAATGTGTGAAGACACAATAGAAAGTGTGAAGATGATTCAGGCTGAAGCTACAGAGAAAGAAGTGAGTGTTTGGAGAGAGACTACGGGTATGTTGGATCCTACAGGTTGTTGGATTGAGTTGTCGGAGCACCAGCGATGGTTGTTACCAGATGCGTATGTGCTCCCAGTGGTTACTATGGCTCATGGAATGGCTTATATTAGTTCAAAGGCAATTTGTAGATTGTTGGCTCCAGTTTGGCAGAATCCTGGAATTCCGAAATGTGCAGAGAATGTTGTGAAGCATTGTATGATTTGTCTGAAGTATAATCCTGGTAAGGGAACTCCAACTCCAGCTGGTCATTTTGCTCCTCCGACGTATCCGGTTGAAGTGATACAGCTAGACTATATTCACATGGAGAGGTGTAACAATATTAAATACGTTCTTGTGGTTGTTTGCGCCTTTTCTAGATGGGTAGAGGCTTACCCCTTAAAGGATAATACTGCCTTGTCTACAGCCAAGGTTTTGTTGAGATAGTATTTCCCTAGGTATGGATTGCCGAGAATTGTATGGTCAGACAATGGGAGTGAATTTGTGGGTCAAATCATGAAGAAAGTGTGTGCTGGTTTAGGAATAAACCAGAAGTTCCATGCAGCGAATCACCCCCAGTCTGCTGGACTTTTTTAATGTTACAATGGTACCTTGAAGCTGAAATTAGCTAAGGTACAAGCGAGCACTGGTCTTACATGGCCGGATGCCTTACCGTTGGCTCTTTTGTCAACAAGGACGACTGTGCATTCTCGAGTGGGACTTAGTCCGTATGAAATAGTGTTTGGTCGTCCAGCAAATGTTTGGGGTGTGCCTCGTCCGAAAGAATACAGCAGTATTGAGTACCCTATGTTGGTGGATTACTTACATGACTTGACTGCTAAATTACGTGTTTTCCACCAACAGGTCTATGACAGTTTACCGACAGCTACTACAGATCCTGGCCATTCCATTGAACCTGGACACTACGTGCTCGTCAAAAATTTCCAGCGCACCAAGAATCTGGAACCGAGATGGATTGGTCCCTACTTAGTACTTCTGGTCACTAGAACTGCAGTAAGAGTAGCTGGTAAAAAGAATTGGGTGCATGCCACCCATACGAAAAAAGTTCCTTTGCCTTTGCCGTATGATCAGTGGGTAAGGGATGGTATAGCTGATACAGAATGTGAGCGAGTCCCTAGATTCATTCCCTTTAGCGATGCTCATTTGACATGGACTCGGTCAGAACGCGAGGATGATGATGTTCTGCAAGCTGCTGTGCCTCCTCATCTGAAGATTGACACCACCAATTCGGAGCTCCTATTCAAGGATCAGATTGTGCCTGATAAAGTACGCTACGATTTCAGACCGAGAAAGACTGTACATATGGACAAATAAAAATACGAATCTGGATTTTTATTTATATATTGAATATACACTTTGTCAGATCAGGAAACTTTATTGCTTTTCCCTTTTTCGAGTCACCATCCGGACTCCGCTGCAGGATCACGGTAGGAAGTTCTTAAGGGGTGAACCACGTATTGACACAAGGTCTGTGGTCCAGGGTCGTTAGTGCGATCTTGGCGCACACTTAAGTGAAGAAGGTAACGACCGTGAGCAGCACGTTAGAGGATGGAGTTTTCTGAGCCTGACCAGAGTGTTAGGAAAGTGGATTCTAAAGTCCGAATATGTATATTGGTTCGTAGCAAATGTTTTTTAATAATGTGTTTTCTAATGCTTTTGAATATTACGTTAGCTTGTGTGGGTCTAATTTTCTATGCCACACAACAGCCGCTTACATCTACCTGCCAGCCTACTCTTTCTTTTTCTACTGTTTCTCCACATGAGTTTCATACGTTGCCTGAACATGAACAAACACTAAGATCAGAATTTGTGAACAATTCATTTATACAAATGTTGCATCAGCATCAGTTAGTCATAAATACCACGAATTGTTGGGTGTGTGGTCTAATGCCACATACTACAGATAAGGGAATGACATATTTGGTTTTGCCTTTTTCACCTAATGGGTCAGTTTGGGCACTCCAATCAATGTTTATCTATGCGAATGAAGCCTCTCCAGTGCTATCCATTAATGATAACGTGAGTAAGAATGCTTTGGTACGGGGAATAGTCGATATGATTATAGATATCGACGCGTATAATGCTATTCCCAAAGATGAGATACGAGCATATGTCGGTTGGAATAAGACAACATATAGTGTTAGTCTGACGGAGAAAGAGAGACAGAAAAGGTCTCCTCCGATTTGGATTGTACCCCACCGTGGTCATCTTTGCTTACAAGGTAATGGTCAGAATCCGAGAGCTCAGCTTGGTAAGAGTGTGTGTGTTCACACATACGTCTATATGTCCCAGAAATCTCCTCCGTTCGTGCCAGCCAAAGGCACCTATTTTGTCTGTTATGACAGAGCGTATACATGGTTGCCGTCTGATTTTTCAGGCACATGTTATGTAGCGTTTTTGCTTCCCCCTACATATACGGCTGCTTTTGACTACCATAAGACACGATTTGGTAGAGGTATTATCGATGCGAAAGATACTGTTGCACAAGAAGCTGGAGACTTCTTTAAGGGTTTTCTGCCCTTTTGGGGTCCTATGGCTAATAGTAGGAATATTCATCAGCTTACGAGAGTGGTTGAGGCCACTATAAATGAGACTGAAGGTGCCCTTAGTAATATTACAGATAGAGGTGGGGTATGCAAATTGATCGGATCTAGTTGCTGCATTTTCATACTAGATAATGCCCCGACGGTGTACAAAGCTCTCCAGAGGTTGCATAAGTCTGCTGAGTCTATACATGTGGACGAAGGTAACTGGTCGTTAATGGGATGGTTTTGGGAACTGCTGTCCAAATGGGGATGGAAGATTCTGATGTTTCTTGGTATGGCTTTAGCGATCCTTTTCTCGTGTTGCTTATGCATCCAGTGGCCTTTGTGCTACGATCTGTGTGAGAACACCTATTTCGAGAGAAGCGAGAGAGAATAGGATAATGTTGCAGCAACACTTTGATGATCTAATGAGAATAGATATAGACCTGGATTCAGATTGACATGGGTTTGAGTTATTGCCTACGTAATGGCAAAAGGAGGGCTGAGGTTCCTTGGTTTACAGGACCGGACTCCATTTTGTTTTACGCTGTTCGAGGCGCCATTTTGTGTTGCCCTCGCGTAGGCCGTGGTAGTAAACGAACAAACGAAGTCGCATGGGCCTCGTTGTCCATGTAAAGTTTAACGTGGGCCTTTTCGACTTGCGAGTGAACTGCTAAACGCTGACCCCTTCACCTGGAATTGACCTGTCCACGAAACTATTTTCGTTAGTTTCGTTAGCTGATAATAATCTGGAAATGCAATCATTGTTCAGGATATCGTTAGTTTCGACTTCCTTGCACATATCTTATCCTACTCTACATCTGAATTGCTCTTTCCTTTATGTCTTTTCATTACATGGGTAGTGCTTTCAATTATGGGTTTGTCCGGCTTTTGGTAATCGAATTTTGGACAGTCCCAATAATTAACTTGTGGGTTGGTACAATGTAAAGTGAGCTTTTTGGAATGTGATAATGTATAACAATGTGTTTCTATTGGTCAGAATTTGCCCCAATGGGTGTGCATTTGTAATTGATCGAAAGTAGCATAAAAAGAGATGTCTTGCTCTACACAAATTGAGCAGGTTCCTGAGTTGTACACCGTGTTGTATTGCTTGGTTCAATGTTACTAGCTGCAGCTAATAAATTTGATCTCTGACGCAACCTAGAAGTATTCCGTGTCTCTGTTTGCCAAGACAGGAGAATCCGAAGACATCGGGTGTGTCCCTGGCACCGCCGGTTCTGAATAAGACCTGGTTCTTCAATAGACTTAGAATATCCCAACAAAGCCAGCAAAGGGGACGGGAGGAGTTCCAAGCCCGCAACCCTATTCCCCTCTGCGTATACCGCGCGCCAGAAATCAGCCTCCCTCGGACAGAACCATGCCAGATGGAGAAAATCTGCAATTGGCTCACTGCACCTCTCGCAGCCCGGGCTTTCACGTAAACCAAATCGAAATAATCGTGCGGGCGTGTGATAAACCCTATTCAAATACTTAAAATGAAGTAGACGGTGTCGGCCGTTAACCGCATGCGTGCGGGCGGAATTCCGCTCGTACGCTGAGATTTTCTAAAGCGCATGTTACGTGACGAGCTGGGCTCGTCATCAGCGTGCGAGGAGGCTACGCCATGACGAGCCCAGCTCGTCATCAGCGTGGAAGGGGTTAAGAGACACCCTACGTACACTAGTGCAGCAATACTTCCACATGTCTTCAGGAATGTCGGTCTCCAAGTCTGTCTACCAAGCCAGCCGTGGTTTCGAGTAGGCTGCCGTCCGCTCATTTAGAGTAATACGATACAGGTTCGTGATCAGTTTGGTCGAAGACTTGGCTGTAACTATATATTTGTATGACAATACTGTCGGTGGCTCCGCCATGTCGTCCCCAAGCAGAAAGCGCGGAAGCAACGTCAATCCCGCTCCCTCTCGCGGTGTTAGGTCATCCCATGTACACACCTTTTCATTCACGAAGCGGTCCCCCACTGTAGTCAGGTTCAATTCAGAAAGGGCAGAAAGCACTCCCTTATCACCGCACGGACCCAGCCATGAGCACCACTCTAATTTCGCCTCCGGGGCGTACAGCAGGGAGCAAGCTTGGGCATCTATTAAGTGATACCATGCATGCGTCACTGAATTCATAGAGTTCAAGAAGCCCGTGCTGCGGTCCCTTGGTCTAGACATCAATGCCGGAAGGGGGGCCGTGGATGCCACCAGTGTCTTGATCCGTATATGCGGGGCTTCGGCTGGGCCGTGTATCCAGCCGTAAGCATGTGCCCACTGCGCAGCACGATAATACAGCTCCAAGTCCGGAGCGTTGAGACCTCCAGATTCATACGGACGGATCAAGATATCCCAAGCGACCCTGGGTTGCTTCCCAGCCCATACAAGGTCAAGAACCAGAGCATGCAGTTGCCTAAAAAACGTTTTACTCAGTACCATGGGGATGTTACTAAATAAAAACAGGAAACGAGGTAAGACTACCATTTTTAATAACAAAATACAGCCCATCAAAGACAGAGGCAGCCCCTTCCATCTGTCCACATCATCACCTAGTTTAGATATGGCCACACCATAGTTTTCGCGAATTAGTATGTCGGGGTCAGTATGTAGCCTAATGCCCAAGTAGCAGACCGGTTCAGTAGTCCACTGTATGGGATAATCCGGATCCACTCGCTTAGTGGTAGGAGTAAGAGGAAACATGACCGTCTTGTCCCAATTCACCTGAATCCCCTAGAGTGAGCCAAACAGTACCACTTCTCGCAAGACAGCCGAAAGATTGTCCTCCGGGTGCCTCACGTACAGCAAAGTGTTGTCTGCATATGTAGACACTATAAGTCTGTACGTGGGAAATCGAATACCTCGATGGCTATGGTACTCACGTAGCGCGCAGGCTAAAGGTTCCGCCACCAGGGTGTATAACAGTGGGGAAAGCGGGCAGCCCTGTCTAGTGCCGCGTGCTATCGGGAAGGAGTCTGTCGTGAGCGAGCCTATGCGTACTTTAGCCGTAGGGCAAGCATACAGCGTGTTCAGGAGTTGCAATAAGGGCTCCCCCACCCCCATGCGGCGGAGCACCAAACGAAGGAAGGGCCATTCCACAGAATCAAAGGCCTTCTCCATGTCTAGGAAAACAGCCACCGCAGGGACGTCTAATCTCGTATGTTGAAACGCTGCAAACACAGTCCTAAGATTGTATGATAGGTTTCGGCTAGGGACAAAACCCGCTTGCTCAGGGGCCACAAGGACTGGGAGCAGGGGGCTAAGTCGGTTTGCAATGATTTTAGCAAAGACCTTCGCGTCCACAGTGACAGTGGCCTATACAATGTGCAGGAGTCAGGAGACTTCCCAGGCTTAAGGATGGTCACGATTATAGCTTCCCTCATTGACGGAGGCATCTCCTCAGCCTCTGCCATCTCCTCCACGAGCATCAGGAGTTTGGGGATCAACAGCTCCGAAAAAGTTTTATAAAAAGAGGCCGGGAAGCCATCACTACCTGGCGCGCTTCCAGCCCTCATCGAAGACAACGCCAATACTACTTCCTCCCTTTCAACTGGACGTACCAGAAACTCCCGATGCGTGTTAGTCAGCTCAGGCAGTTGGATATGCATCAGGTAGTCCAGAATCCGTTCTTCCGAAGCGGACCCCCTAGAGGCATACAGCGCGGCGTAATAATCTCTAAACCGCTCTGCCACCTGTCCATCCGTTAAAGCCTCATCCACCCCCTCCTCTCTGAGTGCAGGTATTCTATTGTCGTGCCTACGTTGCTTCGCTAGCCGCGCCAGCACCGTCCCCGGGCGTTCCCTCTCTCCATAGGACCTTGCAGTGGCGTACTTCCCTAAATGTAGCACCTCAGCGTCTGCTTCCTCGTGATACACTCGTAGAGTGCGGGCCAGCTCACTGGTCAACTCGTCATCAGGGTTTTGTAGCCGACACTTCTCTAAATCCCGCAGCTTAGTTTCTAGTAAGGAGAGCCTGCCACGTATGGATTTGAGGACCCCCGCGTGCTTAGCAATGGCCAGACCGCGCATATAAGCTTTGAAAGCCTCCCATACCGTAAGAAAGGAGGTCACCGACCCCACGTTCCTCTCGAAGAACATCTCTGCCTCATTCGCCATCTCCTCTCGGAAAGCTGTGTCTTGTAGCTCAAATGGGGGAAGTCGCCAACTAAACGGCGGGGGTCGAGGCTTAAGCGCCTCAACCAAAATAAGCACTGGGGAGTGGTCTGAGTACGTGCGGGGCAATATTACACAAGACTGCACATTGGGAAGGAGCGCGCCCGGAAGCAGCCAATAATCTATTCTCGTGTGTATATTATGCTGCGCCGAATAGTGCGTGTAACCTCCCTTATTCGCATGCAGTGTTCTCCAGACATCGTGCAGGTCTAACCTAAGGATTTCAGTATCTAGGGCACGTGCAGAGCTCGACGGCTTGCGATCTGGGCCATCCGACCTGTCTAGAGCAGGGTGTCGCACCATGTTAAAGTCACCTCCCCACAATACGTGTCCCTCGCAGTGTTCCCTTATCTTGGATGCTAGGGTCAAATAGAAGGAAGGGCAATCGTAGTTTGGTCCGTATGAATTAACTACATGAAAAGACATGCCCTTTCCAGTGCATTTCGTGATGATGTATCTCCCTTCCGGGTCCGTTACCACCGGTGTTATTGTTAGATCAGACCTAGGGTTCGCCCAAGTCAAGACGCCACGCGCATGCGATGTGAACCCTGCAGTGTGTGTGTGTCTGTGCAGTCCTCTATAAGTGAGCGTTGGTCTGTCTGGTCGCAAGTGAGTCTCCTGCAATAGTGCAAGATCTACAGAGTGTCGTGATAGGTATTGTAAGACACGCCAGACTTTCCTGTGATCGTTGAGCCCTCGTACGTTCCACGTCAGAAGTGTAATGGAGTCCAATTTGCGAGATAGCTGAGTCACGTCAGGGGGGACATCGTGTGAAACATGTTAGTGTGAATCATCCATGACGCATAGTACCTTGACCTACACAGTGTGCTTTCAACCCCGAAACGGCAAACAACTAAAGCTTCAAGACCTAACGTAAACAATAACATTAGAAAGACTTGCCCTACCCCCTCACCCACGCATGCCCAGCTCCAACATGGCCGTGCCCCGAGTCCCTGCCCCTCTCGCCTCCCCCCCAATCTACCCAAGAATCAATCCCCCCGCTCCCCATGCCCTCCCCACCTCCCAAGGCTGAACTTCATACACTCCCCTGCACCCCGCTCCTCCACCTGTCCCCTTCAACGCAATAGAAGGAAGACAAAATGGCACATACCAAAAACATAACAACCAAAAAAACAGAACCAAGCGAGGAGATGTGGCATTCACACGGGGGCGTAGGTAGCTCACACATAAGTGCTCTATATCAGCATCTGTAATTTGCACCCGGCACAATGCCTCGCCCCCCCAGCTCTGTAAAGAAAATAAAGTGAGTAACAGCTGGACCCCTCTCAGAATACTAAACATTGACCAGCGGCTGTGCAGGGCTACACCCCATAGCTAAGCATATCTCCACTGCGCCATCTTCCCTGCCAGCCCCGGGTATCAGCCTCCATTACACCTGTATGCATAACATAGCATTGACAAACAGAAGACGTCCATTAGCGCAATAGTTTGGCAATGTCCCTAGAAGCAGAGCATTCCCTCCCACCACCTCCGGACGCCTCTTGACGTATCTGCATTGAATCTTACAGTGTCATAGGGAACTCTATTCAGTACAACTCGCCGCCCACCCTGGGTAAGGGCCGTCTCGGCCACCAGAGAGTGTCACATCCCAGGTCAAGCCACCTGCGCACAAATACCTTCCTGGGTAGTTGTTCACTGCCTCAGTCTTGTTCTTCTAAGGGACTGCCGGACGCCTCCTCCTCCTCCCTGTCGCCAAGCATATTTCGAGTGTCCCTGCGCCAGTCTTTCATAGCTTTCTACAGTGCCCTCGGGTCTGTGAAGATGGTAGATCTTCCCTGCCTGTTAACCCTCAATTTCGCAGGATACAGCATTGCATAATCTATCCCAAGCTCACGAAGTTGGCGCTTCATGGGGACAAATTGGCGTCTCGCCTCTTGTACTCTCGCAGTGAAATCAGGGAACAGGGAAAGCGTGCTGCTCTCATAATTTAACGGTTGTTTCTCCCAAGCCAGTCTTACAGCAGTGCCTCGGTCTCTGTAATTCAGAAGCTTGGCCACTATTGGGCGAGGTGGTGCCCCCGGTTTTGGCCAAGGGCCCAGGGTGCGGTGCGCTCTCTCTATAACGAACATTCCTGAGAAGGCGGTATCTCCCAGCAATTTTTTCAACAGAGTTTCCACAGACAATTCCATGTTTCCCGTTTGGGTGTTTTCTGGAAGGCCCGTGATTCGTATGTTGCATCTGCGTGAGCGCGCCTCCAAATCCTCCGCCTTGTCCTGCAGGAGCTGGATCACCTTTCCCAGTTGTTTATGTTCCGAATCCAGAGTCGTTTGTGCCTCTTCCACCTCGCCTATTCTCCGCTCCGACATGTCCAGACGTTCCGCGTGTTTGTCCAGACGTTCTGCCATCCTGTCCATACGGTACGTGAGTGCATCCATTTTAGCACCAAGGGATGCAATTCCGCCCTGCAGGTTTTTTTCCATGGCTAGGAGCATGCCGCGAATGACGGCCTCAGGTGCATCTCCCATACTCGAATTACCAGCTACATCATCCGTCCCACTGGATGATGGGTCCGTGGTTTTAGTTTTCTTGTTAGAGTCGAATGTCAGTTTGGGTTGCGTGCGGTCCGGGCGGCCCATGTCTCCGCAGACCAATTGCGTCCTATGCAGATCTCATGTGGCACTTATGTTCCTAGTGGTTCTCAGCATGAAAGGCCTGTAGGTGTGCTGCCAGTGCCGAGCTCCTCAATACGGCAGTAGTGGTTCCCCTCAGGAATACTCCCGTGTGGTTTAGCGTATTTGCAAAGCGGCTCCATTCAGACCGGTGGTATGGGACCCAGGCCTAGCGATGCTCACAGTCTCCACAGCACCCCAGCCAGGGTGAAGACTCCTGGATCGCGCAGCCGCCTCCGACCCCACAGTAGATCCCACGCACTCAGCGTCCCTCGCAGAGAGTATTCAAGGACAGTGGGGGGAACACCAAGCCTATGTGAGCTACTTCGAGTTTAGCCTGTCCATGCGCTCTTTGACCAGTGTATTGGGCCTCTCAGACAGCTCAGCCTTTCTTAACAGACAAGGTTCCTGGCCCTTAGCAGTTCTCTACAGTGTGTTGTCGTCCATGCACCTCAGTGGGGCAATGGGGATGCACAGTGACCAAGTCCCATCCACTCAGCAGCCCGCAGTCTCAGGGTGTAAGCCCCCAGCCACTGACACAGGTAAGGCGCAGCAAGCTACTGAGTCACTCCACAAGTGCAGATGTCCGTGGGCGACCCAGCAGGGTACCAGGCATCAATAGGACCCAAGCGCGAGGTGATGTGTCCTCAATTGCCCAGGCTGCAGCCAGACTCTAGGATAGCACCGGGATGGGGGCAGTCGCAGTCTTCCTGCCTTCCGGCTAATTGCATATTGGGGCATCCCCCAGTTATCCCCTCAACAGGGCCGTCAGTGGCTTGTCCAAGTTCTCTAGGACTGTGGTGGTAGAACAGGTAAAGTCACTTAGTCTTGGGGGGAGGAATCCGGTCAGTGGAGGTCTCAAAGATCTCCTAGCGCGCTGCCTCCAGATGCGTGAGGCCTAGAGGTCCCAACAAAGCCGGGGACTCTACTAATTGAGTGCTGCCGCGTGAGGCGTACCGCCAGCCCGGCGTGCCATATCATGCACCGCCGCTCACCGTATCTCCGCCTGGGGGGGGTCCCGCAGCCAAACGCTCGCCAACCCTGCCGTCGCTCTCGATGGTCCAGGCAGGCGGGATCAGTCGAGACCCTCAAGGACGGGTTTTCACTCTCTTCGGCAGCAAACAGGCCGCGCAGCTCCTCTCCGCCACCCGCAGCAGAGTCAGCTCGGCATCCGCACTTCACTCCGGATCTGGGAGGTAGGAATCTCTCAGTATATGCCCCCACCGCTCCGCTGCCTAAAAACGTGCTTTCCGAGCAGAAAAGGCGCCGCTGTACTCAGGATAGACTTAAGGATATTTGTAGATGCGGAGGAGCCGAAGGCTCAGGCGGCCATCTGCGATGCAGGCTATCTCCGCCCCCCAATGATAAAGATTTGTTGAGTAGAGTGCAAGATAAACTGTCTGTGTAGCCAAAGGAGGCAAAAAATGTAATAGGGGAAAATGAGTATCGGTGTTGAGATTTAGTGAGGACCAAGTTGTTAGGCATTACCAGGAATCTATATCTAATAAATCAATTTAATGGATTATAATGCAGGTAAGACTCTTCAGAATCATTGTCACAAAACAAGCTCTCCAAGACCGGTTTCCTCATCTCGATGAGAGTTGAAATAGAATTGACGGCCTATCATCCATGCAACTGCCTTTCATTGAAAACCACTCAACACACCTTAAACATGTGAGAGTTTCCAAAGCATGTATGAGGAAAAATTGTGGTTGACTTCTTTGGTCCTCTTGACATTGGCCATCACCTGATGGTGATTGTTGATGAGTACTCCCACTTTCCATTGATAGAAGATCTCTCCTTTATCACTCAAGAGTCATCAAGAGATTAGATGGAATCTTCACAACATAGGATGTTCCTGTGATCCTAAAATGTAACATCGGGCCCACATTTCAACATTTGCGATTTCAGAGACTTTTACAGTCATCATAATGTGAATCATCAGAAGAACACACCTCTTTTGCTACAACCCAATGGCCTTGCTAAGGTTTCATAAGTTCTCTTAAGAAAGATGTTTAGCGTGCTGTATAGGAAAAGCTTGACCTTAAAATGATCTTGAATTCTATTCTTCGAGCTGACAGTTCAACCCCTCACTCAACCACATGTGAAAGCCCTGCAACCTTGATGTTTGGGAGAGCCATGACGACCAAGTTATCTCAATGGACTAACAAAAGATCAAGTACTGTGGAAGAAACCCGTATAGAAGACTTGGACCCTAAAAGGAAAATGAAGGCCTATGCAGACAAGCATCGATATGCAAAATATGCTACTTCACTAGAGGAGATTGAGTGCTTGTCTGTCAGTCTAGAAAACGAAAATCTGATGCTCCCTTCAATGCTGAGTTAATTCGTGTTGTGGCGAGGAAAGGACACATGGCTGTCCAAAGTCCTGTGAAGTTTGTTACATGAGATTCCTTAAATTTCCCACATGTGGCTCATTGCTCACCAGACACTGAAAGACACTGAAGTTCTGAAAGGAAAATTGAAAACCCCCTGGAGGCTGCTGATCCTACATCACCAATGCAGATCACGTAAACGTCTACTGCCTGTTCCTAATTTCCAAAGACCCAATCAGGATGTGTGTTCAGAGCTCCACAAAGACTCATCGAAGAGCTATGATTATATAAATTTGTAAAAACGTTTAATTTTGTATTGACCGGGGGGAGATGTAGTGTTGTGTGAGTTAGCAATGATGAAACCCTTTTGGCTCCTGATGGACTCCGTAGAACTGTTACATAGGTGTTAGAGCATAGTGAAGTGAATGCAGGTTAAGAATGTTGACTTCGTGGTTACAAGCAGATGAATAAAGACGGGAAATAGCAAGCTCTGTGTGTGGCGTGGTCATTGGCGGGTAGCCAGGCTGGGGAGGAGGCTGCAACCAGGAGTAAAACAAGCAGAGGATCATCAAAATTGGCCCAAAGGGGCTCAAGCTATGAACCACCAAAGATTTTTACCTGTGACCTTTGACTGAAAACAAGTATTTGGGGCTCTGCTCCACTTTCTTAAATTACCACTACCATTTAACTGAGCCAGTGCACGGGGCTCGGCTCAAGCTTCATCAATAATTTATCTCCAGGGACGTGACATCAGTGGGGCCCCCTCCCCAGAGTCCTATTAGGGACGGGGATACCATTTCCATTTTGTCACATGTATGGAGGGCCTCGGGATATAATCCATGGGGCCCAGGACAACAAGAAGTCCTGCCTGGGCCAACAAAGGAGAAGCAAACCAGGGACCCCATCACTCGCCACAAGGAAGACAAGTTGGGCGTGATGCCCACCCTGTGCCTGTGACTGGGGCGGGGTGTGGTTTGCACCAAATTCACTCCCTGACTGTTCTCACCTCAGGCATGGGAATCTGCACTGCAGATGGAGAAGCATTTGTCTGCCCTGACGGGAGCACCCAAGTAGAATGCTGATGCCAGCTGCCGCGCTGGCAAACAGCAGTGCAGTCAGGTGGGTAACTGGCTGGGGCAGTCAGGAGTGACCTCTCCAGGCTGTGCCCAACATGATGGATACCGGGAACTTGAAAATAAATAATAAGGAAAAGAACTGTGTGACCCTAATAAAATGAGCATTTTCACTGCCTAGGAGCACCCCATAATTCCCTGCGGGCCTCAATTTGCATATTATTCTTGGCTTGTGGTGCTCCAGTTTGGGCATGGGCACCACCAACATTCATAAAGAAATGTTTTATCGGCTGCAGCCCCACTGACTTGCTTTTAGAAATTAACCCCATGTCTCCCAGGTCATGGGACGCTTGACCTGGGAAGACCTTTTCATTTTCTGTAAACCATTTGTAAGGCTGGAAACATTGTTCTATAGCCTGTGAATGCAGAAACAAAGATTCAGACACAATATGTTGATTTTAAATACTTCACTGACAGTAACCTTGAAATGATATTTTGATAATAATGATGACATTTAAACATGGTTATTTATGTCATTGATAGAAGGTAATTTTAACATATGGTCATTGAACTTTTATTGTGGTGACCCATTGACAAACCAGTAGGCGTATCTTACATTAATGTTGTGATGACCCCTTGAAAAAGCCAATAGGCTTGCCTTATGCACTGATGTTGTGACCCCACAACAAAGGTAATAGGCCTGCTTTATTTAAAATGAAACCTCCCTATACTGTGAAGTACTATGTGGTATAGTGGGGGCAACTGTGATTTTGGGGTGCATGGCCTATTTCCAAATGTCACCAAAGGTATTTCTATCTGCATGGTGTGTATATATTTGTAAATTAATGCATAGTATTTAGTTGTGTATGTGTGTGTAATAACTATACTTTTCCTTTTTGAAAGAGAAATCACAGAATAGACAATTCTTTATTGAGTGTTATTATTGCATACCAGTGAATGGTGATTTCTACCTCACACTACCTCCCCTGATTGGGCATTGGACTGCTCTGCACCCCTACCCTAAGAGTAAAGTGCTACAATGAGGTGCTTGGTTCCCAGAATGGAGATAATTATGGACCTATTATTTGTGCAGGCCTCACATCTGCCCAACTAATAACCCAATTTCGCATAGACTGACGGCCATAGAGGGCAGGTCGGCTAGAGAAACCATTTGGACATTTTACTTTCAGACTTAGTCTCTGAAATGGAAGTTGAAAATCTTCAGCAGAGTAAGGCAGTAGGCTGTGGCCAAGAAGGGCTCTTTGAGGACAGGAAAGCTATTGACGTTTGGCAGGAAAGCTCTGAGCAGGAGAAATTCGGATTTCATGCCCAAGGAAGGTCCCTTGCAACCCCAGATGCTTTTTGCGCCTTCAACCAGAGAACATTTCTACGTTCACACTTATTCACTGTTTTGAAGCTTGGATTCCGCCAGTGGGGCAGGGCTGCTGGCAGTTGCTGAAGAGGATACAGATTTGCTGTTGCAGAAAAGCTCAGAGGGGGGGTGCCTGAATCTTCAGCCCAGTGGCAATTCATCTTCATCGATTAGCTTGGCAGGATTATCCCAGTCCGCTGAGGCCTTTGGAGCCAAAAAGTTTCTAAGTCACAGGTTTCTCAGGATGTTCGGAGGAGTAAACTTTCCCAAGGTTCCCCAAACTCAGGAACAGCCCTTAGGAGGTCAAGTCTCACTCAAGCAGAAGCCACCAGCAGGGGCCGGGGCATGTCCACTTGGAACTGGTGAGCTGGGCAGTTGCAGGATAGGACTCTTGTCGCTTACTGTGTTCGTGTAACTTGAACAGGGGGTCAGCATTCAGACCCTTGGAGTCCACTTCTTCGTCCTGGGTAGAAGAGGGAGCAGGTCCAGTTCAGTTCATCAGGGCTCTTGTCAGGTCACATACACCAGGTCAAGTCCCCTTCTGTTCTTACTCAGGTCCAGAGTGGTCACCAGCCTGTAAGTGAGGGAAACCCCTATCTCCTTCCTAACCAATAGAGTAAATGTTCCCAGGGGTTAACCTACCCACTTTGCAGCACTGCCTGTGTTTCCAACCTCAAACAATCCTATAGTTCCCCTCCTTGCCTAAATCCAAGATGGTGAAATCCTTCTCCCCTTTTGCAGAGCCTATGTGCCCACCACGGAGAGGTTGCGAGGGAAATTAGCAATTCATCTTCAGTGGTTACTTCCAGCCAGTTCTGGAGGCAGCTCCCTCCCCATTGGGATTGGAGCCTGGCTATCTGGGGAACAAAGAAGAGGCCTAGGCAGCTGTCACTTGACATCTGCTTGTGACAGGAGAGCCTGGTATGAAGATAACCAAGTTCCCAGGCACTGCTCAAATGGTCATCCTACCAGAAGAACAGAAACACCTTCCCACAGCCAGGCCATTGGTTCCTGCTCTTTTCACACTTCATTCAGGGCGAACCACTCAGAGGGCTGCAGTTGGAGGTTAACGCAAATTGTCTTCCACAGGATTTAGGCAAGGAAAATGTAATGTTCTAAAACTACCTTTCCATAATATTTATTAGACACGTGATTTCATCAGTGAATTGGGCTCCTAATAAATGTTACAAAGAGTTTAAAAATGATTTTTCTAGCTGGTTTTTAGCTGGAGATAGCATTCTGTAATGTTCCTATGGGACCACCAGCCTTGCTACATTTAAATTAGCTTTTGGGGGTTTTCACTATAAGGACACATTTAACATTAACTTTCTACACGTTCTCCTTTTAAATACCATGCATCTTGCCTTATGTGCAGTGAGACCTACCAAGGAGAGAGATTGATATTCAAAAGGAAGGTTTAGACTTGTCAAACGGGTTTATTTTAATTGTAGTTTAAAACCTGCTTTAGTCAGAGTACAATGGTTGGCCTAAAGCCATTTTTATACTGTCACTGTAGAAGATGGCACTAGGGCTGCTGCAGTCCACTAGTGACATTCAAATTGCAGGCCCTGGGTAGAGTTTTTATCATATGGTAGGGATTTACAGGTAAGTTGAATATACCTGTTAGGGATATAACAATTTCATCATATCGAAAGGAACAGCACATACACTTTAACATTAGTTAGCAGGGGTTAAGTGCACCATTTCTACAACCAGACAAAACAGTTAAGGGAAACATCTTGAAGTATACCATGCAAAATATGGTCATTTCCTACAGTTTAGAACAATGGTTATGTGATGTAATGACTAGGTTTAAGTTTGGCTAGAATCAAAGCTGTTGATAAGGAAAGGGGTTAAGTAGAGGATTAGATTTCCAGGTACTTGCACACCTTGTTATAGAAAAATTTATACATTTTCAACAGAGAGAAAATAGTATTGTTGCTAGAAAATCAATACTGTTTTAATGATAAACATCATTCACGCTAGAGTACTCACTAGTCGCTGAAATGAATCAATGAATTCATGGATTTTCTCCTTCATTTTTTGTATTGTCTTCAGTTAGACACTCAAGTGTGACAGGGATGTCCAGTTGTGTGTCTGTGCTTCCTGAGTTGCTGGACTCAAACTGCACCTCATTGATGAAACCTAAAAGGATGAAAGATGCCTAAGCTTGATTGTGTTCCCACACAGCAAGGACGTCACCTAGCAGTTATGATTGGACTGTCCATGTCGGGTCGGGGCCAAAACTGATTTGCATGTAGTTAGTTCCTGTCTGTAGTGGTTCACTGAGCAAAATATACAATGGTCTGGAATGTGTCCCAGATAAATGTCCAGTGGTTAAGATTCATTTAAGCATTCTATTTATCGCATTGTTGTTATTATGTAATGATTTGCTGGACACTGGTGCTGGAGTCATATGTATAGTCTTCTGTGGTACTGTGCCTTTCAGTTACTTTCCCTTTCATTGTGTGGTGGGGCCCTTAGCTTCTGTGGGGATGCTATTGCAAGCAGCTCTTATGCTGTTTGGGTGGCTGATAGAATTCTCGATTCTATCCGCCATTGGGGGCATATTATCAAGCGCCAACGATAATTATCGTTGGCCGCGTTTAGCATGAATTTATTTTTCGTCTGCTATCGCTGGAAGTTATCGAAATGCTAGCGCTGTATTAACAACGCATAGCGCAATGGCGATAATTATTCCAGCGATAGCGATGTCCATGGAAAGCGGCAATAACCTTGCAGATTTGACCTGTCGTCGTATCAGCATAATCCACCCCCAATGTTAGGTATGCGTAAGTCAGCTTTTTAGCAGATGTTAGTTTTGGGCGAAAACCGCGGTTTTCATCAAAAACTAACGTCTGCTAAAATGCGTGGGCCTCCTTGTAAATATTGCGATGTGCACATCAGTGATAATTTACATGCAGTACTGCCCAGTGACGCCCACTTTGCATCTCATTAGAGATGCAAAGCGAGGCGTCTGGAAAACTGGTGCTAACATGCACCAATGCATGTTAGCACCCACTTGTAAATAGGGTGATAGTTTTATCTCCACTTTTTAAGCTTTTAAAGCCAAAAAAGTGGCGATAAGGCCGTTGTTGATATGCCCCTTGGAGTGCCATTTGAAGTTTTCACAGTGCTGCTCTGTATAATACCTAGCTTTCTCTAGTTTTCACCGAGGCCTCTTCATGGCACTTTGTCCCTTTTGAATTACTGCCAATAATGCAACAGTATTTTATAGGCTATTTTGGGAGGCGGCCCATTATTTTGTACGAGTTGACGATGGTTGGATTCACGTGAGATCTGTGCCTCCAGGTTGAATTTTAGACAAGCGTCTTCTATGCCTATCTTACTATTCATTTTGACTAAATAGCAGCGGCGTGGAGTAGCTGGGGTGTGCATGTGCAGGTACTGACATCGCATAACGTGAGAATAAACGAGTGATTATGTTGAAATTTGGTTAGTATGCGGCTTCCTCTATGTAGGCTGACCCGGATCCACCTTGTGAGCGAACAGTGTGCTCTTTTGAATAGTGGTGGGGAGGCTTTCATCTTATTGAGGGTATTATTGTCTTGTAATTTGCTGGAGTGTGTCCATTGCCACACCGCGTATTTGCACACAGTGTACCGCTCTAGTGGTGTTCCTATGAAGTTAGAATGTGGACTGGTAGGTCCAGGTTTGACATTGTTTTGGGTATTCCCCTGGTGGCTTCAATCTGCAGCCATCGTGATTCTATGCATATGGTGGATTACAAATGTATTTATAAACACCTTCATGGATCTCGGTCTTGGTACTTGTTCCTTTATGTTATGTTATGCCATTTGACCTATTTGCTTTGCATCTTATTGTGAGTGTGTTTGTGTGTGTACGTGTGTGTGTGTGCGTGGGTGTGTGTGCTTGTGTGTGTGTGTGTGTGGCTATTGCAGACGTGGGCTGTGTCTTGCAACTGGCATGCAATTTGCTGAGCATGTGTTCAAGCTCACACAAGGGTATACATGAAGAGAATACATGCCACTATTTTCCAACAACATTGTGACTTGGTAATTGGTGCATTGTTTTTAAATGATTTTGGATGGCGCTGTGATGTTGTGTTTACACATAGACTTGTTTGCCATTTATATTTATTACTCTAGTTTTTTTCATGTTGGATGTGATCATATTCATAGGACATTGACCATGTACGTTGTGAGGTCTGTAAATGTGGTATATGGCAATGTATTGTGATCGGTTTGTTTGTGGGTATGTCTCTTTGGTCTCTTTGGCTAAACATTCCTCTGTTTTGTGAACTTCCTTCGTGCTACATATGGACATTACCATGCCTAAGTTCGCCCAATTGTTGTAAGTCGGCTTTTATACTATTTGAAAAAGTTCAAGGGTGTGATATCTGCATGGCCCATTACTCTTTTCCCTGCTTTGCTAAAAATCTTTTTTTTTTGTTAAGGCGTAGCCAAGGTTGCATCATGAAATCTGAGTGGTGTGTAAGTTTGGGGCAAAACTTCAGTCAACATAGGAATCCCTGTTACAAAATGAAGTGTTCATTGTAGTCATAAATGTTAAAACCCTCTCCGGTAAACATAAAGGTCCTCGTTCTGACAAATGCAATAAAGCCAGTTCCACATGGATCGGATTAAAATCCACATTGAAATCAGCTGACTTGATTAGAAGTCCAGGTGTAATTTTACTGCATGCAATGTTATTGCATTAAGATTTCACTTCATCCAAAGTTCTTGTGTGCAGTACATTTGCATGTGTTTAAACTGCATGAGGGACAATGGCACATAGTTAAATGACTTACGGAAAGATCCAACTATCACAAGCTTTATGGGCCACATTCAGACAGGTGAAATTACCCCAGAAAGGCTCCACCACCTAGAAGCATGCCCTAAATAATTGCATTCATTTTCAAAGGTGGAACAAATATAAAAAGAACGACACATCTAAAACATAATATGCATACAGCCAATATAAAGATGTGCAAGAACATCAATATGTAGCAGTAGTATAATAAGCACAATAATGACACCCTGAACAGGTATTTCATTATGCCTCAACATATCCCATCATGATTCAGATTCAGTATGTTATGCTGTAGGAGTAAGAGACGCAGGCTGCACAAAGCCAAAGCGCAAAAACAAATCTCTAGATGCAACATGTCAGAACCTCCCGTCTTCATAATATATTGGCTTGATAATGGCACAATAAACCACATTTTAGACGTGTACTTGAACCACATACTGGGATGCAGACTGCCTTTCGTAATATAACGTGTAGCGCCACATTGTTTTGCAACTGGTTCCTACCATCGACAGTGGGTATGACACATAAGCTGGCACAGCTCACTTTTTGTAAACTAAAGATGCCTTGCTGAATTTACTAACCAAGTAAATGGTGTTCTCTACACAGACATGCAAACAGTAAATGGCGGGAAAGTGAAATTGTATACAGTTCATGTTTCCCTAAACTGCTGTTCCCCACATAGGACTTGTTCCTCCCAGTGCCAAGGAGCAAGTGTTCCACAGCTACAAAGAAGCAGCACATGATCAATGTGCAGGTGATCTGTGAGGAAGACCTGTGGTTTACACATTGCTGTGTCAGATTTCTAGATCCCACACATGAACCCATGATCCAGAGCAACAGTTGAATACCATACATCACGGAGACCATCACCTGCTCAGGAAACGACTGCTTAGAGAGTACACCATCAGACCTCACCTCCTCAGAATGACTGTTATGAAATGAAATAGCTATTATGGTGACTATCATGTGAAGTAATAAAAATAAAAAGGCATATTTGTACAAATTACAAATGTGTGGTAAACAGCTTACCATCTCATCAGTGAAATGCCTGTGCCCAGTATCATAAATAGAAAAATGCTCTCACACATAAAAAAACAAGATTTTTCTGCATTTTTGTTTTCTTGTAACCACCTGTGTATCATATGTAAGTGGCTCTGGATAGCTATAGATACAATGGCTCATGGTCTTCTTCAAGAACTACTGAATGCACTTGAGCAAGCATACAATATTCCACAACCCAAGACTTGCAACACAAATGAGCATGTTTTGGACTTTTAAAGGCATGTTTCTGTTGTCTGTATAGCAGAAGTGGATCCTTTAATGTATAAGCCTCTTAGAGTGTGTCACACAATCATAATTCGGTGTGTGCTGTTCAACACTGCGGAAAAGTAATGCGTGTCAGTGTTAGAGGAGGAAGATGAAATACAAGTAACAATGTTGAAGAAGCAGAAGAGGGGCATATCTGATATTGACGCAAAAAGAACAATTGATGGACAGAATGAAGAACAATGTCATACATTCACCCCAGTACAGAGATCTGGGCCTAATCCATCGTTTTTTTGCTCACCATGCCATTTCAGTGTGGACCCAGCCATATGCAAATCAGTCTTAGATATTTGCATATTTTAAAACACCGCCAACAGGCAGGCATTCTTTTAAAAAAATTTACCTCTTCGATAACAAAGCCCATCAGCCCACTGTTGGAAGTATACGGGACGAAGGTGGTAAGTTCGGTACTTTATGGTGCTGAACTTTGGGGATTTGAGGATTTAAGAAAGCTGACGCTGGCAGAAAATGAATTTCTGCGGAAAGCTACAAGCGTTCCCATAAGTACCCCGTTAACACCACTAATGTGGGATCTTGGAAAAAAGACGGTGCAAGATCTTGCCCTCCTACGGCCATTACTGTATTGGCGCCGTCTTTGGTCCACTGAAGAACTACGGCATTATGCCCATGGGCTGAGGGAAATAATGATTTTGGATTCACGCCAGAAAATTCATTGGCTGAAGGCCATCCGGTCATTACTTTTCAAAATGGGAATGAGGGAACTCTGGGACGACCCAGAAAACGCTATATTCCCCTCCAAAAAAATTGTAAAAGAAAAGTATTGGGAGATGGTGTTTACAGAAGCAAGGACAAAGGGACTCTCCTCGCACTTAACTGGCCGATTTCTGGAAATAAAAGCCCGACCGAAGCTGGAACTATATTGGGACACTATCGGAAAACAGCAGGACCGTAAGCTCTATTTCCAACTAAGAGTAGGTACCCTTCCAGTAAGGTCTTTTACAGCTAAATGGGCAGGAGAAAATGGTAATGACAGATGTCCTAAGTGTGGGGAGGAAGAAGAGTCATTAAGTCACTTCCTTTTCTTCTGTCCTTTGTATTCGGCCCCCAGATCGATGTGGATTAAACCTATATGCAAATTTTTGGTATCCATAGACATCAGGAGGCGCTAAGAATCCTATGTACTGACCCGATGCCTTTAATTGCTCTTGCTACGGCTACATTTTTTAAATGGGCCTGGGTAATTCACACAAAACAAATAGCAGGAGGCATATGAATTTTAGCTGATTTATACTGTAATATTTTGAGGGTTGATTTTACGAACTTTTCTGCAATACTCCCCTGGACTAAATGCATTATGATGAGTTTGTTTTTTAGGATTTATGAAACAATGTAAGAATATATTCGGCAATAGTCCAATGTAGTTTAATACCTTTTAATATTTATGTATATGTTTTTATGGATTTTTAATCTAAAATTGTGTATTTTATGTATACTTTTATGACTTAAATTGTCGAATAAAGTTATTGTGATGCAAATCAGTCTTGCACCTGCGCACAATGGGATAGTCCAGCCTGAACTGCCAGGCCAGGTCCTCCCTGGACAGGTAAAAAGCAGCCTAGGACTGGTTTTGGGGTTTCACCCCTCTTCATCCAGGATAGCTTGACTCCAGTGGCATGGAGGGCACGGGACCCGCGTCTGGGCATACCCGTCCCACCCGGGGTGGCAAATGCAAAAACAACAATTGATTGACAGAATGCAGAACAATGTCGTACATTCACACCAGTACAGAGATCTGGGCCTAAATCCATTTGTTTTTGCTCACCATGCCATTTCGGGCTGGACTGTTCCCATTGGGCACAGTGTGAAGACTGATTTGCATATGGCTGGGTTCAAACTGGAATGGCGAGCAAAAAAACGATGGATTTAGGCCCAGATCTCTGTACTGGGGTGAATGTATGACATTGTTCTGCATTCTGTCCATCAATTGTTGTTTTTGGTTTTATATCTGATATTGAGAGCATACCAAAACTACTGGCTACAGCAACACCATAATTTTTAACTATATCTGCACTGACTTGTATAACAATAATAACGTTTAATTCCACATAACACATATCAAATGCTTGTGTAGATTGGAAAATGTATTGTTAAAAGTGAATACCACCACCACTTCAGTTCCATATCATCTCATCTTACCATCTACCCTAACCCCAGTTGGCCTGCCTGGGTACTCCTCTGTTATACTGCTCTATATACACCCACCACACCTGAGCCCTGGATTCTTCATCCTACCAACCACCCTAACTTCAAATGAGCTGTTATGTGGATACTATGTTCTACACCCACCTTGCCATGACAGTGCTGTACATCAACTTGTTCCTTGTTCTTGGAAAGTGTGATTATGGGAAGTTGTGCCACATAGGCTAATCGTATCCTCTGCTGTCATGAGGGGCATATGGGAAGATTGGAAAGGGGACGAAAATGATGGTAGTGTGGAACCATCCTCAGCGGTAAAGTTTAGCATCTGAGACAGGATCACCTACTGTCACTCCAGAAGTCTGGTCAAGCTGCTCAATGCTTGCCCCATCTCCGCTTGTTCCGCTGCTATCTGTCAGTTGTCATGAACCTCTTCATTGCTCAGTAGATACCTCTTTCCTCCCACGTCTACTCCACCCAGTAGCAACACCTCTGTCCCATCTTCCTCCTGAGTAATGAGGATGATGTTCTCTAGCTTCGTGTATAGCAACACCTCCTCACCATTTACGATATCTACAGCAAGGGTGATGGTATCAGCTGCAGTGGTAGAAGAGGCAGCTGTGGGGTAGTAGTAGTGGCTCGCCTGCTACTGGCAGCAGTGGTAGAAGTTTGACCTTTATGGCTGCTCTGAATCTGGCAGTGTCTGATTTGCTGGTGGCAGCTGTAGTGATGGAGGTGGCTGGCTTGATGGTAGCAACTGTTGTGGGTTCAAGTGCAGGATCACTGTCGAGACCCACATTTCCATCTGATTCCTCTTGAGAGGAGTCACCTACAAAGGGATGTGATAATCAGCGTTTTACATGTCCACACATCTAGTATCTTGGCTATTACTCATAACTATCAACATCTTTTGGACATTGCTTTCATACATCATCATGGCCATCAAGGTTCCAGCTATGCTTCCTCAACTACGCCCTCAACTGTGCTCCTCCACCCACCACAGCTGTCGCCAACTCTGCAGCCAACGAATTCCACAGATGGATCACTGATTGCGGAAACAACCGCTCCCCCCTCCAGAACTCCGACAGACAACGCACCATGAAAGCCACCTGGTTCACCATGTACCTCCGAGAATCCAAGCGCACATACCGACGACTTGTGAAAGCATGGAGGAACAGTAAAACCTCGGAAGCACGCATCACCTACAAGACCACCAGGACAGACCACCCCTGACTCATCAGGTCCGCGAAGAGGAACTTCATCCAGGACAGAATCCTCTCCAACTCCTGCAACTCTAAGGAACTCTTCAGCATCATACAAGAATTCACCAAACCCCCAGCAAAACGTCTGACGTCCCTCTCTGCTAGGACATGTGCAACCAACTTCGCTCCTACATCCATCACAAGATCAGGACTCTCTATGACAACTTCGATGAACAGAACCAAGACACTGACACTACACCTACCACCGACAATGCCACCCATCCTACCATCACCTACTGGACCCCTGTTCCCACAGAAGACACTGCAAAGAACATAAGGAGCATGCACTCAGGAGATCCCACTGACCCATGCCCGCTACACATCTTCCACAGAGTTGCCTCCACCATAGCACCCAAACTACTATGTCCAATCAGCTGCACCCTCGAAACCTAGAACCTAGAACCTTTTCCTCTAATGGCCTGAGAATCATCAGGGTTAGGAGCATCCTCTTCATTGAAAAATATGCAGCGCTGCCAGGTACAGTGTTACAGAGACTCCTATAGAGATTGTGCCAATGCTTTTTAAAGTCATCAACCTCCCAAGTGAAGACCACCATTAGGTTTACCTTGTTGCTGATGTTTTCTCCCCAGGCATGAGTGCACTTTGTGGGAGGTCTTAACTATCGGGTCTAAAAGAGTTGGGTGTCCTCTCTAATATCCTCTTTGGCCATGATCCTAAGCTGCTGGTTGGCAGATTTGAGTTTGCACTTCCTGGTGGATGCTATGGTTGTGATCTTTTGAATATGGAGTCAACAAATAATCTCCTTGTACTCCATGATGGTGCTGGATGTTTAGTGTGGCTCCAAAACGACTGGCTATTTGGCTGTGTATGTTTGGGGTGGCTGAATGAGTCTGCCAGAGTACCCTTTGGTACTCAAGTGGGTGGTTCAGTCTCTATGACAATTCTACCAAGTGACAATGTTTCTACAGTCTTGACAGGGCTTAAATACAAGATCCCAAGGTGTTCACATGTATGCAGGGATTTTGCGGGTGATTTTAATACATGAAACATTAGACCATGTCATAAAATGCCACAATTTTAGAATATTTGCTTGTAGAAATGCTGGGATATTTTCACTATAATTGCACTTTTTTAATATGCAGTTTAATTTGACAGTATCCGAATTTTCCCATACAGAAGATTTCTGGATTTTTATCAAATAATTCATAATGAATGGTTTTACACAGGTTATATATACATACACAATTAGATAAAACATTCTCTGATCAGTACCTATGGTTTTTCAAATATGATAGGTATTGTAGGATATGTTAGACTGTAACTTATTCTGCATAGAAGATTTAAACTATATATAACAAACATTCAGTTTAAATTAAATATGAAAAGTAAGATTTTTTGAAGGCTAATGCACTACAATAATCCTGGTTATGAATGTATGAGGAGGATCTAACTTGAAAGGACTGATGTATTTGATACGGATCTCCCTTTTGGTTCTTTCTAGGAGGAGATTTTACGTGATCAAGAAAAGCTCAGAGAGGAACAGCAGAACACTGAAAAGCGCAACCAGCAATTGCTTTTAATTATGCAACAGTTTAAGGGGATGTGACCCTAGCAGGGTTTGTGAAAGTTGATTGTTCTAGTCCCTTTGAAAATATAGTTTATGTTAACACACAAAGGACAAGATGTATCAAACGGGTTTACCCATTCTCTGTCTGCAGAAAAATGCTTTATTACAAGGGTTCTTAACCCTTGGTCTGAGGGCCCATGTGGGTCTGCAAAGCCTCCTCAGCAGGTCCACACCGGCTTAGAAAATTAAACAATATTAACAGATTAATAAAGTTTATATAAATTAAGAAGTGTAAAATTGAAAATTTAAACCGTTCTTTAAATGTTTAGGAATACAAGTGCATCAGATAGACTGAAGTATGGATGATGAGTGTCCCTAAATTAATTTAGAAAAGCTCCAACCTTCCATCGAAATCAAAATTTAGATCTAAAAAATGTGTTTGTGAATCAAAAATATATTTCATCAATTGTATATTTATTTGATGAATGTTTGTTTCTCTATTTTTCTGTATTGTTTTGCAGTTCAAATCACCAAAAACACTCCGGCTTGGGTTCCTGGCTTCCAGTAATGATTCATTAGGGAGTTCCCGGATTCCAATTATGATTAAGTGGGGGTCCCCCGTTTCAAATAATGATTTAGTGGAAATACTGCTTTAGTAAATATTTCCCAAAGGATCAACCTACACACATAAAGCAACAGATTATGCAATGTTGCTAAAGCATTTTGGCAGCACTGCAGCTTAAAAACATTGCACAGCTAACTCTAAGAAGGAAATAAAAGAATCTATTTTACCAAACCATGCTACATATTGGAAAATAAAATATGTTTGTATCTAAGCCAAATCACACCACAATAGAATGAAAAAGAAATTAAACAGTATAAAATAAATAATGTTATTATTACATGTGATGATATAATAAGGCAAATCTTTATGGAATTAACTATCCCAGTTGCAAAACGAGGACAGTGAAGTCGTAGTCCAAGCCATGTTAGGTTTAGATAAAAGAAAAGAAGCGAAAGGAGAGAGAAAAGAGTGAGAACGAGGGTAGGTCAGCAGAAAAAAACTGTGTCAGAGTTTGAATTTAAAGCGTTAATCCCTCACTTCAATTAATTTACAGTTGTTTATGCACACCAATGCCTAGGGTGAGGATGCTGGTATTCCTAGTCAGATACAACTCATCCTGTTACTATTTGCAGGTACACCACAGCTCCCTACAATTTCCCCTCTGGTCTCTGGCCTAAATCTATGGGAGAACATCTGGCTGCAAATGAGGACTAACCAGGCCACTTGGATGCAGTACATTCAAGTCTCTGGCTATTACCCACTTCTTCATTACAGTAACTCTAGGGCTATAGGGGCCAAAATTA
The DNA here is from genome assembly GCF_964261635.1 of Lissotriton helveticus. NCBI lineage: Eukaryota > Metazoa > Chordata > Amphibia > Caudata > Salamandridae > Lissotriton > Lissotriton helveticus. The sequence continues at coordinate 913,748,865 of NC_136059.1, read as the reverse complement.
CCTGTCCCATTTCCAGAGACCTCATAATAATGCCCTGAAACATATTTCAACATGCAGCAGTCGGAGTGTGTGACAGTGTAGCAAGGAGCTAGCTAAGTATAGACATGGTTGTTTGAAAGTTCGAGGAGCCATCATATTCGAGATATTATACGATTTTTCATAGACTAATGCTAGCTAGGTTCAGCACCTTATGCAGAGTTCTTCTGCAAAATGCATGTATTCAATACAACTATTGAGTTCAATGAGCAGTTCATAGCTAAAACACCAATATATTCTAATTCGCAGGAAACCCACACTATGCAAACTGCATCCCAAACATTCAAATTCACAGAACGTTTACACTATATGAAATGTATCCAATGCATTCTAATTAATAAAAGACTTACCCTTTGTAAGTATATCTCATGAGTTCTAATTCACAGGGCATCTACACTATGTAAACTATATTCCATGCCGTCTAATTGACAGACCACCTACACTTTGTAAAATGTTTCCCATGCATTCTAATTCACAGAACATGTACACTTTGTAACTGTACCCCATGCATTCTAGTTTAAAGAATAACTATGCATTGTAAAATGGGTACCATACATTCTAATTCACAGAACACCTACTCTATGTACAATATATCCAATGCATTCTAATTCACACAATATGTACACTTCATAAAATGTATCCCGTATGTTCTAATTCACGGAATACCTACTCTATTTAAAATGTATTCCAATCATTCTAATTCACAGAACACCTACTCTTTGTAAAATGTATCCCAGGATTCTAATACACAGCATTCCGTCCATCTATTGTTCTTTTATTCATTTGTCCCATAATGGGGAAAGGTATGCCCAGATGCGGGTCCTGTGCTCACCATGCAACTGGAGTCAAGCTATCCTGACTGAGAGGCCATACCCCAAATTCAGTCCCAGGATGCTTGTTTCTGGTTTAGGGAGGACCTGTGCTGGCAGTTCGGGATGGACTGTTCCCATGGGGAGAAGGGTCAAGACTGAGTTGCATATAACTGGGTCTAAACTGGAATGGCATGGTGAGCAAAGAAAATATGGATTTAGGCCCAGATCTCTGTATTGGGGGTAACATTTTGACATTGTTCAACATCCTGTCCATTAATTATTCGTTTTGGATTCTAATACACAGTACATATACAATTCGTAAAATGTATCCTATACATTCCTTATTCACGGAACACCTACTCTATGTAAAATGGGGAACCTCGTTCACAACAAAACTTTTACCACGCACTACCATTACAACTCAGGAATTACAACGAAGGTTGTTACAACGACTTTCGCTGGAGGGCGCTGTTGGATAGGGAATAGTTTATTTTTCTATCCAACACCTTTCCTACTATCCACGGGGACTGGAGTTGGAATAGAAAATTAAACTATTCCACTATCCAGCGCCCCCCAACGCAAGTCGTTGTAAAGACTTGCGTTGTAATACCTGCGTTGTAAAGGCATGCGTGGTAAAAGCATGCGTTGAAACATCATACATCCATGTAAAATGTATTGCATGCATTCTAGTTCACAGAACACCTATACTCCTGGTCAGGGTAACTTCTCTCCCCTCACACAGCTCCATCGATAAGACACTGCCCCCAGCACCTTCTGGTGACCCAGGTAGGTGTTCAAGGCCCTCCTCCAGCTGCAGGCTCCTGCCTTTGCCTCCTCCCTGGTTGTCCAGTGGAAGAGCCTGCTCTTCTGCTGGTATGCCCTATGGGTGTCAGCCTTTTCTGTCCCTTTCTGTTTTTGCCTTTTTTCTTGTGCCAGTTTTCCCCTTTGTTGCCTTTTTCTCTGTTTGCCTCTGCTTTTTTGCCTTTTTTCCCTCCCCTGCTGCCCCTGTGGCCCCTCCCCCCAGCGTGTTCCCGCTCATGCCTCCCAGCTGCTCACGCTCCCCCGACCCCTGTTTAATGGCGTCCGCTGCCTGCCAAGGAGAGCAAAACCTCTGACCTCCTAGTCAGGATAACTGCTCTCCCCTTGCATTGCTCCATTGTTAAGGCACTGCCTCCAGCGCCTTCTGTTGACCCAGGTAGGTATTCGAGGCCCTCCTCCACCTGCAGCCTCCTGCCTGTGCCTCATCACTGGTGGTCCAGTGGAAGAGCCTGATCTTCAGCTGGTCCGCTCTGTGGGCGTCACCCTTTTCTGTCTTTTTTTCTGTCTCTTTCTATTTTTGCCTTCTTTCCTGTCTCTTTCTGTTTTTGCCCTTTTTCTTGTGCCTTTTTTCCTCTTTGTTGCTTTTTTCTCTGTTTGCCTCTGTTTTCTTGGCTTTATATTGCCTTTTATCCCACCACTGCTGCCCCTGTGGCCCCTCTCCCAGCGTGTTCCCACTCACGTCTCCCAGCTGCTTATACTCCCCGACCCCTACTTAATGGCGTCCACTGCGTGTGAAGGAGATCAACACTTCTGACCTACTAGTCAGGGTAGCTGTTCTCCGCTCGCGCAGCTCCATCGCTAAAGCACTGCCCCCAGCGTCTACTGGTGACCCAGGTAGGTGTTCGAGGCCCTCTTCCACCTGCAGGCTCCTGCCTTCGCCTCCTCCCTGGTGGTCCAGTGGAAGAGCCTGCTCTTCTGCTGGTACGCTCTGTGGGTGTCAGCCTTTTCTGTCTCTTTCTGTTTTTGCCTTTTTTCTTGTGCCAGTTTTCACCTTTGTTGCCTTTTTCTCTGTTTGCCTCTGTTTTCTTGCCTTTTACCCGTGGCCCCTCCTCCACAGTGTGTTCCCACTCACGCCTTCCAGCTGCTCACGCTCCCCTGACCCCGGCTTAATGGCGTCCGCGGCGTGCCAAGGAGAGCAAGACCTCTGACATCCTGGCCAGGATAACTGCTCTCCCCCTGCGCTGCTCCGTCGTTAAGGCACTGCCTCCAGCACATTCTGGTGACCCAGTTAGGTATTCAAGGCTCTCCTCCACCTGCAGCCTTCTGCCTGTGCCTCATCCCTGGTGGTCCAGTGGAAGAGCCTGCTCTTCTGTCGGGTCGCTCCATGGGTGTCAGCCTTTTCTGTCTTTTTTTTTGTCTCCTTCTGTTTTCTTGCCATTTTTTGCCTTTTTTCCCACCGCTGCTGCCACTGTGGCCCCTCCCCCAGTGTGTTCCCACTCCTGCCTCCCAGCTGTTCACCTGACCCCTACTTAATGGTGGCCACTATGTGGCCCCGATGCTGGCGCACCAAAGGCAAGCCCATCTGTGCTCGTCCATGACCCGAATAGCGCCTGGGACCCTGGTCCCCTGAGCTTTCACCACTATGACCCCAGCACTCTCCACGCACTCAATCCTGGATGCAGCAACAACTGCCAGCTCTCGATGCCGAGCAACACCCACGGCCCAATCTCCTGCCAACACTGCCGCCACACCTTCACCCACCTCTCGACCCAAACAGCTATTCCCAAACCACCCTGCACCACCACGCTCAAGCCGCTTAGCTGCATCCTCCTCAATGTATGCTCCCTGTACAGACACACCGTAGAAATCTGGGATCTCCTCAACACTCACACACCAGACGTCGCCTTCCTCACAGAGACCTGGACCAAGGCCAGCTCTGCTTCAGACATCACAACCACCCTCCCAGACGGATACAAGATCCTGAGGAAAGTCTGCCCCAACCATCCAGGAGGAGGCCTCACCATCGTCCACAAGAGCTCCCTCCTCCTAACTACCACTAACTGGGACGACGCCTCGCCCCCCATGGAACACATCCACTTCCAGATCCAGCCCCACCCTAGAACGACGCTTCATGGAACTCTTGCCTACAGACTTCGCGGACCCCACTCTCCTTTCACCATCGCAGAATACATTGCTCCCAAAGCTCTCGCCTCCACGGACTACATACTGCTTGGAGACCTGAACTTCCACCTAGACAACATCAGCGATCCCAATACTACCGCCCTCCTGGAGAACTTCACCAACATAGAACTGAAGCAACTTATCTCCACCCCCACACACATGACAGGACACATACTCAACCCCATCTTCACCAGCGTAAACAGCATTCACTTCAGCCACACCATGCAACCGCTCTGGACAGACAACCACAGAATCCATTTCTTCTTCTCGAAAGCCACAGCACATGCCTCCCCTGCAGAACCTGGAACAAAGTCTCTGAAGCACACCTCACATCCGCCCTCAGCTGCACTTCTCCCCCCACTACGACAGACGCCAGCAGAGCAGCAAGTAACCTCCACCACTGGATCGCCAACTGCGCCAACACTCTCGCCCCACTCAAGAATACCATCAGACGACACAACACGAAAGCCTCCTGGTTCACCACGGAGCTCCTAGAATACTAGCGCTCTTGCTGATGACTGGAGCAAACGTATAGAAACAGCAAAGCCCCGGAAGCACGCTCCGCCTATAAGGCCACCACCGCGGCTCTCCACCAACTCATCAAATCAACAAATAGAAACTTCATCCACAGCAGAAGCCTCTCCAACTCCTACAACTCCAAGGAACTCTTCACCATCATACAAGAATTCACAAGACCCAACAGCGAAACTACAGGCATTCCGCCCTCCCAAGACCTCTGCAACAAACTCCTTTTTCCACCGCAATATCAAGACACTCTACGACAACTTCGATGACCAAGCCCACGGCACCCCCCTACACCCTACCCCCAGCGACGCCATCCAACAGACCCTCCTCACCTGGACCCCTCTCAACACGGAAGACACCACAAAGACCATGTAAAGCATCCACTCCGGAGCATCTACTGATCCTTACCCACCGTACATCTTCCACAGGGCCACCACCGCCATCACACCCGAACTACGCCAAACACTCAGCTGCTACCTCGAGACTGCCAAATTCCCCGACAACTGGAAATATGCCAAAGTCAAACCCTTCTTCAAAATGCCCTCCACAGACCCGACAGATCTCAAGAACTTCAGGCCCATCTCACTTATTCCTTTTGCTGCCAAAGTCAACAAGAAATCCATCAACACCCAGCTAGCACTGAAACCAACAGCATCCTAGACACCTCAGGATCCAGATTCTGCAGCAACCACAGCACCGAAACCGCCCTCATAACCGCCATCGATGACATCCGCGCCCTCCTCGATCATGGCCACACAGCAGCCCTTATACTCCTGGACATTTCAGCAGCCTTCAACACCATCTCCCACCGCACACTAGCCGACAGACTACACAATGCCAGCATCCAGGAAACAGCCTTAGACTGGATTTGATCCTTTCTCTCACACAGAACACAAAGAGTAAGACTACCGCCCTTCCTCTCTAAACCCGCAGAGATCATATGTAGAGTACCCAAAGGATCTTCCCTCAGCCCCACGTTCTTCAACATCTCCATGGACCCTCTTACATCCATTGTCAGGAAAAATAGTTTCAACATAGTATCTTACGCCAATGGCACCTAGCTCATCCTCTCCCTCACTAAGGAACCCAACATCCCCATGCACAGCTTCCGAGATGGGATGAAAGACATCGCAACCTGGATGAGCAGCAGCTCCCTGAAGCTCAACTCTGATGAAACAGAAGTCCTCATCCACGGCTCCACCCCTTCACATGGGACATACCTAGTGGCCCCCCCCACCCACAGAAACCCACCCAACCATATGGACCACACCCTCAACTTCTGCATCATACTCAACTCTTCCCTCACCAGGAATCACCAGATCAACACCGTGTCCTTCACTTGCTACCTCCGTATATTTTGCAAGACCTTCTAATGGATCCTCTCAACTCCAGGAAGACCGTCACCCACGCACTCGTCACCAGCAGACTGGACTACAGAAATGTCCTCTATGCTGGAATCAACAAAATCTCTTCCACAAACTCCAGATCAACCAGAACGCCGCAGTCAGACTAATCTTCAACATCCCACGACATGACCACATCACCCAACACCCTGCAAACTCCACTGGCTCCCCGTCAAAAGAAGAATAACCTTCAAACTGCTCACACATGCCTACAAAGCCCTCCATAACTGGGTATCCCAATATCTCAACGAGTGAATCTCCTTCCACGCCCTCAAGAGAAACCTCCGCTCTGCCAACCTAGCCCTTGCCACAGTCCTCTGGATCCACAGGGCCAGAGCTGGGGGCAGATCCTTCTCCTACCTTGCAGCTATGACCTGGAATGAACTTCCCCTTAACATTCATCGAAGCCCTATGCTACACCGGTTCAGAAAGGACCGCAAGATGGAGCTGTGCGCACCCCCACCCACCACCCACCCCAGCGCCTTGAGACCCTCACACGTGAGTAGTGCACTTCAAAACCCCTGATTGATTGATTGATTGATTGATTGAAGTGGATCCCATGCATTTTAATTCATAGAACACATACACTTTGTAAACTGTATCTCATGCACTCTTATTCAGAGAACTCCCCCCACTATGTAAAACATATCCCATGCATTCTAATTCAATTAGCGCATACACTTTATAAACTGTATCCCATGAATTCTAATTCAGAGAACACATACATTTTATAAAAATGAATTGCATGCATTTAGTTCACGGACATATACATTTTGAAAAATGTATCCTATGTAGTTTAATAAACAGAACATCTACAATTTGAAAAATGTATCCCAGGTATTCTAATTTACAGAACTCCTACTCTATGTAAAATAAATTGCATGCATTCTAGTTCACAGAACACCTACATTTTGTAAAAGGGATCCCATGCATTCTAATTTACAGATAACATACACTTTGTAAACTGCATCTCATGCATATTCACAGAACTTCCCTCACTAGCTCCAATGTATCCTATGTATTCTAATTCACAGAGCACCTACTTTATGTAAAATTTATCCCATGCATTCTAATTCACAGAACTCTTACACTTTGTAAAATGTACCCTATACTTTCTAATTCATGGAACATCTATTCTACACTTTGTAAAATGTATCTGTTAGACCTGGCATCTTTTGGTGTGGTTTGCTCTGTCTTCAGCCTGTTTCTGCAGTTTTAAACTGCTATGTCAACCTGGCAAATTCACCTACTTGCCAGGCCCAAACCTTCCCTTTTATATACATATAAGGCACCCCTAAGGTAGGCCCTAGTTTTTGCAATGTATTCAAAAGGTAGGACATGTGCTGTTGAGTGTTACATGGCCTGCGTCATTAGTTTTTCAGTACAGTAGGGTCTATCTCTTCTATAGGTTAGCGTTGGAGCTGCCTTTGCCTTTATAAAACTTTACACGGCTAACTTTCAATTGAGAACAGATAGAAAATTGAAGTTTTGTGTCTTTGGACTCACAATTTAAAAGCACATCTTTTAGTGAAGTTGATTTTTAAATTGCAGTTATGAAAATGTCACTTATAAATACTTAGCACTTTCTTACTTCACCAATTCTGTGCCTCTGCCTATCCCTAGAATACATGTCTGGGTCCAGGAGACAGCTGATCTTTGTTCATTCCCTCTAGACAGTCACACAAAGGGAGCTGAGGTGTGTCCTTCATATGCTGATGAATCATCACCAGACTGATAATACTTCCTGAGCAATAGAGGTGGGAGGGGATGACACTTGCACCGGAATCTCTCTGTACCTGTCCCCACACAAAGAGCTGCATACCCCCTGTGATGTATGTGGAGCCAGGAAGGGCATGGTCTTATTCACTACAAAGACCTTTCTTTATAGTCTCCCTACTTCAAAGGCTAAAAAGGGGTATCAGTACTGGAACTTTGACACCATGTACTCAGAACACTTCTGGACTTAGGACAATCTGCCAGGAAGAAGAGCTGTTGTGTTACCAGGAGGAACTACCACTTTGCTGCTTGCTGTGCTGTGTTGTGTTGGCCTGCTGCTTCTTGCCTCGGAGTGAGAGGACTGGACTTTACTTTCTACATCCTGCATCTAAAGGTTCTCTAAGGGCTTGTTTGGGCTTGCCTCCTGTTACTGAAGTCTCAGGGACAACAAAGACTTCACCTGCAACTTGTTGCCGGCATCTGGGCTCCTCTGCTGTGAGTCCTGCTCTGCCAAATGGTGCCAGATCCAGGTCAGGGCCCTTGGAAGTGAGTATCAGTACTGCAACCAGGAAACCGACGCATCAGCTCCATAGCGTCATTTCGGAGCTGGTGCAGCCCTGTGAAATCGACGCATTTCTTCTGCCTACATCAAAGCTGTGGTCCCCGCTTGCGGAGTGTGTGACACATCGGCCTCGTCTTACAACGCAGCGCCTCCAAAGAACAGCCACTGCACGAGTCTCAGACGTCACTTCACTGGCATCCGTGGTGCACCGTCCCGACGCAGTCCCATCTCTGCGTGGCTTCCAATCGACGCATCGCCTTCAGACCAGTGGTTCAACATCAATGCAGTGGAACCAATGCACCATGCACTTGACATAGATGCATCCTTGACACCACAGGGCCTTCAGGAACCGAGGCCTCGCACCAGCAACCAACACATCACCTCCTTTGTGCATTGCATTTTCCCCTAGCGCCAAAGCCTCAGTGACCTTGCACCTCCTCCAGGCAGTCCCGGTTCATACAGGTAAGCATGGTGGGGTGGTAGGGCGGGGGTGGGGGGTGGAATTGACAAATGACAGAATAGGAAAAACGGATATATAAATAAAACTACTCACCTTGAGCTCTCCCCATCATCGAGTTGGGGATGTGGCGAGCTCAAGAAAAGTGGTTTTATTTATTTTATTTTTTTATTTTCCCTATTCCGTTTTTTGTCAACCACCACTGCCCCACCCTCTCCCCATGGCGTTTACCTGCACAAGCCGCAACTGCCTCCAGGAGCTGATGCATCACCTGCACTGATGCCTCAGCTCCACCGCGTACCACATCATCCATGATTTCCAACACAACCAAGGTACTGTCAGTGGGTCAGCGTGACTCCTGTAACCAGCCCGCGCTCCATCCTGGGTGGATTGAACTTTTGGGTTTGGCCTGGTCAAGCATGACCAGATAGCCACAGTGGGAGCTATTGATTTCTAAGCACTGTATTTTGATTAAATCTTGCAAAATTAATGTCTTGTTTATGTTGGATGATTTTGACATTTTGTTCTTACTTGGTCTTACCAAGTGAACTACACTTACCCTAGAGTGGTGGTTCCTGCTTGGACAGGGTGCATACCTATGCCATCTGGAGACTCCATTTCTAAATAGAATCCCCTATATTCGAAATCACAGAACACTTACTCTATGTAAAATGTATTGAATGCATTCGAATTCTTCGAACATCTACACGCTGTAACTTGAATTCTAATTCACAGAACACGTTCATTTTGTAAACTGTATCCCATGCATTCTAATTCAGAAAACTCCCGTCACAATGTAAAACGTATCCCACGCAGTCTGATTCACAGAACACCTACTCTATGTAAAATATAGCTTGTGCATTCTAAGTCGCAAAACATTGTATCCCATGCATGAGGCCTCCTAACGTTCCTTCTACCTTCATGAAGACTCGTGCATAATGCAGGAGCTCAAGTTGCTGTCTCAGTTTTCGATGACCTGTTTTTTTCTCTCTGGAAAGATTTGGAGATAGCACCTTTTGTCATTGGAAGAGAGCTTAGTAAAGATATCAACTCTCAAACAGGAATCTAGGAGTAACATTAGAAATTAAACAAGTTAACCTTAGTAAAGTGTTAAGATGATTTAAATTCTGTTTGATAATACTAGCTATCTGACTGACTCACTGCATTTAGTCTACAGACCCTACCGGTTGTCTACACCATAAACCATCGCTATTTTCGCTGAATTGTGCAATGGCTACCCCTAAAAACACAAGCAGATATATTGTAATTAAGGAATAAACCGTATTTTCTGTCCTGCATAGATGGGGGGAGGGGGTTCCCCGTCTCCTTGCGACCAATATGGACCTGCGTGAAAACGTTGTATCTCATGTAATAGCAAAGCACTGAAAAGTTAGTGCATTCTTGAGTAAACCGCACCCTTTTACAAAGCGATATTGCTTCCATGTCGTCAGCACTCAGCAGCAGCTAACTGCTTCTTCCTACATGGGTATTTTCCCATGCATGTAACTGGAATAATATATCCTGCCCTTGAGATGTTGGAGCAGTGCCAAACCAAACGCAGGACACAAGTATGCTAGCAATAAAGCCTGCCCACAAACACGCATCATTTATCTGACCCTTTAAGCACATTACAAAGTATTACTAATGTAATTTGTAAACAAAAATTGCAGATTTTTGGCCGTTTATAGAAAACAAGACTCACACTTAGAAACCGGGATACCTACATCCAATATGAGTTGTTTGACAAATCACGAGTGAAAAGTCACACAGCCTCCCAAAGCAACTTTTGCGCCACATAATTTGTGCAAAAATGGCAGAGTAAGTTACAACTTGTAAATGTAGCCAACCGTACAGTTTTGTAGGAGGGCCAATGTGTTTTGACCTAAATTGTCTTCCAGTTGGGTAAATAGTGGGGATCATCTACTTGAAACAAAATACTTTCTCAGTCTCTGATATCTAGAGAAGTAGAACCTGATGGTGCAGTGAGGTGTGTCATTTGACTCTAGCATCCCACATTTTTGAGGAGTAGTAGTATCAATCATAGCTAAGATCTATTGGTGAAAACTTCTTCCGCCATCAATAAGTAGTTTTCAGGATATTAAAAAAGTACCTGATTTTGGCATTCCGCACTGCAGCCGTAAGGTCCTTATCATTCTACACTGCAGCCGTGAACCTGTTTGAACTGAATCCCAACAGCATCCACTTGAAAGTGCCATCTCCGGGCACACATAGGGGCTTACGTAGAAGCCACGTGAGCTGCCGGCACGTCATTTTTTCCCCATATGAAAATTGATGCACGGCGGCGCAAGGGGCTTGTAAATAAGCCTCTTACAGCCAGATTCATAAAACAAAAATCCGCTCGCAAAGGGCCAGATTCTCAGAATCTGGCCCTTTGCAAGCGGTATTTTTGCATTTGGGATGCATCATCCCAAATGCAAAAATCGCTAATTAAGAATTCGCTAAATTGCGATTCTTTGCATTTAAGGAATCTCAAATTGAGATTCCTTAAATGCAATGCATGAAAGTGAAAAAAATAGCGAATTCGCTATTAGGGCACACAAATTACCATGAAGTACAACTTCATGGTAATTGGTAAAAACTTTGACAAATGCACTAAAGTGCATTTTTCAAAGTTTCATGTTGTGCACACACATGCCATAAGGGCATGTGTGTGCGCAACATATGTGCACACATCATTTCAGGGGTGCAATAGGGTGTCCTTTGGACACCCCTGCACTCTTGAAATCACAATCTCAATTTGCGAATCGCTAATTGCGATTAGCAAATTGAGATTGTCTTCCCATTAGAGGCCCATAGGAATGAATGGAGAGATATTCCTTAATTGCGACTCGCAATTTGCGAGTCGCAATTAAGGAATTATTAGAAATCGCTATTTTTTTAGTGATTTCTTGATGCATAGCATTTTGCTATTCGTTAATAGCGATTCGGTATTTTTCTCTATTAAGGTTTAGCAAAATGTGTTCTTGATTAATCTGGGGGTTAGTTCCCAAAGTATATTCCTTTATTGCTGTACGAATTTACCCCATCTATGTTGTTTTAGGGAACTTCCAGACCGAAGATTACCGTGTGGTTAGGTGGGATTTGTTCTCGGAAGAGAAGCGTGACCCAAATTTCAATTGTAATGAAGGATACAATTGTAGTGAAACATATGGCATATATCTTTGTTGTCATTTCATGTTAATTTTACTTTTGACTTGTAGAGCAAGCCTGGTGTTGAGTATGTGTAAACTACAATGTGGTAGTAAGACTTGTGTTATATTGCACTGAAAATTAAAAACTGCAGTTTAGCGTATGAGTCGTTTATGTTAATCAATCTGAATTACACAGATAGCAATATGTATTTTCTGTAGCAAGGGAAGGCACTATTAATGATATTAAAAAGCTCATATAATTTTACACATGGTTCTTGCTAAAATGCAGTGACTTGACACCGGAGCAACAGTGAAAGACAGCATTTACGAGTATATCATTTGAAAGGTTTGCTATATTTGATGTTTTCTGATGCAAGAGGTTCTCTTTGGGCTATCCCCATCTTCATACTGCCCACAGAGGCCCAGGGACTAGACCATTCCTGTTACTCGCCGTTCCGCAGCAGCTACAGCTCAGGCCTGGGCAGAATACTCGGGACGAGGGAGGACTCTGGTAGGAGTAGGTCAGTAGGACAATGGCGGGCTTTCAGGGCTGCTTGGACAGCAGGATGGATCCTGCGACTCTCCAGCCCGGAGGAGCAGCGCATATTTGCATTGGCATATACATGATTTGTTGATGTAGAGAAAAGCACTCCTGGGTGAAATATCACAAAATGGCCTATGTTTCTCTTTAGAGCTGTCTCTAACCCCTATTGCTGTTAGCAAATATGCTTCAGAATTGCGCAGTATAATGTACTGCCTAGCATCATTTATTTATTCATATGTAGGATGGGGCAAGACAGTAAACTGCTCGAAAGCAGATGGAAAGTGACTTCCTTGCTTGCTTGTTAAGTTAGTACATGACGAGGTTGGCGGTAAAATATGTCCCACATCTGTATGTGGCTCCTAGTTCAGCGTTGCTATGACAGTTAAACAGACATGTGTCTGCCAGCAAACTTCATGGCCAGCTCCCTTCTTCAGTCAGGCATGCACAGCAGGGCCAGCTTTAGGGAGGTGCGACCAGTGCAGCCTCACCTGTCGCCGAGCTCGGGAGGCGCAGTGTTTAGAAATAAATTATAGAGCACCTGCTGCAGAGTTCTTTGTATGTCCAGCAATTTAAAAGCAACAGTGAAAACGTCAAAATCACTCTGGTGATTAATGCTACTGCTTTCAGAGTTTTGTCTAGTGGCAGTTTTGACTCATCATACAATAGTGCAAAAATAACAGACGATGGACAGAATGCTGAAATAATCAAACATTCATCCTCAGTCACAGATCTGGGTTAAATCCATCTTTTTTTTTACTCCACGCCATTCCAGTTTAGACCCAGCCATATGCAAATCAGCCTCAACCATTTTCCCCATCCGAATAGTCCAGCCCGAACTGCCAGGCCAGGTCTTCCCTGGACCAGAAACAGGCATCCTGGTCCCAGGATACTTGTTTTCGGTCCAGGTAGAACCTGGCTTGGCAGTTCAGGCTGGCCTATTCCCATAAGTAAAACGGTCAAGACTGATTTGCATATGGATGGGTCTAAACTGGGGTGGCATGGTGAGCATAAGAAGAATGGATTTAACCTAGATCTCTTGCCTGGGGTAGAATGTATGATTTATTCAGCATTCCGTCCCTCATTTGTTTGCGTAGCACTTTTCACCCTAAGTGGGATGGGTATGCCCAGACGTGGGTCCCTTGCTCACTGTGCCACTTGATTCAAGCTAGCCTGGCTGATGAGGGGTAATACCCCGCAACCAGTCCCAGAAAGCTTGGTTCCTGTCCAGGGAGGACCTGGCTTGGCAGTTCGGGCTGGACTGTTCCTATAAGGAACAGGATCAAGACTGATTTGCATATGGCTGGGTCTAAACTGGGGTGGCATAGTGAGCCAAAGAACAATGGAATTAGCACAAATCTCTTGAATGGGGTTTAATGTATGATTTGTTCAGCATTCCGTCCAGCGCAGAGGATTCATATGCGTGTCGCGAAGAATGTGTACCAAGCAGATCACAGAACTGTATTTTATTTGGATAGATCAGTAAGTTACTGCTTTTGTCACAGAAAGCTTTTTCTTACTTGCTGCTCATGTTACAATCCTAATATAGCACAGTGAGCTCTGAACTGTCATCAAAGAGAAACATGGAAACTGCAGGATATAAGTTAGAACGTTATGTTTTCTCCTGTCTTCCATTATCCTAATGTTGCTAAAAACGTTTTTTTAGTAGAAATTCATTCGTATTAGTAAAGCCATCCCCAATCACTGTGGTACTTTTTAAATCCTGAAGCCCAGATTTACTAACATTTGGAAGCAAGACAACTTCCTGCACTGCATCAAATGGAGAGAGAAGAAATGTACCATATTTATTAAGACATGGGACGATCCTGCTCTCTCTCTGTGCTGGAGCACTGAGTGCTGCCTAGCGCCAACACAGGCACCCTTGCGCCATTGTGCAAGGGTGCCTGTGTTACAGGAAGGGACACCATCATGCACAAAAACAATCCTCAGGGGTATTTGCCTCTTTTTATGTGTGCTGCAGAATTCAGAACATGTAGTAGAAAAAATGAAATAACGAGGAGAAATAAACATATTTCTGCTCGTTACACCTCTGTTGGGATGGCATATCATTTTGACTTCCCTGGTTTACTATTCTTAGTAGATCTGGCAATGCACCAACATCCACAGTACACCTTCCCAGCAATCAGTAATGCAAGGCAGCAACTTGCACTGCCTTGTGTTACTGTAGGTTTACTAAACCATGCAGAGCCACGGAAGGTGACTTTGCGAGCCTTAGTAAATCTAATTTAAGGGCATGGATTGACTTGTGTAAAGCAAGGGCAACACAAGTCCTTAGTAATTCTGGGACTGAGTTTGTGCTTCTCCAGACAAACACTCTTAACATATGCTGCCTGTTGGTATAGATAACGTAATTCCTAATTGTTTTGTGTAACATTTCTTATAGACTAATTTACACATGTATGATTCACTGTCTCTGTATAATGTGTGTGTAATGAAAGATTAGCTTTGTAAAACAAATTAAATGTATGTGAGAGAGGGGCTATGGAGATATGAGGGGCACTGTTGTTGTGTGATAGTGAGGGAATCTGTGAGAAGGAGGTCCGGGGAGCGCCAAAAAAGATTGTCGCACCCGGCGTTGGCAGCACTAAACACAGTCCTGTGACATAGGGTTCACTATCTACCATACCATTGCCTTACCTTCTCCTACCGTTTCTTCCCTTCACTTAGACACTTTTTTGTGGAGGTCTTGCTCCTTGTTGGTCACAAACAGACTTGCTTGAACTTTCTCAAACGAGTATGCTATACAAAAAAAGCCTTATCTATCACATTATAGAGTTTCCTGGTCTGAATCAGATACACAGCAACATGTTGCCTGTGCAGGGAGGGGAAGAGGAAAAGTAAAGCACAGTCATTTGGGGTGACAAGGGAAGATAGCTATCAGCAAGGTCTGAAAATATAGTAATGCCAACCGATAACGAGGTTGCAAACATACAAAGGCATCCACATCAGGGTACCAAAACCAATCTTGTACACACAAAGGCAAATACATTTATCACACTCTATTTGAAGTAATGAGTCAGACTTACGCATTGACTTAATTGCAGATGGCAGATGTCACGCAGGTGTCCATAAAATTCTTGATGAGCGTGTTCCCCATTTAAAGGAACTCTTGAATTCTTTTATCAACTCTTATTTGGATGTTTGCCCATTTGTGGCACCCACGGATACTGCCAGGTCTCCCTGTTGGAATCTAACTGATACAATAGGGGAAGAATTTCTCTACGCTTAAAAAGACCGTTAAGAAAGTCTCTCAAGTGGTCGCATTCGCTCCTGAAGTTAATTTGTCCTGATGATGACCCTCAAAGGAATGTTGGGTTGAAACGCCGTCGACGCTTTGTGCATGGCAAAAATCAGAGATCACATTATTATTTTTCTATTGTGCATTGTGTATATTGTGATTTGTTTATTAGTCTCCGCCATTGTTCTTTGTTTTTTGACTTTACATATGTTTACGTCTTTGGAATGTAATAACTGTGAGTGTAATTGTTTGAGCGCCCTTGTGTTTTTGCTTTATTAAATTCACTTCATCACGTATTTATGTATTGGTTTTTTGTGACATTGTGATACTCGTTGGCTTTTCTTACCTTGTTGGTGGGTTTACTTTACCCTTGTTTTAGTTAATTTTGATAATATTGCTCAAAAACCTTTGTTTGGAGTATATTGTTTGTCATCCCTGGTTCTTGTTCTTGGGTCGCCCTTGTGGTTAGTTACTTAAAGGATAGAGCAGCGTAACATTTCACCCCTAAATTATTTACTACTGTGATTGTATTTTGCAGGGGTGGTCTAGAGTCTGGTCATCATGTTATTGGGTTGAAGGAGTTAGAGTTACCTATCAATCAATCAATCATGACATTTATAAAGCGCACTACATACCCGTGAGGGTCTCAAGGTGCTGGGGGTGGTGTTGCTAGTGATCAAAGAGCCAGGTCTTGAGGAGTCTTCTGAAGGTCAGTAGGTCTTGGGTCTGCCATAGGTTGGAGCATGACCTCTGTTTTGTTTGTGTTGCATTTAAGGTGGTTGGATTGCATACACCAAATTACCTCAATTAGACAATGTTTGAAGTTTAACTCTGAGTTTATGGATGCTTTGTCCAGTTCCAAGATAAGCTGTGTATGATCTACATATGATGTAGTTTTGATGCCAAAAGAGGAAATCAGCTTAATAAGGAGGACCATATATACCATATATATGTTGAACAAGTCAAGGCTAAGAGAGGAGTCCTGTGGTACCCCTGAGATTATGTTTCGGCGTTGGTTTGCCTTGTTCACAGGTGGGTACAATTGACATCTAACATGTCTTCATACTCAGGACATGGGACAATATGGAATGCATTATGTCTGGCTGCAGTGTTGTCAGGTCACAGTTCAAAACACTGCTATGGGTAATAGTTCCCAATGCCTATTATATTGCTGTACCTTAGAGTGCAAACAAGGCAAACCAGCGCTGAAATGCGTCAGGAGGGAGAGCCCGCTCCAGCGCTCTATCTTTTCCAATAAAGGTGCATGATGAACTCAAATCTGGGAGTACGGCACTTTTTTGTGTGGATATATTACCTACTGGTGGTCGCCAGTAGGTAGTTATATTTAGGACCTAGTTATCATAGGAAAATCTCAACATTCTATTGCCAATAACTTTGGCGCCGATTGACAAATCTTAGCAACATTTTCAAAACGTATGGCCCGCTCCGGTCTGCTACTTTCTTGAAAGTTTCGGGGTGATTCGGCAAGCGGGGGCCAAAGAAAAAGGGGGGTTCCAAAACGTGTTTTCCCCATGCAATTTTCCTGAGGATACTTTAGACACGGCTACAGTCGGAATTGCTGAAGGGAATTACACCAAATTTGGCAAAAAGTAACCCTAGGTTCAGAAAGAGCCCTTTTTGTTAAATGGTGTAAATCCGTTCAGTAGTTGCTGAGAAACTCAACATTTAAAAATGTTGTATATCTAGAGGCGCGCAGGATCCACGCATCCTGCAGATTAGGATCTGCGCACCCTGTCGATCACAAGCTACATTCTAAGTGGCTGTAATCACTCTAAACCAGGTACTGTTGGCAGCCATCTTGCGCCTCGGTAGAAGCAAGGCACAAGAAAACTGTAAAATGAAGGCAGAAAACAAGAATAGGGGGCAGGGTTGAAACCCCCTGGCCCCCTAGGCCTGCTAGAGGGTGCCACAAGGACCTTCTGGGCCCAAAAAAAAATTTTTTTTTTTAAATGCTGTGATGCACGCTGGGTGCACGGATCTAGCCGCGAAAATGAAAAAAATTAAGCACGGGCTCCTGCGCCTTCCTTATTAATTAGCCGCCGGGTGGGCCAAGTCCCGGGGGTATTTCTAAAATATATGTGTGGGGGCCCAGGGGAACCCCCGCAGCCAAGGGGACCGCCACCCCTGGGGCTTTTTTTTAAAATGGGTGGGGGCCTCCAAGACCCCCCAAAGCTCCTGCGACTGCCCCCCCGGGGCTTTCCTAAAATATTTGCGGGGGCTCACAGCCCCCCGCAGTCCCAGGGACTGCCACCCCGTAGCTTTTAAATTGTTGTGAGGGGGGCCGAAGGGCCCCCTCTTGGAGCCTTCGATGGCCCTGGGGACCACCACCCCCCAGGGCAGGCTCCTGCAGTGTTCCGTGTGCCCACCACCGGGACACTGCTGTTTTCTACGGAAGGGCGGGAGCATGTCTCCCACCCTACTATAGCAAACTCTGCTTTGGATTTCGGAAAAGAGAGCAGGGAAAATCCAAAGCTGGTTGCTTTTCCACACGGGGAGCTGGATGTTAGCAGCTCCCCATGTGGAAAAGCAATGGCGGCTCCCTGAGGACGCAGGGAGCCGGCATGACCGTGGGGGCATTAGGGCACCCCCCATGGTCCCCATCGTTGTATATAGGCCCCGGGGGATGGGGTCCATGGGGTGAATATAAATTAGTGGTAAGAGGCAATTTTATTTTACAGAAACGTTTGGAGTCGCGACTCCAGCGCAAAGCTCAGCACGGCCTCTTGGTGTGAACGCGCTGGGTGCGCGACTCACAGCACGGCCCCCGGTTGTGAACGCGCTGGGCGCATGACTCCAAAATGCACTGGGTGCGCGACCCCAAGAAACATATTTTTAATATTTTTAAATATACATCCAGCTTATATGTTTAGATCTTGGGTGGCTCTAAAAGGAGCCCTTGTGTTTATTGGGAGATTGTGGCACCTAAAAGTAAGTACCTATGCAGAGTCTAAAGTTGTTGAGAAATACTCTGTTACCCTCATCTGTGAAATGTACATCATCTCTCAGGAAGATGCCATCCATATTAAAATTAAGCCTGGGCGTAGTAGGCGTAGTGGGGCTACGCGAAGCTACGTGAAGTGGACCAGAAACTACGTCCACCTACGTACTTCGCGTAGCCCCACTACGCGCCACCCGCCTCCCTCCCGCCCTCGCTAAATACCACCCGCCTCCCTCCCGCCCTCCCTAAATACTTAAATAATGATTTTATAAACAATAAACACCACTTACCTTGTCGGCTGCGTCTCCGGGGCTCTCTCTGGTAACCGCGCCGCCATCATGGATAGTAATGCGCATGCGCGGCCGCCCGCGCATGCGCATTTCTCACGAGAAATGCGCATGCGCGGGTGGCCGCGCATGCGCATTACTATCCATGATGGCGGCGCGGTTACCTGAGGGAGCCCCGGAGACGCAGCCGACAAGGTAAGTGGTGTTTATTGTTTATAAAATCATTATTTAAGTATTTAGGGAGGGCGGGAGGGAGGCGGGTGGCGGGCAACTTTGCTACGCCCACAGAGTGGGCGTAGTGTTGCCTGCTACGCCTACTTCACAAATGGCGAAGTAGGCAACACTACGCCCACGTGCTACGCCCAGGGTTAATTAAAATGCAGATTGTTGTTGTAAATGGACCCCATCCTATAATCTCTGAGATAAGCAGAAACAGCTTTATTGACATGTTTCCTAGCTTTCTCAATCTGTGGACAAAATTTATTGGACCAGTTCCATTTCTGTCTTTGGCAAAAGTTAGAGTAGATAAATGCAGTTTGGGGGAAAAGT
The DNA here is from genome assembly GCF_964261635.1 of Lissotriton helveticus. Classification (NCBI taxonomy): domain Eukaryota; kingdom Metazoa; phylum Chordata; class Amphibia; order Caudata; family Salamandridae; genus Lissotriton; species Lissotriton helveticus. The sequence goes on along the minus strand of NC_136059.1, from coordinate 913,729,667 downwards.
AACATCAATTCTGCAAAGGTGTCCTTCATTAGCATTTCCAGACTTACCTCAGTCAAAGTGCCTAGGTCATTGCCACCATAGTGCACAATTATGAGGTCAAGGTGTTGGAGATGCAAAAAGGATTTAACCAATGGCATCAATTGGTGCCACTTTAATCCTCTCTGTCCAATCTATTTAATGTCTACATTTTGCAAGGCTAGGTCTTTGACAATACCTCTGCTTTCAGCATACCTTTTGCACCAGAAATTATAGCTGTGTCCCACAATCCACACTCTAAGCATATTGATGTCAACTACTAGCAGTATGAGAACCCAGTCACTTTTTATGTACTTGGTGAATGAGTCAGGCATTCAGACAAGCAGTGGTACAGTCAAATGTGCACAATGTATGCGGTCCTTTAACTAACCCTGGGCAAAGCACTACACTACGCTCGCGTAGTGTGCGAAGTTTGAGCTACTTCACACTATGTGAATTGCACGTAGCACAGTGCAAACACGCGTAGCGTACCATAGTGCAGCAGTCATTTTTTGCTTGCTTGCGGTCCTCAATGTCAAGTCGGCGACCGCGAGCAAGCAAAATGACATCCCGGCGAGATGTTTTCCTCGTTCGCGATCAGCAACATCAAGTTGCCGATCGCGAGCATGGAAAATAAACCTCCCAGCGAGCTTCTCAACGCGGGGAGGTCAGGTTTCTCATTGCGAGTGGTCGCGTATGCTCGCGACCGGTCGCGATGAGAAACTACCAGACGGCATTGAGAAAGCTGCCTCTCAAGTAAAAATCTACTCGAGCGGCAGTAAAAGACATATCGCACTGTGTAAGATGCAGTTTTCAATGATTGCACAGTGCCGACAAGCATCCGGCACTGTGCAATCATCGCAAACAGGGTACTATGCAGTTCACGTAGTGCTACGCATAGCTCGCATATTGCGAAGCACACTTTGTGTAGCTTCGTGTAGTGTTACTTCGCAAACTACGCCCAGGGTTACCTCTAACCCCTTCCAGACTACTGAGTCTCTCCTGCAAAAGTACAGGGAATAGTGATGCCTGTTTGCAATCACACTGTGAGTCTGTGTCCACTTCTACAACCATCCTGACAGAAGCATGTGCTTATTTAATCTCTCTGCAGACACATAAGTGCTTATAAACTTATCCTGATTTCAATCACTAGCAGTATGAGAACCCAGTCACTGTTTATGCACTTGGATAATGAGTCAAGCATTCAGACAAGCATTGGTACAGAAAAATGTGCACAATGTATACGGTCCCTATCCCCTTCCAGACTACTGAGTCTCTCCTGCTAAAGTCCAAGAAAAGTCTTGCCTGTCTTGAATCACACTGTGAGTCTGTGTCCACTTCTTAAATGATCCTGACAGAAGCATGTCCTTATTTAATTTCTCTGCTTACACATAAGCGCTTATAAACGTATCTTGCTGTCAACTACTAGCAGTCTGAGAACCCAGTCATTGTGTACGTATTAGGAGAAGGAGTTAGGCTTTCAGACAAGCAGTGGTACAGTCAAATGTGCACAATGTATGCGGTCCCCTAATCCCTTGCAGACTACTGAATCAGTCTTGGAAAAGTTCAGGGAATAGTCATGGTTCTCTGGAAACACACTGTGAGTCTGTGTCTACTCCTACAATGATCCTGACAGAAGCATGTCCTTATCTAATTTCTATGCTGAAACATAAGCGCTTATAAACTTATTGGGCGGTCAACTAGTAGCAGCCTGTCAACCCGGCCACTGTCTTTGCACTTGGAGAATGAGTCAGACATTCACACATGCAATGGTACACCTTGCTGTGAACTAGTAGTACTCTAGGTACTCGTTTACTGTATATGTATTTGTAAAAATCTAATTGTGATTAGAAAAGGAAGTGTTTAAATGGTTTTTATGTACAATGTGTTTGTTTAGTAATAGAATAGTACATTTTATAGATGTATTACAATAATGTAATATATATTTAATTTTTACAGATATTGTTTATCATCAACTACATTCAGCTGTGCAGGATATATATAAACCTCTAACCAACTACTAAGTAAAGTAGTACCTATGCAATCTAGGAATCCTCCTGTCTATCTCATGCACTTCTCCAATCACCTAGCCAGCACTATCTACATATTCTATCACTTCACCAAAGACTAAGCACTTATCATTTCAGCATACACTCTCTTTGCAGCACTGACATTACTCCAGTTACAAGTCACATACTAAAGAAATGGTGCCAGACACTTCTTCATATTTAGAAAGAGAGGAAAAGCCACCTTGTGTAACTTTTCTTCTCCTTGTAAATACAACCCCTTCACACACAGCACTTTACGTTGAAGGGGTGTTCCATAAGTGTTGTTGTGGATGTTCCCACGCAACACTCATAAAACAAGACACATCTCCAGATTTATGAGAAATCATAAATCTGGAGATGTGTGTCAATGCTGTGGCATCCTAGAGTTAATATAGCAAGGCACATCGAGGAGAATTGTTTCCATTTCTCCTCATTTTTTTCTCTTTTAATGCATGCTGCATTCCACAGCATACACTGAAGGAGGAAAATGCCTTTACTGATTGTTTTTGTGCAGGAGAGTGTCCCTTCCTGCACAGAAAACAATCTCCCCACGACACAGACATCCCTGCACCATGGTGCAAGGAGGCCTGTGTCACCACATGGCTGCACGTTATGCAGCTGTGAAGAGGGAAGCATAGAGTTGAAACATATTTATATACATATGTCACATCTCTGTGCTTCCGAAGTGCCACAGCGCAATGCAGCTAAAGAGCTTGCACTGTAATGCTGCAGTACTTCCTCATAAATCCTCACCTATAAATTCACCATACACTACTAATATATTATTTCATTAATTCATGCTCTACACATATATTCAACCAAACTTACACAAATAACCATGCAATTATAATTCTTTTTTTAACCAGATACCGTAGTTCCGATAAGAACTTTATTTTTCTTCTTTTTTTGTTTTATTTTTTTTGTTGTATTTTTTAAATGATTTTGGGTTTTTTTGGTGTTTTTTTTAAAAAACTGAACAATAAAACGAAGAAAAAAAAGGTAACTTTGGGAATTAAATATCATTCCCAACAAAAAAGAATATGAAAAAAAAACAACAACGGTGGTTGCGTTGAGCAGCCCAAATGGCATCCACCGACTGCTCTCCGTAACAAACAATTTTTTTGCACTTGATGCAGTGCTGTTCCAAAAGTCAAAATTCAGGCCTTATATCCATCTGTTGTTGTGAAGTAGATGGTCCTGAGATACTTGCTCCAGGTGCTGGTGGATGTAACGCAGCTCTCCTCATCTCCTCCCGAGCAAGATTTAGAGGGTGAATTGTCTTGAGGTGTTTATACATGCTAGCAGTGCCGCATGAATACTTCTTTTCATTGCCTCTAGAAAGTACTCTTTGACATATCTTGCATGTCACCTTTGTGGCATTAACTTTCTTTTGTCCTTCAGGTCTCTGTTTTCTGGGTTCCTCCTGTATGAATTCTTCTTCCGAAGATTCTTCCATCTGCTGCTGTTGTCCAGATGCCATTGTTGTTCAGAGTTGCAAAAAAACACCAAAGAAAACCAAAAAGGTTAAAGTTGGAGAAGAGATGCTTCTCTGCAGATGGTCCATGATGGGTGGGGTCCTTCAATAGTTACAATGGGAAATGTTATGAAAAATCTAATCTTTTTTTTTCAAGTCACATGTGATCTGCGCACCCTGCGCTTACAAAGCATGCACCCAAAGGGACTTCGCGAAAGTACATTTAAAAGTAACATAAGTTTATTTTAAGTAGAAATATATTATTTTTATAAGTATCTTAGATAATCTCTTGCCCTGATATGTATATTAAAGATACATATATATCATTTAAGACATAAAAAAAATTGTGGGAGTCGCGCATCCAGCGGCACCAGCACGTATATGACATCCCACAGGTCCCGCCACCGTGCAAGCGTTGCGTACCGTAATGCGCATGTGTCATGAATGAGCGGGACCAGGAGTCACGGATTGGTCGCATACCAATCGCACACATCACGTAATGTTAAATGTAAATGACGTAACTGAAAAAACACGAAGCCGTCGCTCAACGTATGCGGATCTTTCACGACTTTTCTAAAATGGCGGGTAGAATCCGTGCACCCATCGTGATGAGTGCGCATTGGGTGCACAACTCATAAAAAAAAACTTGAAAAAAAAAGAATTAAAATATATTAAATTAAAAAATAAAACATAAAAATTAAACAATATTTTAGTTTGAATTTAAAAAAAGTATGCATTTGTCATTAAAAAATATATAATGTTATTTAATAAATAAAATAACTAAAAATAAATAGTTAAAAACTGTACAAAATCAGTACCAAAAAATTGATATAACTATTATAATACATGAAAATTATCATTTAAAAAACGTTTGAAATTCACTGAGAAATACATAGCTTTCACGCACTTTATAGTTAGAAATTAGCAATTAAAAAACCTTTGAAATTCACTGAAAAAACCATAGGTTTCAGACATGTTATAGTTAGGAATTAGCATTTGAAAAACCTTAAAAATTGACTGACAATCCATAGGTTTCAGGGGCGTTATAGGTAGCTGGACATTTCACTCATACAAAAACATAGAAATTGCCCCGTTATAGTTAGTCCAGCTAACTATAACTCACGGGCCCTCAATGCACTGCTGATGACGTCACATATTACATCACTCATGACATGGTCGGTTACATCACTGATGACATCACTGATGACATCTCAAATGACATCACTGATGACATCACTGATGACATCATCCTTGTGATAAAGTGGCAGACCTCCTCTCACCCTAATATAACCTTTGATACACACACTGAAAAATAGAAACTAACATTTTCAAAACAACGGACATATCAATACCACTTCCAACATTCCTATTCAATAATTCCAAGATCTACACACACATCCACTCATTCACCAACAGTCCTATACAGTCACTCATGCATGAACTCACTCATCATACGTACTCATACACCTATATATCCTGTTACACACCAACACTCATCCATAGAGTTACTCACACACATAGTCACACATGCAAAGTATCAAACATCCATTTACTTGCATATACAGTTATACACGCACCACCACACTTACTTCTGCAGAAACTTACACATACTTACTCTCTTAAACCATAACTTATAAAAAACCATACTTATTTATACAGGAACTCTTCCAATCCCTCACTCTCTCATATACTCACTTATATACACACATACTGACATATACTAGTTTAAAACATATGTAGTTACTCATAAAGACACTATTGAGATAGTCATTCACTCACTAACACACCCATACACATACATCCACCCATACAATCCTGCACACCTGCTGTCTTCAACACATACAAACAGTGAGTCACTCATTCATGCATCTATGCGCTAAGTAATACCCCCCACCGAACCATACAGGCACTCATACTGATGCTCAAAAAAACAACTAATAACCCAAATAGACACTCATGTAGCTACTCACCAACTCATGCAGCCACGTATACACAAAGTGAGAGACTGATACAGATATGAACATATTTAAACATTACTTGCAAACCCATGTATTCACAAACATACACTTAATCAGTCAGTTATACAATCAATTTTACAAACAAAATCATCCTTTTAGACACTTACATACCCGTTTATTTTTCCATCAACCTTCAGATATACATATATAAAACATATTTAATTTTCAGAAAAACACACATTCACTGGATGATGTCATCAATGATGTCATCAGTGATGTCATTTGAGATGTCGTCAGTGATGTCATGAGTGATGTCACTGACCATGTAATGAGTGATGTATTATGTGATGTCATCAGCAGTGCATTGCGGGCGCGCGAGTAATAGCTATCTGAACTAACTATAACGGGGGAATTTCTATGGTTTTGTATGAGTGAAATGTCCAACTAACTATAATGCCCCTGAAACCTATGTTTTTTTCTGTGAATTTCTAAGGTTTTTTAAATGCTAATTCCTAACTATAACGTATCTGAAACCTTTGTTTTTTGTCAGTGAATATATATATATATATATATATATATATATATATATATGTATGCCTATCAGGACTCCCAAAGCATGATGGCCCAGGTACTAACAGAAATCCGGGAGATGAGGCAGCTGCAGAGGGACATACACCAGGAGCTGGCCACCCACATTAACATGGGCCAGCTCATTGTGGTACTGCAGGACTTCAACACTACCCTCTACAGGGCTTTTGTACCACCGTCTACCCCTTCCTGTGGTCTAACTACATCCGGGCCTCGAAATCTGCGGCAGCCACAGGAAGGGAATCCCTGTCAAAGGAAGACACATCTGCAGACACCCCTGCCTCAGCAGCAACAGATCCCCTCCTCCCAACAGGAGGGGACTTCCACCCAAAAATCCAGGAGGTGTAGATGGCAGGACACCCACCACTGACAGTAAGAAACCTTGCACCTAATTTCCTCCAGTATGAGCAACACATTAAGACAATTTGTCTACTACAACTATTGTTTCATTCACCATGACTAACTCCTTCACTTTTGGTTTTCCCTGTTTTATTTTGCACATTGTTCATTTTCTCCTAGTTCACTGCACTAAAAAACACTGGTCACAAACTCATTGCCTTCTGTAGTATCTCTCACATCAAGCAATGTATATATACGCATATGTGAACTTTACAATGGCAAAATAAGCTACTTGTGGAAGTATGGATATGTTGAATATAAACATCATCACATGTCTGATCTAAAAACATTGTTATTCCATTGTTCCAATCATAGGCTGACATGATGTCAGAAACATAACAAATCATACATGACTAAAATATTCGGTGTCAGTGATCACATTTTCAGGTGCAGACCTTAACAACATGGAAGGAGGGAACACATCAGCCACTTTCTTATAGAATAGGCAAAAGAAAAATAGGTCTACATTATCAGTTGGAGCCATATCGCGTACCTCATAAAAGGAATCAACATTATTTAAACCAATAAACAGACACATGGCAGTTCAACAGTTTCTGATCACAGGGTCATTCCAATCCAGTGTTGCTGCATATGGTGGAATGTCACTAACAAATGTCAGTGATGTGCCACAAGAACTTTGGCCTACAATAAGGAAACACATCAACAGCTAGCTACAGTTCATACACAATGAGGATTTAGTCAATGTAAAGGCAGAACAGCATGACTGGGCCCAACTCAACATTTTGTTGGAGTGCATAATGGCACACATTTTACATTAGGGCCACCACATCACAAGGAACAAGTCCAAAGGAACCCTTTTATCTTGCATCCTATCACCTTGCAAGCCATTTTGGTACAGGTTTTGTACACCGAAGGTGTGTGACAGACATTCCCATAATCAATCCATGTCCATTTTGTATGGGCAAACAGCATCATAGACCTGCTAATGCCACAACTCTGAAATGTTCAAATCAAGATGCCATGGTGAAGGAACCTAAAACAGACCAAAACAAAAAGATTAGCTATGGAACCAAACATATGACACAATTCATATAGTCAACTTCTAGAGTACACAGTCCATGACAAACTTCTAAGCTAAACAAAGAAACACCACCAAAAGTGAGCATGTGTCATAACCTTCCACACACCTTTCACCAGCTTTTGCCAGAGCTTTGTTTTCCTAGCATTTCCCATAAACCTTCTCCTCATATCATCAAAACAAGAGTTGTTTTAATAGGCACAGTCATGACAACTCACAACATACTTACATTCATGAGAAGAAGTTATTGATGAAATCTTGATGCACATAAGCTCCTTCCTCTTCACCACTATCATCAGCATTTGCCATTTCAGGATTCTCACCAGATAGATCATCATGATCTTCATCATCTACGACATAAGAGATGTTCCGTCGCCGGGTATTGTTGTGGAGCATACTGCAGGCCACAGTGATTTGACACACCTTCCCGGGTGAGTAGAGGAGGGCTCCTCCAGTATTGTCCAGACATCGGAATCTGGCCTTCAGGAGTCTAAAAGCCCGCTCCACTGGCCACTGTGTTCTTCCATTGGCCTCATTGAAGCAAACTTCCCCTGGTGTAGTTGGATTCCTCGGTGGTGCCAACAACCATGGATGGTTGAGATACACTGAGTCTCCAAATGGAAGTCAGACAGAAGTGCAACAATAATTCACACACTTTCTGAATATAGTACCTGACTTTACCCACAGAAAGTTATGACAGATCAAACTTACCAACAAGCCAGGCCCTCTCTGGTAGTAGCTGAGACATCATGTGGGATGCAACCAAATCTATAGAAATCCCCCTTTACAGTTGCTAAATACTCACATGTGGGGAACAAGATGTAGCTGTCCATATGTTTCATCACTGCTGAAAGCATGTCTAGTAGTACACCACTGAACATTAGTTGTTACATACCACCAGATATAGGCACAGTGTATCGAAAGGAACCTGTGGCCAGAAAATGCAATACTGACATAAGTTTCACAATTGGTAGGATACATGTACGATTTGAGTTAGAAGATCAGGCTTCAACTGGTGACATAAATATTATAATGTTTGCCTATTCAAATGAAACTTCTTGATGACATGCCTTTCTTCCATGTTCTGAAGGTCTGGAAATGGGAGGTACACTGGAGGCTGTCAGCTCCTGCCTCTCCCAGGGTACTTATGTGAAGAGTGAAAACAATTTTGAACATAGGTCACAGTATCTAGAGCGACAAATATGAAGAGTAAGCCACAAGTCATGTGAAAAAGCATAACTGTTTCAAAAAGCATTACACACAATTCACATAATCATTGTCTTCTGTCCAACATCCACCAATAATCCCCATTGATGCCTTCAAATGTGTCTGTACAGAAATAGTAAAATTATCCATTCAGAAATATAAAATTTGCACTATAATGATTCATTTAAGCTATTGTAGGCCAAAAACCATCAACTGTGGTGTACAGTGCACCCCGCGCATTTTGGTTTAGGCACAGTAATGTACTACATAGATGATTGTGTGTTGGAAATGACATGGCAATTAAGTATTTCAAATGCAAACATGTTTGCCCTCTTTTATATTGGAGGTGACAAACTTAACAGTCACCAATACTTTAGTTCCAAAAGCTAAAATGGCAGATGACTGACCTCGCATATAGGACATTTGGGACAACCAACCGCCAGCGAAGTCAACCACGCAATGGGCAGTTTCATCCACGGCAGACCCAGCAATAGACTAATGTTGGTGATTGTGATAGTCACAGTCCAAGGGCTGTGTCTGTCTACACTAATGACTGCGTACGTGGCATACATGTATACCGCGGTTTGAAAAATAACTCACTTGCCTCCTGACACTGCTGTTATTAACACCTCCTCCACTTTAGCTGCTGTTTGCCACCTCTGGAGCAAACATGTCAGGGCAAGCAGGTGAGAGGGCCCGTTCATCTTTTCCAGAGAAGCTGAATTCCCTGTTTGGAGAGGTCCTTCCCCTGTATGGACATCTCTATGGCTCAACAGAGGACGAGGTAACTATTTCAAAGACATGTTTTACTCTGTTCAACTTCATCCTTTACATTCTCATAGGCTACAATGTGCCTCTGAGTCCCAGATTGAAATCGGATTATTGTTTGATACATTTTGTGATCCCTACAAAGGACAATTTTGCAATGGATCATGGGGCACTGTACTTTGTGGACTTAACATCACCATTGTGATGTGTACTGTGTGATAAGCCCTATATCCTACTTGTGTTGCATGTGCATATCTATGCATGTATACCTTTCATGGTGCCTATTATATATTTGCTATTCAGATCATGGTAAATGTACAAAGAAATGTATAGGTTTTACAGCATGAGCTGTGTCTGTATACTGTAAGAAGCAGGTGAGGATGATGCTAGCTATGTGTACAGTCTCATATATCACTCAGCCCATATCAGGCTTCCCCAAACTGTTGTCTGGGAGCTAGCTATACCCCATAGACTCCTTCAGAGTGCCACACAACCTTGAGATCACATATTGGACGGCTGGAAAATTTACTTTTAACTATTGAATTGGTAGAAATGTGATGTGGGATCAGTGTGCTCAGCCTGCAGAGATCAAGGCCTGACAATGAGTTGTGCACATTATGGGGCACTGCCCAGGCTGGGGCAGAGTTACAGTGGCAATACAATTGATGCACAGAGTAATCTCCCTGTAGACCTGCAGATCCTTAAATGTTCCCAAAATTAGTTTTCTGAACCAATAGTAGCCCTGGTGGCTTTTACATGAAATACATTAGGAATGGTGACTGGAGTCACCCCCTAACTGGTACTTCTTTCCATTTACCCACACTGGCAATGTGTGTCATTTACTTATGACAGGATCCTTACTCCCACGGGTCTGTTGTCACTTCTCCTTAAGTCATGCTTGCACTGTACATGCCTATTGCACATGTGACACATTAACAGTGTAGACAGTTGGTTACTTCTGAAAACATTTTGATATGTGAATCACCAGCTTTGTTACATTCAATCCAATCATATAGGACATACAATGGTATGTTGATTGTCATCACTGCAACAGTGCCACATATAGCAAAAGGTGTGTCCTGTGATTACAGTACTTACGACACAAACTCATTCAGACGTAGTATGATATCGAATAAGTAGTCCACATGTCCACACATCACGAGAGAGGAAGCTCTCAGTGGCACACTCGCCATCCTTTTAATTGTACCCTTAGTCTTAGGATGTAGTCTATACTAATGTACCAGGATCTATGGACCGTATGCATCAAGTCAATGGGCCTGGCAGTAAAGGTTTCTGTACAGCCATGCACAAGTAGTTTACCCTTCAGAAGGTCACAATGGTGTGTTGTGTGTCATAGTACCTCACATCACTGTACATGTAGAATGGCCCTGGGCTACATATTGTTAATGGGCAGGCGTAGTCATTGTAGGTCATGATCAGGGTTGAGGATAGTCAGCAGATGACTACAAAAGTGTGTATTGATGTTTTTGTAGTGCTTAGCATGTGATATTTATACATGTAGTGTGTTGACTATTGATTAATGCTTTGCTAGGTATATACAAAATGTGCATCAACCAAACAGATATCCCAAAACTTGCAGTTACAATCTGCTTCTTCATCTATCGCATCCATATAGATTTACGCCCATCAGAAGAAAGCCATTTGGAAAGCTATCACCCAGAAGGCGTGGACCCTGGTGTCTTTAGCCAGTGCAGCGTCCATTGTAGGAAGAGGCACTGGACCAGGAAGATCATGAACGTCCAGCTGGGGTAGTCCTCCCAACGTGGATGGGGCAATCGCCGGACCATGACCCCCCCAATTGCGGCATTCTGGAGGTGGCCTACCCAGAGCTTGATTGGCAGTTGAGGGCCCACAACAACTACATTGGAGTGAGTCCTGGTGAGAGTCATAAACGTTACATTGCCAAATTTGTGTGTTACAGGCAAGTGTTTCCGATTCAAGATTTGGGTGGCCCATGTGCGATGCACAAGAAGAGTTATTGTTTGTGTAGGTCTGGTACTGGGTGCATGCTGATGTGCTGTACCTAGTGTCTTTATGACCAGGAACACAGCAGAGTCCAGTCCACTACCAATTTGTTGTCTTGAGCAGACACCTGGATAAGTGAACTGATAATTCATCTCATGTTCTTTGATGCTCTGGGTGACAATTTTACCAAACATGCCAATTGTCTTTCTTGTATATGAAGTGATGTTCCATCACTACTGTCTCTCATGTAATGGTGGTCCTATTACATGTGACATGGTATACAGTGAACTCTTCATGTAGTGACTGTACAAGGCTTCCCATTGGAACTACCTACCCTTCCTCTATGTTGCGGTCTGACTGTTTTTGTGGCATTCTTCGTTTCCTTTTCTCCTCGGGCGGGACGCTGTGGGCGGGACACTGTGGGCCAGACACTGCGGCCGGCATTCTGCGTGTGGGAAATGCAGGTGGGAAACGCGGGTGGGATGCTTGGGCAGGTCTTTACGGGTAGGATTTGCGGGCGGGGCTTTGCGGGCGGTATTCTCTTTCTTTTGGCCCTGATTTGTCTCCCGTAGTGTAGGCACGGTTGGGGGTGGGGCTTTTAGCAGTACTCAAGGGGCTCCTCCCTTTCCCTCTTTGCTTGGGTTCTCTTCCGATGTTCAGCCCAGGAAGTACTTCGGCTTTGGCGTTCTGGAGTCCTGTCTTTTTGGGTGGTACTTTGTCTTGCCTCGCTGGAACGCTGGAACATTGCCATTCTGGATTCCTGCTGTCTTTCTTGCCTTGTTTTCAGCGTTTTACAAGGCTGGACTATGTCTGTCTCCGTCTGGAGCAGGCCTGCCTTATGCTGATAAGTTTGTAGTGTGTGTTCTGTGCTACACTACCAAAAGATTTTTGGAGGCAATAACAGTGGACATTTTGCTTGGACTCTAGGAGATACGTTTCCCCATTAAGGAATACCTTTTGTTTTTTCAGTGCACTGGGAATACTTTTTGGGACCATTTCTTTTTTAAAGTCTACATTGGTTGTCTTCTGTTTCTATGAGTGGGTTTTTGTTCACCTTTGTGGTGTTCTTTTTCCCTGCTCTACCCGGAGGAATTGAGTGTTATGGGACATCCCAGGAGAAGTGACACTAAGACATATCCATATTCCTTGGTGGCCTCTGGACATTCTTTACTTACTGGAGATGCTAGATCCCTTTCTGGGTATGTCTTGATGAAGCAGGGAAAAAGTCTCAATTGTTTTGCTGCAGCCTATGGAAGATTGGTATGTCTGCAGTCTAGAGGATGGCCGTATGAATGTCCCTACACCTTTTCTGCTATCTTTTCCGGTTTTCCCCCTGATGCGTTTTTCTCTTGTGTGAACATTGTTGTTTTCGCTCGAGTGGCTAAGGCATTAGGCAATGGGTGGATCGGGCTATCTTCGCTCCTGTAGTATCTGTGTGTGCAGGTGAGTGGGGTCGGAACACTCTACATCACCCTTGCCCAAGGGGCACCCCATTCACCCACTGTGCCCTCCAACCCAGCAGCACAAGAGGCCCATCAATTAAAGTAGTATGCCACCTCTTTCCTCCCCTCTTCAATTTTCCGCCTCCAGAACACCAACTACTAACCCTCAACTTCCAATCACCTTCCCGTCTACTTACCTCCTTACTTATGAGAAATCCACACCGCCTACCACCGCTCCCTCCTCTGAGAATTCTCAATTACTATCGATCCCCAGACCAGCCACCCACACTTTAAAATATCCCCCCCCGTTGAGGAGAAGCTGACAGACCTCAGGAATGATCTTTAACTAGTTATAGATGGTCTTCAGGACCTATTGCACTTTTCTATAAAAATGGAGAAACTTTGGAAACTCTACATGACCTCCAAGACTAATCAACCTAGCTGTCCCACAAGGGTTAAACACTACCAGAGAAAAGATTTGCCCTTGGAAAAACGATAATTCGACACTGGAAATCAAGACCTCATCCTAATCACCACTCCAGGTCCCAAATGATCAGTGACCATTTGTCGGACGCTGACATTCACTTCCTTCTACTATCTTACAACGCACCTTGTATTTTTTTTATTTTTTTTTAAGACATATTTTTTATTAGGTTTCCAAACAACAAACAGCATCAGGCATTTATAATGACAACTCAATATATCACTATACCTCCGGACAACAGTTCTTCAAAGTTCTTGCCTAGGGGTCTTGGAACATCTATTATACTGTTATCTTTGTCACCTCTATAAGCCGTCTCTTATGTCCCCCTTATGGTGTAATAGTCTCCGGCCCGATGTAGAGGTGGTTGCGCTTCCAGTCCAGGTAACTCTATATAAATTGAGGTATATTCGCATCAATTATTAAATAAGCCACTCCCCCTCTCCCCCTTCCCCCCCACCCCTGCCCTTGCCACTGGCGTGCTCAACTTACAGTCCCTCATACAAGAAACTTGACTCTACATTACCCAGGACTAAGCCGCACAGAAACATCTGTACTGTGGAGCTCCACTTTTTCATCATTCTATTCCTTATTGTAGTATCCCCAAGAATTGCAGGAGCCTCCCTCTAGCAGAGCAGTTTAAGAGGACCCCGGTGGCGTATCCATTTCTGAGTCCCCATCTGAGCCTACTTCAGGGGTTTGCAGCACTACAACTAAAGCCACCAACACCCGTGCCATCTCTAGTGCTTTATCGTTGTTAGTTCTCTTAGCTTGCCGGGATCGGACTGTGCCCTCACTCGTTGCCCATTTAATTAATTATGCTTTCCACCGTTTAATGTTGGGGCCCTGCTTGGATTTCCAATGATTGGTGATTTCCCTCTTAGCCAACAGCAACCCTAAGTTCAAGAACTTACTCGTGATCTCTGTTTTAGGAGTATGTGGAAACCAATGCAATAAGCACGTACCCATATCCGGCTTTATCTGTCTATCTGTGGTCGCGCAGAGCAGGTCAACTATCCCCTCCCAATACGTTCCCAGTGTCGGGCATCCCCACAGCATGTGGCTAAAATCCGCTCCTTCTAAATTACAATGTGGGCATTGGTCTGTATCTACTTTAAAATACCTGTTGATTTTATCTGGTGTTAAGTACGCCCTGTTCAATATATAGAAGTGGATCAATTGGAACCTGGCGTTACATGTGCTCTTCCATGCCCTCTCAACTAAGCGGGTCCATGTGTACTTACAGATCTCCCTACCAATGTCTGCTTCCCATTTCCGTTGTAGCTGGCTCAATGGTTTGGTTTCTTCACTCACCATCCTCCTATATAAACACGTTATGGCTTTAAAGGTCTCGGCCGCCATTACTACATATTGGCATACCATGGATGCCTGCGGTTCTGATAATCCCTCACCCCAGTGACGTTGAATTGCAGACACCAAGGCGGAATGCAATAAATAATCTCCTCTGGGAAGGCCGTATCTGTCCTGTAGTGTTTGGTAGGGTAAGAGAGCTCCGTCCTCATATATGTCCCCTAATACTAGTACTCCCAACTCCTCCCACATGGCCAAGGTGGTCCAATCTCCTCCATGCGGAAGAGCCGTACACATTCCCAAGGGTATCCCCGGAGCGAATGGGCGGGCAATCGCACCTCTATGCTGGGTCCGGTTCCAGCACAATCTCAGCGTCCTCTCCTCAAGGGATAGTGCCCCAAGGTGCAACCGCTGTTGAAGCACAATAAAGGATAACACATGACGTGTCCATCCTGGCCCCTGAACTCTCTAGCCACCGCCTGGGTAAGCCATTGCAGTTGAGCGGCCAAGTAATATAGCTCAAAATCAGGGACTGCCAACCCCCCCTCAGCTCGCAGTCGCATCATGGTGGCCAAAGCCACCCGGCATCTACCATTCCCCCACATGAATCCTCCCACTACAGAGCTGAGCATTTTGAAGAATGAGCCTGGTATCCAAATCAGCAGCGTCCTGAAATAATACAACAGCCGGGGGAGCGCTACCATCTTCAGGAGTGCCACCCTCCCCGCTACCGATACTGGCAGAGTACTCCAGAACACTAGACTACCCTTAACTTCTCTCAACGCTCTGCCTATATTACCTTCCAACAGGTCTTCTTGCTTGTGATAAATATTGGTTCTAAGGTAAGGCAAGCAACAAGGTCCCCATCTAGCTCCCGCCAGCCGCGCGGGGCATGCCATTGACACATCTACAGGGAACAGGCAGGTTTTCGCCCAGTTCACCCTTAGTCCCGAGACCTCTTCAAATGTGCGCAGTTGTGACGGTGCCCCATGTAGCGCTTCCTCCGCATCAGCCAGGAACATGAGTAAATCATCTGCATAAAGCGATATATACTGCTCAACCCCACGTATATCCAGACCCACATAGTGTTGCTCCGATCTGGCCTGTGCAGTCAATGGTTCTATGGCCAACGCAAACAGCAGAGGTGAGAGTGGGCACCCCTGTCGTGTGCCCCGCCCCACGGAGCAGGAAGAGGAAATGGTCACCCCCGTCCGTGCCCGAACTGTCGTAGATCTATAAAGGATCTCTGTCCACTTCACAAATGCCTCCCCTAGACCCATCGTTTGCATAACCTGAAATAAATATGGCCACTCCAAACTGTCAAACACCTTTTCAATATCCACCGAAAGGACCGTCGCCAAAGGTATATGACTATGATCTTCCCCTAAAATACGAAGCAAACGTTGTACGTTAATAGCTGTGTCTCGAATGGGGATAAATCCTGCTTGGTCAATATGGACCAATTGCACCATATACGGAAGGAGTCAGATGGCAAGTATCTTACTCAAAATGTTTTAATCAGTGGTTAACATGGAGAGTGGGCGGTAGGCCGTCCTATCTGTTGGGTCCCTCCCGGGTTTAAGTAGAGGGATAATAACAGCTTCCCGAGTAGAAGTCGGCAACGTACGGTTGTCCGCGCTGCTTAGAAAATCGCAAGCAACCGTGGCGCTAAGCAATCAAATTAAGCTGCATAAAACTCTATGGGCAGCCCATCTACCCCTGGGGTTTTGTTGCATGCCATATGCTTAATCACATCCGGTATTTCTCCTATCATAATCTCTCGCCTTAACATATCCGCTAGCTCCTCGTCTAGGTGCGGCAGAACCAAATCTGACAAGAAATCCCCCACAATGTCCCCCACATCTCGCATTTTACTCTGATAGAGTTTAGTATAATAATCAAAAAACAACCAGTTGATCCCCTGTTGGGTATACACTAACCCCCCCCATCGGCGCTGTCAGGCCCAATATAGGTGAACCTCGGGGATTCGGGTTAGCTAGCCATGCTAGTAAAGTACCTGCCTTATCCCCTCTGCGTGCACCCTCGCCAGATAGGATCAGTGATCAAATCAGCGCAACCGCTCCACCTGGTTTGCTACAGCCTCCCTCGCTTCTAAAACTTCCCTGTGCACACTCGGGTCCTCAGAGCGAGCCTTCTCTGCTATCCGCAGCCGCTGCTTAGCAGTCTCAACGTCTGTCACGAGGGTCTTTCGCACCCCCACCAATTTAGTAATACATAGACCCCACTCACTACCTAAAGGCGTCCCATTCTAGTGCCAGTGTTGGTGCAGTCCCCCCATTCTCCTCAAAATATTGGGTGATGCCTGTCCTTATTTCCTCACCGAAGACCGGGTCCTCCAGTGCATCCTGTCTTAACTGCCAAGTCGGAATTATGGGTCTCTCCCTGGTCCAGTGTATCTTCACCAATAATGGATTATGGTCACACAGTGTTCTCGTTAGATACTCACTATGGCCCACTTTAGCATAGACATCAGGGGTACACAACACCGCATCTAGCCGCACATGCAACTCATGTAAAGCAGAAAAATAGGAATAATCCCTCTCTTCCAGGTGGTGCGCGCACCAAGTGTCCACCAAACCCCATTTACTTTGCCATTCACACCTGGTCTTGGAAAGCCTATGAATGGAGGTGTCAGGCAACGGGGGGGGGGACCTATCCATCGTAATGTCCGCTATCGAGTTGAAGTCCCCTTCCATCAGTACCGGCCCAGTTAGGTAAGGTGCTAGTTTCCCCGATAGGTGGTCAAAAAAGGAAATCTGATCCACGTTAGGGGCATATATACTACACAATGTTACATCTACACCATCAAGACGGCCGCAACAGCCACAAACTTTCCCTCTGGGTCTACCAAGTGTTGCGTCGGTTGGAATGGGACCCCCGCTCTAACCCATATCAGAGCCCCTCGAGCAAAAGTGGAATACGTTGTGTAATAAAGCTGCCCTCTCCACCTGCGCTTCAACGCCAACCCCTCAGCTTGAGTAAGATGAGTCTCCTGAAGGAATGTTTCTCAAATTGGTCGACGAGTGCACAGCTTGTTTTAAACTTGACTTGGTGAAGTTGCTTGGTTTAAGCAGGTGCTCCTAAGGTGTTGTCTTCTACCCTCAAGACGAGTGAGTTAAAATCTAGTAGTGCTGTCAATTGAAAATTGATTGCATCCCTTAGGGCACACTAATATTGGGGTAATTGTCCTCCATATATTCACGAAAAAAATCTTTTACTCCTGATAGACTTGTAAAGAGTTTTGTTTATTTGTTTCCATTGATGTATGTTTGTTCACAGGATCAATAAAGTTTTTGAATTTTCAACTTTTACATTCTCCAGCTCCAATGCATTTCGGGTTTGTACCCTTCGTCTGGGAGCATCTACAAAAAACGACATATACGGCGTGTGTAACATATCGATATAAGAGTAACAAAATCATATCCATACATTTTCAATCATTACATATACAACCATCATGGGCATCTTAAAAATTAATGGCATGTTGGTGAATTTTATTAAACAAACGAATGAGCGCAGTTGTGATCAACTAACGGTAAAGTCCTGCTGATAAAGCGTGTAGTAATCTTATTTGATAAGCATGCAGACAAAGTCAACAAGGTCTGAGTTACGTGAATAGTTATAACAAGCAAAGGTTTTTGAGCACGTTGAACCATTAAGTGTGAGTTATGCAGCGTAATCCCAAACCGCGGGTGTATCAGAGAGTGCCTGAACGGCTTTAGCTTAATAAGTGCGGTTTTATTACTCGTCGCCGTAGCATTCGGTTAAAAAAGTGAAAATAGATTAAACGTACGTGAGAAATAAATCGCGTGTTTTGCACTTCTGGTTTAACGGCTCGGTTAATTTCTGTGAATGTTCGTGGGGCGGGTTTGTGTCGGTTAAAGTGCAAAGTTGTGCCGATCACGTGATTATGTGAAAATGGTTATAGAAATGGGACTATGGGAGACCTTGCAGACCCGGAAGTCAGGGTGTGGGGTAAAGTACACTAAAGGTTATGCGAAGTTGGTGAAAACATAATGATTGGTTAAACGTGATGTTGTATAAACCAGCTATATGTTTGAAAATAAACATAAAAATACAACATAAAATTACAGCATAAAAATACAGTAAGGAATCCATTCAGAACTATGAGTCCCATCAATGTGGGTTGAAGGATGATTTTTACAAGTAACACGAATATTCAATTAGTTCATTTAGTCCAAACGGTTTCATAGAATTAAGTTTGTAAATCCAGTGGTTCTCCCTTTGGAGTAGATATTTGTTGTTATCTCTTCCCTCCACTTTTTTAATGGTTTCCAATATCATAAACTTTAGTTGGGAAACATTATGGTTCATTTCACTGAAGTGGTTAGCTACGGATGATTTCAAGTTGTTAGTTCGAATATTTGACTTGTGTTCATTCAAGCGTACTTTGATTTTTCGCTCTGTCTTGCCAATGTATGTTTTTCCACACGGACATTTTAGCATATATATAACGTTGTTGGTGTCACAACTGGCTGTGACGTTTATCGCTATATTGTGTTCTCTCATGGGATGTGTCACTTTATTGCCCAAAATTATGTTATTGCAATTATTGCAATTGTTGCAAGGTCTAGTCCCAAATGATGTGGTCTGGGTTTTTTCTGGTTGTTTAAGGATTTCACCCAAATATTTTCCTCTGGTGTATGCAAATAGTGGCCTTGATTTAAACATATCTTTAAAATCCATCTCCAACTGTAACATGGGCCAATGTTTCAACACTATTTTGCGAAATGTGGTACTCACATTTGAAAATTTAGAGACTATGACCATCCTGTCACTCTGGGGTTTTGTACTCGATTTTTTCAATAAATCTAGACGTTCAGTTCTTTGACTTGGTTTTTGGCTGTCTCTAGAATTTGGTTGGGGTATCCTCTGTCTCGAAATCTGTTCATCATTTCATCTGTTCGAATTTCCGCCAGGTTGGGGTCTGATGTGATCCGTTTGACCCTTATCATTTGAGACTTAGGTAGATGTTTTTTGAGTGATCCCTGGTGAAAGCTCGTATAATTTAAAACATAATTACGGTCTGTTGATTTTCGATGTATGTCTGTAATTATGCAGTTAATCTTTAATGTGATCTTGACTTCCAAGAAGGTTATGGATTCTGCGTCTATTGTCCATGTAAGCTTAATCCGTTGGTCGATGGTATTTAATGTAATCAGTGCTTGTTCCAAGTTCTCTCTGGTGTCCTTCCAAAGGAAGAACAAATAGTCAATAAAACTAACGTACATTTTGATGTTATTACTCCAATTTGGGTTTGACCATATGCTGTTATTCTCGAATTTACTCATATAGATGTTCGCGTAGACTGGTGCTGCGCAATTTCCCATGCTCATGCCTACCTACTGTAAATACCAATCTTCTTGATGTTTAAAATAACTCTGGTACAGGGTAAACATTACTAATTCCATTAGAAATACCTTCATGGGTTCCTCTAAATCTAGTTTGAGAATAGCC
Source organism: Lissotriton helveticus (assembly GCF_964261635.1). Taxonomy (NCBI): domain Eukaryota; kingdom Metazoa; phylum Chordata; class Amphibia; order Caudata; family Salamandridae; genus Lissotriton; species Lissotriton helveticus. The sequence continues at coordinate 913,709,453 of NC_136059.1, read as the reverse complement.
TGTTCCATGGCATCAATTCATCCTCAGTGTGGAATCAAGGTGTATAACGCGCTGGCATCAGCGGTACACATCCATAAATGTTCATTGGGGTCTATTTGTAAATTTTGTAATTTACATAAAAAGTCTGTGGCATCTCTGATGTAACTTGCAAGAGATTGAACTGTAGGTTGAAGTTGGCGATCTAAATATTGGCCCACTGGCTCATGAATGCTTCCACAAGTTGATACTATGGGACGTATCGGTGGATCGATAGTGTTCTTATGAATTTTAGGTAACACGTATGTAGATGGACTCTTAGGATTGGATTTAAGAAGAAAGTTCCTTGTTTTTGGTTGATAGTTCCCTCATTTAAGGCTTTGTCAATGATGTTTTTTTAATTCTGTGGCGAATTTTACAGTGGGATTACCTGGAAGTTTCATGTAAGTGGTTTCATCCAATATGTGTTCATTCAATTTCTGATGATACATGCTTGAATTCATGACGACCAGGGCGCCGCCTTTGTCTGCTTTCATACAAATTATTTCTTTATTGTTGGCAATAGCTCTTAATGCATCTCGGTCCTTTTGAGTGATGTTTTTGTGTGAGCTTTTATTGTAATTGATTGATGCCAGGTCTTGTTTGATGAGCTGTTCAAACAAATCGATAGTTTTACGGCTCACTGGAGCCTGAAAGGTGCTTGAAATTTTCAGCCCTATTAGGGGGTCTGGTTCTTTGTCCCCTTGGGGGGCGGTTATGTTTTCAAAAACATTTTTCAGTCTTAATTTCCTGGTAGGTTTAAAAGTGCTGATTTCTAATTCCAACAAGTTGGATTTGGTTGCTGGCACAAAGGAAGTTCCTTTTTGTAGTAAGTTTATTTCCTGATTGGTGAAAGTGTAATCGGAAATGTTGATCACTAATTGTTTTGTTGTTTTTTGTTGGTCTTTTTGGGTTGAGTCACACTTCTTGTTTGCGGTGGTTCTTTTTGTTTTGTCCCTCCTGAGTCGTCTAGTGGTCCGGCCTGTTCTAAAAAAGGAATATTGGTTGGGCCTGTTGATGTGCTGGATGTTTGTTCTTGTGTCGTCTCGGTTGATCGTGGTCCCTGAGTACGTCCACTTTGTTGTCCTGTTCTCCGTTGGCGATCTATTATGTCGCTATCTGAAGAAGATGTATCGGTGTTTTGGGTGTATGGGCAGGTTCTTCTCCTTTGGGTGTACACCTCTGCCCAGGTGTACACTTCTCCCAGTTTATAATCCAGCGTATCACGCCGAAATTTTCTAATTTTGCGTTCGTTGATGTCATTACTGTGTTTATCTAGTTGTTGATTGATGTCTGCTATAATTGTATCCCATTCTTCTGAGGACATGTTTTTTGTTAATTCCTCTGTTGTTTCTAATATTTCTATTTCTATTTCTATTTCAATCAAGATGTTGGATAATTCCTCTATTATTAAAAGAATGAGATCCAGGCTGCACTTATTAAGGATAGCGTACCATTTATCTTGAAACGGTTTTGAGTTCTTACAAAGTGAAGGTTTTAATGCAATCCGTAGGCTCCTGGGGATGAGCAGAGATTTATGATATTTGGCATGAAGTTTCTGGTTGTTTTTTCGTTTGGGTAAGTAGATGAGTTGTTTCACGTTCTGTTCTTTGTTCCTTACTGTAGAAGATTTTGAAATGTCGTCTTGTATTAATGCATAAATTCTACTTGCTTCTTCGGTAGCGAATGCAAAAGTATCAGCTCTGGCTTCTGTTGAGCGTGATATATCTTCATAATTCATTTTGTAAATAAAGCTTTGTGCGTGCTACCTAGCGATAGGGTTGAATGGATATGCAAATGTTTCTCAAATTGGTCGACGAGTGCACAGCTTGTTTTAAACTTGACTGGGTGAAGTTGCTTGGTTTAAGCAGGTAAATGTAAATGTAAATGTAGGTGTACTTATATAGCGCAACCTGTCACCCAAAGGGCATCCTGGCGCTTGCTTAGGGAACCCGTCCTGGTATTCCCCTGTGAGAAACCCCGGCAGGGTGTCCACAAGGTGAAAGTCAGGCATCCCGCTGCGAGGGGCCGTTGTGGAGATTAAGCAAGCTATTGCCCAGAGTCGCAGAGTGTGAACCCGTGAGTCGAGGAGGCACCGGGGCGAGAATTATCGAGTCCATGGAATTTTTAGCCCAAGACCCGCTGAGGCGGGGAATTGAACCCTGGTCCAGGACCGATCTCAGCTTCCGGGTCTGCCGCCTCTAACCCCTGAGCCACACTTCTCCACAGGTACTCCTAAGGTGTCGTCTTCTACCCTCAAGACGAGTGAGTTAAAATCTAGTAGTGCTGTCAATTGAAAATTGATTGCATCCTTTAGGGTACACTAATATTGGGGTAATTGTCCTCCATATATTCACGAAAAAATTATTTTACTCCTGATAGACTTGTAAAGAGTTTTGTTTATTTGTTTCCATTGATGTATGTTTGTTCACATGATCAATAAAGTTTTTGAATTTTCAACTTTTACATTCTCCAGCTCCAATGCATTTCGGGTTTGTACCCTTCGTCTGGGAGCATCTACAAAAAATGACATATACGGCATGTGTAACATATCTATATAAGAGTAACAAAATCATATCCATACATTTTCAATCATTACATATACAACCATCATGGGCATCTTAAAAATTAATGGCATGTTGGTGAATTTTATTAAACAAACGAATGAGCGCAGTTGTGATCAACTAACGGTAAAGTCCTGCTGATAAAGCGTGTAGTAAACGGATTTGATAAGCATGCAGACAAAGTCAACAAGGTCTGAGTTACGTGAATAGTTATAACAAGCAAAGTTTTTTGAGCACGTTGAACCATTAAGTGTGAGTTATGCAGCGTAATCTCAAACCGAGGGTGTATCAGAGAGTGCCTGAACGGCTTTAGCTTAATAAGTGCGGTTTTATTACTCGTCGCTGTAGCGTTCGGTTAAAAAAGTGAAAATAGATTAAACTTACGTGAGAAAAACGTCACGTGTTGTGCGCTTCTGGTTTAACGGCTCGGTTAATTTCTGTGAATGTTCGTGGGGCGGGTTTGTGTCGGTTAAAGTGCAAAGTTGTGCCGATCACATGATTATGTGAAAATGGTTATAGAAATGGGACTATGGGAGACCTTGCAGACCCGGAAGTCAGGGTGTGGGGTAAAGTACACTAAAGGTTATGCGAAGTTGGTGAAAACATAATGACTGGTTAAACGTGATGTTGTATAAACCAGCTATATGTTTGAAAATAAACATAAAAATACAACATAAAATTACAGCATAAAAATACAGTAAGGAATCCATTTAGAACTATGAGTCCCATCAATGTGGGTTGAAGGATAATTTTTACAAGTAACACGAATATTCAATTCGTTCTTTTAGTCCAAACGGTTTCATAGAATTAAGTTTGTAAATCCAGTGGTTCTCCCTTTGGAGTAGATATTTGTTGCTATCTCTTCCCTCCACTTTTTTAATGGTTTCCAATATCATAAACTTTAGTTGGGAAACATTATGGTTCATTTCACTGAAGTGGTTAGCTACGGATGATTTCAAGTTCTTAGTTCGAATATTTGACTTGTGTTCATTCAAGCGTACTTTGATTTTTTTTGCTCTGTCTTGCCAATGTATGTTTTTCCACACAGACATTTTAGCATATATATAACGTTGTTGGTGACACCAACAACGTTATATATATGCTAAATGTCCGTGACACCAACAACGTTATATAGACCTTGAAAAAGATCCTTTGATCTCTCATTTACTGAGATTACCACCTCCTTATGTGCAGGGTGCTACTGCACCTCCATTACCCCCGGTTGTTGCACCCCTTGTTGTTCAGCCTCCTGCTGTTGTTCAGCTACCCGTTGCTTCACAGATGGTTCTCCCTCCTACGGTGCAGCCTTCTCTAGGGCTGCCAGCTTTGTCACCAACTTTGCCTCAAACTCCTTTGCCTTCCACTTCTGTATCTCCGACTCCTGCTACGTTTTTCCCTACGCCTCTTTTGCCTCAAAACACTCTTTCTCCTGTCCTTATGTCTACTTCTTCTCCTTCTGCTCGAAAGCGAATGACTGAGACTGTTGCTAGTCTTTTGTCTCCACCCTTTGGGTCGCTGAATATGACCCCTGTATCGGAACGTAGACAGAGTCGTAGTCAGTTTCCTAGTCCCGAAGAGCGGGCAGTGTTGGATCTTTTGGCTCGAAGATGGATTTTAAATGCTTCTAGGTATAATTTGCAAGCGATTATGGATGTTTTCTTTCAGTGGGAACCGCCGAAGCAAAGGTATGTTTTTGATGTAATGTGTACTTTCTTTCGACAGGAATGGGAAAATAATGAGTTGGGTCCGATTCCACAGGAAGTGCTTGATGTTCAGTCAGAATTTGCTAAAGGGACGATAGTGGAGTCTGATGTTGCAGACGCCGTAGAGACGATACTTGTTTTCAGGTCTAGGCTACCGCCTCAGACATTGTACGAACCTGATTCCTTTGTTGGGAGGAAAGTGAAGCAGTATCCCATGAGAGGAGTTCCTCCTGTTTGGAGAGAGGCAGTTGTTGCTAATCCTAATCAAGGTATTGTGGCCGAACCGGCTCATTTTCAGTGAGTATGGGTACATGTCCCTTGGAAAAGAGCAGAGGTCTTGGCTCTTAAGCAGACCTTACCTGACCCCCGGAAAAATCCTGCTGGTTATTACAAAGAGTTGTCTCAGGCAGTTGATGCGTGTATTATGAATTTAGCTGACATAGATATGTTGATGGGTAATGTAGTCCCTCAACCTTTGTGGGCGAAGATCCGTCATGAGGATCATGCGCAAGAATTAGGAGATACGTGGGCTAATATTACTGCTGCAGATGGTCGGCAGGTAGGAGGTGCCAAACCTGAACCCTTAGTTGCAGAATTACCTGGTAGGATTATTAATTTGATGAAAACGATGATGCCTCCTTTACGAGTGAATTGGGACAAGTTAGCAGCATGTAAACAAAAGAAAGACGAAAGTGTGTCTGATTTCTTCACTAGGTTTGAGGAAACGTTTATTGATCATAGTGGTCAGGACATGAGCACTGAAGGTGGTCAAAGGTTGTTCGTGGACAAATTTGTCTTTAATTTGCTTCCCGAACTTTGTAATAAATTAAAGGACTCTGAGAGTTCATGGGCTGTTTCTTTGTCGGCCCAGATATTGGCTACTGCACAATATTACGAGAATAGGGATAAAGATGAGAAGGATAAAATAGAGAAGAAGACTAGAGACTTGACGACGAAAGTTCTTTTGCAGCAAGCTTATCCGCCTCGTCCGAATCAGCCTCAGTTTCAACAGCCCCCACAGTTTCAGAGATTGCTACCGAAGCCCGAGTATTTTGCTCCGCGATTTCTGGAAGGACCTAATCAGTGTGCTTATTGCAGAGAAGAAGGTCATTTTAAGCATAGTTGTCCGGTTTTGCTACAGCGTGCGAATGGTGTATCTGATCAGAGAGGTCGTGGAGGTTTCCAACAAGCTCCTAGGGGTAGAGGACGTGGTGTGTTTCCCCGGAATGAACATTCCTTCCCCCCTAAGAATTCTACGAACTGTTTTGACAGACAGAATGTTCCGTCTGCCCAGTACTATGCTGATGACTACGGTGTCGAGAGTGAGAGTGCTGGTTATAAGGATAGAGGACAGCCATGGACAAAGAGAGGGAGTAGTGTCAGTTCCAGTAGACCAGAGTGGACCTTATGTTGAAGTGATTACATTAGGTGTGACAGACCTTTTCTTTTGGATACTGGTGCGACGAAGAGTTCTATTATGCACTCTAAACTTCCTGGCGCACCTTTGTCTGGCTTGACCAATGTTTCAGTAGGATTTTCTGGCGCCCCAGTTCGTAATCCGGTTTCTAGTCTTTTGCCTCTTTCTATTGGTCCTTGTGTATTGGAAGCTCCTCTTATTCTAATGACTGGTTGTGGTGAGAATCTGTTGGGTTTGGACTTGCTGAAAAGACTGCATGCGACATTACATTGTTCTCCTGCGGGAGTACATCCTACGATGGGTAAGAAAGTGATTTCTCCGATGTATTTGTCTAAAGATTGTCTTCCACTGGAATTGCGTTCTCTTCCTGATACACTTTGGGCTACAGGTCCCAATGAAGTTGGTCTCTTGCAGATTCCACCCTACGTTGTTACCCTTAAGTCAAATGCTAGGCTACCTCGTATTCCGCAATATAAGATCTCTAGTGATGGCGAGAGAGCTCTTTTAGCAATTATCTATGATTTGGTTGAGAAGGGTGTAGTTGAAGAAACGAGAGGTAATGTGTGTAACAGCCCTGTTTTGCCTGTTCTTAAACGTACGGATGCTTCTCAGCCACCTGTGTACCGGTTTGTGATCGACCTTTGAGAGGTCAACAAAATTGTCGTGCCACAGTTTCCTGTTGTCCCGGACATTACTGCTTTGTTGACTCTGATCCCTGCTTCAGCTGCTTGGTTTTCGGTTATCGACTTGAAGAACGCTTTCTTTAGTATTCCGATCACTGAGGAAAGTAGAGATATTTTTGGCTACTCTTTAGGAGGCCGAAGCTTCCGGTTTAAGCGTGCTCCTCAAGGTTATTGTGAAAGTCCCTCAATCTATAGTCAGGCGTTAAAAACTCAGCTTGATAATTTTGTGTTGCCTTCTGGTGCTACTCTTATCCAGTATGTTGATGATCTGCTGATTGCTGCTGATGACGAAGAGATTTGTAAAGAAGCTACTCTTTCTTTGTTACGACATTTCTCTGACCTTCATCATAAAGTGTCACCTTCAAAGTTACAGTATTGCCGCCAAGAAGTGACCTACTTGGGTCATCTCTTGTCGAAGGAGGGACGACGATTGACCCCAGAACGAATTCAAGCAATTGCCCAAATGATTGTGCCATCCATGCAGAGAGAAGTGCGTGCCTTTTTAATTATTACTTCGTGTTGTAGACAGTGAATTCCGAATTTTTCTGTGTTAGCAAAACCTCTGTTGGCATTGACTCTTAAAGATACTCCGCATCCTCTCCCTTGGTCCGACGAATGTCAGAAAAGATTTTCTGAATTACGTGATGCATTGTGTTCTGCTCCGGTGTTGGGTACCCCGGACTACAGTAAACCTTTTACATTGTACGTACACAAGAGAGAAGGTTGTGCATTGTCAGTGTTGACACAACAATTTGGAGATAAGCAGCGTCCATGTGTGTATTTTTCAGCGATGTTAGATCCGGTAGCTAGAGCGTTGCCGATTTGTTTGAGAGCTACAGCGGCAGCGGCTGTTTCTATCCGACAGTCTGCTGGTTTGGTATTGGATAATACGTTGATTGTGATGGTCCCACATGCATTGGATACCTTATTGAATAGGACCAAGACACAGCACCTTACTAGTGCACGTTTGTCAGGTTATGAGTTGACGCTTTTGGCTAGCCATGTGCACATCAAAAGGTGCAATGTGTTGAATCCAGCTACGTTGTTGCCGATTTCTGTAGAGACGGATGTTCAGGACGAACATGATTGTTTTCTTCGGACAGAGGAAGAAACGAAGGCTAGAGTTGATTTAAAAGATACTCCTCTTTCGAATGTTGATGGTACTCTATGGGTAGATGGTTCATGTTTTAAGCTTTCGAATGGAGAAACGACTGCAGCATATGCCGTCACAACTTTACATACAGTTGTTGAAACAGCACGTATAGCACAGAATTCAGCTCAAGCAGCAGAATTAATAGCATTGACTCGAGCGTGTGTGTTGTCAGAAGGAAAGCGAGTGAATGTTTATACTGATAGCCAGTATGCGTTTGGTGTTGCCCATAGTTTCGGACGTTTGTGGAGAGAGAGAGGATTTCTTACTTCCCATGGTACGAAAATTCAGCATGGGCAATTGGTGAATGAACTTATTGAATCACTTACTCTACCAAAGCAGATTGCAATTGTGAAGTGTAGTGTGCATAGAAAGGTTGTGGACGATGTTGGTCGAGGAAATGCGTTTGCGGATGAAGTTGCGAAAGAAACAGCGAAAGACATGATGAGTCGAATGTATGTTGCAGGCCCTGCTAATTGGGTTATGGCTGGTGGAATGTGTGAAGATGTGGTAAATAAATAATGAATTACCGGTACTATTTTTTAATATAATCAATAAAACAGGTAGCTCAATAAATAAGAGTCAGGATTCGAGGTATCTTGAGTCTTCAGGCTTTAATCAGGCATAAGAGAAAAGGACAGAACAGCCTGGAAGCACGGGACGGCAGCTGCACGGGAAGGGACAAGGGAAACTGGGGATCAGGCGGTAATGGGGTAACTTTTTGTAACAGTGCACAGTATATATATCAAAACAATTGCATTACATTCAATACAGTAGGCGTAGCAGTAGGCGTGACTCGTAGCAGTCGCGAAAGATAAGGGCAAAATGATGTAACAAGAAGGCGTGTACAGGGCGTAGACATAGACATGTGATGTAAACGTAACAGAAGTGTCATAAATGAGGCGGAAACATGGAGGGGGCTACCTGAGCAGCTGGGACCTCCAACCTAGTGGTGCGCGCAAACGGGCAATGACGTGTTACCAGGGAGAACTGAGGGCTATGACTTCTGCGCTAGAAGAGGAGACTAAAGTCTGGAGTGTCAGAGCGACATGTACCCAAGGCATATCTGGTATCTGGTGTTTAGAGTACATATTGATAGAATCCAAAAGTTATCAGGGCAAAGGCTACTAGACATTAGGACTGATGCGTGCATAATTCTACATGTATTGTGTGTGCGAGGAATATTCTATGAATATTAATACAGTATTTCTCTTACATGGAGACAGAAAGGCTAGACCATGACGGAAACTATTGATGCGATTCAGTAGCTTAGGAATGCAGAGAAGGAGGGCTGGACTGATAACTGGAAGCATAACATACTCTTGGCAGACTGGGAGGCAGAGCCAGGCCGGGCCGGGCACTGCGAGGCATGAAGTAAGCTAAGGGTCAGGGATGCAGGTGGGGGCTGTATCGCTCCTCGGAGAGGGTTCAGAAGACTGGAGCTGAATCTGAATCCGGGCCCTTTTGAGGCCTAGAAACGGGGACAATTCAATGAATTAACGTGCACACTGTGAAATATGGCAACGTAGGTTTACATAGGCCTGATATTCGTTGTTTTCATGATGACTGGAAACTGGCATACTAGAGATGGACACAACTGTAATTGCGTCTTTAATCGATCAGAGGGGAATACATGCATATCGATCATGCACATATAGCATAAGATGGGGAACACGTAGGCACATATAACATGGCAAAATTTACTTTTCCACATTCCCTCCTTGTGCCCTACGTTTCCATCAGGAAACATCAATATTCATGATACCATCTATCATTTCATATAGCATCATTTGCTCGTCTCGAATTGTCTTGGAACGGGACTTAGGACTGGGGATACAAGAGGTAGCACACATGCCGCAAATCGCAGGGCCACATTGTATACAGAGGCAGCAACTGAATATGATCATTACTGCTACACCTAGGAATGACAATACTTTCCATCCCCAAGCAGATATGATACTCCAGAGCCAACCGGACCATGTCCAGGTGCCTGGATTCTGGTGCAACTGATGGGCAATTTTATGAAGTCTGGTTATAGCTGAATAAACAGACGGCGCGTTATTAGGAATGAAAATGCAGCAACTAGATCCGATGACTCTACATGCTCCTCCTCTATCGGCCAGTATGACGTCAAGAACGAGACGATTTTGGAGCACGACAAATCTCATAGCAGATTGCTCTTCGGTTAAGTTACCTAGAGCGGAAGTAGTCTCATTCACTACTGCTTCAAGGGTTCTGGTTAACCTACGTATTAGCTTACTATTCTGGATAGGTCCTATAAAGAAGAAGAAACCTTTATTGAAGTCTTGATATTGTTCTAGAGTAGTTTCAGTTTGATCGACAATTGGGGACTCGATCTCCCTTCTATGTCTGACGTGTACTAGATGTGTGTTTCTGTGATAATCAGATGGGGCTAGAAAAACTGGTGGCAGTAGGAAGGCAATATAACATGTTCCATCCCAATCGAGGGGCAGACGAACATATGCGGTCTGACCACAAACAAAATAAGAATGACGTGAGGCTTTGAAAATAGATTTCCCACTGTCACTATACTCGATAGTAGTAGTACAATCACTATGTCCCACATGTGCGGAACCATTCTTTCTGACACATAATTCGCCTTTGACTGGTAGTACTGAAATGGCAGGTAAATCTGGAGTATTATCAGACTGAACATTCAGGACCATGAAATTCGAAGAATAATTACCTAAATCATACACTTCATTTTCTAGATCTAACCCTGTTCTATGGGAGAGACCTTGCTTGTCTGGAAAACATGTTCTATTCAGAAGGGACATATCATTTGAGGATGATGTTAACGTGGACCATGCTCCACACGAACCATTATGTGAAAACGGATAAGGAAAGAGTGGCAGAACTCCCTTCGGAGTCTGGAAAGGGGGGAGTCGACCACACACCCAACAATTAGTGGCATTGCTGGTCTGGTGTGAATAATGCAACATCCGGATGAATGTATTATTTCGCATAGCAAGACGATAGGATAGCTCGTGAGGAGGCAGATCACTAAATGTGTGCTCTACTGTAGTGTTAGAAAACATATGTACATGTGAAACTGGAAAACATAAATGTAAAGCATAACTTGTGCAGGTAACCATAAGACTCAAAAATAATAAAAAACTTAGAACAATGATACATCTTATAGAGTTTTGACTAACTCTCTCACTATGGGGGTCTATCTCATACATGTCAGGGACCTGTCTAACCGTTTCACCCGAGAGGGACTTAGACAATTAAACTGGCTGACTTATTTTACTAGACCGGAGTTTCTGTTTATACTCCTGTTGCGGAGTTTTCTCTAACAAGGGAATTTTGAGTTCAGAGTCAAGTTCAGAGTCTGTTTTTAGGCAGTCTTTTGGAATGAGGCAGTCCTTAGCAAAAGTCTTTTCTGGTAGTCCATGGAATTTCTTTATGTGGGTCAGGTGGACCCATCCTTTTCTCCCCTCGAGCTTTACTGCGGTCCTTGTTGTTAGTAAAACGAGGCGGGGCTCCTTCCAGCGGGGCTCCAGCGGACTTGAACAATCAAAATTCCGCACCAACACCAGGTCGCCTGGAATGACTTCATGCGGTTTCACCTCGGTGTTGTCTGGAAATGCGGCGGCAACCTGTGAACGACAAGAGTGTAGGGCAGACATCAAGGAAGCTAGGTAATCTGTCAGCATATTACTGGAAACATCGGTAATACTGCGGGGTCTAGGTGTACCCCACATGTTTGGGGGGCGGCCGAATACGACCTCATACGGGGACAGACCTGATCTGGAATGTGCAACCATCCTCATAAAAAATAAAGCAACTGGCAGGGCAACTAGCCAGTCTACACCTTTTTCTCTACAAATTTTAGCAATGCGGATTTTCAGAGTCTGATTATGTCTCTCTACGAGACCGGCTGCTTCAGGATGGCGCACACAATGGAACTTCCACTGGTACCCTAACAGAAGGGAAACATGTTTCATGAGCTCAGATGAGAATGGCTGGCCGTTATCTGAATACACGACCCTAGGGAGTCCATAGCGGGGAAAGAATTCACGAACCAACTGCCTGGCAGTGGTCGCGGCTGTGTAATCTGGAACTGGATATGCTTCTGTCCACCTGGACAAAGCGCATACAACTACGAGGACATACTTAAAACCTCGACATCGCTCCATCTGAATATAATCCATCTGAAGGACTTCAAAAGGGTGGTCAGGGGGTTGGAATCCACCTTGTTCCACCGGGACACTTTTACCTGGATTGAACTGACAACATATCATACAGGTACGGACTTTCTGCTTGGCTGCAGCTCGTAAGTGTTTGTTGAACCAAAGGTTCTGAATACTGTCTAACATAGCTTTCTCTCCTAGATGTGCTGGACTATGTGCGGTATTAATAATGACTTGAACCATAGAGTCGGGGAGAAACCATGTGGCTTTTCCCTTCGTCAACCACCCTTGATCTGTCTGGACCCCTCCTTGTTCGGACCATTTCTTGATTTCTTCGGGAGTAGCATGTAACTGTATGTCTATGACATCTTGTGTAGGGTCCTTAACTGTCATACAAGTAGTCGGATCTGGAGTGAGTGTCTGTGTCGTGTTAACTAGAATGTCTGAAGCCTGAGCTGTAAGCTTGGCTGTTCGATCTGCTAGATCGTTACCTTGGGAAATGATATCAGTAACTTTCGTATGTGCCTTGCACTTCATGATAGCGATAGCTGTCGGTAAATGTATTGCATCTAACAGAGCTTGAATGAGGAGACCATGCTGAATCTTGGTTCCATGAGAAGTCATGAAACCTCTCTCCTGTCAGAGCACTCCAAAGTCGTGTACGACTCCGAATGCGTAACGTGAATCTGTATATATGTTTACTTTCAGGTTCTTGGCACGTATGCAGGCCTTCGTCAGAGCGACTAGCTCTGCTGCTTGAGCAGACAGGGTGTCAATACGATGTGTTTCTATAACTTCGGTTTCAGTAGTCACTGCATACGCGGCTACTAGTTCTCCTGTACTTGTTCTCATACATGAACCATCCACATAAAGTGTCAGGTCGGGGTTAGGTAATGCAATGTCTGTCAGGTCTTGTCTTGGCTTTGTCATAGTGTTGACAACTTCCACACAGTCATGTGTGGCCGGATTTGAAGTAACTGACGGTAACAGTGTGGCTGGATTTAGAATGTTGCAGCGTCTGATTTCTATGTGTGGCTGGAACAGTGTCAGTTCATAACCTGTTAAACGTGCAATGGTCAAGTGTTGAGTCTGGGTTCGGTTTAAAAGAACTTCCACGGAGTGTGGAACTTGTACTGTCAGGGAATGTCCTAACACTATGGAATCACTTTGTCTGATTGCTAGAGCTGTGGCTGCAACTGACTTGAGGCACGCAGGCAACGCCTGGGCGACTGGATCTAATGTGCTCGAAAAATAAGCACAGGGCTTGTATTGACCTGCTTGGTCTTGTGTGAGAACAGATAATGCTGTACCTTCGCGTTCAGTAACGAAAAGTGTAAAAGGCTTACTGTAGTTCGGTGTGGCTAGAACTGGAGCTTGACATAGGGCTTTCTTTAACTCATTGAAACTAAGTGTATGGTCAGATGTCCAAGGGAGGACAGTCGATAAGGCTGCCTCCTGTGTCGTTAACTGTATCAGTGGCTTGGCTAGAAATGCATACTGAGGAATCCATTGTCTGCAGTAAGAAGCGAGGCCGATAAAAGCTCGTACCTCCTTCTGTGTCTTGGGCTGTGGAAGACTCGCTATTAACTGGATACGGTCTGGTGTCAACTGCCTACCCCACTTGGACAGTAAGTGTCCTAAGTATACCACTTGCTGGACACAGAATTGTAATTTGGAAGGGGACACCTTGTGCCCCTGCTCGGCCAGAAAATACAGAACTGTAAGTGACGCTCGCTCGCAGTCACGTTCAGAACGGGCCGTGATCAGTAGATCATCGACATACTGGAGCAGGGCAGTGTCAGATGGCATGTGAATATTGTCTAGTTGTCTCTTAAGTGCTTGACTGTAAATACTGGGACTTTCTGTGAAACCTTGAGGAGCTCGTGTGAATTTATAGCTCCTTCCATTTAAACAAAAACCGAAAAGGTACTGGCTGTCTGGATGAATGGGGACACTGAAAAATACGTTCTTGAGATCGATAACTGTGAAAAATGTAGCTTCAGAATCAATGGCTGTCAAAAGGGAAGAAATATCTGGGACTACTGGATACTGAGGTATGATACATTTATTAAGCTCTCGAAGGTCAATCACTAATCGATATACTGGAGGTGCTTTTGGATCAGTACGTTTCAAGACCGGAATGATAGGAGAATTACATACATTGGAGTCAGTTTCTACAACCACTCCTTGAGCAATGAGCTCGTCAATAATTTTGGATAAGGCTGCTACAGCCTCAGGTGGCAATCTGTACTGTCTGATTCGTGGCAAAACTATACCTTGTTTGAGAGTCACACGATGGGGTGTGATGTGCATACAGCCTACATCAGTTGGACCTTGCGCCCATAAATGCTGTGGTACATTCAATAATCTTGGATCAAAATCACGTAATACATAATGACCTTTAAAGTCTCTCAGGAACAATCGGACCCCTTCTGGGGAGCAACAAATTACTGCACCTAATTCTTTTAATGTCTTAATGCCTAACAAATTTTCTGGACATGATTTCGTGAGTAACAAATCAGTAGTTCGGGACAATGGACCAACTTCTAGAGTAACTGGTTTCGAAATTTCATTAACAATCGGCTTTCCTGAAAATCCAAGGGAAACATTTTTAGAGCCTGAGAGCGGAGCCCCTGGAACCTCGTCATGACTGATAGTAGTCCTACTTGCCCCTGTATCAATCAAAAACTTTCTGTCTTTCCCTAATACTTGACTGTGTACATAGGGACCCTCTTGATCTACAGGTATCTCGATGAGAGGCAAGCCTACCTCCCTCTCTAGGCTGTTTCATGAATATGGCTGATAATCTGGATATTCTGTCTGTGCATACTGGTACATCTGCTGTGTAACATGCTGTGTTGCAGCGATAGGCTGCGATGCTGGAACTGTCTGTTGTGCATTCTGGGGTGACTGAGAAGTCTGTGAAACTTGTTCTTGTCTAGGCGGACGTGGTCTTTCTTTAGTCTTACCAGTAGCTATGTTGTGTTTCAGAACTGCACACTCGTTTATAAAATGACCTGGCTGTTTACAGTAATTGCAGGTCCCTTTAACGGGAGCTGCAGGATGACTGGCTTGATTCGGACCCCTCTTCTGACTGTCTTGTGGAACAGATTGTGCAACTAATACTTTCATTTTCGTGTCTTTCATACGTCTCCTTTCGTGTTCTTGCTCTTCCCTGATTCTATTCTGGTGATACTGGAGCATCTGGAGCATTTGTGACGGAGTATTAGCTTGCCAACTACTTTCGACTTTCAAAACTCGATTTTTAACTTGTGGACTTGAATTCTCGACTAGTTTGGTAACAAAAAGATGAGGGTACGATTCACTACTCGTTTTCAGACCACTATTAATAATAAAACATTTTTCAAATCTAGAATAAAAATCACTAGTGTCTTTCTCCTGTTTCTGTTTACAAGCTGAGATTGCATCCCAATCTTCCTTTTTCGTGGCTAGTAATCTTGGCAAAACCTGGATCAATAACTCGGGCAATTCTTTAACTTTACCCCCAAGACCGGTACCTGGTACTCGTAAATTGTCTTCAGCTTCTAGAGCTGTCCAATCTATCTTTTTCTCTCCCACCTCCCATTCTTTTTCCTTGAGTTTTTCATATACCCCTGCGGGCAACAGGACCTTTAACATTTTAATAATATCAGGATACGTGTATTCTCCCATACGGAGCATGTCTTTTAATTCTCGGTGGAACCCTGCTGGATCTTTGTCGTGACAGGGAATTAACTTTTTCATCTCTAAGAGTTCCATCTTTGTGATAGGGGTGTAAACAAATACTCGTTCTAGATCACCACCCGTTGTCCTAACTGGGTGTACTTCTCCTAACGGGTGCTGTCTATCTATGTAAAATGATTTACTTTCTGGAGGTGAGACATGAACAAAATGCGGATTCAGAAACGTTCGATATTTGTGGCGCTGTTCTAGAATGATACTAATTAAATCAGTACCTAGACCTCTCCATCTATACTGGAGTAACTCGTTCAGAACATCATGTAACGGACCTGGATCAGAATGCTGTCCCTCATACAATGTAATGAGGTGCTGGATCATATACATACCCACCAGTCGCTGCTTGGCTGGGGGCAGTTTCAGAAACATTTGTGCCACTATTTCGTCTGGAAAAGTGGTAGAATCAGTAGTCCATCGGACTGCTGATCGGGCTAGTTCTTGTTCATGCATGGTACTAAGTTCACTATAACCTATTCGTGATTTCAGAATGTGATCGGTAGCTTGGAATACTTGCTCAAGAGAACCTTGTTCTGGTGCTGGAGGAGGGAAAACTTTCTTGTGATCTAGGCGTGAATGTCGGTCGGGAAGTCTAGTACTACCTACATACGCTATCCTGGAGGGATTCTCGTCGTCTACCTCTTCAGTAGAAGAGTTGTCTTCTTTCTCGGTTACTCGTGCTGCTTCTCGTTTCTCGTGTATCTTTATTATTTCCCTACGGATTTTCTTGTACATACTCTCTATACAGTTCTGTGTCTTGTGTCTTCCCTCGGCTATATGGTCACTCCACCTGGTCAGGACTTTCATTTCTTCCGGATCTTTATCCGGATAATCTTGTTCTCTTATTAAACAATTAATTAGAAACTTTAAAAGCATGAGCTGAATCTCGACTTTTCTTTGAGCCATTGCCTCGCCAATACTTCCTGGATCTGCTCCTGTACGGATGAAACGATATATTCTGTCTAGATAACCTTTCATATTCGGTAGGGTGTCCAAATATTCGGTCACCCGTCTTACACGCAATGAATACAGGACCATATCATCATCGCCTGGGACTGGATCATAACGGCATTCGGTAAGGGCTCGCTTGATATCGGCGACTGACTGAAGTTTGGGCGAACGCTGTAACGCTCGTGCATGTAGCTCGAGTAGCGTGATACGTCTGGGTTGAGGCGGGGTTCCAGGAGGACTTCCCCCCGTGGCCCCTAGACTAGAATCGTCAACGGGTACTGTACGTGCTGGGAGAGTGACTGATGTAGCGGGTACATGTACTGTAGGCTGGACCGGGGGTGCCGTAACAGGTGCTGTAACCGGTGCCCCGGTGGCTGGAGGGACAGGAATTACATTATTTACGGGAGCTGGCGGAACAGGATTTGCATATTCTGGGACTGTGTCGTCCAAATAGGACGAGAGAAAAATATCAGCTGCGGTTGGTTTGTGACGTAACTTAATCGGAACTAATGGCGGCGGAAAATTACATGGTGCTTCCGGGGTTGCTTTCGGCAAGCCCTCGGCAAGAAGAGGATACATACCCTTATTAAGGGCATTTCTCTGTCTGTCTGACTGTTCGGCTTTAACTCGTTCACCTACTTCGATTAATTCCCTTTCTTGGGCTCTTTCGGAGGATTCCCTACTTAATTCTGTCTTTCTGATTTCTTTTTCCGTTCTTCTGTGAGATTCTTTGCGCCATAACTCGATGGCATCTTTCTGGGACTGTCTGGATTTCTTTTTCCATAATGCTTCTTCTACTCGCATGATGCACTCGGCATCCCACGTACCTGATACAGGCCATCTATATTTCTCTTCTAATTCCTTGGTGTACTCCACCCATAAGTCTAGATATAATTTGGCACTTAAGCCATGCTTATGATACATAAAATGACCTGGACTGTCCCTCGGCGGGACAGGAACTGCTTCCTCTAACAATCCCTTTCTGGTTTTTAACTGACGTAACTTCGAGAATAGAGGCATAATTTAGGCTGAAGTCTGGACACAATACAATACACGGTAAACACAATAATAACTGGAAAAACAAATCACTCATACCACGACATTGAAGACACATGAAATAACATTTAAAATAACGGTTCGGACAGAACACTTGAATTTCTTGAGAACAGAACTTACTGGAATGACTAGATGCACTGCTAAAACAGCACGAACTTACCGGTCCCATAAAGAGACACGTCAGGACCCGCATCCACCTAGGTGGACACTTCGTGTTGGATCTGTGTACCCAAACCCACGGACCAGAGACAAATTAATTGACCCTGTCTAGATACTACCCCAGCAACGGTACTCACCGGGCAGCAAGAACTGAAGGCCTCGGACTGGACTGGACTGCTACGACGACGGACTACGAACTTCGGACTTCAGTTACAGGTGGGCCTCCGGATACCTCGGACCTTGGACTCTCGGCTTGGGCTCTGGTCGGGACTCGCCGCGTTCCTCACCGCCTCGTCTGGATGCTGGACCGCAACCTCCGTCTCCTCCGTGGGCCTGAGGGATACTTGAAGCAGAAATATCTGCACGTGCACGGTATGGTTCCGTCACGGCTGCAGAGGATCAGGGGGCCTGCGTGGCTTCTCCGGCGCGTGGGGAAAGGGCAAGTCCCTATTCGGGCGCCATTATGTGGTAAATAGATAATTAATTACCGGTACTATTTTTTAATATAATCAATAAAACAGGTAGCTCAATAAATAAGAGTCAGGATTCGAGGTATCTTGAGTCTTCAGGCTTTAATCAGGCATAAGAGAAAAGGACAGAACAGCCTGGAAGCACGGGACGGCAGCTGCACGGGAAGGGACAAGGGAAACTGGGGATCAGGCGGTAATGGGGTAACTTTTTGTAACAGTGCACAGTATATATATCAAAACAATTGCATTACATTCAATACAGTAGGCGTAGCAGTAGGCGTGACTCGTAGCAGTCGCGAAAGATAAGGGCAAAATGATGTAACAAGAAGGCGTGTACAGGGCGTAGACATAGACATGTGATGTAAACGTAACAGAAGTGTCATAAATGAGGCGGAAACATGGAGGGGGCTACCTGAGCAGCTGGGACCTCCAACCTAGTGGTGCGCGCAAACAGGCAATGACGTGTTACCAGGGAGAACTGGGGGCTATGACTTCTGCGCTAGAAGAGGAGACTAAAGTCTGGAGTGTCAGAGCGACATGTACCCAAGGCATATCTGGTATCTGGTGTTTAGAGTACATATTGATAGAATCCAAAAGTTATCAGGGCAAAGGCTACTAGACATTAGGACTGATGCGTGCATAATTCTACATGTATTGTGTGTGCGAGGAATATTCTATGAATATTAATACAGTATTTCTCTTACATGGAGACAGAAAGGCTAGACCATGACGGAAACTATTGATACGATTCAGTAGCTTAGGAATGCAGAGAAGGAGGGATGGACTGATAACTGGAAGCATAACATACTCTTGGCAGACTGGGAGGCAGAGCCAGGCCGGGCCGGGCACTGCGAGGCATGAAGTAAGCTAAGGGTCAGGGATGCAGGTGGGGGCTGTATCGCTCCTCGGAGAGGGTTCAGAAGACTGGAGCTGAATCTGAATCCGGGCCCTTTTGAGGCCTAGAAACGGGGACAATTCAATGAATTAACGTGCACACTGTGAAATATGGCAACGTAGGTTTACATAGGCCTGATATTCGTTGTTTTCATGATGACTGGAAACTGACATACTAGAGATGGACACAACTGTAATTGCGTCTTTAATCGATCAGAGGGGAATACATGCATATCGATCATGCACATATAGCATAAGATGGGGAACACGTAGGCACATATAACATGGCAAAATTTACTTTTCCACAAAGACACAATAGAAAGTGTGAAGTTGATTCAGGCTGAAGCTACTGAGAAAGAAGTGAGTATGTGGAGAGAAAGTACGGGTTTGTTGGATTCGACAGGTTGTTGGGTTGAGTTGTCGGAACACCAGAGATGGTTGTTGCCTTATGCGTATGTGCTCCCAGTGGTTACTATGGCTCATGGAATGGCTCACATTAGTTCGAAAGGGATATGTAAGTTGTTGGCTCCAGTATGGCAGAATGCTGGAATTCATAAATGTGCTGAGAATGTGGTGAAGCATTGTATGATTTGTCTGATGTATAATCCTGGAAAGGGAACTCCAACTCCAGCTGGTCATTTTGCTCCTCCCACGTATCCGTTTAAAGTGATACAGCTAGATTACATTCACATGGAGAGATGCAACAATTTGAAGTATGTCCTTGTGGTTGTTTGCGCCTTTTCCAGATGGATAGAGGCTTACCCCCTAAAGGATAATACTGCCTTGTCTACAGCCAAGGTTTTGCTCAAAGAGTACTTCCCTAGGTATGGTTTGCCGAGAATTGTATGGAGCGACAATGGAAGTGAATTTGTGGGTCAGATCATGAAGAAAGTGTGTCCGGGTTTGGGTATCAATCAGAAATTCCATGCTGCGAATCACCCCCAGTCCGCTGGACTTGTTGAGTGCTATAATGGCACTTTGAAGTTGAAGTTAGCTAAGATACAAGCGAGCTCTGGTCTTACATGGCCAGATGCCTTGCCATTGGCTCTTTTGTCAACGAGGACGACAGGACATTCTCATGTGGGACTTAGCCCATATGAAATTGTGTTTGGTCGTCCGGCCAATGTTTGGGGTGTCCCAAGGCCCAAAAAGTACAGTGACATCGAGTACCCTATGTTGGTGGATTACTTACATGACTTGACTGCTAAATTAAGTGTTCTCCACCAACAGGTCTATGACAGTTTGCCGATAGCGACTGCGGATCCAGGCCACACGATTCAACCTGGTGACACCATTCTTACGAAAAATTTTCAACGAACTAAGAACTTGGAGCCAAGGTGGACTGGACCTCATTTAGTCTTACTGTCGACTCGGACTGCAGTTAGAATAGCTGGTAAAAAGAATTGGGTGCATGCTACCCATTGTAAAAAGGTTCCGTTGCCCTTACCGTATGACAAGTGGGTGAGGGGAGGTATAGCTGATTCTGAATGTGAAAGAATTCCTAGATTCGTACCTTTTAGTGATGCACATTTGGAATGGACTCAATCAGAACGAGCGGATGATGAAATTCTGCAAGCTGCTGTGCCACGTCATCTAAGACTTGATACAACGGATCCGGAAACACTTTTTCAAGAGCAAACTATGCCTGGTAAAGAGCGCTATAACTTGAGACCGAGAAAGGACAAATAAATGGACAAATAAACCTTGAATTTTTTGGTGTTGTAAGTTACACCTTTTCAGATCAAGAGACTATTTTTCTTTTTCTTTTTCGGGTCACCATCCGGACTCAGCTGCAGGGTCGCGGTACAGCCTTAAGGGGTGAGCCGCGAATTGACGAAAGGTCTGTGGTTCATGGTCGTTCGATCTTGACGCACACTTAAGTGAAGAAGGTAATAGCCGTGAGCAGCACGTTAGAGGATGGAGTCTTTTGGGTCTGAGAAAGGTGTTGAGAAAATTGATGCTAAAATGAAAATGTGTACATTGGTCCGTAGCAAATGTTTTTTGATATTGTGTTTCTTGATGCTTTTGAATATTATGTTGGCTTGTGTGGGTTGGATTGTCTATATTACACAACAGACGCTTGCATCTACATCCCTACCTACTCTTTTCTTTTTTACTGTTTCTCCACATGAATTTCATATGTTGCCTGAACATGAACAGACACGAAGATCAGAATTTGTTAACAATTCGTTTATACAATTGTTGCATCAGCATCAGCTAGTAGTAAATACTACGAATAGCTGGGTATGTGGTCTTATGCCGCATACGACAGATAAGGGAATGCCATATTTGGTTTTGCCTTTTTCGCCTAATGGGTCAGTGTGGGCATTCCAAGCGATGTTTATTTATGCGAATGAAGCATCTCCTGTACGTTCCGTCAAAGATAATGCGAGTAATAATGCCTTGATACAGGGAATAGTAGATATGATCAGAGATATCGATGCGTATAATGCTATCCCTAAGGATGAGGTACGAGCATATATTGGTTGGAACAAGACTGAATATAGCATTAGCTTTACAGAGAAGGAGAGACGAAAAAGGTCTCCCACTATTTGATTGTACCCCACCAAGGTCATTTTTGTCTGCAAGGTAATGGTCAGAATCCGAGAGCTCAGCTTGGTAAGAGTGTGTGTTTTTCACACTTATGTCTATACGTCCCAGAAATCTCCACCGTTCGTGCCAGCCAAAGGCACGTATTTTATTTGTCACGATAGAGCATATACATGGTTGCCATCTGACTTTTCAGGTACATGTTATGTGGCATTTTTGCTTCCACCTCTAAACACTGCTGTTTTCAATTACCATAAGACAAGATATGGTAGAGGTGTTATTGATGCGAAAGATACTGTCGCACAAGAAGCTGGAGACTTCTTTAAGGGTTTCGTGCCCTTTTGGGGTCCTATGGCCAATAGTAGGAATATTCGTCAGCTTACGAGAGTGGTTGAGGCCACTTTAAATGAAACTGCTGGTGCCCTTAGCAATATTACAGCCGAGCTTCAGGCGGATCGTCTTATGACGTTACAAAACCGTATGGTTTTAGACGTTATACTTGCAGATAGAGGTGGGGTATGTAAATGGATCGGGTCTAGTTGCTGTGTTTTCATACCAGATAACGCCCCGACAGTATACCAAGCCATCTTGAAGTTACATAAGTCCGCTGAGTCTATACATGTAGACAAAGGGAACTGGTCATTGACTGGATGGATTTGGGAATTGTTGTCTAAATGGGGATGGAAGATTCTGATGTTCCTTGGTATGGCTTTAGCTATCCTTTTCTCGTGTTGTTTATGCATCCAGTGTGGTCCTGCCATTTGTAGTCTTTGTGCTAAGATCTGTGTGAGAAGACCCGTCCCGAGAGAAGTGAAGGATAATAAGATGATGCTACAACAACACCTTGATGACCTGAGGAGAATAGATATAGACCTGGATTCAGATTGACATGAGTTTAGGTTATTGCCTACGTAATGGCAAACGGAGGGTCTGAGGTTCCGTGATTCGCGTACCAGACTCCATTTTGTTTGAGTTGTTCATGACGCCATTTTGTATTGCCATTACGTAGGCCCGTGGAGCTAACCGAACGAACAAAGTTGCATAGGCTTCGTTGTTCATGTACGCATTAACTAGGCCTTTTCTGACTTGTGAGTGAACTGAAGGACGCTGACCCCGTCACCTGAAACTGACCCTTTGCGAGGCCAATTTCTCTGGCTGATCGTTGTCTGAGATTGCCAATCAATGTTCAGGATATCGTTAACTTTAGCTCGTTTGCACATATCTTATCCTATTCAGCATCTGAATTGGTTCTTTTTCTTATGTCTTTTCATTACATGGGTAGTGCTTTCAATTATGGGTTTGCCCGGCTTGTGGAAATCAAATTTGGGACATTCCTAATAATTAACTTGTGGGTTGGTACAATGTAAAGTGAGCTTTTTACGATGTAATAATGTGTGGGGAAATGTATTTCATTCGTCAGTGTTTGTCGCAGTGGGTGTGCATTTGTAATGAGCAAAATATGGATAAAAGGTGATGTCTTGCTCTACGATAATTGAGCAGTCTACTGAGTTGTACACCGTGTTGTATTGCTGGGATTACTGTTACTAGCTGCAGCTAATACATTTGATCTCTGACGCCACCTAGAAGTATTCCGTGTCTCTGTATACCAAGACAGGTGCATCCGAAGACTTTGGGCGTGTCCCTGGCGCCGCTGGGTTCTAAAAACCCGGATCTTCATAGTCCACCATATTGTCCCCTTCCACTCCTTCCGGCAGTCCCACTACGCGGACGTTGTTTCGCCTATTCCTCCCTTCTGCCCTCCACTCCAATATTTGCAACCTGCGGGTGACATCCATCATCTGAACCTCCAGAGCCGTGTGGGCAGGCTCCAGGGTCTCCAAGGTTACTTCCATCTGCTTTACTCTGTCAACAAGCTTAGTGTCATCCGCTCGAAGAATGCCAAGCCCCTGCGCTACATGCGCAATGTCCTGCCGGATTGCATCTCTGGTGTCAGTAATGGCCTTGAGGAACTGGTCTACCTGCTGCTGCATCATCCCCTCTGAGGATTGCACAGGCACCTCCTGCTTCTCCTGAACTTCTGAACTCTCCTCCAGCTCCTTTATTATTATTATTATTATTTATTTTTATAAAGCGCGATAGTCACCCGGAGGTATCCCAGCGCTAAAGAACCATGAATTCACCAGGTCGAAGGGGGAGAACTAAGCAGAGAAAAAAAGGGAGGGGGAGTACAGATTTAGGGAAAAAGATGGGTTTTTAACAGTTTCCTGAAGCGCAGGTATTGAGGTTCAAGACGTAAATTACGGGGAAGTGAGTTCCAAAGGCGGGAGGCTTGTACTGAGAAACGTCTACCTCCTGCTCGGGTTTTCCTGAATCTAGGGATGTTGGAAAAATTTTCTGCATTGGAGCGGAGGGACCTAGAGTTCCTATAGGGAGTGATGATGTTACTGAGAACAGGAGGGCCTTGATTCTGCAGCGTTTTATGAACAAGACATAGGGCTTTGAATTTGACTCTCTCCCTTATGGGGAGCCAATGGAGGAGTTTAAGAGCGGGCTTGGCAGATGATCTAGCCGGGGTGTTAGTGATGATCCGGGCAGCCGTGTTCTGAATTATCTGCAGTCTGGTGAGGGTCGCTTCGGGGGCACCCATGTAAATCACATTGCTATAGTCCAATCTCGATATGATGAGACCTTGGACTAAAAGTTTTTGGGATTTAGGGGGAAGAAGGGGCAGAACTTTCCTCAGAGATTTTAAGAGGCCGAAGCAGGTCCCTGCCACCTTCTTTGATTGTGAGGTAAAGGAGAGAGCGGAATCGATCCACACACCCAAACTTTTCACCTCTTTTTTTGGATCAGGGGGTGGACCCAAACAGGCTGGCCAGCTGTCCAGGGGAAGTGAGGCTCCTTCCGGGCCTAGTATAAGCTCCTGGGGCGATCCCGCTTGTTTCCCCCGCGGCTTTCCCATTACTGGTTGCATTGCAAATGCCAGGACCCGTGCAATCCTTCAACCGAGCTCCTGCGGCACTCGCACCCACCGTGGCTGCTGATCTGATGCCTCCGCCAGCAGGATCTCCTGCCGCTGCCTTGACTCCCTCCACTTGCAGCTGATTTTCCGCTCTCCAGGGCCACTCCCTATAAGTTCTTAGTTACTTTTTGAGCAATCCACCATCCTCTTCCAAAGTCGCAGTTTAATGTGGAGTGTCGAGGGTATTAGTAGTAACTGCTTCCAAATCAATCCACTTCTCCCCAATAGTGTTTGCTCGTGGGTAATAACGCTGTGACCCAAAGTTCACAGTCAATCACTGCGTCCCACTGTGACTCCGCCAATAGTAACCAGTGCTCCTCTGCGGCGACTCCGTCCCCCTCAGAGGCAGCGTCAGCAGTGCATTTCAACGCCTGGTGTCATAAGGGCCACGGTCACTCTCCACCTCCTACCGCAGCAGCCGCTCCCCACGACACCAGAAGGACAGCCCCTCACAAAAATCGCAGCCACACTCAGGGAGGTTATGATGCATGCCCCTCCGGCAGGGCCAATCGTGACGTCACACTTTAGTCTGCACTCAGTAGCCACCTCGCCATATGCCCTGCTGTCCGGCCGTCTGCCCGCGGCCTCGTGGGTCAGCCAGCAAGGTCTTCGCATCCGGCTGCCACTCCCAGTCGTCCACTGTCCAGGACCCTCAAGAGAGTTCAGTGCTGGTATGCAGCCACCAACTAGTCTTCCAGCAGCTTTCGGTATCGCAGGTTTCAGGACTTTCTGCCCTGTTAGAGTGATCAGGCGTCCTGGATTTGCCCGGACGGTCCCCGCTTTTCACCTGCTGTCCAGGCAGATCTCGAGAAATATAGCTCCTGTCCTGGTTTCTGGAGAGGATCTACCAAAAACTAGGGGAGGTGTCTTTCCACGCTTCACAAAGCAGCGACAGTTAGCAGTTGTTTCAAAAAAGCAATTCAATTCACAGGCAAGCCACTGGGTTGAAAAGTTGCATCTCCTGTGTGTTCTAGCTGCCTGTCCTGCAATTCTCTGCCGAGGAGCATGTGCGTTCACCTAACGCAAAATTATAGTCCATCCTCTATACTAGTGAAATGTCTCGGTGCTGTGCCTCAAAACTCTAGTTACCCTACGCCTTGTGGAATATTCCAAAAAGTGCCCTGAGATGCGGTGGCTCACAATCATGGCTGCCTTTTGTGGCACCACGGCTCCGTTCACAGTAATGGGCGCCCCAGCATATTCTCGCATATATGCCCGCTTCGATGGGCGGCTGTCTCCCGTGGCGCTGTGTCCTTCGGTGCGGAGACAGGTCGTCAGTCCACCATTCCCCACCTGATCAACGCGGTGAGTTCCAGGTCATCAATTCGGAGGGGGGATCCCGGTAATTGCGCTGTTATTGTGGATTTCCACTGCCCTGTTGCTGGCTCCAGTGTCCTTTCACTAGCGCCGCAGGCAGACCCCAAGTGTCTCCGCCAGCGCCATCTTGAGTCTCCCTCTGCAGTTACGACTTCGTTCCGAGCCGCCGATTTAAAACGGCGCCCATGTCACGATCACCAGCAGCGGGTGTCTCCAAGTCACGCCAACATTAGCGCTGCTGCTCAGGGGACCGATTCACGGTCCTGGGAGAGGATAATTCTCAGGATTGCCGCGGAGCTGCAGGCTCACGCGTCTTTCTCAATCAGCTCCTTGGTCACGCCTCAGACAACGCACCTTGTAGTAATTTATCACCCACACCATTCAATATCCAAACTATTCCTTTCAACCCATTTAGAGAATCAAGTGTCAATCTCAGAACTATGAACATGGATAATGTATTACCTGTCACCACATCTCACCTAGAAGCAGTAGTAACTAGAACCTACATCAAATCTATGCTTCTTAATTGTAGGTCAGCAGTAAGGCATGCTAATGATATTGCCGACCTCATACTCGCAGAAGACCTGAACCTCCTGAGCTTAACTGAAACTTGGCTCAATGACTCCCCCTCACCAATTCTGGATATTCTTGTTCCCCCCAAATATGACACCATCAGATTGGATAGACCTCTTAAAATTGAAGGCGGCATGGCAGGCATCTTTCACTCAGTTCTCACCCTGAGTCATACACAAACTGTTCTCAAGTCCACCTGTGAACACTTGGGAATCGAAATCTGGAACAAAAACAACAATTTAGTCCGTATACTCCACACAATTTATTACCCCTCAGGTGATAATATTCTCCTCAAAGAACAAATAATGTAGACCAGTGGTTCCCAAACTGGGGTCTGCGGACCCCCAGGGGTCTGTGACACAATCCCAGGGGGACCGCAGGCAGCAGTTTTAAAAGCAATGCAAAGTTCCTTGTATAAACAGCATTTTTGGGCAGCAATAAAGGTGTCAAGATAACTCTGGTGATTAATGTACCTGCTGGAGAGAGATGGTGTTTAGTCTAGTGGCAGCATTGCATCTTCTTAGGAAGCCCAGATAGTTAATATGCCTGCTGCAAAGAATGTATACCGTGCATTTTAAAAAAAACTGTATTTTGTTTTGTGCATAGCTCAGTCAGTTCCTGCTTTTGCCACAGAGACTCTATTGTTATTATGCAGTTCACAAGTTCCAATCGCATTTAGCACAGTGAGCTATGAACTGGAATGTAAGAGCTGCAAGCAAACTGCATGGTACAAGTTAGTAAGTTATGCTTTTTCCCAGTGTTTCATGATCCCGATGCTGCTAACAAGGTTTGTTTGGGTAGAAATAAATCCTTATTATTAAAGTCAATGCTAGCCCCTGTGTTATGTTCTGAATCCTGACTTTGTGCTTCTCCAGACCAAGCACTCTTAAAAAATGCCTACCAGTATTGATGACTTGTGAATCCTACACCTTGTATTCCCCTTTGCCTTATGTAACATTTTCTAGTCACTGATTCGTTGTCTCTGTATGAGTGTGATGTAAAGTGCTCTGACACCCTACAGTGGTATGAGAGGTGCTATAAAACAAATACATGTGACAGTGGGGCTATGGAGAGATGAGAGGCACTGTTGGAGGGTAGTTGTGAGGGAATCAATTAAGATTGACAAAAGACTGCTATATTCTGGGGCATAGTAAGGTCATTATTTCAATTCCCTATATAATGACACATTTGTTGTAAAATGCACCCTTTTCCCCCAAATTTTCTTGGGGGAGAGGCCCTCAATGCCCCCTTTGTAGTTGTCAGACTGACTCGCTGCACTTGGTGTGCCCTGTATGGGGACTAGTCTGACAACATTTGCCAGAGCAGCTTTAAGTTTCCAGTCCAGCCTTTGCAGGAGCAGGAGCCCCGGGGTGTGAAATGAAACCAAATAATGAAAAGTTAGTCTTGAGATGCAGCACCAACCTTCCCATTAGGATTTTTCTATTTTTGGAAATATTTTAATATAAAAATACTAAAATCTTTAGTAATTTAAGTCTAGTCTTTGTTTGATGTGTGTGTGTGGTTTTTTCCTTCGAATTACAGTTTTAATGTTTGACATTTAAATCATGCAAATTGCCTGGGGGTCCCTGGCTGCCAGTAGTGAGCCTGGGGGTCCTCAGGAGTGAAAATTTTGGGAACCACTGATGTAGACCATATCCTCCAACTCTGACCAATACCCTAACCATATCTTCCTTGGGGGTTTCAACTTATACTGGAACAACCCAAATGATTCCTTACTGTGCACCTTCAAGGCGTTCCTCTCCAAACTCACCCAGACCTGCAACAAACCTACCCACACCAAGGGTTCCATCCTCGACTTAATCATAGGTAAACACAATCTTATACAACTGGATGCCATATCAACCTGTGACTGGCCGTATCACTACCTAATCTGATTTCTCATCTTGGAAAGGGTGCTAATTAGAGAAGGACACCCTCCTAAGGCTAAACAATAGTCTCAAGAGTTGAGGAACATCCATTTAAATGATCTAACATGCATTAGTAATAAACTCTTTCCACCGCCCCCTAACTTGACAAATCTGTATGACCTTACCTAACATTGCATCCACTCCATAAAAGATATATTCGACTCAATTACTCCAAAGCAACTCAAAAGGATACACACCAAACCCTGGTTCAAATGCCTCCTCAATGAGGAAAAATGCAATCTAAGGCTGGTGAATAGGTCATGTAGAAACTCTCACGCCCAACAAAACTCAAACAGCTGAGGACAAGAAATCTGTATAGCAAACATATTTGTAGTGCCAAAACCACTCACTTTAGGTCAGAACTCGACCACACCAGAAACAGACCTAAAATACTGTTCAAAATCATCAAACAACAAGCTAACCACTCAACTAACCAACACTCAGGGCTGGTAAGAAGGCACGGGTGAGATGGGATGTTCTAACTAAGCCGTACGTACTTGGGGGATTTGCAGTGCCGGATATGAAGCTCTACTATCTCTGTGCGCAGGCCCACTTTGCTTCTTATTGGATGTCGGCACCACCATATACCCCCCATGTGGCGCTTGAAGCTGGAGCAGTCACTCCACGCCCATTGAAAGCCATGATAGTGAATCGGCACTCTGTGTTTGAGAGGGGAGAAGTAGACACGGTGCGTAGCACACACTGTGCCTGGCACGAATTGGGCAGAAGGTCGGACAGGTTGCCATTGTACGCTCCGGATATGCCGCTACTATATCACGATGAAATTTCGATCTCTGGCGAAGTTGGAGCACTCCAGCTTTTTCATGGTGCCGGCATACATAACATTGGGCAGGTGTTTCATAACGCCAAATTCTTTCCGTTACAGAATCTTTTGGACAAAACCAATAATCCCACTATGGCCACGTTCCTATATGTCAGACTACGCGCTGCGCTGCAAGACTTGTATCCCTCCTTCCCGGATGAACCCCAAGTGCTGGGAGCATTACAATTGCTATATACCTCTACGAATCGAGTGAAACTGATCTCGCGCTTGTATAGGGCCTCACAGGAAGACGAGGGCGGGGGAGGAACTTTGGCGAAAGCAAGATGGGACGCGTGTTTGCTAGACCCGCTGACGGATGAGGAATGGACTGAATGTTGCTCTGGGACGGGTGGATTTGCCGCCAATGGGAATTTTCGTCTCATTCATTATAAATATTTACAGCAATGGTACTACACACCAGCGCAACTGTTACGATATGGGCTGCGGGACAACTCTAGATGTGTGCGATGTGGTGCAGATAATGCTGATTTTTTACACTTGGCGTGGAGCTGTGCTAAGGTGTGCGAGTTCTGGATTGCAGTGACGAAAGCACTGACTGAGATGACTTCTGTGGCAGTGACTGCGGAACCGCGGTTGTGCTTGTTTGGTATTGCTTCTGGAGTACCTGTTGGAGCCAGGCGGCTGATAGTGTTGGCTTTGCAAGTAGCCAAACGCAGAGTGGCTGTGACATGGGGCGGGAGGCGGGCGCCTACTATTCAACTGTGGTTGCGAGACATGGCATATTGTCGTGATCAATTAACCTGCTAGTATGAGGAATTGCAAGAGGCCTCTCGGCCTAGGGATGTGTGTGGTCCGTCCACAATGTACATGTTATCCAGGACGGCGACAGAGGAGGCCGGGACAGGTGGAGAGGTGGGCATCGAATGATGGAGAGCGATAGGAGACTGATTTACCCTCGCAGGGACTGCATGTGGTGTGACGCAGACAGTTCATTGCTATTGCATATTATGGTGGAGTATTGCGATGACCCCTTTGATTTGCGCTCACTGGCAACACACTTCAATACGGTATGTGATGTAGATCGATCTGAAACCTGGGATGTTAGTTGGGGGGGCTGTTCTATGGTTGAGAATTGTTGGGTTGCTTAAAACCAAGACTGCTGGATAATTGAATTTTAATCCTTACAAGACCTACCTTCTGTATTGTCACCTATTGTCATTCGCATATGTAATGTATACGGGAAAGATATACCCGATAGGTGTTGGAAGACAGATGATATTAGCGGCCGGCCCACGGTTGGGTTGTAGGCCTATGGCTGTGTTCTTGTACTTTGACGAATAAAAGTCTTTACTCAAAAAAAAACAACAACAAAAAAAAACTAACCAACACTCAACACTCAACGACTCAATCCCTAGTAGTGAGGAGTTTTTTGCACACTTGATTGAAAAGACAAAAAAAATCGAACAAGAACTGTAACGCACCTCACCAAATATGCTTTGCCTGACCCAGTCCACTCCATCTTCGCGACCCTTGGTGAGTTCCCCTCTTTCTGGCCCGATGTTTTATTCTCCAAAAAATAAGGTGTCATGGAATTCCTTTATACTACGTGATGGTGTCGAGCTAGTCAAAACGATAACTTCATTAAAACCTTCAAATCATTTCAATGATCCTCTGCGTGCCAAGCTCTTCAAAGAACTCAAATCCTCCATTCTCCCACACTGGTCTAAGGTTTTCCATAAATCTCTCTTGCAGGGTTTGATTCCTGATTGCCTCAAGATATGTCAAGTCACCCCATCCCAAAGAAGCCAAATGCAAGCTTAACTGATCCTAACAACTTCAGACGAATTTCTAATATCATGACTTTAACCAAACTACTTGAGAAATGCATACACACACAACTCTGTAATCACATCGAACAGTTTCATATTCTTGACCAATACCAATCAGGCTTCCGATCGAGATATACAGCTAGATTCATCAAGCTCAATTGCGCTCGCAAAGGGCCAGATTCTGAGAATCTGGCCCTTTGCGAGTGCAATTTTTGCATTTGGGATTCATCATCCCAAATGCAAAATTCGCTAATAAAGAATTCGCACATTTGCGAGGAAATGCATTTAAGGAATCTCTATTTGAGATTCCTTAAATGCAATTCATTAACCATTTCTACAATGCGAATTCGCTATTTTAGGTCGCTATTTACCACAAAGTCTGACTTCGTGGTAAATAGCGAAAACGTAGAAAAAGCACTTTAGTGCATTTTTCTCAATTGCATGTTACTCACACACATGTCCTTTGGACATGTGTGTGCGCAACACCTGTGTAAATTTACATTTCAGGGGTGCTACAGGGTGTCCTTTGGACACCCTGGCACCCTTGAAATCGCAATCTTATTTGCGATTAGCTAATTGCTAATCGCAAATAAGGAATAACTCCCCATGCATTCCTATGGGCCTTTAGGCCCATAGGAATGAATGGGGAGTTATTCCTTATTTGCGATTAGTAATTAGCTAAACGCTAATAAGGAATCAGTGGGAATTGCAATAAATATTGCGATTCCTACATGAATCCCGTTTTGCGAGTCTGTAATAGCGATTCCTTATGAATCGCTATTATAGACTCGCAAAACGGGTCTTTGATGAATCTACCTGTTAGTACTGAAATCGCTCTGACACACATTGTTGATGACGCCCTGAGACTACTTAACCAGCTGCCTACTTATACTTGATCTTTCCTCTGCATTTGACACAGTCAAACATGAAAACTTGATTGATCTTCTTGAAAAATGGATTGGGTTATTGTGCCAATTTTTTTATTGTTTTGCCTCGTTCCTACATAATAGAACAAAAAATAATCAAAGTCAACCATTTCCTTCCTAACAGTACACAGGTCTCAATTGGAGTGCCTCAAGGATCTGCACTATCACCCACAATCTTCAACTTGTTCATGGAACCTCTCACTGAAATTCAGTACCACTGGACCATACACTATCACATGTACACCGACGATATTCAATTGTACATGAAAACGTCTTCACCAGATGATATCAAAAACTCTTAACTCTGCACTTATGAAAACATCACATGCACCTTATGCTAAATACACTCAAGACACAATTCCTCCTGATTGCCCCCCACAATCATTCCACTCCCAGCAACACAATGGTACAGCACCCCACACAATATATCTTTTACAACAACATTAAGTGCATTCTTTGAAGAAACATTTCAGTAGAACTGGAGATTCTTTTTTTCTTTGCTTTTATTGACAATTTTCAGTTTAAAAAGAGGAAACGTAGCCAACGCGTTTCGTCCGTAGGACTTCTTCAGGGCGGAAAGTTTTTTGCGGATTTCAATGTTATCACACAGATCTTTTTATCGGGAAATTGCCATCACCGTTTAGGTTTTGTCAGTAATGATCTGTTCCTATGTGGCTATTTTGAAAAATAATATTTGTCTTTGTTTATTCTTTTCTAATTTGTTCAGCATCAAGGATATACAAGGCATAAGTGGCCTCGCAAAAAAGGATGACCGTCAAATCCTTCCGTGTGCACTGAACTCTGTTCATGTGGAACGCATCTATTCAATGTCCACACCCCATCATTTTTCGATTGTGCGCTGTGTCCGCCGTCTCACTCGATACCAGGGTTCAGGAACCTTGGTATCGAGTGAGACGGCGAA
The DNA here is from genome assembly GCF_964261635.1 of Lissotriton helveticus. NCBI lineage: Eukaryota > Metazoa > Chordata > Amphibia > Caudata > Salamandridae > Lissotriton > Lissotriton helveticus. The sequence goes on along the minus strand of NC_136059.1, from coordinate 913,676,687 downwards.
GAATGCACTTAATGTTGTTGTAAAAGATATATTGTGTGGGGTGCTGTACCATTGTGTTGCTTTGAATTTTTGGGAGTCTAGGGGTATATGACTTCAGGTTAATAGCACCCACAACAAACTTACTGAACCACACTTTATAGGATAAATGTGCAGAGCGTTTGGCCTGATACCCCTTTTTGGTGTTTTGAATCATTCCACTCCCATTCAAGACTGGCTCAAGCAACTAATGGCCCTCAATTGCACTCTGCATGTTGTTGACTTCACCGGTTAATTAGGCATAACTCTGGACAAACACCGGAACAGGCAAGACCACATCAGTGCAACAACTAGAGGAGCCAATCACCAACTCAACACTTTAAGGAAAATCAAATCGTTCCTGCCTCCTGACGACATGCAGCTAGCAGTCCTATCCCTAGTTATCTCCCGCTTAGATTGCAGAATTGTGACCCTGGAAGGGCTTCCTAAAGCTAGACTGGCCCCTCTGAGGGCTACTCTAAACTCTGCTGCCAGACTCATCACGGGTTCCCATCACTGCAGACCTAATAAGTGGCTCTATCTTAAAGCGAGGATTCGGTTCAAGATAGCCTGCTTGATGCACAGAGCACTTCATTATAACACTCCTGTTTACCTTGTAAACAAACTTGAACTATCCGGCTTGAATCAAGCCCTAGGAAGCTCTAATACTCTATTGTTGAAATCGCAAAAATTAAAAAAGAAGAGAACTTATATCCAAGCCTTCTCCAGTCTTGCTCCCACAATATGGAACACTCTTCATCCCAAAATCAGAACTAACAATTCGATTGCTACATTAAAAAAAGAAGTCAAAGGGTGGCTCCTAGGTAGCTACCTGCAACAATAGACCTGAAGCCGCCCAAACTAACTTTACTTCTTGTTTACAGCACTGAATTTAACATTCAACGCTGCAATTTGTACTGCTTTATACCTTCTATGAAATGCGTTCTTTGTTCTCATTCTGCTTGTCTGATTACCTAGATGTTTATCTTGCATGCTTTTTTGTAAGCGCTCTGATACCCTGACGGGTCATGTTTGTGCTATATAAAACCTTTCAAATAAATAAGTTGTCCTTTTTTCCCTCCCCCAGCGCCTTCAGACCCTCACGGGTGAATGACGCACTTTACCAACCCCTGATTGATTGATTGATTCAACAGTGACATGAGTGTACAGACATCCCTGGTGCCTACATTTTGCCCAGTGTACATTTCCCGGGTTGTTAGTTTATCTGCAATAGTGTTTAAAAATGCATTCACTGGCTGGTGCATCAGGGAGTGAAATGTCTAACTGTAGAGATCATATGTGAGTGTGTACACTCTTCCTTACAAGGCAATTTGAGTTTGCGATACCAAGGAGTGCTGTGATGTGCTATCCCATTAGGACTATAGTGGCCCCAGATCTTCATGTCATAGATGGAGCTGTTTGAGGTTATGACATAAGTGGCAGATTATGTAGCATGCATGCATGTGCTCATGCTAATTTTGAAGCCTATATAGTGAGCCATGAAGCTGGTGTGAAATGTGCACTTAATAAATGTTTTCTATTAATATTTGAAGGCCAGACGTGGAAATGCAGTTGCTATAAACCTATTCGACATTTCATTTCAGAGTCATCCAGGGCAAGCAAAGGAGAAGGGGCCAACATTGTTGGGTACACAGCTGGTCACACTGGTTCTGAACGTAACAGCACAGACACGGAGGGACGCAGTGACCATGAGGGTGTGGGGAGTGCCAGGGAGGACACATGCTCGGGTTCTTCATCATCTGAGTCATCCCCTGATGGACACTCACAAGTGGTGGACCCACAGGATAAGTTCTACCTTCATCCTTGTCCGCCACCCTCCCTGTTGTTCCCAAGTTGGCTGGGCCCGCTCCCCTAAGAGGGGAGCCATCTCCTTTGCTCCAGCCACTTCAGCCCCTGCCCCTGTTACCCCTGCTGCCCTGAGTGAGGATGAAATTGACCACCTAAAGAACATCTCTGTGGGTCAGACCTCATTCCTGAATGTCATCCCGGGACAAGGCAGCCAGCTGACACAGATGGTGGCCTACCTGGAAGGCATGCACAGTGCTATGTCTGGCCTAACAGATCTTATCTGGCATTGGCTTCCTCCCTCACGGCAGCCTTCCACCCATCCCAACCATCCACCCCACCCCACCTCTGGCCCCTTCCCAATCTGAATTCCCTACTGCTATGCCTGTCCAAAGCACACTCACAAATCTGCACGCACACACTTCATTAGACCCAAGCACCACACACAAACAAAAACAGCAGAAAAGACGCAAGCATGCAATCATCCACCAGACACTCTCCCCCTCACTAGTACCACCACCCTCAACATACCCCCAGACACCACACCCACAGATGCATCCTCAACTGCCATCTTTCCCACAGACACCACACCAACACCCACAGACCCATCCCCAACCACCAGTATTCCAGAAGACACCACAACAACACCCACAGAACCATCACCAACCACCAGCATTCCCACAGACACTACACCAACATCCACAGACCCATCCCCAACTACCAGCATTCCCGCAGACACCACACCAACACCCACAGGCTCATCCACAACACCCAGTATACCTGGCACATCCATATCACACACACACCCAAAAAACGCAAACGTTCACAGTCACCCACACAACAGATACTTACAAAACACACAGAAGATACAGTGCACACCTCTCACTTCGACTCCTTCTACCTCCCAAACCCAACTCCCTATTGAACATCCTTCCCATTTTCCCTGTGAAAATGTCTTATCTGCCCTTGCCCTTAACCCAGTGAAATCCGACCCCCATCGCAAAGTCAAAAAAACTCTCCCAATGTCAGGATTTGCCAGGTGAAGACCCCAAGATTCCCAAGACATAGTTGTTCATACAGTTATACACGCAGGTCCCTTAACTCCATACTTCGCAGAGCCATTTCACTCAAGTTAGTTTCATTATGGCTCCGATACCTGTGTTCTCCACAGTTACGGAATTCCAAGATGGCCGCCCGTTATTGTGGAACAGGTGGCCGGTTGTAACAAGATGAAATGAAGGGAATCCAGAATCCTGTTCTCTTGTAAAATGAAGATTTATTGAAGATAAGAACTCCACCCGATCATAAAGCATCCGCTTCACAGGAAAGCCAACTGTGACACTGGCCAACCGTGGAACGAATCTCCATGCACAAGCAATGTAATTCAATGCATAACATGTGTAACACACGCAGCAGCACGACAATAACAAGAGATATACATCGCGCGGCATGCCGCGCGATGTATAGGATATATGTCATACTACATCACCTTCCCCCTTATAAGAACAAAATAAATAACAATTAAAATTTAACAAATTCATTAAATTTTTTAGGTGCTCTAATTGGTCTGCCGCAAAAAGAAAATCTTTGTTCATGAGTAACATTTGGACAATCATTACATTCTTTAGTACCATATTGATTACTTGAATGAGCAGGTAAGGTTTGAGAACAAGAAGAATAGCATTTTCCATTTGACTCATTTAACCAAAAACTCCAATCCAACCCATCCTTGAAATCATCCTGATGTTTTTTTTTTATGATTTCAACCTGTTGACGAGTCACTTTCACCAATTGTCGTTTATTCCACCAACCTTTCTTTCCCATAAATGCAGCACCCTTACTCACTTTCAATATCTGAATCGGTTCAAAATATCTAGATTGCCCTTTACGGACCTTCTCAGGGTTCTTAATTAAAACCCAATCTCCCACAAAGATATCATTTGAATTACAATTCATGTGTTTATCAAAATGTGACTTCATTTGTTTTTGTTTATTCTCTACTTTCCTCTGAACTGTATCTAAATTGATTTTGGATCTGTTAGATTCGTGATGTAACCAAACAGGGAATAGGGATGAGCGACTATCTCTGCCCCTCAGCAAAGAAAATGGAGACACTCCAGTAACACAATGTGGAGAAGTGTTATAATGCCATACTTTTTGTTTAACAAAATCCTCAACATCAAGGTTACATGACACAGCTGTCTGAACACCTTCCTTAATTACTTTGTTCCCCCTTTCCACAAGGCCATTAGACGAAGGGGAATACAATGCTACTTTCAACTGTTTAATGTCAAGGTCATTCAAAAACTTTCTCATCTTCTCTGAAACAAAATGTGTGCCGTTATCTGTAACAATCACCTTCGGAGTGCCTTCTAAATCTAAAACCCTCTTAAGAAAAGAGATTGTTGAATCTGAATCAGGAGATTTTACAAATTCAAAATGCATCCATTTAGAAAAGTAATCAATTAATAAAATCACATATTTATTCTCTTGACTAAGTATGGTATATGGGCCTGAAAAATCAATTCCAACTTTTTCCCAAGCTGAAGTAGGAAATTCAGTCGGATGTAAAGGTACCTTTATCGTGCGCCAATTCTTGTCTGACATCAGACACTCGGGACAAGAATCAATTACATTTCTGACTTGGTTATCTATAGCAGGCCACCAGTAATGTTGTTTAATACGCATAACCGTTTTGGTCACTCCTAAATGACCCTGCTGGGCTTGATTAATTATTGCATTATGAATTTTTTAGGGAGGAACAAAATTATCTCCTCTACGAAATATTCCATTATCTACAGAAAGTTCCTCAGCTACCTGTGCAAATCTACGCAAGTCTCCACTCAATCCTCTAGGTTCTGGCCAATAGTGCGTAGAGTAATCAATAACTTTTTGTAAAACATCATCCTCTAATGTAGCTGATTTCCATTCCTCTTCTGAAATAACATTACTCATTTCACTTACAGCGTCTATCAAAGTGACACACTCTACATCCTCCACCATAACATCTTCTTCGTCGTCCTTAGACATAGATAACCTTGACAAACAGTCTGCACGGACGTTTTTACCTCCTTGAATAAGCTTCACTACAAAGTTGAATTCTTGCAATTTAGAAACTATTCTCATAAGTCTTTCAGACATGCAAGCCGAGTTTGTTTTGTTAAAAATATAAATCAACAGCTTGTGATCTGTGACCAATTCAAATTTTCTTCCCCAGATGTACATCTTGAACTTGTGTACCGCCCATGCACATGCCAATGCTTCCCTTTCAATAGTACTGTATCTTTGTTCAAACGTTTTTAGAGACCTAGAAGAAAACGCCACGGTTTGTTCATGCACCTAGTCCAGACATGCTAGCATCCACTGAAATAACAGAAATGGCATCCTCTCTAAAAGCATGTATCGCTTTAGCAGATACTATCCTCTTTTTAACTTCACAAAAAGTTTTTTCCAACTCATCTGACCATACAAAACTAGAACCTTTCCTTAAGAGTGAACGTAAAGGTTCAACTAATTGAGAATATGAAGGAACGAACCTCGCGTAGTATTCTGCTAAACCAAGGAAAGACCGTAAAGCATCCTTATCTGTGGGGTGTTTAGCATCCTCAATGGCTCTAATTACAGAGAATTTTGGAGTGATGCCTTCGCTTGAAATCGTGTGACCTTAGTATACTATTTTATTGACAGCAAACCTACATTTGTCACTACGAACAGTCATATTCCTAGACATTAAAATTGAAAGTACCCGTTTGAGAATAGTATTGGGTTCCTCTAATGACTTAGCAAAAATTAAAATATCGTCTAGATATGCCTGTACTCCAACAACATCCTGAAATAAAAGGTCCATCAGTTTCTGGAAAATGCTTCCGGCTGAAGCTAAGCCAAAAGGAAGACGTACAAATTTAAAAGCCCCGAAAGGGGAGACAAATTATGTAAGTTCTTGGGACTCTTTTGATAACAAGACTTGATGGTACGCTGATTTCAAATCTATCAGCAAAAACCACCTGGCTTCACCTATGTTTGCCAGAAGTTTGTGTATCCTAGGGAGTGGGTGACAGTCGACGATAATGTTCTTATTTAAAGAGCGTAAATCGGCACAGAGCCTAATCTCTTGTCATGTTGCGGCGTTTTGCCGTTCCTTTGGGGGCCGCTAGACACATGCAGGAGATCGAGATACTCACTTCCAGGTGAAAGTCGAGTCTCGGTCCAGTCTTTTGCTGATCTGTCATCACCGAAGCACTTCCGGGGGAAACTCATAAACACCGCGTTTCCCGCCGGCTCTACGCTTCGGATTCTTTTCTGAATCCCCGGATACGAGACTTGGCATTCAGAGCCCGGAGACGTACTCCAGACGTCCTCACCGCGCCCGAGCGCTAGTCCGCTTTTCCTTGCCATCGCCGCACCGGAACACTGCACTGACACTGTTGTCGGTAACCCTCGCTGCGCAGGAGTGCTGTACGGGCATTAAGTTGCACCGCGCTGGAGCGTTAGTTTGTTTACTTTTGCCTTTGCCGCGCAGGAGCGCTGTACTGGGTCAAGCCTCACCGTGCTGGAGCCTTAATTTGTTTACTTTTGCCTTTGCCGCGCAGGAGCGCTCTACTGCGTCAAGCCTCACCGCGCTGGAGCGCTAGTTTGTTTTTCCTTTGCCTTTGCAGCGCAGGAGCGCTATTCTGGGTTTTTTCTTTCTGTTGCCTTCAACCCTACCGCGCAGGAACGCTGCCCTGGGGTTAGGTTCCACAGCGCAGGAGTGCTATTCTTGCTTTCACGTCTGCCATACAGGAACACCACGTTTATAGAGCGCTGTACATTGGTTTATGCATTATCGCGCAGGAGCGCTGTATTTGGTTTCCTCTTCTTCTTGGAGCATCACTGTATTCCTGGGTACAGGAGTCTGCATGAGCACTGGTGAGTTCGTGGGTGAAAACAACCCTTCTGTATGTGTTTAGAGGTCTGCTTTGGAAGTGGGAGGTGTGGTCTTTCCCTGATCAGGTTTTATTTATCTCCCCAGTTGGCACCAAGACCCTACCCAGGCTCCACACACGCCAAGCCTCTTCGTTCCATTCTAGCTCCCTTCCCTGCTTCCATCTCATCCATGCTGGGTACTACAGTCCGCACGGGTCAGGTGGGTACAGGGGCGGTGGCTCTTGTCGTCTCTGTGGAATCGCTTCACAAGCAGAGGTAAGTCTTGTGGGGCGCCTGACATCTCTCCTGTCTTTTTGCATGCGACTACAGTTGGAGCCACCCACTGAGATGAATCTATAGCTTCTATTATACCCTGGTCACATAGGTCCTTCAATGTCTTTTTTAATTCTGACCTAACACTCAAAGGAACTGACCGTACTTTATGAGTGATTGGTTGAGCTCCTGGAATCAACCTGATTTTGTGTTTGAACCCCTTAACACATCCTACTACATTGTTGAAAACAGGTTTGAATTCAGAAATAATATCTTGAACACCTGGAGAATTAAAACATTCAATAGTAGACACAGGAAAATCATTTACTATGTTTTTGGGAAGATCTCCAACCTTGATAGGGTTCTCGTCTCCAGGGATCAAATAAAGCCCCATGCGAGTGAGATCCTTCCACCCTACAATATTCTTTCCTTTTTCTGCTACATAAATCTTAGTCATTGTTTCTCTACCTAAACATTGGACTAAACCAGGAAAATAACCAATCATGTTAATATCTTTTTCTCCAAATGCTTTAGGATTAATATCAGATTTTAACAGATTCACTTCCCTTTGTCATTTTTCATAAAAAGTTGAATCTCTTAAAATTGTGAATGGTGAACCTGAATCGGCCATCACCTGTAAAGGAACGTTATCAATGGGACACTTAATCGAATCGACACTCCCATTACGATCTAAAGTCACGACAATATTGTTAAAAGAATTTGTGCAGTCATCAACATCATATTCAATAAAATTTACATTTGGTGGTTTTCTTGCGTTCCTACACACTCCTTGAAAGTGACCTATTCTCTTACAAATTGTACACCTTCGTCTCAGCGCTGGACAGTGTGGAGCATTTCCTAAATGGTTCTTCGATCCACATCTGTAACAGAATGTTGAGGGTTGTTTCCTTTGAATAGGTTTAAAAGTAGATGTAGATGAATTTTTACTTTTTGGATTAATTGCGCATATGGATTTGTCTTGATCGGACTCATAAGTGTCTATGACGTTTATTCCAGATTTAGGAGGGTCCATTACTACTTTGCTTGTCAAGGTAGACCTTTCAATGCTTAATGCGAGGTCAATTACTTCGCTCAAAGATGGGTTTTTGCATCCAAGTATTCTTTGTTTAATTTTTCTTGACGTGCAATTAAAAACAAACCGGTCCCTGATAAATTTTTCAGGCAATGGACCAAAATCACATGTAATGGCTAATACTCTAAGGGCTGAAATATATTCTTCCACCTTTTCATCTTCCTTTTGTTTCCATGAATAAAAATTATGACGCTCTAACATAATATTTGGTTCATCACAAAACTGCATTTTTAACCTGGCAATGGCTTCAATATAAACGTCCCAATAGTTTTCACCACCTTCCACTTGTGGTGGAGGAGTAACTGGATCAATGCTTTTAAATATTCTCTGGGCAGCTTGGCCTAAACACCCAAAAAGAATTGCGAATTTACGTTCAGCAGTATATTCTGTGGCATCAATCGCAACAAGATGATTTTCGAAAAGACCAACCCATTCAGGCCATAAAATATCTGGAGTGCCTGGTTTACTTAAGAAAGGAGGTGGTTGGGTTACTTGTTGCCATTGATTGCTTGCCATATTATACAGTATATAGTTGATAAAGTTGAAAAATGAAAAGAATTATATTATTGAAGGGAAACAAAATGAGTGAATAAAACCAAGAAATCAATCATAAAATATCTTTTCATCTAATAATGTGTTAAAATACTTATTAACCACTGACAATATGTGGAAATCTGTAAAAACGAATTATATTTATGATAATTTCACTCCAATAATAGCGAGTGAATCGCTGAAGTAATTAATTAATTAATTTGTAAAAAAGCATGCGTATCGCTGTGACGATACGCTTGAAGACATCCACTTTCAATAATATTTTAGGTGTGTACTAATCGCTGTAGAAATATACTTGACTAGCTTGAATTAATTAATTATATCAAAGCGTGTGCATCGCTGTGACGATACGCTTGAATCAAAGTGGTGTTGCTGTAGTAATATGCTTTAATCCGAAGAAAAGCGTGTGTATCGCTGAGATGCCATCCTAGAAATTTATTAAGCATTCACTTTTAAAAAACTGTATCGCTCAATTCCATTAAACGTGTGCGTCGTTGTAACGATGCGCTAACATAAATCAATATTCTCTCGGTGTATCTTAGTCATCCGACGAGACGGTAACTTTAATTAAGTTACTGGCACATGTCACGAGCCAATCGTGAAGGAGATCTCAAAATTAAGAGTCATTCATCCAGTTAAAACTGAGAGAATCTCCAGACACGCCTTTAAAATCTGAAAGCCTATGAGAGGCTTGTGGCTTACCAATCACGCTTCATGATACAGTCAAAACATACCTCCTCCGAGTGATCGGTCGATGAAAATAGATCAGTCCTACCAGAATTTCCAGGCACAGCTGAGGTAGGAATAACTCGGGCTGTGAGTATGAATTAGTTTCGATACATTTCTGCGTGGGGGCGGGTGGAGTAGTTCCCCGATCGTCGCCAAATGCAACAAGATGAAATGAAGGGAATCCAGAATCCTGTTCTCTTGTAAAATGAAGATTTATTGAAGATAAGAACTCCACCCGATCATGAAGCGTCCGCTCCACAGGAAAGCCAACTGTGACACTGGCCAACCGTGGAACGAACCTCCGTGCACGGGCAATGTAATTCAATTCATAACATGTGTAACACGCGCAGCAGCGCGAGAATAACAAGAGATATACATCACGCGACATGCTGCGCGATGTATAGGATATATGTCATACTACACCGGTCTAGTGTTGGAGCTGATTTCCAACCGCAACTGTGCTCGCGCTCGCTCTCACTGAGCGCAACAAACTTCAACTGAAGATTTTCTGAGGTAGCAGCGTTTTGGTTCTCGCTGCCCTCAGTTCTCAGATAATTCCGCAGTTTTCAAGAGAGGTGTTCCAGGAAGAAGAGCAAGAGTCAGAATAGCAATATCTTCAAGTTAGAGAGAGAACTAGTGTATCTGGTGAGAATATTTCTGCATAAGCTCGTGAGTGCAGTATCGTCTGGAATTTAGAGAGAATCACATCCTTTGAACAATTTCTTTCCAAGTAAGACGGATATATTTCAGTTTTGTTACAGCGACTATTGCAGAAAGACAACATTTGTGGAAAGGAAGCAAGATTAGAAATGATCAAGTAGAGCTTCCTTCTTTCATCAAATTATAGAAAGAAGGACATCATAAAGAGACATTTCACTACCAACAGCATCAACAGAGTTTTCTCTAAAAGACAAGAAGAAGATTTAGGAAAAGAACTGTTAATTCATCTGCGAATCATAACAAGAAATATAATAAATTGATTGTTAGTAAGCAGTACACAGGTGGAAATACAGGTAACAAAGGTAACAAAGGTAACAAAGGTAGAGATATAGAGAGGCAGTTAAGTCAGTTGTCTAGCCAAAGAAGTTACATGTATTCTCTGTTACAGGAATCTACAATAATATACACCACACCAGTGGTGAGAAGTGATAGGTCAAGACATATAGACCAAATAGACATACAAGAGAGCAGCTAACCACTGTGGAAGGCCAGGTAACAAAGGGAATGTAAATGACTGATGGTCAGTGTACAGTTATAGTGGTTAAAATGGTGTTCTTTGTTACAGGAGGCAACAAGGAGCATAGCCTGAGACCAGGCCAGAAGAAGTGAAGCAGTAGCAGTTTCTCCTTTCTTCCCAATTCCCTTTCCCCCTCTCTGCTGCTTGTGAGCTTTTTGTTCTCAGTATTGGAGTTAGGATTGAGGAAATTTCATCTGCTCTTGTGGAAATCAAGGTTCATGTGTTGGTACTTGACACCAAACCCCAACTTATTCCTTCCACGTCCAAATCCACCCCTGAAAAGAGTGATCCCCACCACAATAAACCCAGCCATACTCCTAAGAAGTCCAAGAAAACCTCTCCCAAAACCAAACGTTCTCATCCCTAAACCAACCACCCTCCCAAGTATCAACTTTGAGGTGCCAGCCATGGCCAATGGATGCCCCCTTGTGCCAGGCAGTGTCCGTAAGGGCACATTAAGTGGCACAGCAGTGTGCTGTGGCACAGATTGCACAAAATGACTGGTCATTGGCCTTTGTTTTACTTGATGTTTTATCAGACATTCCTTAACATTTTGTTTAGTTTGGAAGACATCAGTCCTGCCAATACTTTTCTAATTATTTAATGTTATTGGATAGTTAGTTCTGTTTGTTTCATCCCTGATTACTGATCCAGTTGAATTGGTTAGTACTTCAATATGAATTTGCTGTGGCCTTTTGTCCGAGAAGAAAATATACTACAACAGGATTATAGATGGTCTGTTCTTAATCAATATTGCACCCTTGATGGAAATGGAATAAGAGGTTTGGAAGAAGTAAAAGATTATGAATCCCTGGGCTTAAGGGTGCTGAACTGGCGATTTTCTAATGACACACCACCTAAATAGACATATCAGGCAGAAGGCTTGCAATCAAGAACAGATTTAACATTAGCAACTCTATCCTTACTACAACTAATTACTTCATTTCAGATCGGGATGACAGAAGAAAGAGACCATGGCCAGCAAATAATCGAGATAGATGTCCAACCAAAGTATCATAAAAAAGTGGAATCCCTTCCAGGCAATGTAGAAACAACTAATTATAGGAGTTTGTACTGGTCGGAAGGATCATAGAGGCGGTAAGCAAGAAGGACCCAATTTTGATTAAAAAATTGTTTCATTGCTAAGACAAGATTTGTGGTGGACCAATGGTGCTTAATTTGCAGAAAAATTATTAAGTGTTCCCCTTTTGGAGACAAAAAGAATAATCGCAAACATAATTTTCAGGTAAATGATCTAAACAAGGTAACAGTATCTGAACCATGTTGCATCTTGAAGAAAAATTGCAATAGCATAATGTGTTAATAAGGAAAGAACCCCTTGAATCTGGACCTTCAGATGAAAGCTAAGAAAATGAATAAAAATTATCGGAAGAAAATTTGGGAAGAGAGGTTAAAAATAAACCAAAACTTTTGGCTAAGGCTTTGCTCCTGAGCAAAAAAAAAGTCAACGGCATTCTGGAGAATGATCAATAACTTGAAACGGGTACCAGTGAAGATTATAACCTCAACTTTAACAGAATCGGCATGGGTAGAGTTCTCAATAAAGCTCTTCAATTATTCGAGGAAAAAAAAATATGCCATAACTGTGAAGAAAATAGGAACATTGTGATGGATCAAAAAATTCCAGAGGAATATGCTATTGAAATATCAGAAGTGCAAGTTTGCAATTTAATTAAAAGTAGCAGACAAGATGTGGCACCTGGCTCGAACGATATCCCACAAGTTTTGTATAAAACTGATGTACCTTTTTGGGCAGGGTACCTATCTAAAGTATTTAATAATGCTCTGCAATTCAAAATTTTAAATAGTTCTTGAATCTTGGAAAGGCTCTTTAGTAGTACTGATACATAAAGGAGGGGAGTGGTCAAAACCAGAAAACTACTGCTTTATTATGCTCCAGGATACCGAAGCTAAGCTCTTCAAAGAACTTCTATATTGGGCAGATGAAAAGCAACTTATCCCCCCAAATCAAACTGGGTTTGTCCAAGGTTGAGGCACATCATCTAATATTTTAGCACTCTTAATAATTATAGATCAATACAAATTAAGGAATCAAACAATCTACCTTTGTTTTGTAGATTGGAAATTTGCATTTGATTGTGTTCAACACAGCCTTCTTTGCCAAAAGCTGGTTAAATTGCACATTCCACCTTGCCTATTAAAACCAATCCAAATATTATATTCGGATACATGGATAAGAGTGAAAATGGGTGATGGTTCTATTTTTTCTAGGAAAGTTAAAACTTCTCACAGTTTGAAACAAGGCTGTGTACTTGCACCATACATATTTAATTTGGTTTTGGCTGATTTAACTAAAGACCTAGATGAAGTTAATGCACATCCCCCAAGGTTAGGAGAGAAATATATATATCAAATCTCTTATGTGATGATGATGTGATTCTGGTGAGCCAAACAAAGGTTGGATTGCCGAGACTGATAAATAAAAATCAAACTATTCGTTACTAGATGGAATGGTAATAAATGAAAAGAAAACAAAGGTGACGGAAGTAAGTAATACGATTCATAAAAAATAAAAGTGGTTTCTACAAACTCTGCAACTAGAACAAGTTAAAACATATAAATATCTTGTTGTAATGTTTGATGAAAAGTGTTCTTTCAAGCAACATAAAATAGAGTTACAAAGGAAAGGAAATTCCTTACTCTCTGCCTTTCATTCCCTACAGAGATCACTCGGAGGTTTCAACCACCAACCACTACCAAAGATAATATCTACAAAACTTTTTAAAAATATCCCATATGAGAGCAAGGCGATGCAGGGTAAAGATGCAGTAATACAAAATAAAATTGTCGCAAAAATATTTAGATCTCTGTTTAAACTACCATGCAACGCAAGCCCGGATATGATTAGAATTTGGTCTCTTAAACCAAATCATTGCACAAAAGGGATTTACGTAAAAACCTAGAAAATAATAAAATCAAATATTTCAAACTGGTCAGATCAAGCTCTTTGGCATGAAGTTAAAATAAATTTTAATTCACCAAAATGGAAATATTTAACTGAGGCAATAGAAGATTTGTCCATCGACTCACTATGGGACATTCCATTGACTCCAGCAATTTAAAAAAAAAATCATCAATGGCTTAATGAAAAAAACATCAATGTTAATGGACAAATAATTATGTGTATCTAGGTCACATGCCTGGATGATTATAAATGAATATAAATGTCTTAAACCACAGTATTATCTAGAGTCGAGATGGTCTCTGCAAGAAAAAGAAGGTTCATAAGAGCGCAATTTGGAATACTTCCAGGCCTTGTGCACACAATGCAGTAGATGAGAAAAACAACATCAACTTCCTGTAGATTGTGTGAACTTGACGAAGAGAACATCATCCATTTAATTTGCATATGCCTGGCTTCATTACATCTAATGCAAAAACAACAGTTGATGGACAGAATGCAGAACAATGTCATACATTCACCCCAGTACAGAGATCTGGCCTAAATCCATCGTTTTTTTGCACTCCACACCACCCCAGTTCGGACATGGCCATATGCAAATCAACCTTGACCCTATGCCTCATGGGAACAGTCTTGTTTGTTTTGCTGTTCACCCTATGTGGGAAGGGTATGCCCAGACGTGGGACCCGTGCTCACTACGCCATTGGAGTCAAGCTATCCTGGCTGAAGACGGCTGATAGCCAGAAACCGGTCCTAGAATGCTTGATTCCGGTCCAGGGAAGACATGGCTTGGCAGTTCGGTCTAGGACTGTTCCCATGAGGCACAGGGTCAAGACTGATTTGCATATGGCCATGTCTGAACTGGGGTGGCTTGGTGAGCAAAATAACGATGGATTAAACCCAGATCTGTGACTGGGGGTGAATGTTTTGCCATTGTGCAACATTCCGTCCATCATCTGGTTTGTTTTGCTGTTCACCCTATGTGGGAAGGGTATGCCCAGATGTGGGTCCCGTGCTCACTACGCCACTGGAGTCAAGCTATCCTGGCTGAAGACGGCTGATAGCCAGAAACCGGTCCTAGGATGCTTGATTCCGGTCCAGGGAAGACATGGCTTGGCAGTTCGGTCTGGACTGTTCCCATGAGGCACAGGGTCAAGACTGATTTGCATATGGCCATGTCTGAACTGGGGTGGCTTGGTGAGCAAAATAACGATGGATTAAACCCAGATCGGTGACTGGTAGTGAATGTTTTGCCATTGTGCACATTCCGTCCATCATCTTGTTTGTTTTGCTGTTCACCCTATGTGGGAAAGGTATGCCCAGACGTGGGTCCCGTGCTCACTACGCCACTGGAGTCAAGCTATCCTGGCTGAAGACGGCTGATAGCCAGTAACCGGTCCTAGGATGCTTGATTCCGGTCAAGGGAAGACATGGCTTGGCAGTTCGGTCTGGACTGTTCCCATGAGGCACAGGGTCAAGACTGATTTGCATATGGCCATGTCTGAACTGGGGTGGCTTGGTGAGCAAAATAACGATGGATTAAACCCAGATCTATGACTGGGGGTGAATGTTTTGCCATTGTATAACATTCCGTCCATCTACTTGTTTGTTTTGCTGTTCTCCCTATGTGGGAAGGGTACTATTTGATATCCCTGATAGAATTCAATCCACAGGTCATGAGCACATTTAAGGCCATATGTTTCAATGTTATGTTTTGAGATTCTCAAATAGCAAATTTTTGAGAATCGCTATTTGAGATTCGCAAAATGCTATGTATGTAGGATTTGCAATACATTTTGCTAATCCTAAATATTCCTTAATTACGAATCGCAAATTGTGATTCGCAATTAAGAAATACCTCCCTATTCATTCCTGTGGGCCTAGAGGGCCCATAGGAATGGGAAGACATTCTCAATTTGGGAATGGGAAGACATTCTCAATTGGTGGTTCCCATTTAGAGAATCGCAAATTGAGAATTCAATTTCAAGTATGCCAGGGTGTCAAACCGACACCCTGTTGCACCCCTGAAATGACAGCTTGCAAAATAGGACCGGGTTCGCGTTCCTTACATGGGCGCACAGCATTTGTATTAATTTAATGTTGATTTTCAAATATTGAGCAAATACTCCATGTACTCCAATATCTTGTAAAAGACTTTGTTTATTTTCAGATGTTTCTTCGTATGTGAGACAACGTGTTTTGAATTGCTTCTCATGCCACAGATATGCTACTCCAAGCCTTTTTCTGGGCACGCCTTAAAACATGAAACATCTGAAAATAAACAAAGTCTTTTACAAGATATTGGAGTACATGGAGTATTTGTTCAATATTTGAAAATCAACATTAAATTAATACAAATGCGGTGCGCCCGTGTAAGGAACGCGAAGCCGGTCCTATTTTGCAAGTTGTCATTTCAAGCGTGAACCAGGGCGGATCACGTGCTCGGGCTGCACGCTCAACAGTTGGAAATATTATGAATCACGAGAAAAAAAACAACCGAAGGTGTGCACAGTAACTCTTTTGATGGGAACTATGGGGTCGATTAGGATGGCGGAAGGAAGGACGACCGCTGTCCTGGAGTAGGCGGAAAAAGCCTTTTTTCTGCCCTCCTGCCGCGGACTCTCCGTCCGCCATATTAGGATGGGAAACACTGTAAAATTTCTGTACGCGGCGGAAGAGCCCGCACCACCGCGGAAGTACACCCAACCCCGCGGCGAACGCACCCAATCCAGACACACCGCGGTACGGAATGACGTCTCCGACCGTCCTCCGAATCACGATGGCGGAAAACACACATAAAATCACTGCGGAAAAACAACCTGCCTGAAAACGGCGGAATCACCACAGCGGAGATACACACCACAAGCAGATCGCCGTCATGGACCCAGCGCTACACGCATTTCCGATACTCTTCGTGCTCCACCACCAGCAAGTCATGGACCATCATCGACGACGACGCAGGTACGCCAACCCACCAATTGCTGTCGGAAGGGGAGTACCTGCCAGGGCTGTGACGTTGGAAGGGGGAGTGTCATGTTAGAGAAACTACATTGACGATCGCACCAATATATACACAATTGAAGTACACAACCAGGAATGACAACGACAAACAACAAAACATGATTTACTAGCTTTATTCAACATAATAGGTGTATAATATCAGAGTATTCAAGAGCATGGGCACTGGGTACAACAGAGCATGTACATCACTGGCAGCACGTGAGAGGGCAGAATGCAGTATCAGAACAGCAACAGGGCATTGTGGCCAACAGAGCAGGTACATCAGAGGAAGCAAATGAGAGGGGCTAAGTGCATCAACAGTCCATTGCACAGAACAGGTACATCAGAGGCAGCAAATGAGAAGGGCCAAGTGCATCAACAGTCCATTGCACAGAACAGGTACATCATTGGCAGCACATGAGAGGGGCTAAGTGCATCAACAGTCCATTGCACAGAACAGGTACATCAGAGGCAGCACGTGAGAGGGCAGAATGCAGTATCAGAACAGCAACAGGGCATTGTGGCCAACAGAGCAGGTATATCAGAGGCAGCAAATGAGAGGGGCTAAGTGCATCAACAGTCCATTGCACAGAACAGGTACATCAGAGTCAGCAAATGAGAGTGGCTAAGTGCATCAACAGTCCAGTGCACAGAACAGGTACATCAGAGGCAGCAAATGAGAGGGGCAAAGTGCATCAACAGTCCATTGCACAGAACAGGTACATCAGAGGCAGCAAATGAGAGTGGCTAAGTGCATCAACAGTCAATTGCACAGAACAGGTAAATCAGAGGCAGCAAATGAGAGGGGCTAAGTGCATCAACAGTCCATTGCACATAACAGGTACATCATTGGCAGCACATGAGAGGGCAGAATGCAGTATCAGAACAGCAACAGGGCATTGTGGCCAACAGAACAAGTACATCAGAGGCAGCAAATGAGAGGGGCTAAGTGCATCAACAGTCCATTGCACAGAACAGGTACATCAGAGGCAGCAAATGAGAGGGGCTAAGTGCATCAACAGTCCATTGCACAGAACAGGTACATCATTGGCAGCATATGAGAGGGCAGAATGCAGTATCAGAACAGCAACAGGGTATTGTGGCCAACAGAACAGGTACATCAGAGGCAGCAAATGAGAGGGGCTAAGTGCATCAACAGTCCATTGCACAGAACAGGTACATCAGAGGCAGCAAATGAGAGTGGCTAAGTGCATCAACAGTCCATTGCACAGAACAGGTACATCAGAGGCAGCAAATGAGAGGGGCTAAGTGCATCAACAGTCCATTGCACAGAACAGGTACACCATTGGCAGCACATGAGAGGGCAGAATGCAGTATCAGAACAGCAACAGGGCATTGTGGCCAACACAGCAGGTACATCAGAGGCAGCAAATGAGAGGGGCTACGTGCATCAACAGTCCATTGCACAGAACAGGTACATCAGAGGCAGCAAATGAGAGGGGCTAAGTGCATCAACAGTCCATTGCACAGAACAGGTACATCAGAGGCAGCAAATGAGAGGGGCTAAGTGCATCAACAGTCCATTGCACAGAACAGGTACATCATGGCAGCACATGAGAGGGCAGAATGCAGTATCAGAACAGCAACAGGGCATTGTGGCCAACAGAGCAGGTACATCAGAGGCAACAAATGAGAGGGGTTAAGTGCATCAACAGTCCATTGCACAGAACAGGTACATCAGAGGCAGCAAATGAGAGGGGCTAAGTGCATCAACAGTTCATTGCACAGAACAGGTACATCAGAGGCAGCACGTGAGAGGGCAGAATGCAGTATCAGAACAGCAACAGGGCATTGTGGCCAACAGAGCAGGTACATCAGAGGCAGCAAATGAGAGGGGCTAAGTGCATCAACAGTCCATTGCACAGAACAGGTACATCAGACGCAGCAAATGAGAGGGGCTAAGTGCATCAACAGTCCATTTCACAGAACAGGTACATCATTGGCAGCACAAGAGAGGGCAGAATGCAGTATCAGAACAGCAACAGGGCATTGTGGCCAACAGAACAAGTACATCAGAGGCAGCAAATGAGAGGGGCTAAGTGCATCAACAGTCCATTGCACAGAACAGGTACATCAGAGGCAGCAAATGAGAGTGGCTAAGTGCATCAACAGTCCAGTGCACAGAACAGGTACATCAGAGGCAGCAAATGAGAGGGGCTAAGTGCATCAACAGTTCATTGCACAGAACAGGTACATCAGAGGCAGCACGTGAGAGGGCAGAATGCAGTATCAGAACAGCAACAGGGCATTGTGGCCAACAGAGCAGGTACATCAGAGGCAGCAAATGAGAGGGGCTAAGTGCATCAACAGTCCATTGCACAGAACAGGTACATCAGAGGCAGCAAATGAGAGTGGCTAAGTGCATCAACAGTCAATTGCACAGAACAGGTAAATCAGAGGCAGCAAATGAGAGGGGCTAAGTGCATCAACAGTCCATTGCACAGAACAGGTACATCATTGGCAGCACATGAGAGGGCAGAATGCAGTATCAAAACAGCAACAGGGCATGTTGGCCAACAGAACAGGTACATCAGAGGCAGCAAATGAGAGGGGCTAAGTGCATAAACAGTCCATTGCACAGAACAGGTACATCAGAGGCAGCAAATGAGAGGGGCTACATGCATCAACAGTCCATTGCACAGAACAGGTACATCATTTGCAGCACATGAGAGGGCAGAATGCAGTATCAGAACAGCAACAGGGCATTGTGGCCAACAGAACAGGTACATCAGAGGCAGCAAATGAGAGGGGCTAAGTGCATCAACAGTCCATTGCACAGAATAGGTACATCAGAGGCAGCAAATGAGAGTGGCTAAGTGCATCAACAGTCCATTGCACAGAACAGGTACATCAGAGGCAGCAAATGAGAGGGACTAAGTGCATCAACAGTCCATTGCACAGAACAGGTACACCATTGGCAGCACATGAGAGGGCAGAAAGCAGTATCAGAACAGCAACAGGGCATTGTGGCCAACACAGCAGGTACATCAGAGGCAGCAAATGAGAGGGGCTAAGTGCATCAACAGTCCATTGCACAGAACAGGTACATCAGAGGCAGCAAATGAGAGGGGCTAAGTGCATCAACAGTCCATTGCACAGAACAGGTACATCAGAGGCAGCAAATGGGAGTGGCTAAGTGCATCAACAGTCCATTGCACAGAACAGGTACATCAGAGGCAGCAAATGAGAGGGGCTAAGTGCATAAACAGTCCATTGCACAGAACAGGTACATCATGGCAGCACATGAGAGGGCAGAATGCAGAATCAGAACAGCAACAGGGCATTGTGGCCAACAGAGCAGGTACATCAGAGGCAGCAAATGAGAGGGGCTAAGTGCATCAACAGTCCATTGCACAGAACAGGTACATCAGAGGCAGCAAATGAGAGGGGCTAAGTACATCAACAGTCCATTGCACAGAACAGGTACATCAGAGGCAGCAAATGAGAGGGGCTAAGTGCATCAACAGTCCATTGCACAGAACAGGTACATCAGAGGCAGCAAATGAGAGGGCAGAATGCAGTATCAGAACAGCAACAGGGCATTGTGGCCAACAGAGCAGGTACATCTCTGGCTACCCAAGTACGTGTGTCAAGCGACCCGTCACAAGGACAATAATAATGTCAGGGTGGTTACATTCGTCAATCTACACACAAAGTAAAATGACATGTGAGTGATGGCAACTAAACCTCACACCACAGAATCTGGTGGAGTGCTTGAACTACTCGCCTCGGACACACTTCCAGCACCAGAAACTGGAGTGTGAGACACAGCCACCAATCTACTGACTGACACATGAGCCATAGACCCAGACACACCGCCAGCACCAGCAACAGGAGTGTGAGACACAGCCACCGATCTACTGACTGACACATGAGCCGTAGACCCAGACACACCGCCAACACCAGAAACAGGAGTGTGAGACACAGCCACCGATCTACTGACTGACACATGAGCCATAGACCCAGACACACTGCCAGCACCAGCAGCAGGATTATGAGACACAGCCACAGCTGTAGTGACTGACACATGAGCCATAGACCCAGACACACCGCCAGCACCAGAAACAGGAGTGTGAGGCACAGCCACCGATCTACTGACTGACACATGAGCCATAGACCCAGACACACCACCAGGACCAGGAACAGGAGTGTGATACACAGCCACAGCTGTAGTGACTGACACATGAGCCCTAGACCCAGACACACCACCAGCACCAGAAACAGGAGTGTGAGACACAGCCACAGATCTACTGACTGACACATGAGCCGTAGACCCAGACACACCGCCAGCACCAGCAACAGGAGTGTGAGACACAGCCACCGATCTACTGACTGACACATGAGCCATAGACCCAGACACACTGCCAGCACCAGCAGCAGGATTCTGAGACACAGCCACAGCTGTAGTGACTGACGCATGAGCCATAGACCCAGACACACCGCCAGCACCAGAAACAGGAGTGTGAGGCACAGCCACCGATCTACTGACTGACACATGAGCCATAGACCCAGACACACCACCAGGACCTGGAACAGGAGTGTGAGACACAGCCACAGCTGTAGTGACTGACACATGAGCCCTAGACCCAGACACACCGCCAGCACCAGAAACAGGAGTGTGAGACACAGCCACAGATCTACTGACTGACACATGAGCCATAGACCCAGACACACCGCCAGCACCAGCAACAGGAGTGTGAGACACAGCCACCGATCTGCTGACTGACACATGAGCCGTAGACCCAGACACACCGCCAACACCAGCAACAGGAGTGTGAGACACAGCCACCGATCTACTGACTGACACATGAGCCATAGACCCAGACACACTGCCAGCACCAGCAGCAGGATTATGAGACACAGCCACAGCTGTAGTGACTGACACATGAGCCATAGACCCAGACACACCGCCAGCACCAGAAACAGGAGTGTGAGGCACAGCCACCGATCTACTGACTGACACATGAGCCATAGACCCAGACACACCACCAGGACCAGGAACAGGAGTGTGATACACAGCCACAGCTGTAGTGACTGACACATGAGCCCTAGACCCAGACACACCACCAGCACCAGAAACAGGAGTGTGAGACACAGCCACAGATCTACTGACTGACACATGAGCCGTAGACCCAGACACACCGCCAGCACCAGCAACAGGAGTGTGAGACACAGCCACCGATCTACTGACTGACACATGAGCCATAGACCCAGACACACTGCCAGCACCAGCAGCAGGATTCTGAGACACAGCCACAGCTGTAGTGACTGACGCATGAGCCATAGACCCAGACACACCGCCAGCACCAGAAACAGGAGTGTGAGGCACAGCCACCGATCTACTGACTGACACATGAGCCATAGACCCAGACACACCACCAGGACCAGGAACAGGAGTGTGAGACACAGCCACAGCTGTAGTGACTGACACATGAGCCCTAGACCCAGACACACCGCCAGCACCAGAAACAGGAGTGTGAGACACAGCCACAGATCTACTGACTGACACATGAGCCATAGACCCAGACACATTGCCAGGACATGTCCCTGTACACTGACCAACAAATACCATGCCTGCATCTGACACCTGAGAGTGGAGGACACACACAGTGCCAGTAGCTGCAACAGGAGAGGGCACAACTGACACAGTGCTACTACATGATGCATGACAGCGTACAATAGACACAGTGCCACTATCTGACACATGAGAGTGAACTGCAGCTGACCCACTAGGACCACTGAAATGATGAGCCACAGAGCTGTATGGGCCAGGAGGCAGGGTGGCCCTGGGAGCTGGGGAAAGCTGTACTTGAGCGACATTGAGGTGGTCAGGTGTCACTGGTGTGTGCCTCCGTTTTTTTGTGAAATCTAGGGGCACCCCGGACATGACTGGACTGGTAAGTGGAGTGGCATCATCAGACATCAAAGGTGGATCATGTGCTTGTGGTGGTCTGCTCTCTGGGGACGTGCTGGACCCTGCCTGCCGTTTGCTGTGGGCCTGCCTTCTGCCCTCTGCATCATGTGTAATGGGGGATGCAACAACAGTGTTCTCCTTCCTCTGCTTCTGTGGGGCGTGGATGGGAGTAGAGGTATGGGGGGACTCCACCGCTGACACATGTGTTGTACGTTCCTTAAACATCATCCTCAGTGCAGCCAGGGGTGATATATGCCTGTCCTTGATGGTGCTCGTGTCAATGGGAGAACCCTTGGCCATGGGATGTGCCTTGGACGTAGGAGGTGTCCTCTCTCTGGAATGTCTGTGATCCCTGGGCGGTGCCCAGTCCCTGGGTGCAGACTTGTCCATTGTAGTGTCCCTCTCCTTTGAAGCTACCTTGCCCTTGGGAGTGTCCCTGCTCCTGGGAGGTGGCCTTTCCTTTGTAGTGTGATTGTCCTTGGGAGTGTCCCTGCTCTTGGGAGGTGCCCTTTCCTTGGTAGTGTCCTTGTCCTTGGGAGTGTCCCTGCTCTTGGGAGGTGCCCTTTCCTTTGAAGTATCCTTGTCCTTGGGAGTGTCCCTGCTCTTGGGAGGTGCCCTTTCCTTGGTATTGTCCTTGTCCTTGGGAGTGTCCCTGCTCTTGGGAGGTGCCCTTTCCTTTGGAGTGTCCTTGTCCTTGGGAGTGTCCCTGCTCTTGGGAGATGCCCTTTCCTTTGTAGTGTCCTTGTCCTTGGGAGTGTCCCTGCTCTTGGGAGGTGCCCTTTCCTTTGTAGTGTCCTTGTCCTTGGGAGTGTCCCTGCTCTTTGGAGGTGCCCTTTCCTTTGTAGTGTTCTTGTCTTTGGGAGTGTCCCTGGACTTGGGCTGTACCCTTGCCTTGGGAGTTACTTCTGTGGGGGATGCCTGTGTAGCATGTGAATCCATTTCCGCCAACACCCCTTGAGGATCCTGTGTGTCAACTCCAGTGTAGCTCACGTCGTCTTCGGAGAAAGACATCCCAGTCCTAGGGGATGGTCTCTGTGCCCTCCGTGCCCTGCCTTGCTGCCTGTGGCTGCTCCTAGTGTAATAACCGGAATAAGAGGCCTGGTCTGATAACTCACTCTCCCCTGTAACATCAAGTGGTGTGGATGGTGGTACAGAAGTAGCACCCTGTCTATGCGACTGTACAATGACTGAAGACACAGTGTTTGCCAATGACTGAACTGTTCTGTGGAGACCAGCAACATCGCCATGCACCCCCTCCATGAAAGCCACCACCTGCCCCAACTTCCTATCATGGTCTTGGAATGCATTGATCATGTTGGTCTGCCCTACACACAGCTGTCGCAGCAGATCAACAGCCTCTGCACAAAGTGCACTTTGTGTCACAGGGGCAGGCTCCGCGGTGCCTGCACCGAAGGCAACTCTGCTCCCCCTCCTCTGGCGAGCACGAGCAGTACATGTTGCAGTGGGTGGCAGTGTGGGCCCTGTGTGCTGTGTCCCGACTGAAGGTGTCGATTGCCCACTCCCTGTCTGTGACAACAGTGCTGACTCACCAACACTTCCTGAGGATGAGGACGATGGTGTCTCCACATGTGAGTCCTCAGGGACGGTTCTGTCCCCCTCTCCGTGGCTGCCCTCTTCAGTGTCAGTCCGCGTGTGTGTCATCTCGGATCCGGATGCATTGCCACCACTCATCTCCGTCGTCTGTGTGTCAGTGCCCTCTGCCAAAGCTGGAAGAGAGAGGGAAGAGATGTTAACCTAAGTGCCACACTCACGTACTGAAGGTTACAAAGTCACACCGTTCCTTACAGTCGATTGACATGTAGCACCCATCCTGTACACGAACCACCCCTACCACACATCCTCACATCATAGATCCGTGAGTGTCTGTGAAACATGTACGTCATACAAACAGGTTTTGGAAAAAGGGGGGTGGTGATGGACAGAGTTTCTGAATGATGCAGAATACTCTTACCAAGTCAAGAGATCATGGTTTTAATCCATCACCGTTTTTTAGCTCAATGCACCATCCCAGCTCAGAACCTGGCTATATGCAAATTAGTCTGTTCCTGTCCCAGTGCATGATGGGAACAGGGCAAACCAAACTACCAAGCCAATTCTTATACTGGGAAGGAAACAAGCTTCCGGGGACCGGTTTCTGGCATCACAGCCTTCTTCGGCCCGGCTTGCTTGAATCCTGATGGTGCAATGAGCAAGGGACTCACGTCTGAGCATACCCTCCCACACATAGTGTGGATAAAACCGATTTTGGAAAAAGGGGGGTGGTGATGGACAGAGTTTCTGAATGATGCAGAATACTCTTACCAAGTCAAGAGATCATGGTTTTAATCCATCACCGTTTTTTAGCTCAATGCACCATCCCAGCTCAGAACCTGGCTATATGCAAATTAGTCTGTTCCTGTCCCAGTGCATGATGGGAACATGGCAAACCAAACTACCAAGCCAATTCTTATACTGGGAAGGAAACAAGCTTCCGGGGACCGGTTTCTGGCATCACAGCCTTCTTCGGCCCGGCTTGCTTGAATCCTGATGGTGCAATGAGCAAGGGCAAGTGCATGCAGACCACCACACATGTCATGCCATGGGACACCAGACCTCAACGGCATGTCCTGGAACCCACAAATACAAATCAACTGGTATGTCCACCTGGCGGACATGGGTGCTACCGCTCACTCCGCTAATGACACCAACATGCAATATATGCAAAAGATACGCACCACGGATGTCACTACTGTGTCTGAGCACAAATACATGCATGCACTCACAAGTTACAGACACATACAGTCTGCTTACCGCTAGTTTGCTGTTGATCCCATCTCAGCCGGGCGGACAGGTCAGGATGCGTCACAGCAATTATGCGGTGCATTAGAGGTGTCATGGTGCGTCGGGCAAGGCGGACTGTTCTTGGAATGATCCCCAGTGTCATCTCCGCAACATTCTTGCTGAGCCTGGATATGTCGTCCCAGCGCTTGTGGCAGTGTGTATGTCGTCTATTGCACACCCCCACTGCCCGTACATCACATGCTATGGTCCTCCACACGGCCTTGCGAAGGTGCAGCTTCACCTACCAGGATGGGAGACAAGAGGGGAACGTCAGTGGACTGTTTGACATTCATAAACATTGCAGATCACGTATCTTTATGCAGCCATGCGCAGTACAACACATGTGAAGGTCCCACAGCACACCGCCAAGCTTGCAGAAGCAAGGAGTCAGTGACCACCTCATGCCCACCAACATGTTACCCACTTCACTTACCACCTGTCCGGGGGCACCGTAGAGCCGTTCATAGTGGCTGAGCACACCGTCCACAAGGACATTCAGCTCCGCTGCGGTGAAGGGACGAGACTGGATCTCTCGCACTCTCGACATGGCAAGGTCCAGGACAGTGGCACTACAGCAGCAGTTGTTGGATAGCTCAGGAGCAGCAGGTGAAGGTGACGGTCGCAGGCAGCAGTTTTTGGATAGCTCTGGAGCAGCAGGTGGAGGTGACGGTCGCAGGCAGCAGTTGTTGGAAGCAGTGAATGTGTGCAGAAAATCTTCACACATATATAGGGCCCTGAGCTCATATCAGTGGCACACGTCTGCAGCAATTGGTTTTCACTGGATGCATCATTCAAAAAGAGCCAATGACTCGCATTGGTGTGGCGGTGCACGTCTTCTGCAATTTTTGAATGCGCTTACGCGCAACGCCTAACCTGTTCCCATTGGCTACATGTGCACGTCACGTTCACACACTGGAAACCGCATGTGCGCGCTACCGCGACGGTGCATCATTTGAAAATAATCACTCACTGGCGCCGCTATGGCGGTGCACGCATTCCGCGGGGGCGGTGCAGGCCAACACATACATTTGATGATGCAATCTGGAATGGCAGTTGAGAAACCCCCTTTCAGTGTTATTGCGGCACGCACCACCAGTCCTGGCCGGTCACCCGCTGCCAGTTCTGGCACCGCCCAGTCCTGGCGGAGGGTGACCGGCCTGGACTGGCGGTGGGTGCCCGGCCTGAACTGGCGGTGGGTGCCCGGCCTGGACTGGCGGTGGGTGACCGGCCTGGATTGGCGGTGGGTGACCGGCCTGGACTGGCGGTGGGTGACCGGCCTGGACTGGCGGTGGGTGACCGGCCTGGATTGGCGGTGGGTGACCGGCCTGGACTGGCAGTGGGTGACCGGCCTGGATTGGCGGTGGGTGACCGGCCTGGAATGGTGGTGGGTGACCAGCCTGGATTGGCGGTGGGTGACCGGCCTGGACTGGCGGTGGGTGACCGGCCTGGACTGGTGGTGGGTGACCGGCCTGGACTGGCGGCGGGTGACCGGCCTGGACTGGCGGTGGGTGACCGGCCTGGACTGGCGGTGGGTGACCGGCTGGGACTGGCGGTGGGTGCCCGGCCTGGGCTGGCGGTGGGTGACCGGCCGGGACTGGCGGTGGGTGCCCGGCCTGGACTGGCGGTGGGTGACCGGCCTGGATTGGCGGTGGGTGACCGGCCGGGACTGGTGGTGGGTGCCCGGCCTGGACTGGTGGTGGGTGACCGGCCTGGATTGGCGGTGGGTGCCCGGCCTGGACTGGCGGTGGGTGACCGGCCTGGATTGGCGGTGGGTGCCCGGCCTGGACTGGCGGTGGGTGAGGCAATGACACTGTAAGGGGTTTTCTCAACTGCCATTTCAGATTGCAACATCAAATGTATGTGTTGGCCTGCACCGCCACCGCGGAATGCGTGCACCGCCATAGCGGCGCCAGTGAGTGATTGATTTCAAATGATGCACCATCGCGGTAATGCGCAGAAGCATTTTGCAGGGTGTAACCGGGATGGTCATTGACCATACAGCATATGTGATGCTTAATTGCTGTGTAATCGGTCATCTTCTGTGTTGGTGGAAGGCGTCCCCAGATGGCGTATGTACACACACTGCATGTCTCCGCACACATGTAATCTTCTTAGTTGTACGTGTGTGTCAGGACATGTCCGGAATGCTGGAAGAATATTGATGTGTAGTCTATGGACCGTGTCCACGTGCGACATTCATGTCCATTTGTTGCATGTGTGCTCAGACTGTAGACCTTGCCAGTGGTTAACAAAGGCTAGTGATGTGGGCCCAAGTTGCATGGCGATGTGTTGACGTCTTGGTCTTGGGGACACACGTTTTCATTTCTACACATCTACATAGTAACGCAAGGGTGTGTACACACATTCATTAGCTGTTGTGAGTGTGTGGTTTGTGTGTGCAAGTAACAATGATGTGTGTGTACATGCATTCTGTGTATGCGTGTCTGTTGTTGTGTGCCCATGCATGTCAGCTGAGGGGGCATTGTAGGTGTGTTCATGGGTGCATGAAGACAAGGAGGGTGTGTTCCAATTTCATGTTGTTTGTGCACG
This sequence comes from Lissotriton helveticus, assembly GCF_964261635.1. Taxonomy (NCBI): domain Eukaryota; kingdom Metazoa; phylum Chordata; class Amphibia; order Caudata; family Salamandridae; genus Lissotriton; species Lissotriton helveticus. Next base: position 913,648,810 of record NC_136059.1, on the reverse strand, counting down.
TACATGTGTGTCTGTGTGGACACTTGTCCACATATGGGCCCTCAGTCATGTGTTGTTGCAAGATGTTTGAACATGTGTGCACTTTACATTGTACATGTTAGCCCACAGGATGCTCTTTGTGGTTGTACATTGTGTGTGTAGTCAGCTCTATTGCCTTATATAGTGTTCCGGTTACACATATCATCACTGTCTGCAACATGTATTATTAGCATTGTGTTGCTCAAGATGTGATAGTGTTGCACAACTATGCGTTGTTGGTCGTTTGACATCTGCTGCCATCTACTCCCACACAGGAGGGCTCCAAACGTGCATCGACCATACACTGTGCTAGAGGACATGGTTGACGAGGAGGTGATCCGCAAATACCGGCTTGACCGACTGAGATTGCTGGAGCTTGTCACACAATTGTCACCTCATCTGCAGCCACGCAGGACATATCCTGGAGCTTTCACACCCACAGCAAAGGTGATGGCGGCACTTCATTTCTTTGCGACTGGCACTTTCCAGTACACAGTTGGTCATGCGGGAGGGATGTCACAATCCATGTTCAGCATGGTACAGCGGGATGTTCTGAATGCCATGATGCTTTACAAGGATGATTACAACCATTTTCCACGTCCGGCACAGTTGGCAGCAGTCAAAGGGGACTTCTATGCCCTGGCCCAGTTACCACACGTAGTGGGTTCCATTGATGGAACACATATTGGTCTCATACCACCCCAGGCATGTGAAGCTGTATATAGGAATCGGAAGCACTACCATTCGATCAATGTGCAAGTGGTGTGCCTGGCTGACAACATCATCTTGCATGTGTGTGCCAGATTTCCCGGTTCCACCCATGACTCACACATCATGCGGAGCAGCATTGTCCCCCAACTGATGGCTAATCTGCGTCCAGAACGTGCGTGGCTTGTAGTTGAGTGTGCTGAAAGGACAATTGTGTTGTCAGTGGGTTGTGAGGACAATTGTGTTGTATGTGTGGCATGGTGTTCCCACAAATCCTGGTAATGAAATTTGTGTCTGTCATCACCCCACCTAGGCGACTCTGCGTACCCAAACCGCCCGTTGCTGCTGAGCCCCATCAGGAATCCTACTACCCCTGGTGAATTGCGTTATAATGATGCCCATGGGAGGACACGTCGAGTGATAGAACGTACTTTTGGACTGCTGTAGTCTAGGTTTCGCTGCCTTGACAAAACCGGAGGGGCCCTGCCATACTCAGCAGGCAAAGTATGCAAAATCGTGATTGCATGCTGCATGCTCCACAACCTGGCCTTGCGCAATAACATTGAACTGATCATGGACCCTGAAGACCAACAGGTTGCTCGGCCTCCCATCCCTACCATGTCGACTGATGAGGATAGTGGTCAGGAAGAAGGTGTGGACCAGAGGCGTCAGCTCATTGATCGCTATTTCCCTTGAATGTGAGTAACTACCGCTTGTGCAGCCAGACAATGCGTGATGTATGTTTGGTGGTGGAGTGTGGATATGGTGTGTCTATGATGCCTGTTCTGGTATGTTCTGTTTGCAAATGTGTGTGTTAGATGGTGTACATGCAATGCTCCCTGATGTGTGTCCTGTGATCCACTTAATTGGTGATGAGTGTAGTTTGTGGGATGTTGCAGTACAGTGTGTTGTGATGGGTGTGAATCTCTTTCCTGACCTGTGTTTGTTGTTCTCTCATTATCCCTAGGTCACTCCCACAGAGGCATGATTCTCAACTACATTGATCCCTGCACCTGGTAACGTTACATTCTAAGACAATCATGTGATTAAAACATGGAGGCCACACATCATTGAGTGTTTACGTGATGTTTATTTACAGGTTGAGGATTGATGTTGGTGCATATTTACAAAGAAGTGTTGGTGGGGGAGTGAGAGTTGAAGGTCATGGCAGATGAAAACACCGTGGGGACACCACTATGTGTGATGTCCAGCTAGTCCAACAGACGTATGGCAATGGTTGGCATTGTGGGACAGGATAGTTTGCAGGGTGAATGGCAGGCTCAGACAAGGGTGAAGTCATTGGCGCCCCCTCTTAGAGCGGGTAGATGGAGCAACACCACTGCTCTCACCTGCATCCAGCCTCGGACGACCCCTCCGTATTGTAGCCGGAGAGGAGACAGCTGTGGTGGCAGGTTGGTCAGGGGCCACCTCCCTGTCCGTGGGCTCAGGTGTGGGTGGCGGTAGTGTTGGTGAGCGGTCCCGCTGGGCACTAGGGTGAGGGGGTGGTGGTGTGGCGCGGGATAGCCAGTCACTCCACAGAGCAGTTTGCTGGCCCATGAGGTCCACAATTTGGCCTATGCGGGTATCAATTGACTGCAACAGATGACTGTTCTCTTGTGAGTCTTGGTGGGCCCGATCAGACTGTGCCTGCGACCGCTCATAGGAGGCATTGACTCTGGCGATGGCTTCCAGGGTTTCGACGCCAGGATGGGGTGGGTGTCCTTCCCCACCTCGCCGGACAACTGCACTCCTGGTTGTGAGCTGTGCCCTCACCTGTGTCCTTTCACGTCCACTCTCCCTGCTTGCCTGGGATGTTGATGGTCCATCATCGGCTGATGGGTCAGGCAGGGTGGCACAGGCAGGAGTGGTGGTGGTGGTGGCTGCACAGCTCACAATGGCAGGTGTTGGTGTGGTGACACAGGCCGAGGTGGTGGAGGCAGTGATGTCCTGGGAGCCTGATGGCCCTGGAAGTCTGCTTGGCCCCGCATCATCCTCTGCGCCTGAGCTGGCAATGGGCTCGTCCCCAGAGAGTCCGTGCTGTGAGGGGGGCGACTGGTGCTGGCGGTTGCTGCTTTCGCTAGTCAAGTTGCAATCACCTGAGGGACAAGATTATCATGATCAATGCTGTGGATATGACATGTTTTTGGTAACAACATTACAAATCAATAACCTCTCTCACACACCCCACCCACCTCCCGCAACCCCCCACCCACCACCACCCTCCCTGTGGACATGGGGGCCTGTTGGGAGTTGTAGTGCTGGTCTCTCACACACCCCACCCACCTCTCGCACACACCCCCCACCTACCACCACCCTCCCTGTGGACATGGGGGTCTGTTAGGAGTTGTAGTGCTGGTCTCTCACACACCCCACCCACCCCCACCCTCCCTGTGGACATGGGGCCTGTTGGGAGTTGTAGTGCTGGTCTCTCACACACCCCACCCACCCCCACCCTCCCTGTGGACATGGGGGCCTGTTGGGAGTTGTAGTGCTGGTCTCTCACCCCCCCACCCACCACCACCCTCCCTGTGGACATGGGGGCCTGTTGGGAGTTGTAGTGCTGGTCTCTCACATACCCCACCCACCCCCACCCTCCCTGTGGACATGGGGGCCTGTTGGGAGTTGTAGTGCTGGTCTCTCACACACCCCACACACCTCTCGCACACACCCCCCACCCACCACCACCCTCCCTGTGGACATGGGGGCCTGTTGGGAGTTGTAGTGCTGGTCTCTCACACATCCCACCCACCACCACCCTCCCTGTGGACATGGGGGCTGTTGGGAGTTGTAGTGCTGGTCTCTCACACACCCCACCCACCTCTCGCACACACACCCCACCCACCACCACACTCCCTGTGGACATGGGGGCCTGTTGGGAGTTGTAGTGCTGGTCTCTCACACACCCCACCCACCCCCACCCTCCCTGTGGACATGGGGGCCTGTTGGGAGTTGTAGTGCTGGTCTCTCACACACCCCACCCACCTCTCACACACACCCCACCCACCACCACCCTCCCTGTGGACATGGGGACCTGTTGGGAGTTGTAGTGCTGGCTGCTTTGACAACATGCAAGGCTGGGAAGGTAGGAGGCAACATTTGTGTTTGGTCATGGTGTATGCATTTGAGGCCAGGACTTCACATTTGGGTGAATGTGTGGTCCACATGCATGGATTGGGGCCAGGGAGATGTGTGTTGGCAGTTGTGCATGGCAGACCATGGCAGTGTGATCGTGGTAATTGGTTTGTACTTACCAGCCTCTTGTCCCTCCTCGTTTCCTTCCAGGCTCTCAGGGTGCAGTATGCCCAGCACCTTCTCCTCCCATTCAGCAAATGGTATGGGCTCCGGGGGAGTGCCACCGCCAGTGTGGTGTGCCTGCAGGTGGTTCTTCGCCCTGATGCCTTTCACCCTTGCCTTGAGGTCGTGCCACCGCCTCTGGATCTCGTGTTTGGTGCGTGGCACGGTCCCTGACGCATTCACTCTGTTCACTATCCTGTCCCACATGTGGTTTTTGGTTGCCAAGGTTGTGTGCTGGACTAGATTGCCGAAGAGATGTGGCTCGACACGGATGATTTCATCCACCATGACCTTCAACTCACTGTCAGTGAATTTGGGGTTTTTCTTTGGTGCCATGGTGAGTGATGTGCAAGGTGTTGGTGTGGTGGGGTGGGATGTGCTGGTGTGTGGTGTGTAGGGATGGTGTTGTGTTGGTTTATGTGGTGTGTGTGTTTGTGTGCAGGTTGTATGTGTGTTTGTGTGTGTCTGCTGTTCGTGGTAATGTGGCTCTTGCTTGCAGCTCTGCTGTGATGCAAAGGACTGTGGTAGTGGGAGGGATTCATTTTATACTCTGTGTGGTGGTGGTGCCCCAATGGTTGTTGGCAATCAGGTGTTCTGTGGGTGTCGTGTCATTGGGGTGTGTAGTTGCTGGGGGTGGGTGTTTCAGGTGGTTGGGTGTTTTGTTTAGTGTGTTTTCTATGTACTTCCGTCTGCCATTTTTTAATCGGTTTGACGGCAGGGATGGTGTTTGTGTGGTCCTTCCGCAGTCATGGTCCGTTTTCCGAAGGATTTTTTCCGCGGCGGTGGAGGACGGCGGTGAGTTCAGTTGGAATGGCGGCATTATCCTAATCGCGCGGCCGGACCCTCCGCAGGTATAGCGGTGGTTGGGCCTGTTCCCGCAGTCATGTTCGTCCGCGGCGGTGGGGGTTCTTTTGGTTCCGTCCGCCGCGGACGGTGTTTGATGTGTTCCGTCCGCCGCGGACGGTGTTTGATGTGATCCGTCCGCCGCGGTCGGAGTTTCTTGACATGAATATCCTAATCGTTGGAAGAACGATTATTTAGGAACAAGGGTTTTGAGTAAAATGAACGGACAACAGTAGTTACTGACAACAAGAGTTACTGACTATGGATAAACAGTAATAGGTGAAAAAGGAACAGGTCATCAAGAAGATATTTTATTCAAAAATATATTTTTATTTCTATTTTTATTTTTATTAGGGATCTGGTTTAAACATTCATTAACGATACAGTTCTCAGTTGTATTGGTACGTTGTTGCGAGTCCAATTTTTAGTCTCAATGGCAAATTCGCATGCAGCACAAGACAGACATCTATAATTTCCTGTGACAAGAGTATTTCCAATTAAAGATGTCTGTAAAGGTGTAGTGTTTTTGGTTTGCATTCTTGACCCTGTTATTAGGTCTTTAAGATTTTTATTTTTCCTGTAAGCAAAAACTGGTTTGGGTAGATGTTGTTCTTTCGTTCTTGTGGCATTAAGAATATGCCAGTTAGCATGGACTATTTGTTGTAACTTGGCATTCATGGTAGAATGTCTAGTTATGAATACCACTTTGTCATTTGGTTATTTAACTTGTGGGGTGAGCAGATGTTGTCTATCGAAAAATCTGGCTCTTTTGTAGGAGTCGCGGACCAAACGTTTTGGATAACCCCGAGTTATAAATTTGGCTTTCATGTCTTCTGCTCTTTTGTCGAATTCTGCTACTGTGGAGCAGTTTCTTCGTACTCTTAGGAATTGGCTAAAGGGAATGCTAGATTTTTGTGTCTTCGGGTGGTAGCTGGTGTAGTGAAGAAGGGTGATACGAGCCGTGGGTTTGACATACAAGTCTACATTCAGGGTATTGTCTTTACTTAGTATACTTATGTCCAAAAATTCAACTTGTGTTTGACTGGATGTTGCAGTAAAGAAGATATTTTTGTTGTCCCTTTGTTTTTTAAGATAGCTTTGTAAATATTAGATTAAATGTATTGTATATATATGATGTAAATATTAGGAATTGACACTGACATTGATATGGATTTTTCATGTATTTTGCATAGGTACATTTGGAACATATACCATGGCTCCCTGATGAAGGCTTAAGGCCGAAACGCGCGTAGTAATGTTAAATCATCCTTAGCCATGTTTTTGTGATTACAAAACTCATCCTTTTGTATATACATTATTTTCTGTATTTACTTGAATCTATTTATGAAATGTATATTTTTTACTAAACTGTATTGTGATACATAACAAACACATTACGATAACCTAGACTGTATCGTTAATGAATGTTTAAACCAGATCCCTAATAAAAATAAAAATAAAAATAAAAATATATTTTTGAATAAAATATCTTCTTGATGACCTGTTCCTTTTTCACCTATTACTGTTTATCCATAGTCAGTAACTCTTGTTGTCAGTAACTACTGTTGTCAGTTAATTTTACTCAAAACCCTTGTTCCTAAATAATCGTTCTTCCAAACATTCAGTGATCCCAATTTAGGAACTCTAGTTGGGGATACCTCCTTTTCTCACACCCACGACTATCCTAATCGCAACCGCAGATTCTCAGCGGTGCGGGCGGGAGTGATTTTGCCGCGACCATGGCGGACGGTACCCGTTTCCGTCCGCCATCCTAATGAGCCCCTATGTTTGGACTCTGCCCTAACTACTTGTTGCACCCGGTAAAGCAATTGGATATACAGAAAACAACAGACTTGAACTTGCACGTGAGATGTACATCTCAGTACCAGAAAGAACTTGTTTATCAATCTTTGACTTTATTTCAAACTTATAGACTCGTACATAGTGCGTTTATAACAAATGTATGCATAGTGTTGAAAATAGCAGTGTATTACGTATAATTGACATCAGTCTGGATTTCTGCATTTTATCTATTCTTTAAAGCAGCGTGTTAAACAAGATCAAAGGGATGGGCGGGGTACTCTTAATGTTCAAGGGTTTCAGTGGGTGGGAACAATAGGAACAGCTGTGATTATCAGAATTGAATTCGGGCCGTGTGGCGGAAGAATGTTGGACACATTGCATTGTGGGATAAGTAGTCAGTAGAGTGACAATTAAACTACAGGTGGTTTACGAGTGGTTTGTGTGGAAAGGAGGAGTCACGGCATATAATTCAAAAGGTTTGCAAGATCAGAGAGGCAGGTACCGTTAACAACAAAGAGCAGGAGGATATATTTGAAGGAAAACGAAGGTATGCAAACAGGCTGCTCTCTGGAGTTCGGGTGTTCAGTTTGAGAAGAACAGTGTGGGCTGATATTCACGAAGGTTAAAGCAACAGTACAGAAAAGTAAAGTAAGCAAGGGGAATAATTTAGTTTGTGGGACCCTCAGGACATTGTTTAGGTAGCTTAGTGTTACCATTCTAGAGAGAAAACGCTGTTTTAGGGCTGGCTGTAATTTACTTCATGGATTTGTAACATGTTATGGTTTTTCAAAAAAATGTATCCAGTGCATGTCATAATGTTTTGAGAGTCGTAATTGATTGTTACATTTTTTTATTTGTAGTGAAACCCCTGAAGAAGAGCGCATTAGTGCTCGATATGCATTGGGTATTATAAGATCCACTTCTGAAGGTGTTTGGTTTGTGTTTTAAGGCATGCCCAGAAAAAGGCTTGGAGTAGCATATCTGTGGCATGAGAAGCAATTTAAAACACGTTGTCTCACGTGCGATGAAACATCTGAAAGTCTTTTACAAGATATTGGAGTACATGGAGTATTTGTTCAATATTTGAAAATCAACATTAAATTAATACAAATGCTGTGCGCCCATGTAAGGAACGCGAGCCTGGTCCTATTTTGCAAGTTGTCATTTCAAACATGAACCAGGGCGGATCACGAGCTCGGGCTGCACGCTCAACAGTTGGAAATATTATGAATCACGAGAAAAAAAACAACCGAAGGTGTGCACAGTAACTCTTTTGATGGCACCCCTGAAATAAGCATAGGTGCACATGTGGCACACATACATGCCCTAAGGGCATGTGTGTGTGCCACATGCCACTTTGAAAAATGCAAAAATTTGCATTTTTAGAAGAAATCGCAAATTACCACCAACCTGTAGTTGGTGGTAATTTGCGATTCCTTATGCCATATTCGCACAACTTGAGTGCTTCATACATTCGATTCCTTAAATACATTCGCAAAATGAGGAATCGTAAATTTTGCGATTCCTTAATTTGCGGGACAGTTGTGCTTTCATACATAGCACTAGGCCAAATTGCAATCGCAAACTCTGAAATTATGCGAATTTTAGCGTTTGTGCTCACAATTCGCCTTGATACATATGGCACATAGATTTTAAGGCATGTGCAAAGTGGACAGTGACCCAGGGCCCAAGCATTTCAGGGTTCTCCTGGTAACGGCAGACCTATTCTGCAGAGAGTGTTTACATTGTGCCCTTTGAATGCTTTTCACACAATTATTTGTAGTCCAATTTACTGGCATTGCCTTTTAATGTGGGTGATGTGTGAGAGTCCATTACAGAGATGTAGCATAGAAGGTGTGATTCAGTTTCATGACACATCCATACAGGTGTATCTTTGATATCACAACAGGACCTAGGATGTGGGCAATGTGAGGGTGTCACAGAGTTTAATAGGTGTGATATTGATGAGGAGGTGCTATTACACAATGTAATGCACACATCACTATCACTGATTATACACATGTCTATTTGTATAGAGTGCACCTGTGCAGTGTCAGTGACCTGGCCAAAAAGGGCATCATAGAGCTGTTATTGGGTCATACATTGAAAACAATTCCGAGCATGGGCCCACAATATATGTTTGGCCCTGGAGCTCCAACCCCTTGCCAGGTCCATGGGGGGGGGGGGCATCTATATGCTGCACAGTCAATAGAAACAGGTAAGAGTATACCTTACGATCAGGGCGGGCTAGTCTGCGCCGCAAACTCATCTCCAACTCCCAGCACCACTGAAAGTTGGATATCCGTACTGGGAACATGGCGGCAGGCTAGTCTGCGCCTCAAACTCATCTCGAACTCCCGGCACCACTGAAAGTTTCCTTAGAGCAATGGAGCAGCCGATATCCCACATTTACTTACGGAAAGCGGCGCTTTGATGTGGGCTGCTGGAGTTTTCCTCATTTCGTAGCGGTGTATTTTTCTGGCTGAATTCAGGTTTCTGGTGCCTTTTGTTCTCAGGGTTTGTTCGCCGTGGTAGGGGCGGCGTCTAACCCGGTTCGCAGCTGCTGGGAAGGCCGGCTGGTGGGCTGGTCTGAACGCAGGTCTGGACCTAGCTCTGCTGAGCGAGCGGTCCGCGGATTGCTACAGTGCAGGAAGGTTAATCCAGGCAGCGTTTGACATCCATCTTGACAGGCGTGCAGCTGCAAGGATATCGCTGTGAGGCATGCCAGGTAGGATCTCTACACTCTATAAGCCAACTATTAGTGGCTGTGATAGCAAGATAAAGATAAAGATAGAGCCTGAGCTTAGTAAATTAAGCAAGAGTCTCTCCTTGAGAAAACTCCTGACTGACCTACATCACTTGCAATACTTAAAATATTTACAAGGGCATAAAACTGACATTAAACCATTCCCGACTATCCGCAAATCCCAGTGTTTGCAAACTGAATCTCTGGGGTGTCCTCATTTGATCCAGCCTCTGACCCAAAACGAGCCAAAAGGTTAAATAAAGGAGACGATAAGGGAGACGGTAATGTGATCTCCCCCTCGCATCAGCCACCCAGGAGAGGAAGGAAATTAAAATCTAGGACATCAGCCCTGATACACCCCCGCAAGCACACATAGTAGACAGGGTAGATAAAGTGGGTATTTCCAAAGACGCTAATCCGCTTAAGTCTTCTGAATTACCAAAGAGCCAGCATCCCCAAGTGGTCGTAGAGGAGAGATTGACAACCTCAGTGCACCACAATAGATACACTCTGCGCAATAAAATCTACAATCAGCTGGAGCATGTAGAAGTTTCCCCTACTTCTCCCCTGCTGGTCCCTACATCAGAGAGTCTGCCTTTTAAAAAAAACATTAAAAAATCAGGCAAGAATCTGAAAGTGAACCAGCTGGTCATCTCGTCTTCATCTTCGCGACAACTGACAGAAACCTCTACTCTTTAGAATATGCCGTCTCTCAGATCTTACTTTAAAGTACAGGAAAAACGTATCCTCTGCCTCTGCCACTGAAGGAATCTCAGTTGTCCATAACTGGGGGCAAGGGAAAGACACAATCACCAACTAAGATACTAAAGGCACCTGAGGCTAAAATGGCTACAAGGGAAACTACACCGATTCCTGGTGGGGCGGTCGTGGCCAACATCACAACTGATAATATGTTTGAAGTACAAGGCGAATTAGGTGAAAATGGTCTGGGATTTGCCGCAGGCTCCGACCCTATAATATCTACATCAGCGTCTCTGGGCATACCATTAATGGCAACTTCTCTCGACCAGCCAAATTTGGCACATATGTGTCAAATGTTAGATGCACTATCGCTAGAAATTCGGAGCAAGTTTGCCATATCAGAGACAAATCAGGCCAAAATACAAGACTCTTGTGAACTTTTAGAAGCTAAAATGTCGGCTATTACCGAAAGAATATGTATAATGGAAGCCTCAATTGAAGTCTTGAATAAACATGTTGAGCTTAACTGTACTGAGATCCAGGCATTAAAAAAAGGGAGAAAAAGACATGCTAGATAAACTGGAGACCCTAGAAAATAATGCCAGGTGCAACAACATCAAAATCATGAATATTCCGGAGGGAACAGAGGGGGAAGACATTAAAACATATGTCATTAATCTGTTAAAAGATTTCATCCCCATGGTAGATGTTAAGGAACTAGAGACAGACATCCAGAGAATTCATAGAGATCCTTTCTCTAAAAACCCAAATAGAAAAAATTAGCGGCAAATTGTAGTTAATTTTAAAACGTATGCTCTAAAAGAGCATGTACTATCGGAAGCCTTAAAAGCGGGCACTTTCACAAAGGGGGACTGAGCTTTCCATGTAAGATCAGACCTCTCAAGAAATACGCAGGACAGACAATGGGAATTGGGAAAATTCACCCCAATTTTAAGATCACTGGGTGCCAAGGTACAGCTGAGGTTCCCTGCCCTACTTAGGGTGATGTGGAAAAAGAGAATGCCTAATTTTAGAGACCCTAAGGAGGTAGTTCATTGTTCAAATTAAAGCTCAGGAATAATCTTGTATTGAAGTTGCATGATAAGTACTGGTTTCCGGGTAGGTGGACGATGAGTTCACAGGGGTTATTTTACAACAAACCCCATGAGGCATAGGAGGGTTTCCAGGGGGGAGGGGTGGGGACACACAAGAAGTTTACAATGTTAATTTTTCACTGGGTGGGGAGCAAAGTAGGGAAAAGCCTGTAACCAGAGCGCGTTCTCCTGGACCAGAGTCAGGGCTCATTGGCTAGGCATTAATGGCTGAAACAAGAATTTGTAGTTGGAATATTAATGGCTTTAGAGCCCCAAGTAGAAGAAGGAGGATATTCCAATACCTAAGACAAGCAGACTTCGATATTATGATCTTACAAGAAACTCATCTCAGAGTTGAGGAATGGGAGCTGGGGGTAGCTAAGCAAAGATGGATAGATGGTTCACTTCATACCACACAACCCTTTTGTACCAAAGGCGTGGCTATTATTATTAAAAAATCTGCCAAAGCAATTTTGGGCTCCTCTAAGATAGACAGCAAAAGGCGCTGAATTATAACAGATATTAAAATACCAAATGAGTGGATAACTTTGGTGGGGTACTATGGCCCAAACATAGACGATGAGTCATCTCTTAGAACGATATACAATCACTTAATTGATACTAATGTTCCTATTATTATAGGTGAAGACTTTAATATTCTGTTGAACCCCTCTCTTGCTCGGTCCAAGGGGGGAGAATGATACCTACGAAAATGGGCTCCCTGATCAAAGTTCTTATGGGTGATCTAAATCTTATAGATATTTGGAGAGTTAAAAATAAGTCTATAACTGGCCCCCAAAAGTTTACTTTCCATAATAAAAAACATTAATATCATTCTAGAATAGACTATTTCCTAATAGATTCCAGGTTGATAGAAAAGGTCAGCGTAGTTTCCCACATCCCAGAACATCTATCAGATCACTCAGCAGTCCAGATAAATCTAACATTTTCAAATCAATCTGAAACAAAAAGATGGACGTTCGATAAAGCTATCCTTAAAGATGACTTAGTGGTTGATCAGTTAAAAATGGACACTTGGTTCTTTTTTTAAGTAAACGATAGCTCTGCCCCTTTGGGGACAGTATGGGATGCCGATAAGGCTTTTATCAGAGGCAAAATTATTGGCATCTCAGCTAAAATTAATAAGGATAATAAAGAAAAACTTAAGTTATTGAAAGCCGAAATTCTCAGAGCCTCGCTTAACCAAACAACCATTCGGAATAATGAACGGGGGGGGAGTCCTGAGCTACTAGCTAAACGTCAAGACATGGCAGATTATCTTAACAGTACTATCAGAAGAAGATGGGAGGTTAGCAAACTTGTCAATTACGAATGTGGAGTAGGCAGCAAACGCTTTTGAATTATTTTTTAAAGATCTGTATACTGAATACCTAGTAGTCACTGACTCCCAAATTAAAAACTACTTAGATAAAGCCTTCTTACCATCATTACCCACAGACCAGACCCAACATCATAATAGGAAGCTCTCTGAGTCTGAAATTAGTACTGTAATAAAAGATTTATTAATCTTTGATTAATCAAGTCCTGATATCCGACATTTACCCTGTAGCTTGGAAGACAGCTAGTATCAGGCCGATCCTGAAGAAACCCACCTTGGAGCCTATGGAACCTACTCTCGGGTCTGCCATTAGTAGCCAAGATCCTGGAAAAATCGATTAATAAAACGTTAACTGAATACTTGGACAGTAATAGGCTACTGGAACCATCCCAGCACGGCTTTCGCCCAAGAAACTCCACCGAATCTGCCTTGATTGCTGCAGCTGAGGGGATTTGGACAGTAGTCGATGGGGGGGGGGGGGGGGGGTAGGGCTATTCGTGTTCGCCTGGATTTGTCTGACGCATTCGACACAGTGAATCACACGGTGTTGGTGCGGCGACTGCAGGAGATTGGAATCAACGGGCTGGTTCTTGCCCTCCTCTTCTCGTTTCTAGACAATAGGAAACCAAGCCTGAATTGGGAGGGTCTACAATCGGACAGTTTTAATTTGCCTTGCGGGGTTCCGCAAGGTTCAACTTTGTCCTCAACATTGTTTAATGTTTATGTGAAGCCGCTGGCCAGGCTTGTAAGTATGCATGGCTTTACCCTCCTGTCATATGCGGACGACACGCAGCTGGTGGTATCCGTCTCAGACAGGCCGGAGCTAACAGCGGAAAGATTCCATACTTGGCTGAAGGACATCATGGAATGGAGGAGTCGGATCACCAATCTGGAGCAATCTGTGGTGGCCTCTGGAGGCTGGGGAATGCCCTTTACCAGTAAAGAAAGTGAGGAACCTTGGGGTCATCTTTGATGACAAATTGAATATGTCAGCTCAGGTGAATAGCCTAAATCAGCTAGCTTTTTGTTACTCAAGACCCTGCGTAAAATATTCCCGTTTATTCCTCTGGCACTTCAGAAAACAGTTATGGCCGCCCTTTTTATGTCCAGACTGGACTATTGCAATGCGATGTTTTTGGGCATCGATAAGCATCAGATTAACAAACTTCAATCACTGCAGAATGTTGCCGTTCGAGTGATTTTAAAGCTTCCGAAGGGCCATCCCACTACTCAGGGTAGATGGGCACTACACTGGCTCTCCGTCCAGCAGTGAATTGAGTTCAAGGCACTCTACTTGGTGCACAAAGCATGGTATGGGGGTGGTTCAGAGGGCTGTCAGAATAGGTTCAGGCTCTACACCCCCTCGCGAGACCTACGGTTGGCCAATCTTGGCTTGATTTGTATCCCTAGGTACAGACATGCTAGATGGGGGGGCCGTCTACTTTCTAGCTGTGCTGCCCAAATGTGGAATAAACTGCCGGTAGCCTTGAGACTTCAGCCGAACCTTTCATCGTTTAGGAAAATCTTAAAATCCCGGCTGTTCAATGCCGGGTAGCTGTCAGCCCATCTCTTTGCTGTGATCCACTTACGCACTTCAGCGCCAAGACGCCTCGGCATTCGAACACTTTATAAGCATTTTTATAACATAACATAACATGACATTTAAAGAGAGGCAGTGCGGCAGGACTAAATGCTATTCCTAATGAGTTTTATATCGCCCTTAACGAGACGCTTGCCCTGGTCCTGGAGAAACTATTTGATAGTACTTTTTCAACCAATTCCCAAATTCCCAGTTCCTGGAACAAGGAAGCCGTTACCCCGATCCTGAAATCCAATAAAGATTTTTAAAAATGTGCGTCTTACAGACCCATTTCCCTGCTTGATTGTGACTATAAAATCTTTGCGCAAATTATAGCAGTGAGATTGAATAATATAATGGGGTAATAGTTCACCCGGATCAAAAGGGGTTTATCAAAGGGCGCAATCTGCACGACTTAACGCATGAGCTGATAGGAACTATTGATATCGCTTCAGCCAATAATCTGCCACTTACAATTTTTTAATTCGATGCAGCCAAAGCTTTTGACCGGGTGAACTGGTACTGTCTACATCATTTAGTTCAAGCGTTTGGCCTTGGACAAAATATTTCAAGAACTATTAGGACCATCTATAAAACTCCCCCAGCTAGGATTATAGTTAATGGAAACTTAACCAATTCAGTTATGTTAGAGCGTGGCACTAGGCAGGGTTGTCCTCTCTCCCCTCTACTTTTTGATCTATACATAGAACCACTGGCACAAATCATCAGATCCAGTGAGTTCTTTGTGCCATTTGAATATAGGGGATGGTCAAAAAAGTTAGCCCTGTACGCAGATGACCTGATGATTTTTACAAAAGAATGCCCAGCGATCTTGCCAAAATTAGAACAACTCCAGATAGATTTTGGGAAGATATCGGGCTACCAAATTAATCAACAAAATACAGAGATTATGTCATGGAATTGGCAATTCAGCTCGCCCTTAGTACACCATCAAATAAGATACTTAGGTATTCAAATTACTCAGAACATCAATGAACTGGCTCAGGTTAACTTAGAGGTTAAAAAGAAGTTGATCAGAACTTTATTGAAATCTTGGTGTAATCTCCCATTGTCAATTCTTGGCCGGTCCAATCTCATCAAAATGTTGCTTTTGCCCAAAATAACATTCATCTTTGATGCAATCCCTCTACTATTTAGTCCAGCCACTTTAAAAATCTTTCAGTCGGACATAAATAGTTTCCTCTGGGCTGATAAAGGGGTTAGGATTGCATGGAAGAAACTGAGATGTGAGAAAGCTGCTGGGGGAATAGCTAGTCCAGATTTGGGATTTTACAGTTGGGCTTTCCTTTTTAAGATCATGAGATCCCTTCTTCTTGATTCTAAGCTTTATACGTTTTGCTTCTTAGCTATGTCTAATAGTGTACTGCAGGGGGGCGATGGGTTTCTTTTTAAATTCGGACATCCTAAATACTTTAAAAAAAATTAAATGAAGGTGATACGCTCGGCCTGTGAATTATGGTTCCAGATGAGAAAGCTACTTAAAATTCCATATTACTCTGATAGTGCTCCCATATGGAACTCTCCAGATACTCCAGAATGCCAAAATGACAGATTATCAGCCCCTTTATGGGAAAATAGATATAAGAAATGGGGCCAATTGCTGCGTGATAACAAACTTCTGTCATGGGATGAGCTCAGATCTCGAACAAATCAAAGGTTAGCCAGATTTAAATGTTATCATCTCTCCTGCTTGTCTACAAATAAGGGCAAAGATGGAGTTATAAATGAGGAACTAGGGAGCAAGTTTTTAATCCCGTGCTACCAAAGCAAAGAAGTGGCGAAATGGTACTGGACTGTGATTAAAGGAGATCTGCCACCAATGCCTGTAGAGGAGCCCTGAATAAGAGAACTGCCTCACAGCAACATCTCAGCTTTCTGGCAAGTATCTATATGCATTTTGTGGAAGGTTGTTAAGGCTGAATAATTGAGGAGAAATCATCTGTTCACACTCCATAGAGCTTATTGGACCCCGAAGAGGCTTTCCAAGTTGGGAGGCGGAGAGAAGTTCTGTGTGAAATGCAATCTGAGAAGCGCGGATGATGTGCATATGTTCATGCAGTGTCCTCAGATCCAGGGCTTCTGGAGGCAAGTTGGTAAGACTATATCAGATGTAATGGGCCAAGTAATCCAGGTAAACTTGGTATTAATTATTTTTGAAATCTTACCTGAAGACAGTATTAATATCAAACTGTCAAATCTCCATCATTATTGTTTGCTTTAATTCTTTTGGCAAGAAGAGCAATTTGTCTAAATTGGATTTCACCAAATTCTGCAAAGTTTTTGGATTGGGTGTTGTTGGACCTGCGATGGGCAAGCCCAGCACAAAGGGGGTAGCTTGGCTCAAGTGACAAGGCAAGTGAAGGCTGTAGTGTTAAGCCGGCTTTGACCCAATAATAACTCCCTGCACAGCCACACCAAAAAGAAGGACACCACACCACTGCTGTAGAAAAATACGATTCCTTTATAGAAAAGTTCTCTGTTGTAAATAGGGTTGACTGGGAAAGCACATATACATTTCTTTTGGTCATACAATTCTAGGTTTCAATTCTGTAATAAATAGTACTATAAATAAAGTCAGGCATAAATAGCATCAATAAATAGAATAGCTTCAGGAATGAGCACCACAAATAAATATCCCAATAAATATGTTATGTTATGTTATGTTAGCATCATTTATTATGCGCACAGATGCTCCAGCAAAGGAGCGTTCTGGCGCCCGACAAGGTAGCAACACAACACAACTGGACAAGTATAGGGAGAATCTAAGGGAACAGAAAAGTTTTAACGGCTCGGCGAAAAGGGAGCAGATCCCTAAGGGCGCGGATTTCAGGGGGGAGGGAATTCCACAGACCCGCCGCGCGCACTGAAAATGAGCGGCCGCCAGCCCGGCAGCACTTGAAACGGGGGACGACCGCAAGTTCTAGGTCCGAAGATCTTAAAGCACGGGCCGGGACATAACGGGACAAGAGATTGGAAAGGATCAGGGCAGGGGAGCCCTTGAGAATCTTGTAGGCTACACAAAGAACCTTGAACTGGATCCTTTGCGCAATCGGTAGCCAATACAGGGTACGCAGGGTATTCGATGAGGGACAGAATCTAGGTAGGCCCACAACAGCTCTTGCCGCTGCGTTCTGTACACGCTGCAGGCGGGTGATTTCGGCCTGATTTAGCCCCACTAAAAGGGAGCTGGCATAATCGAGCCGAGAGATCACCGTTGCCTGGACCACAAGTTGCCTGGTGGTGGCATCAAAGAATTTTAGTACGGGACGTAGTCCACGCAAGATGCCAAAGCAACAGGCCGCGGTACGCTTTGAGTGGCAGACAAAGGTGAGAGTTGGATCAAGCCACACCCCAAGGTTTTTTAACTCAGTGACCGGAGTTGGCGTCGGACCCAGGTCCGAGGGCCACCACCTGTCTCCCCAGAGTTCCGTATGCTTGCCAAAGATCATGATTTCCGTCTTATTTGCGTTCAACTGGAGACAGTTGGAGGTCATCCAGCTGGCGACCGCCTGAGTCCATTCTGGAATCTGGGGGCATCCACATCCGCATCCCCGCTGATCGTAACCGCTAGCTGAGTATCGTCAGCATATGACACCATGGTCATACCCCACAGCTTGACAACCTCAGCCAGCGGTCTCACGTAGAGGTTGAATAACGTGGGACTCAGCGAGGAGCCCTGCGGGACCCCAAGATCAAGAGGATGGAATTTGGACTGATGGGGCGGGACTGCCACGCAAAAAGAACGGTTGGCAAGAAAAGAACGGAACCACTGGAGTGCAGGGCCGGTAACTCCAGCTTCCTCGAGGCGTTGCAGAAGGATCGGGTGAGAGACGGTGTCAAAGGCGGCGCTCAGATCTAGTACCACCAGCGCCGCCGTTTGACCCGCGTCCAACACGGAGCGCAGGTGCTCCACCATATAAAGGAGAGCTGTCTCCGTGCTATGTCCCGCCCGAAAACCATTCTGCGTGCTATCAAGGATGTTAGCCCGTAGGAGATGGTCCGAGAGGGCAGAATTAACATGCGCCTCCGCCTCTTTGGCTGGCCACGGGAGAAGTGAGATTGGGCGGTAGTTCTCAGGTTTACCAGCATCCAGAGTTGTTTTTTTTAGGATGGGCATGACTACCGCCTGATTCCACTTCACAGGGACCAGGCCGGATGCTAATGAGATGTTAATCAGAGAGCACACCGGCGAAGGACCGTGAGATGTTAGGTCTCTAAACAAAGCTGGCCGTAAAGGGTCAGCCGGAGAACCAGACTTGACCTGCTGAGCCAGTTTCCCAAAGCTTTCCAGTGATAAACTCGGAAAAGAATGTAAGACATCCAGTACTGGGAGCTTAGGAGGTCTACCAACAGAAGGTGCGACCATGGGAAAGGCTCTATAGATGGCGTGGACTTTTGCCAGAAAAAAGGCCGCCATGGTTTCACAGTGCGCAGTAGAGCCCTGATTATTCGCTACCACCTTTTTGGCTATGAGATCTTTCAAGGACTTAAAGATAGTTTTAGAGGGGTTAGAACTCGTGCGAAATTGATGGGCATAGAAAGCCGCACGGGTTCTACAAACCGCACGATGATAACATTTTACGGTGGCCAAATACAAAACTTTTTTATTGCTCTCATAAGTTTTGCGCCATTCCCGCTCAGCCCGTCTGCAGGCGCTTTTGAGCACCCGTAGCGAGTCATCGTACCAAGGACTCGGGTCCCTAGATGCACACTTACACGAAACCAGCGGAGTGGGGGAGTCAAGGGCCCTGGTTACCCACTCGCAAAAGCGGTCATAGCCCCCATCCACGGTTTCAACAGGACCCAACGGGTCAGAAGTCAAGAGGTGGTAGAAATCATCTAATTTTAATTTGTTCCAGCACCGTCTGGGGATAGAGCGAACCGTAGGTTTGCAGGGAAGCTCATGCAGTAAACACTGGATACGCACCAAATAATGGTCCGTCCAGGCCAAAGGGGAGGGGGTAGAAGTACTAGCTTCTGCCAGATTTGTAAAAAAAGGGTCTAAAATGTGGCCACCTACGTGGGTGGGATGTAACACCAGCTGAACTAGCTGAAGAGCCTCGAGGTCAGCGACAGAACTATTTACCGCAGGTAAGGCCAGATTGTCGTAATGGAGGTTTAAATCGCCAAGCACAGAGAAATTGGCGCAGCCTGCTGCCAACGTGCTAATAGCGTCCGGGAGGGCCTCCCTGAAGGCCACGTCGCTACCAGGGGGGCGGTAAATCAATAGGCCCGAGAAAGCAAAGTTGGGCGTAATAGAGATCTTAAACAGCGCGCTTTCGCAGCCAGTGATTTTTTGCCCTTGCCAGTCATATGGATAGCAGGATTTGACCGCGAGTGCTATCCCTCCTCCTCTAGAAGAGCGATTAAGAGTATAGACCGTATACTCAGGTGGAAAGGCCAGGTTGATAACGGCAGTATCGGTCTCCTGTAACCAAGTCTCCGTCAGACAGAAGACATCAGGCAGCTCCTTGCCTATCAGGTCGGAGATATCTTGGTGATGTTTTACCAACGACCTGACGTTCAGGTTCCAAACGCTAAAATGAGAGCGGGGACTATTCACAACAGCAGCAGGAGAATTGCTCAGGCATGAAATAAAGGCGGGAACATCCAAAGTCCACCTCCCACAAGCACACGAGTAAGGGCCACACAGCGGACCTACCCGCGAAGCATCACAGCTCGTGATACTTTGCCCGATGGCAAGTAAGGTATCCCTGGAATAGCGCTGCATTATGACCCCCGACGTAGCTGGCCCTAAAACCAGGGCCCTGCCCTGCCCAACGCGTCCTGTCGAGGACGGGCGCAGACGGGCAGGACTCTGGCTAAGCGAAGGCGCCCCGGCTGCGCGATCCCGCTGCGCTAGGGGAGGAGCTTTAAATAGGTGTCCCTCGCTGGCTCCTGCGCAGTAGAGCGCACACCGGTATTGGCGCCTGACCAGCACCCACACCACTCCAAGATGGCGGAAATAGAAGCGTCCCACCCCAGGAACCGGACCCGCTCAAGTAGCGGTGCTCAGCCGATTATGGTGTGAGTAAAGTGGGCAGTAAAAACAGGGGAGAATAACCCAAATATAAAGCAAATAAGAAACAGGTATTTTAAAATTAGTTACAGCGGTAAAAGCGCGTAGCGCTACAGCAGCAGCGCGCTACCTTTGTCAGGCCGAGCAACGCTGGGACTCGCCCTAAATAGGTGTCCCTCGCTGGCTCCTGCGCAGTAGAGCGCACGCCGGTACTGGCGCCTGACCAGCACCCACACCACTCCAAGATGGCGGAAATAGAAGCGTCCCACCCCAGGAACCGGACCCGCTCAAGTAGCGGTGCTCAGCCGATTATGGTGTGAGTAAAGTGGGCAGTAAAAACAGGGGAGAATAACCCAAATATAAAGCAAATAAGAAACAGGTATTTTAAAATTAGTTACAGCGGTAAAAGCGCGTAGCGCTACAGCAGCAGCGCGCCACCATATCAGAATAAATACTGGTTTATTTAAATAAATAACCACATGTTTCTTCTGGTATCGCTGCCACCAATTAAATACTTTAGGAACATCACATTTGTAATACGTTTCAAATGGGAAAGATAACTCTTACAGTTTATGTTGATTACAATGACAATGTATACGGCTTCTCTGAGCACAGAATAAGGTTTGGGACTCTTTAGGGATCATTCAGAGCGTATGCGCGTGTATCTAAAAGGCAAGGAAACACAGTGAATACTTCATTTGCACTCGGCTGTCATCAGGATAGGATCTCTGCTTTGCCGGTGAAGTCTATGCGCGCCTACGGGCTTTAACACCGCTAGAACCCAGGCGGCACCAGTTCAAAGTCTTTAGACTGACGAACGGGCTGCCGGAGAGGTCACACAATCTTCATGCACAGTCAAACGAATTCCGGTTCACAGTTCCTTCACAACGCTGCATTCAATATGAAGAAACGGGCCCACCTCACATTGGCTGCAATTGGGATACGATTCCGTCGGGCACGGCACTTCTCTCGTCAGCGACGGGGTTCTCAGGGGCTCCACGGACCTCCCTCCGACTTCCGCATACAGGGGGGGTTCCCGCCCACAGCTACAGCTCCCGGGTCACTGGGGAGTGGCAGAGACGCTAGTCCCGCCCAACGAAGGCCGGCCTTTCCCCGCCCCGGCGCACCACCTCACCTTCAGTCTGCGCAGGAAGGGCTCTACGCTGGTGGGGCTCAGAGACGTCTGAGCTCCCCTCTAGAGGCGCCTGTCACGAAGGGGTGAAAATTGCAAAAAACACAGTTGATGGACAGAATGTAGAACAATGTCATACATTCACCCCAGTACAAGGATCTGGGCCTAAATCCATCGTTTTTTTGCACTCCACACCACCCTGGGTTAGACACTGGCTATATGCAAATCAGCTCTGACCCTGTGCCTCATGGGAACAGTCCAGTCCGAACTACCAAGCCATGTCTTTCCCAGACCGGAATCAAGCATCCAAGGACCAGTTTCTGGCTATCAGCCTTCATCAGCCTGGATAGCTTGACTCCAGTGGTGTGGAGAGCCTGGGACTCACGTCTGAGCATCCCCAGCACACTCGGGGTGAAAATTGCAAAAAACACAGTTGATGGACAGAATGTAGAACAATGTCATACATTCACCCCAGTACAAGGATCTGGGCCTAAATCCATCGTTTTTTTGCACTCCACACCACCCTGGGTTAGACACTGGCTATATGCAAATCAGCTCTGACCCTGTGTCGGAAGGGGGCATAGCTGACGATCGCGGTCGCGGCGAACTTGCTCTCGCCTCGCGACTCGCGTAATCGGTCACAATTCACCACCGGGGGGGGCGGGGAGGCACACGAATCTGGCCACAGTCTTTGGGGGCAATGAGGCACTCGCTGGGCAGGCGCTGTAGGCGCTAGGACACTTTTCACGTAGCTGACTGGAACGCCAGTCAGAAACAACGCCAGCACCCCTTTGCTGCTCTACTGCCCGCGCTACCAGCCACCTCAGGAGTCAACAAGGCAGGTGTTAATCTGGTGTCAATCTGGAATCTCTTCTCCTCTAATCTAATCCAATCTAATCTAATCTAATCTAATCTAATCTAATCTAAAATGGCCGCCAGGGACTGGGCCTTATATATCCAGTGCCCTGGGGTACTGGCACGAGCCAGAAGGTTCTAGAACCTTCTCTGGCTGTGACAATGACATGGCACTCTTGAGGTGTATTTAGGACACTGCCAGCCACCGTACTGTGGTTCTAGAGCAGCCATTTTGTGTACCTGAGGGAAATAAAGGAATTCCTGTCAGGAATGCGCGCCAACCAAAGGGCGCCAAAACCTCAAAAGGCCAGGGTTCATGAAGGCTCCAATGGGAGTCACTCACATGAGGCAAAAAGGGGTGTTCACCATTTTAGGGCCATATATACAGGTTGACAACCCCAGTTTGTAATGCCACAGGTTTCGCCAGGTGCCTTGTAAATAGGTGCCACAAACCTTGTGAGCAACTGGGTGTCAAGGAACATCTAATCCCATGAAAACAACACATAAAAAGTCCTGGTAGACAAAGAAAAGCGACAAATTTTGGGAGGTACAGGGGAACAAAAGAAATCATAGTGGTGAGGGGACTCTCAGAAGCAGACGGGTCTAACAGGTGTCATCTGTTAAAAGAATCCACAAACTAGATATGGGTTGTAAGGCTAAGAAAATAACTAGATTTTGGGGGCTATGGGATAATTGGACCAACAATTTGGGCTCTGCAACTTCCTAGTATGTAAAAAAGTCCAATGATTATGAAACAAGTGAGTTTATGGGAAAAGGGTTTATGTATAAACTATGGATTCGATAATATCCTATATAATTTCCCAAGTGTCATGCGGTTGGCGTCCCTAAAAACCCTTAAGGTGGAAAGAGAGCTATAGGGTTGCATATCCCCTCTCTGGGCTCAGGAGGGTGCCATGGTACTGCTGTACGACCACTCACTTTATTTCTTTAATGAGGACACACACAAAAAAAAGAGTATACCTTACGATCAGTTGAGTCTGCAACAAAGTCGTCTTTGGGCATCATCAAGCAGGTACATCAGCGGCAGGACGTATATGATGGACTCCATGGTGGCACAGGATGGATGCAGGTGAGTACAGGTGAGTTTCAGCATAATATACCTCCCTTTCCCCAGCTCAGATGTGTTGGTTGGGCCGGCATATACACGTCGGCTGTAAGGCGCCTTGTAATTGGGTACTAACACACTAACCTTTGATTGACACATTGGCCTTTCCAGCCGCCGCCGCCGCGGTTGGGATTTCCTGGCGGTGGCAGAGAGGCTATTGCGGTCTTTTGTCTGTGAAACCGCATGTCATAATACAGCACTCGGATCAGCAGCAGTGCAGCGGAGAATCGAACTCCGCCACCATGGTGATCCCAAGACTGCCAAACTCGTAATCAGGCCCTTAATAATTATATAATCATTTTGCATCACACATTTCAATAAAAATGGGTACATTAAAAACACCAAATAACTAAGTACATCCACAAGTACTAACCAACTTAAATAAAAAATAAGAATATTGAAAACTATGAATACAAAACATTATTGGTCCATATACTATTTAAGAAAATAATGTAAACCTGTACATTACACATATACATTACACATATAAATCTAGGATATCCCTGATGCCTTTTCGGGCTCTTTACAGGCACCATGCAGCAATGCTGCCTGGACTTCACTGATGTGTGTGTAAAGGAATCCTTACTACTGCTGCTACTATTGTACCTTTTCTGTGTTATGAAAACTTGCACCACTGCCATATGTACTGTTCTACCAGGACTCTTAAGATTTGGAAATTTTCAAGAGTGGGAACTAATTAGCCTATTTAATTACATCACAAGGAGTAATACCAAATGGCCTTAGATATCAATCGCAACACAGGAAATAACAATAGTGAAATGACAGAAAGACTATTACAAGACACCTCACTAAAGTAAGCTTGTGGTCAGCAAAAGCAGGGCTGCAGCACTCTCGTGTGTCCAAAGCAGCTCATATCATCGCTGGAAATGAGGGGACTGCAACTGGATCCCACATTAGGCAACTATTATTGAGCTGAATCAGGGATCAATGCCTGTCTGGCTGAAATGTACTGTTTTTGTCTCAGTGCAATTTTCCAACACCAGGCCAAACCAGCGACCAAAATTTGCCTATTTTGCATTCAGAGCCGTGACCTATAAGCAGGTAAGAAAGGTCTCTTACTTTCAGCTCCAGCTGCATTATTTAAAGGGCCATCCGCACTCTAGCTGTAGCTTTCACACCTTCATTCCAAAGAGGAAACCAAGACATTCAGCTTTTCACTTAACAAGTGTTTGAGCTAAACTGTGATTTGGAGGCAGGTTTTTGAGTTTCTCAAGCTCTTTAAATAAGGTATATGCTTGTACTGTAAAAATGTCTTATATATCTGTATACACGAGTAACTATGCTAACCATTTATATAGCATTTACCAATAAGTCTTTATTACTACTCAAAGAAACCATAGACCAATGAATGAATAGGAAAAACAGTAGGGTTCAACACTTATGCTTTTCAGTCTACGTATCGCTCCTTGATTTGGGTTCATAACCCACTAAATTATATCACAAGGATGATAACTTGTGACTTGTAGGTACCACAATGATCTCTGCAGCAAAACAGCAACCTACTAGCTAATTAAAATATAAATCTGTGATCTGTATGTTGCACGTTGTGTTTTGCAACAGGCGTTTTAGCCCTCAATACCTTTTACATGATGAGTCAAACCTGTGACTAGACTGCATTTCTCGAGCAAGTGCATTAGCCATCCGTGTGATCATACTGCTAATATACCCTTTACATTTAGGGTACCCAAACATCTCTGCAATAGGTGCCATAACCACTAACATATTTTTTAGATGCACCACGTTTGCGACCAATTAAGCTAAGTAAGGTTTAATATTACATTTATTGTTGTTGCCAATTTCCTTGAGCAGAGGTTTTAAAAAAACATTTGTGAGTTGACTGTCAAAAAAGGATCATCGTGACTTGGATCCTCGTTACACCACTCCTTTTATGCTACCACACATTGACCCCCAATTTATGGGATCCAAGAGTATTTTTTTCAATTCAAGCGCAACTTCAAGTAAATATAAATGATCTGTGGGAAGGGGGAATGTTAGACCTGCAATCCTTGGCATAGTTTCCCCAGACTTTTTGCCTTCTGACCTCCTGTTCTGCTGACTTCATTTTTGCTGGCTTTAGGATTCTGGGCACCTTACTACTGCTAACCTGTGCTGAAGTGCATATGCTCTGTACTCAAAACATGGTAACATTGGCTTATCCACAAATGGCATATTTAAATTACTTATAAGTCCCTAGTAAAGTTCAGTATATGTGTCAAGGGCTTGCAAATGAAATGCTACTAGTGCACCTGCAGCATTGATTGTGCCACCTACTCAGTAGCCCTTTAAACATGGTTCAGGCCTTCCATTGTAGAGCCCGTGGGGGCAGTTTTAAACTGCCATTTGACCTGACAAGTTAACCTACTTGCTAGGCTCAAACCTTCTTTTTTTAGGTCTCGACTATTATATCCCACAGGAATAGATAGGCGAGATTATAGTAGGCAGTTCCAAAACTCCACCAAACTTGTGGATCGTGTACAGTTCATGTGAGTATGCTCGTGCATGCCATCGCCAGCCACGCCACACCACCATTTGTCTGTGCCTCGCATCAGACTTCAAAGGCTGCCGCTCCCCCACCTCCCCCCGCGTGCACATCACGCACCACAATTTTCCTGTGCTTCGCATCAGACTTCAAAGGCTGCCGCTCCCCTGCCCACCCCCCCACCACAGCAATGCTAAGAGCTTGTTTTCAGCCGTCCCTTTGTCCCCCACCTCTCATGTTCTTCTCTTCCTTGTTTCTCCAACCCACCATCTTGTGATTGATCTGACTGGTGTTCCTAGCCGGGGTCCTCCAGCTTGGTGGCATCGACTGTTCTTTCGTTCCAGAGCAGGCCATTGGTTTTTTCCGTACTTGCCCTGACTGCCCTGTGCCTTCATCTCGACCCCTCCATGACTCGCCTACACCCCTCTCATCGTATTTCCCCCCTCGAGACTCTCCTCTGCACTCACCCTCGGACCCGCTCCTTTGCCTATGCGTTCTGACATTTTGAGGGAGCTTTGCTCTGGACGCTCATGTTTTTTTCTTCACCCCCCATCTGGTTCGATGACTCTTCATCTCTGTTCTTTTTTCGTACCTTGTTTCCCCCTGAATCTCCTTCTTCCGTTGCTGGTCCACTCTGTCCTGATTGTTTTTCCACCCCCTTGATTCTCCCCCTCCTCCTTATATCCCCTATGGACTTGTTCCATGTACTTTCACGATGCCCTATTTTACTGTAACTGTATTACTTTATTTTATTGTTGCAACCTTGTAACTATATTTTATTGTTCCTCATGTAAAGCGCTCCAATACCTCAGGGTCTAGCCAGCGCTATATAAAACTTTCCCAAAAAATAAACAAGGCACTAGAAGTTCTAGAGTGGGTATCTTAACATGCCTCTAAAATGTATACGAGTCCTTAAGGAAGCACACCAGCCTATAACTCAAGCAGGATAGGCCATACATCCAAAATTCTTGCAAACCATTGCACTGCACGTCACATAAATTCATTCCATGCCTCAGCTCAGGTTATTATTCAATATTCATTGATACTTGAATATTGTGTGTTAGCACGCACACCAATCCGTGTGCATTTGACAGTAGAGGTAGTGTACCTTTTGAATGCGGAATACATGTCTATATGGAATGTCCCAGTTATTAAAGCCAGTATGTAAGGCTTAAACATGTCTAAACCCTTCTGTGAACATATTGAGCCCAGGAATGGCAGATAAGTAAACAAAAACTCGGAAAAACAAGTTGTTCTTTTTCAGAACCCAGTTCAAGATTATATTATTGTGTTCAGAACGTGAACAAGATGCAGACCCTTAGGAACGGAACATTCGTAGATCGAGTATCACTCCAACTCCACCCTCCAACTCCAACTCCACCCTCCGACTCCACCCTCCAACTCCACTCTCTAACTCCACCCTCTACCCTCTAACTCCACCCTCCAACTCCAACTCCACCCTCCAACTCCACCCTCCACCATCCATCTCCACCTTCCAACTCCAAATCCACCCTCCAACTCCACCCTCCAACTCGAACTCCACCCTCCAACTACGCCCTCCAACTCCACCCTTCAACTCCAACTTCCAACTCCACCCTCCAACTCCACCCTCCAACTCAACCCTCCAACTCCAACTCCACACTCCAACTCCAACTCCACCCTCCACCCTCCAACTCCATCCTCCAACTCCACCCTCCAACTCCACCCTCCAACTCCACCCTCCGACTCCACCCTCCGACTCCAACTCCACCCTCCAACTTCCAACTCCACCCTCCAACTCCACCCTCCAACTCCAACTCCACCTTCCGACTCCACCCTCACCCTCCAACTCCAACTCCACCCTCCAACTCCAACTCCAACTCCACCCTCCAACTCCAACCTCCAACTCCACCCTCCAATTCTAACTCCACCCTCCAACTCCACCCTCCAACTCCAACTTCACCCTCCATCTCCACCCTCTAACTCCAACCCCACCCTCTAACTTCCAACTCCACCCTCCTACTCCACCCTCCAACTCCACCCTCCAACTCCAACTCCACCCTCCAACTCCACCCTCCAACTCCACCCTTCAACTCCAACTCCACCCTCCAACTCCACCCTCCAACTCCACCCTCCAACTCCAACTCCACCCTCCAACTCCAACTCCACCCTCCAACTCCACCCTCCAACTCCAACTCCAACTCCACCCTCCAACTCCATCCTACAACTCCACCCTCCAACTCCACCCTCCAACTCCAACTCCACCCTCCAACTCCACCCTCCAACTCCAACTCTACCCTCCAACTCCTCCCCCCAACTGCAACTCCACCCTCCAACTGCAACTCCACCCTCCAACTCCAACTCCACCCTCCAACTCCAACTCCACCCTCCAACTCCACCCTCCAACTCCAACTCCATCTCCACCCTCCAACTCCAACTCCACCCTCCAAATCCAACTCCACCCTCCAACTCCACCCTCCAACTCCAACCTCCAACTCCACCCTCCAACTCCACCCTCCAACTCCACCCTCCAACTCAACCCTCCAACTCCAACTCCAACTCCACCCTCAAACTCCAACTCCACACTCCAACTCCACCCTCCAACTCCACCCTCCAACTCCAACTCCAACTCCAACTTCACCCTCCAACTCCACCCTCCAACTCCAACTCCAACTCCACCTCCCAACTCCACCCTCCAACTCCAACTTCACCCTCCAACTCCACCGTCCACCCTCCAACTCCACCTTCCAACTCCAACTCCACCCTCCAACTCCACCATCCAACTCCATCATCCAACTCCAACTCTACCCTCCAACTCCAATTCCACCCTCCAACTCCACCCTCCAACTCCAACTCCACCCTCCAACTCCACCCTCCAACTCCACCCTGCAACTCCAACTCCACCTTCCAACTCCAACTTCACCCTCCAAATCCACCCTCCAACTCCACCCTCCACCCTCCAACTCCACCCTCCAACTCCAACTCCACCCTCCAAATCCACCCTCCAACTTCAACTCCTCCCTCGAACTCCACCGTCTAACTCCAACTTCACCCTCCAACTCCAACTCCAACTCCAACTCCACTCTCCACCTCCAACTCCACCCTCCAACTCCACCCTCCAACTCCAACTCAAACTCCACCCTCCAACTCCACCCTCCAACTCCAACTCTACCCTCCAACTCCACCCTCCAACTTCAACTCCACCCTCCAACTCCAACTAAACCCTCCAACTCCAACTCCACCCTCCAACTCCACCCTCCAACTCCAACCTCCAACTCCAACTACACCCTCCAACTCCACCCTCCAACTCCACCCTCCACCCTCCAACTCCACCCTCCAACTCCACCCTCCAACTCCAACTCCACCCTCCAACTCCACTCCACCCTCCAACTCAAACTCCACCCAACTCCACCCTCCAACTCCAACTCCACCCTGCTACTCCAACTCCACCCTCCACCCTCCAACTCCACCCTCCAACTCAAACTTCACCCTCAAACTCCAACTCCACCCTCCAACTCCAACTCCACCCTCCAACGTTACCCTCCAACTCGACACTCCACCCTCCACCTCCACCCTCCCACTCCAACTCCACCCTCGAACTCGACCCTCCACCCTCCAACTCCATCCTCCAACTCCAACTCCACCCTCCAACTCCACCCTCCAACTCCAACTCCACCTCCACCCTCCACCCTCCAACTCCACCCTCCAACTCCAACACCACCCTCCAACTCCACCCTCCAACTCCAAATCCACCCTCCAACTCCAACTCCACCCTCCAACTCCACCCTCCAATTCCACCCTCTACCCTCTAACTCCACCCTCCAACTCCACCCTCCACCATCCATCTCCACCCTCCAACTCCAAATCCACCCTCCAACTCCACCCTCCAACTTGAACTCCACCCTCCAACTCCGCCCTCCAACTCCACTCTTCAACTCCAATTTCCAACTCCACCCTCCAACTCCACCCTCCAACTCCAACTCCAACCTCCAACTCCAACTCCACCCTCCAACCTCCAGCTCCACCCTCCAACTCCACTCTCCAACTCCACCCTCCAACTCCACCCTCCGACTCCACCCTCCAACTCCACCGTCCAACTTCCAACTCCACCCTCCAACTCCACCCTCCAACTCCAACTCCACCTTCTGACTCCACCCTCACCCTCCAGCTCCAACTCCACCCTCCAACTCCAACTCCAACTCCACCCTTCAACTCCACCCTCCAACTCCACCCTCCAATTCTAACTCCACCCTCCAACTCCACCCTCCAACTTCACCCTCCATCTCCACCCTCTAACTCCAACACCACCCTCCAACTTCCAATTCCACCCTCCTACTCCACCCTCCAACTCCAACTCCACCCTCCAACTCCAACTCCACCCTCCAGCTCCAACTCTACCCTCCAACTCCACCCTCCAACTCCACCCTTCAACTCCAACTCCACCCTCCAACTCCAACTCCACCCTCCAACTCCAACTCCACCCTCCAACTCCACCCTCCAACTCCACCCTCCAACTCCAACTCCACCCTCCAACTCCATCCTCCAACTCCACCCTCCAACTCCACCCTCCAATTCCACCCTCCACCCTCCAACTCCACCCTCCAACTCCACCCTCCAACTCCGACTCCAACTCCACCCTCCAACTCCAACTCTACCCTCCAACTCCACCCTCCAACTCCACCCTCCAACTCCAACTCCACCTTACTTTTCCACATCCACCCTCCAACTGCAACTCCACCCTCCAACTCCACCCTCCACCCTCCAACTCCACCCTCTAACTCCAACTCCACCCTCAAACTCCAACTCCACCCTCCAACTCTACCCTCCAACTCCACCCTCCACCCTCCAACTCTACCCTCCAACTCCAAATCCACCCTCCAACTCGACCATCCACCCTCCAACTCCATCCTCCAACTCCAACTCCAACTCCACCCTCCAACTCCACCCTCCAACTCTACCTCCACCCTCCACCCTCCAACTCCACCCTCCAACTCCACCCTCCAACTCCAACGCCACCCTCCAACTCCACCCTCCAAAATCCACCCTCCAACTCTAACTCCACCCTCCAACTCCACCCTCTACCCTCCAACTCCACCCTCCAACTCCAACTTCACCCTCCAATTCCACCCTCCACCCTCCAACTCCACCCTCCAACTCCAACGCCACCCTCCAAATCTACCCTCCAAATCCACCCTCCAACTCCAACTCCACCCTCAAACTCCACCCTCCACCCTCCAGCTCCACCCTCCAACTCCAACTACACCCTCCAACTCCACCCTCCAACTCCACCCTCCAACTCCACCCTCCAACTCCACCCTCCAACTCCACCCTCCAACTCCAACTCCAACTCCACCCTCCAACTCCACCCTCCAACTCCACCCTCCAACTCCACCCTCCAACTCCAACTCCACCCTCCAACTCCAACTCCACCCTCCAACTCCATCCTCCAACTCCAACTCTACCCTCCAACTCCTCCCCCAACTGCAACTCCACCCTCCAACTGCAACTCCAGCCTCCAACTCCAACTCCACCCTCCAACTCCACCCTCCAACTCCACCCTCCAACTCCAACTCCACCCTCCAACTCCAACTCCAGCCTCCAACTCCAACTCCACCCTCCAACTCCACCCTCCAACTCCACCCTCCAACTCCACCCTCCAACTCCAACTCCACCCTCCAACTCCAACTCCACCCTCCAAATCCAACTCCACCCTCCAACTCCAACTTCACCCTCCAATTCCACCCTCCACCCTCCAACTCCACCCTCCAACTCCAACGCCACCCTCCAAATCTACCCTCCAAATCCACCCTCCAACTCCAACTCCACCCTCAAACTCCACCCTCCACCCTCCAGCTCCACCCTCCAACTCCAACTACACCCTCCAACTCCACCCTCCAACTCCACCCTCCAACTCCACCCTCCAACTCCACCCTCCAACTCCACCCTCCAACTCCAACTCCAACTCCACCCTCCAACTCCACCCTCCAACTCCACCCTCCAACTCCACCCTCCAACTCCAACTCCACCCTCCAACTCCAACTCCACCCTCCAACTCCATCCTCCAACTCCAACTCTACCCTCCAACTCCTCCCCCAACTGCAACTCCACCCTCCAACTGCAACTCCAGCCTCCAACTCCAACTCCACCCTCCAACTCCACCCTCCAACTCCACCCTCCAACTCCAACTCCACCCTCCAACTCCAACTCCAGCCTCCAACTCCAACTCCACCCTCCAACTCCACCCTCCAACTCCACCCTCCAACTCCACCCTCCAACTCCAACTCCACCCTCCAACTCCAACTCCATCCTCCAACTCCAACCTCCAACCCTACCCTCCAAATCCACCCTCCACCCTCCAACTCAACCCTCCAACTCCAACCTCAAATTCCAACTCCACCCTCCAACTCCAACTCCACCCTCCAACTCCACCCTCCAACTCCACCTCCCAACTCCACCCTCCAACTCCAACTTCACCCTCCAACTCCACCCTCCCACGCCACCTTCCAACTCCAATTCCACCCTCCACCTCCACCATCCAACTCCATCATCCAACTCCAACTCTACCCTCCAACTCCAATTCCACCCTCCAACTCCCCCCTCCAACTCCAACTCCAACTCCACCCTCCAACTCCAATTCCACCCTCCAACTCCACCCTCCAACTCCACCCTCCAACTCCAACTCCACCTTCCAACTCCAACTTCACCCTCCAACTCCACCCTCCAACTCCACCCTCCACCCTCCACCCTCCAACTCGACCCTCCAACTCCACCCTCCAAATCCACCCTCCAACTTCAACTCCACCCTCCAACTCCACCGTCTAACTCCAACTTCACCCTCCAACTCCAACTCCACTCTCCAACTCCGACTACACCCTCCAACTCCACCCTCCAACTCCAACTCCACCCTCCATCCCCACCCTCCAACTCCAACTCCAACTCTACGCTCCAACTCCACCCTCCAACTCCAACTTCAACTCCACCCTCCAACTCCAACTAAACCCTTCAACTCCAACTCCACCCTCCAACTCCACCCTCCACCCTCCAACTCCACCCTCCAACTCCACCCTCCAACTCCACCCTCCAACTCCAACTCCACCCTCCAACTCCAGTCCACCCTCCAACTCAAACTCCACCCAACTCCACCCTCCAACTCCAACTCCACCCTGCTACTCCAACTCCACCCTCCACCCTCCAACTCCACCCTCCAACTCAAACTTCACCCTCAAACTCCAACTCCACCCTCCAACTCCACCCTCCAACTCTACCCTCCAACTCGACCCTCCACCCTCCACCTCCACCCTCCCACTCCAACTCCACCCTCCAACTCGACCCTCCACCCTCCAACTCCATCCTCCAACTCCAACTCCACCCTCCAACTCCACCCTTCAACTCCAACTCCACCTCCACCCTCCAACTCCACCCTCAAACTCCAACGCCACCCTCCAACTCCACCCTCCAACTCCAAATCCACCCTCCAACTCCAACTCCACCCTCCAACTCCACCCTCTACCCTCTAACTCCACCCTCCAACTCCAACTCCACCCTCCAACTCCACCCTCCACCATCCATCTCCACCTTCCAACTCCAAATCCACCCTCCAACTCCACCCTCCAACTCGAACTCCACCCTCCAACTCTGCCCTCCAACTCCACCCTTCAACTCCAACTTCCAACTCCACCCTCCAACTCCACCCTCCAACTCCACCCTCCAACTCCAACTCCACACTCCAACTCCAACTCCACCCTCCAACCTCCAACTCCACCCTCCAACTCCACTCTCCAACTCCACCCTCAAACTCCACCCTCCGACTCCACCCTCCAACTCCAACTCCACCCTCCAACTTCCAACTCCACCCTCCCAACTCCACCCTCCAACTCCAACTCCACCTTCCGACTCCACCCTCACCCTCCAACTCCACCCTCCAACTCCACCCTCCAACTCCAACTCCAACTCCACCCTCCAACTCCACCCTCCAACTCCACCCTCCAATTCTAACTCCACCCTCCAACTCCACCCTCCAACTCCAACTTCACCCTCCATCTCCACCCTCTAACTCCAACTCCACCCTCTAACTTCCAACTCCACCCTCCTACTCCACCCTCCAACTCCACCCTCCTACTCCACCCTCCAACTCCACCCTCCAACTCCAACTCCACCCTCCAACTCCACCCCTCCAACTCCACCCTTCAACTCCAACTCCAACTCCACCCTCCACCCTCCAACTCCACGCTCCAACTCCCACCCTCCAACTCCAACTCCACCCTCCAACTCCACCCTCCAACTCCACCCTCCAACTCCAACTCCACCCTCCTACTCCATCCTCCAACTCCACCCTCCAACTCCACCCTCCAACGCCACCCTCCAACCCTCCAACTCCACCCTTCAACTCCACCCTACAACTCCACCCTCCATCTCCACCCTCTAACTTCCAACTCCACCCTCCAACTCCAACTACACCCTCCAACTACACCCTCCAACTACACCCTCCAACTCAACCCTCCAACTCCACCCTCCAACTCCAACTCCACCCTCCAACTCCACCCTCCAAGTCCACCCTTCAACTCCACCCTTCAACTCCAACTCCACCCTCCAACTCCAACTCCACCCTCCAACTCCACCCTCCAACTCCAACTCCACCCTCCAACTCCAACTCCACCCTCCAACTCCACCCTCCAACTCCAACTCCACCCTCCAACTCCATCCTCCAACTCCACCCTCCAACTCCACCCTCCAACGCCACCCTCCACCCTCCAATTCCACCCTCCAACTCCACCCTCCAACTCCACCCTCCAACTCCACCCTCTAACTTCCAACTCCACCCTCCAACTCCAACTACACCCTCCAACTACACCCTCCAACTCCACCCTCCAACTCCACCCTCCAACTCCAACTCCACCCTCCAACTCCAACTCCACCCTCCAACTCCATCCTCCAACTCCACCCTCCAACTCCACCCTCCAACACCACCCTCCACCCTCCAACTCCACCCTCCAACTCCACCCTCCAACTCCACCCTCTAACTTCCAACTCCACCCTCCAACTCCAACTACACCCTCCAACTACACCCTCCAACTACACCCTCCAACTACACCCTCCAACTCCACCCTCCAACTCCACCCTCCAACTCCAACTCCACACTCCAACTCCAACTCCACCCTCCAACCTCCAACTCCACCCTCCAACTCCACTCTCCAACTCCACCCTCCAACTCCACCCTCCGACTGACTCCACCCTCCAACTCCACCCTCCAACTTCCAACTCCACCCTCCAACTCCACCCTCCAACTCCAACTCCACCTTCCGACTCCACCCTCACCCTCCAACTCCAACTCCACCCTCCAACTCCAACTCCAACTCCACCCTCCAACTCCACCCTCCAACTCCAACTTCACCCTCCATCTCCACCCTCTAACTCCAACTCCACCCTCTAACTTCCAACTCCACCCTCCTACTCCACCCTCCAACTCCACCCTCCAACTCCAACTCCACCCTCCAACTCCACCCTCCAACTCCAACTCCACCCTCCAACTCCATCCTCCAGCTCCACCCTCCAACTCCACCCTCCAACGCCACCCTCCACCCTCCAACTCCACCCTCCAACTCCACCCTCCAACTCCACCCTCCAACTCCACCCTCCAACTCCACCCTCTAACTTCCAACTCCACCCTCCAACTCCAACTACACCCTCCAACTACACCCTCCAACTACACCCTCCAATTACACCCTCCAACTCCACCCTCCAACTCTAACTACACCCTCCAACTCCACCCTCCAATTCCACCCTCCAACTCCCCCCTCCAACTCCAACTCCAACTCCACCCTCCAACTCCAATTCCACCCTCCAACTCCACCCTCCAACTCCACCCTCCAACTCCAACTCCACCTTCCAACTCCAACTTCACCCTCCAACTCCACCCTCCAACTCCACCCTCCACCCTCCACCCTCCAACTCGACCCTCCAACTCCACCCTCCAAATCCACCCTCCAACTTCAACTCCACCCTCCAACTCCACCGTCTAACTCCAACTTCACCCTCCAACTCCAACTCCACTCTCCAACTCCGACTACACCCTCCAACTCCACCCTCCAACTCCAACTCCACCCTCCATCCCCACCCTCCAACTCCAACTCCAACTCTACGCTCCAACTCCACCCTCCAACTCCAACTTCAACTCCACCCTCCAACTCCAACTAAACCCTTCAACTCCAACTCCACCCTCCAACTCCACCCTCCACCCTCCAACTCCACCCTCCAACTCCACCCTCCAACTCCACCCTCCAACTCCAACTCCACCCTCCAACTCCAGTCCACCCTCCAACTCAAACTCCACCCAACTCCACCCTCCAACTCCAACTCCACCCTGCTACTCCAACTCCACCCTCCACCCTCCAACTCCACCCTCCAACTCAAACTTCACCCTCAAACTCCAACTCCACCCTCCAACTCCACCCTCCAACTCTACCCTCCAACTCGACCCTCCACCCTCCACCTCCACCCTCCCACTCCAACTCCACCCTCCAACTCGACCCTCCACCCTCCAACTCCATCCTCCAACTCCAACTCCACCCTCCAACTCCACCCTTCAACTCCAACTCCACCCTCCACCCTCCAACTCCACCCTCAAACTCCAACGCCACCCTCCAACTCCACCCTCCAACTCCAAATCCACCCTCCAACTCCAACTCCACCCTCCAACTCCACCCTCTACCCTCTAACTCCACCCTCCAACTCCAACTCCACCCTCCAACTCCACCCTCCACCATCCATCTCCACCTTCCAACTCCAAATCCACCCTCCAACTCCACCCTCCAACTCGAACTCCACCCTCCAACTCTGCCCTCCAACTCCACCCTTCAACTCCAACTTCCAACTCCACCCTCCAACTCCACCCTCCAACTCCACCCTCCAACTCCAACTCCACACTCCAACTCCAACTCCACCCTCCAACCTCCAACTCCACCCTCCAACTCCACTCTCCAACTCCACCCTCAAACTCCACCCTCTGACTCCCCCCTCCAACTCCAACTCCACCCTCCAACTTCCAACTCCACCCTCCAACTCCACCCTCCAACTCCAACTCCACCTTCCGACTCCACCCTCACCCTCCAACTCCACCCTCCAACTCCACCCTCCAACTCCAACTCCAACTCCACCCTCCAACTCCACCCTCCAACTCCACCCTCCAATTCTAACTCCACCCTCCAACTCCACCCTCCAACTCCAACTTCACCCTCCATCTCCACCCTCTAACTCCAACTCCACCCTCTAACTTCCAACTCCACCCTCCTACTCCACCCTCCAACTCCACCCTCCTACTCCACCCTCCAACTCCACCCTCCAACTCCAACTCCACCCTCCAACTCCACCCTCCAACTCCACCCTTCAACTCCAACTCCAACTCCACCCTCCACCCTCCAACTCCACCCTCCAACTCCACCCTCCAACTCCAACTCCACCCTCCAACTCCACCCTCCAACTCCACCCTCCAACTCCAACTCCACCCTCCTACTCCATCCTCCAACTCCACCCTCCAACTCCACCCTCCAACGCCACCCTCCACCCTCCAACTCCACCCTTCAACTCCACCCTACAACTCCACCCTCCATCTCCACCCTCTAACTTCCAACTCCACCCTCCAACTCCAACTACACCCTCCAACTACACCCTCCAACTACACCCTCCAACTCAACCCTCCAACTCCACCCTCCAACTCCAACTCCACCCTCCAACTCCACCCTCCAAGTCCACCCTTCAACTCCACCCTTCAACTCCAACTCCACCCTCCAACTCCAACTCCACCCTCCAACTCCACCCTCCAACTCCAACTCCACCCTCCAACTCCAACTCCACCCTCCAACTCCACCCTCCAACTCCAACTCCACCCTCCAACTCCATCCTCCAACTCCACCCTCCAACTCCACCCTCCAACGCCACCCTCCACCCTCCAATTCCACCCTCCAACTCCACCCTCCAACTCCACCCTCTAACTTCCAACTCCACCCTCCAACTCCAACTACACCCTCCAACTACACCCTCCAACTCCACCCTCCAACTCCACCCTCCAACTCCAACTCCACCCTCCAACTCCAACTCCACCCTCCAACTCCACCCTCCAACTCCAACTCCACCCTCCAACTCCATCCTCCAACTCCACCCTCCAACTCCACCCTCCAACACCACCCTCCACCCTCCAACTCCACCCTCCAACTCCACCCTCCAACTCCACCCTCCAACTCCACCCTCTAACTTCCAACTCCACCCTCCAACTCCAACTACACCCTCCAACTACACCCTCCAACTACACCCTCCAACTACACCCTCCAACTCCACCCTCCAACTCCACCCTCCAACTCCAACTCCACACTCCAACTCCAACTCCACCCTCCAACCTCCAACTCCACCCTCCAACCTCCAACTCCACCCTCCAACTCCACCCTCCGACTGACTCCACCCTCCAACTCCAACTCCACCCTCCAACTTCCAACTCCACCCTCCAACTCCACCCTCCAACTCCAACTCCACCTTCCGACTCCACCCTCACCCTCCAACTCCAACTCCACCCTCCAACTCCAACTCCAACTCCACCCTCCAACTCCACCCTCCAACTCCAACTTCACCCTCCATCTCCACCCTCTAACTCCAACTCCACCCTCTAACTTCCAACTCCACCCTCCTACTCCACCCTCCAACTCCACCCTCCAACTCCAACTCCACCCTCCAACTCCACCCTCCAACTCCAACTCCACCCTCCAACTCCATCCTCCAGCTCCACCCTCCAACTCCACCCTCCAACGCCACCCTCCACCCTCCAACTCCACCCTCCAACTCCACCCTCCAACTCCACCCTCCAACTCCACCCTCCAACTCCACCCTCTAACTTCCAACTCCACCCTCCAACTCCAACTACACCCTCCAACTCTAACTACACCCTCCAACTCCACCCTCCAACTCCACCCTCCAACTCCACCCTCCAACTCCAACTCCACCCTCCAACTCCACCCTCCAACTCCAACTCTACCCTCCAACTCCTCCCCCAACTGCAACTCCACCCTCCAACTGCAACTCCACCTTCCAACTCCAACTCCACCCTCCAACTCCAACTCCACCCTCTAACTCCACCCTCCAACTCCAAATCCATCTCCACCCTCAAACTCCGCCCTCCAACTCCAACTCCACCCTCCAACTCCAACCTCCAACTCCACCCTCCAACTCCACCCTCCACCCTCCAACTCCACCCTCCAACTCCAACTCCAACTCCACCTCAAACTCCAACTCCACCCTCCAACTCCAACTCCACCCTCCAACTCCACCCTCCAACTCCAACTCCAACTCCACCCTCCAACTCCACCTCCCAACTCCACCCTCCAACTCCAACTTCACCCTCCAACTCCACCCTCCACCCTCCAACTCCACCTTCCAACTCCAACTCCACCCTCCAACTCCACCATCCAACTCCATCATCCAACTCCAACTCTACCCTCCAACTCCAATTCCACCCTCCAACTTCACCCTCCAACTCCAACTCCACCCTCCAACTCCAACTCCACCCTCCAACTCCACCCTCCAACTCCACCCTGCAACTCCAACTCCACCTTCAAACTCCAACTTCACCCTCCAACTCCACCCTCCAACTCCACCCTCCACCCTCCAACTCCAACTCCACCCTCCAAATCCACCCTCCAACTTCAACTCCACCCTCCAACTCCACCGTCTAACTCCAACTTCACCCTCCACTCCACTCCAACTCCACTCTCCAACTCCACCCGCCAACTCCACCCCTCCAACTCCAACTCGAACTCCACCCTCCAACTCCACCCTCCAACTCCAACTCCAACTCTACCCTCCAACTCCACCCTCCAACTCCAACTTCAACTCCACCCTCCAACTAAACCCTCCAACTCCAACTCCACCCTCCAACTCCACCCTCCAACTCCAACCTCCAACTCCAACTACACCCTCCAACTCCACCCTCCAACTCCACCCTCCACCCTCCAACTCCACCATCCAACTCCACCCTCCAACTCCAACTCCACCCTCCAACTCCACTCCACCTTCCAACTCAAACTCAACCCAACTCCACCCTCCAACTCCAACTCCACCATGCTACTCCAACTCCACCCTCCATCCTCCAACTCCACCCTCCAACTCAAACTTCACCCTCAAACTCCAACTCCACCCTCGAACTCCAACTCCACCCTCCAACTCTACCCTCCAACTCGACCCTCCACCGTCCGCCTCCACCCTCCCACTCCAACTCCACCCTCCAACTCGACCCTCCACCTCCAACTCCATCCTCCAACTCCAACTCCACCCTCCAACTCCACCTTCCAACTCCACCCTCCAACTCCAACTCCACCCTCCACCCTCCAACTCCACCCTCCAACTCCAACACCACCCTCCAACTCCACCCTCCAACTCCAAATCCACCCTCCAACTCCAACTCCACCCTCTACCCTCTAACTCCACCCTCCAACTCCAACTCCACCCTCCACCATCCATCTCCACCCTCCAACTCCAAATCCACCCTCCAACTCCACCCTCCAACTCGAACTCCACCCTCCAACTCCGCCCTCCAACTCCACCCTTCAACTCCAATTTCCAACTCCACCCTCCAACTCCACCCTCCAACTCCACCCTCCAACTCCACCCTCCAACTCCAACTCCAACTCCACCCTCCAACCTCCAGCTCCACCCTCCAACTCCACTCTCCAACTCCACCCTCCAACTCAACCCTCCGACTCCACCCTCCAACTCCACCCTCCAACTTCCAACTCCACCCTCCAACTCCACCCTCCAACTCCAACTCCACCTTCCGACTCCACCCTCACCCTCCAACTCCACCCTCCAACTCCACCCTCCAACTCCACCCTTCAACTCCAACTCCACCCTCCAACTCCAACTCCACCCTCCAAATCCACCCTCCAACTCCAAACTCCACCCTCCAACTCCATCCTCCAACTCCACCCTCCAACTCCACCCTCCAACTCCACCCTCCACCCTCCAACTCCACCCTCCAACTCCACCCTCCAACTCCAACTCTACCCTCCAACTCCACCCTCCAACTCCACCCTCCAACTCCAACTCCAACTCCACCCTACTTTTCCACATCCACCCTCCAACTGCAACTCCACCCTCCAACTCCACCCTCCACCCTCCAACTCCACCCTCTAACTCCAACTCCACCCTCAAAACTCCACCCTCCAACTCCAACTCCACTCTCCAACTCTACCCTCCAACTCCACCCTCCACCCTCCAACTCCACCCTCCAACTCCAAATCCACCCTCCAACTCGACCATCCACCCTCCAACTCCATCCTCCAACTCCAACTCCACCCTCCAACTCCAACTCCACCCTCCAACTCCACCCTTCAACTCCAACTCCACCCTCCAACTCCAACTCTACCCTCCAACTCCTCCCCCAACTGCAACTCCACCCTCCAATTGCAACTCCACCTTCCAACTCCAACTCCACCCTCCAACTCCAACTCCACCCTCCAACTCCACCCTCCAACTCCAACTCCAACTCCACCCTCCAACTGCAACTCCACCCTCCAATTGCAACTCCACCTTCCAACTCCAACTCCACCCTCCAACTCCAACTACACCCTCCAACTACACCCTCCAACTACACCCTCCAACTCAACCCTCCAACTCCACCCTCCAACTCCAACTCCACCCTCCAACTCCACCCTCCAAGTCCACCCTTCAACTCCACCCTTCAACTCCAACTCCACCCTCCAACTCCAACTCCACCCTCCAACTCCACCCTCCAACTCCAACTCCACCCTCCAACTCCAACTCCACCCTCCAACTCCAACTCCACCCTCCAACTCCATCCTCCAACTCCACCCTCCAACTCCACCCTCCAACGCCACCCTCCACCCTCCAATTCCACCCTCCAACTCCACCCTCCAACTCCACCCTCTAACTTCCAACTCCACCCTCCAACTCCAACTACACCCTCCAACTACACCCTCCAACTCCACCCTCCAACTCCACCCTCCAACTCCACCCTCCAACTCCAACTCCACCCTCCAACTCCACCCTCCAACTCCAACTCCACCCTCCAACTCCATCCTCCAACTCCACCCTCCAACTCCCACCCTCCAACACCACCCTCCACTCCAACTCCACCTCCAACTCCACCCTCCAACTCCACCCTCCAACTCCACCCTCTAACTTCCAACTCCACCCTCCAACTCCAACTACACCCTCCAACTACACCCTCCAACTACACCCTCCAACTACACCCTCCAACTACACCCTCCAACTCCACCCTCCAACTCCAACTCCACACTCCAACTCCAACTCCACCCTCCAACCTCCAACTCCACTCTCCAACTCCACCCTCCAACTCCAACTCCAACTCTACCCTCCAACTCCACCCTCCAACTCCAACTTCAACTCCACCCTCCAACTAAAACCCTCCAACTCCAACTCCACCCTCCAACTCCACCCTCCAACTCCAACCTCCAACTCCAACTACACCCTCCAACTCCACCCTCCAACTCCACCCTCCACCCTCCAACTCCACCATCCAACTCCACCCTCCAACTCCAACTCCACCTCCAACTCCACTCCACCTTCCAACTCAAACTCCACCCAACTCCACCCTCCAACTCCAACTCCACCATGCTACTCCAACTCCACCCTCCATCCTC
The DNA here is from genome assembly GCF_964261635.1 of Lissotriton helveticus. Classification (NCBI taxonomy): domain Eukaryota; kingdom Metazoa; phylum Chordata; class Amphibia; order Caudata; family Salamandridae; genus Lissotriton; species Lissotriton helveticus. Next base: position 913,606,391 of record NC_136059.1, on the reverse strand, counting down.
CAACTCCACCCTCCAACTCAAACTTCACCCTCAAACTCCAACTCCACCCTCGAACTCCAACTCCACCCTCCAACTCTACCCTCCAACTCGACCCTCCACCGTCCGCCTCCACCCTCCCACTCCAACTCCACCCTCCAACTCGACCCTCCACCCTCCAACTCCATCCTCCAACTCCAACTCCACCCTCCAACTCCACCTTCCAACTCCACCCTCCAACTCCAACTCCACCCTCCACCCTCCAACTCCACCCTCCAACTCCCAACACCACCCTCCAACTCCACCCTCCAACTCCAAATCCACCCTCCAACTCCAACTCCACCCTCTACCCTCTAACTCCACCCTCCAACTCCAACTCCACCCTCCACCATCCATCTCCACCCTCCAACTCCAAATCCACCCTCCAACTCCACCCTCCAACTCGAACTCCACCCTCCAACTCCGCCCTCCAACTCCACCCTTCAACTCCAATTTCCAACTCCACCCTCCAACTCCACCCTCCAACTCCACCCTCCAACTCCACCCTCCAACTCCAACTCCAACTCCACCCTCCAACCTCCAGCTCCACCCTCCAACTCCACTCTCCAACTCCACCCTCCAACTCAACCCTCCGACTCCACCCTCCAACTCCACCCTCCAACTTCCAACTCCACCCTCCAACTCCACCCTCCAACTCCAACTCCACCTTCCGACTCCACCCTCACCCTCCAACTCCACCCTCCAACTCCACCCTCCAACTCCACCCTTCAACTCCAACTCCACCCTCCAACTCCAACTCCACCCTCCAAATCCACCCTCCAACTCCAACTCCACCCTCAACTCCATCCTCCAACTCCACCCTCCAACTCCACCCTCCAACTTCCACCCTCCACCCTCCAACTCCACCCTCCAACTCCACCCTCCAACTCCAACTCTACCCTCCAACTCCACCCTCCAACTCCACCCTCCAACTCCAACTCCAACTCCACCCTACTTTTCCACATCCACCCTCCAACTGCAACTCCACCCTCCAACTCCACCCTCCACCCTCCAACTCCACCCTCTAACTCCAACTCCACCCTCAAACTCCACCCTCCAACTCCAACTCCACTCTCCAACTCTACCCTCCAACTCCACCCTCCACCCTCCAACTCCACCCTCCAACTCCAAATCCACCCTCCAACTCGACCATCCACCCTCCAACTCCATCCTCCAACTCCAACTCCACCCTCCAACTCCAACTCCACCCTCCAACTCCACCCTTCAACTCCAACTCCACCCTCCAACTCCAACTCTACCCTCCAACTCCTCCCCCAACTGCAACTCCACCCTCCAATTGCAACTCCACCTTCCAACTCCAACTCCACCCTCCAACTCCAACTCCACCCTCCAACTCCACCCTCCAACTCCAACTCCAACTCCACCCTCCAACTGCAACTCCACCCTCCAATTGCAACTCCACCTTCCAACTCCAACTCCACCCTCCAACTCCAACTACACCCTCCAACTACACCCTCCAACTACACCCTCCAACTCAACCCTCCAACTCCACCCTCCAACTCCAACTCCACCCTCCAACTCCACCCTCCAAGTCCACCCTTCAACTCCACCCTTCAACTCCAACTCCACCCTCCAACTCCAACTCCACCCTCCAACTCCACCCTCCAACTCCAACTCCACCCTCCAACTCCAACTCCACCCTCCAACTCCACCCTCCAACTCCAACTCCACCCTCCAACTCCATCCTCCAACTCCACCCTCCAACTCCACCCTCCAACGCCACCCTCCACCCTCCAATTCCACCCTCCAACTCCACCCTCCAACTCCACCCTCTAACTTCCAACTCCACCCTCCAACTCCAACTACACCCTCCAACTACACCCTCCAACTCCACCCTCCAACTCCACCCTCCAACTCCAACTCCACCCTCCAACTCCAACTCCACCCTCCAACTCCACCCTCCAACTCCAACTCCACCCTCCAACTCCATCCTCCAACTCCACCCTCCAACTCCACCCTCCAACACCACCCTCCACCCTCCAACTCCACCCTCCAACTCCACCCTCCAACTCCACCCTCCAACTCCACCCTCTAACTTCCAACTCCACCCTCCAACTCCAACTACACCCTCCAACTACACCCTCCAACTACACCCTCCAACTACACCCTCCAACTCCACCCTCCAACTCCAACTCCAACTCCACCCTCCAACCTCCAACTCCACTCTCCAACTCCACCCTCCATCTCCACCCTCCGACTGACTCCACCCTCCAACTCCAACTTCCAACTCCACCCTCCAACTTCCAACTCCACCCTCCAACTCCACCCTCCAACTCCAACTCCACCTTCCGACTCCACCCTCACCCTCCAACTCCAACTCCACCCTCCAACTCCAACTCCAACTCCACCCTCCAACTCCACCCTCCAACTCCAACTTCACCCTCCATCTCCACCCTCTAACTCCAACTCCACCCTCTAACTTCCAACTCCACCCTCCTACTCCACCCTCCAACTCCACCCTCCAACTCCAACTCCACCCTCCAACTCCACCCTCCAACTCCAACTCCACCCTCCAACTCCATCCTCCAGCTCCACCCTCCAACTCCACCCTCCAACGCCACCCTCCACCCTCCAACTCCACCCTCCAACTCCACCCTCCAACTCCACCCTCCAACTCCACCCTCCAACTCCACCCTCTAACTTCCAAATCCACCCTCCAACTCCAACTACACCCTCCAACTACACCCTCCAAATACACCCTCCAACTACACCCTCCAACTCCACCCTCCAACTCCAACTACACCCTCCAACTCCACACCCTCCAACTCCACCCTCCAACTCCACCCTCCAACTCCACCCTCCAACTCCAACTCCACCCTCCAACTCCACCCTCCAACTCCAACTCTACCCTCCAACTCCTCCCCCAACTGCAACACTCCACCCTCCAACTGCAACTCCACCTTCCAACTCCAACTCCACCCTCCAACTCCAACTCCACCCTCTAACTCCACCCTCCAACTCCAAATCCATCTCCACCCTCAAACTCCGCCCTCCAACTCCAACTCCACCCTCCAACTCCAACCTCCAACTCCACCCTCCAACTCCACCCTCCACCCTCCAACTCCACCCTCCAACTCAACCCTCCAACTCCAACTCCAACTCCACCCTCAAACTCCAACTCCACCCTCCAACTCCAACTCCACCCTCCAACTCCACCCTCCAACTCCAACTCCAACTCCACCCTCCAACTCCACCTCCCAACTCCACCCTCCAACTCCAACTTCACCCTCCAACTCCACCCTCCACCCTCCAACTCCACCTTCCAACTCCAACTCCACCCTCCAACTCCACCATCCAACTCCATCATCCAACTCCAACTCTACCCTCCAACTCCAATTCCACCCTCCAACTTCACCCTCCAACTCCAACTCCACCCTCCAACTCCAACTCCACCCTCCAACTCCACCCTCCAACTCCACCCTGCAACTCCAACTCCACCTTCAAACTCCAACTTCACCCTCCAACTCCACCCTCCAACTCCACCCTCCACCCTCCAACTCCAACTCCACCCTCCAAATCCACCCTCCAACTTCAACTCCACCCTCCAACTCCACCGTCTAACTCCAACTTCACCCTCCAACTCCACTCCAACTCCACTCTCCAACTCCACCCTCCAACTCCACCCTCCAACTCCAACTCGAACTCCACCCTCCAACTCCACCCTCCAACTCCAACTCCAACTCTACCCTCCAACTCCACCCTCCAACTCCAACTTCAACTCCACCCTCCAACTCCAACTAAACCCTCCAACTCCAACTCCACCCTCCAACTCCACCCTCCAACTCCAACCTCCAACTCCAACTACACCCTCCAACTCCACCCTCCAACTCCACCCTCCACCCTCCAACTCCACCATCCAACTCCACCCTCCAACTCCAACTCCACCCTCCAACTCCACTCCACCTTCCAACTCAAACTCCACCCAACTCCACCCTCCAACTCCAACTCCACCATGCTACTCCAACTCCACCCTCCATCCTCCAACTCCACCCTCCAACTCAAACTTCACCCTCAAACTCCAACTCCACCCTCGAACTCCAACTCCACCCTCCAACTCTACCCTCCAACTCGACCCTCCACCGTCCGCCTCCACCCTCCCACTCCAACTCCACTCTCCAACTCGACCCTCCACCCTCCAACTCCATCCTCCAACTCCAACTCCACCCTCCAACTCCACCTTCCAACTCCACCCTCCAACTCCAACTCCACCCTCCACCCTCCAACTCCAACACCACCCTCCAACTCCACCCTCCAACTCCAAATCCACCCTCCAACTCCAACTCCACCCTCTACCCTCTAACTCCACCCTCCAACTCCAACTCCACCCTCCACCATCCATCTCCACCCTCCAACTCCAAATCCACCCTCCAACTCCACCCTCCAACTCGAACTCCACCCTCCAACTCCGCCCTCCAACTCCACCCTTCAACTCCAATTTCCAACTCCACCCTCCAACTCCACCCTCCAACTCCACCCTCCAACTCCACCCTCCAACTCCAACTCCAACTCCACCCTCCAACCTCCAGCTCCACCCTCCAACTCCACTCTCCAACTCCACCCTCCAACTCCACCCTCCGACTCCACCCTCCAACTCCACCCTCCAACTTCCAACTCCACCCTCCAACTCCACCCTCCAACTCCAACGCCACCTTCCGACTCCACCCTCACCCTCCAACTCCACCCTCCAACTCCACCCTCCAACTCCACCCTTCAACTCCAACTCCACACTCCAACTCCACCCTCCAAATCCACCCTCCAACTCCAACTCCACCCTCCAACTCCATCCTCCAACTCCACCCTCCAACTCCACCCTCCAACTCCACCCTCCACCCTCCAACTCCACCCTCCAACTCCACCCTCCAACTCCAACTCTACCCTCCAACTCCACCCTCCAACTCCACCCTCCAACTCCAACTCCAACTCCACCCTACTTTTCCACATCCACCCTCCAACTGCAACTCCACCCTCCAACTCCACCCTCCACCCTCCAACTCCACCCTCTAACTCCAACTCCACCCTCAAACTCCACCCTCCAACTCCAACTCCACTCTCCAACTCTACCCTCCAACTCCACCCTCCACCCTCCAACTCCACCCCTCCAACTCCAAATCCACCCTCCAACTCGACCATCCACCCTCCAACTCCATCCTCCAACTCCAACTCCACCCTCCAACTCCAACTCCACCCTCCAACTCCACCCTTCAACTCCAACTCCACCCTCCAACTCCAACTCTACCCTCCAACTCCTCCCCCAACTGCAACTCCACCCTCCAATTGCAACTCCACCTTCCAACTCCAACTCCACCCTCCAACTCCAACTCCACCCTCCAACTCCACCCTCCAACTCCAACTCCAACTCCACCCTCCAACTGCAACTCCACCCTCCAATTGCAACTCCACCTTCCAACTCCAACTCCACCCTCCAACTCCAACTACACCCTCCAACTACACCCTCCAACTACACCCTCCAACTCCACCCTCCTACTCCACCCTCCAACTCCGCCCTCCAACTCCAACTCCACCCTCCAACTCCATCCTCCAGCTCCACCCTCCAACTCCACCCTCCAACGCCACCCTCCACCCTCCAACTCCACCCTCCAACTCCACCCTCCAACTCCACCCTCCAACTCCACCCTCCAACTCCACCCTCTAACTTCCAACTCCACCCTCCAACTCCAACTACACCCTCCAACTACACCCTCCAACTACACCCTCCAACTACACCCTCCAACTCCACCCTCCAACTCCAACTACACCCTCCAACTCCACCCTCCAACTCCACCCTCCAACTCCACCCTCCAACTCCAACTCCACCCTCCAACTCCACCCTCCAACTCCAACTCTACCCTCCAACTCCTCCCCCAACTGCAACTCCACCCTCCAACTGCAACTCCACCTTCCAACTCCAACTCCACCCTCCAACTCCAACTCCACCCTCTAACTCCACCCTCCAACTCCAAATCCAACTCCACCCTCAAACTCCGCCCTCCAACTCCAACTCCACCCTCCAACTCCAACCTCCAACTCCACCCTCCAACTCCACCCTCCACCAACCCTCCAACTCCAACTCCAACTCCACCCTCAAACTCCAACTCCACCCTCCAACTCCAACTCCACCTCCAACTCCACCCTCCAACTCCAACTCCAACTCCACCCTCCAACTCCACCTCCCAACTCCACCCTCCAACTCCAACTTCACCCTCCAACTCCACCCTCCACCCTCCAACTCCACCTTCCAACTCCAACTCCACCCTCCAACTCCACCCTCCAACTCCACCATCCAACTCCATCATCCAACTCCAACTCTACCCTCCAACTCCAATTCCACCCTCCAACTTCACCCTCCAACTCCAACTCCACCCTCCAACTCCAACTCCACCCTCCAACTCCACCCTCCAACTCCACCCTGCAACTCCAACTCCACCTTCAAACTCCAACTTCACCCTCCAACTCCACCCTCCAACTCCACCCTCCACCCTCCAACTCGAACTCCACCCTCCAAATCCACCCTCCAACTTCAACTCCACCCTCCAACTCCACCGTCTAACTCCAACTTCACCCTCCAACTCCACTCCAACTCCACTCTCCAACTCCACCCTCCAACTCCACCCTCCAACTCCAACTCGAACTCCACCCTCCAACTCCACCCTCCAACTCCAACTCCAACTCTACCCTCCAACTCCACCCTCCAACTCCAACTTCAACTCCACCCTCCAACTCCAACTAAACCCTCCAACTCCAACTCCACCCTCCAACTCCACCCTCCAACTCCAACCTCCAACTCCAACTACACCCTCCAACTCCACCCTCCAACTCCACCCTCCACCCTCCAACTCCACCATCCAACTCCACCCTCCAACTCCAACTCCACCCTCCAACTCCACTCCACCTTCCAACTCAAACTCCACCCAACTCCACCCTCCAACTCCAACTCCACCATGCTACTCCAACTCCACCCTCCATCCTCCAACTCCACCCTCCAACTCAAACTTCACCCTCAAACTCCAACTCCACCCTCGAACTCCAACTCCACCCTCCAACTCTACCCTCCACTCGACCCTCCACCGTCCGCCTCCACCCTCCCACTCCAACTCCACCCTCCAACTCGACCCTCCACCCTCCAACTCCATCCTCCAACTCCAACTCCACCCTCCAACTCCACCTTCCAACTCCACCCTCCAACTCCAACTCCACCCTCCACCCTCCAACTCCACCCTCCAACTCCAACACCACCCTCCAACTCCACCCTCCAACTCCAAATCCACCCTCCAACTCCAACTCCACCCTCTACCCTCTAACTCCACCCTCCAACTCCAACTCCACCCTCCACCATCCATCTCCACCCTCCAACTCCAAATCCACCCTCCAACTCCACCCTCCAACTCGAACTCCACCCTCCAACTCCGCCCTCCAACTCCACCCTTCAACTCCAATTTCCAACTCCACCCTCCAACTCCACCCTCCAACTCCACCCTCCAACTCCACCCTCCAACTCCAACTCCAACTCCACCCTCCAACCTCCAGCTCCACCCTCCAACTCCACTCTCCAACTCCACCCTCCAACTCCACCCTCCGACTCCACCCTCCAACTCCACCCTCCAACTTCCAACTCCACCCTCCAACTCCACCCTCCAACTCCAACTCCACCTTCCGACTCCACCCTCACCCTCCAACTCCACCCTCCAACTCCACCCTCCAACTCCACCCTTCAACTCCAACTCCACCCTCCAACTCCAACTCCACCCTCCAAATCCACCTCCAACTCCAACTCCACCCTCCAACTCCATCCTCCAACTCCACCCTCCAACTCCACCCTCCAACTCCACCCTCCACCCTCCAACTCCACCCTCCAACTCCACCCTCCAACTCCAACTCTACCCTCCAACTCCACCCTCCAACTCCACCCTCCAACTCCAACTCCAACTCCACCCTACTTTTCCACATCCACCCTCCAACTGCAACTCCACCCTCCAACTCCACCCTCCACCCTCCAACTCCACCCTCTAACTCCAACTCCACCCTCAAACTCCACCCTCCAACTCCAACTCCACTCTCCAACTCTACCCTCCAACTCCACCCTCCACCCTCCAACTCCACCCTCCAACTCCAAATCCACCCTCCAACTCGACCATCCACCCTCCAACTCCATCCTCCAACTCCAACTCCACCCTCCAACTCCAACTCCACCCTCCAACTCCACCCTTCAACTCCAACTCCACCCTCCAACTCCAACTCTACCCTCCAACTCCTCCCCCAACTGCAACTCCACCCTCCAATTGCAACTCCACCTTCCAACTCCACCCTCCAACTCCACCCTCCAACTCCACCCTCCAACTCCACCACCCTCCAACTCCACCCTCCAACTCCAACTCCACCTCACCTCCAACTCCACCTCCACTCCAACTCCACCTCCAACCTCCAACTCCACCCTCCAACTCCAACCTCCACTCCACCCTCCAACTCCACCTCCACCCTCCAACTCCACCCTCCAACTCCACCCTCCAACTCCAACTCCACCCACCTCAAACTCCAACTCTTCCAACTCCAACTCCACCTCCAACTCCACCCTCCACCCTCCAACTCCACCTTCCAACTCCAACTCCACCACTCCACCCATCCAACTCCATCATCCAACTCCAACTCTACCCTCCAACTCCAATTCCACCCTCCAACTCCACCACTCCACCAACTCCACCCTCCAACTCCACCCTCCAACTCCACCTCCAACTCCACCCTGCAACTCCAACTCCACCTTCAAACCAACTTCACCCTCCAACTCCACCCTCCAACTCCACCCTCCACCCTCCAACTCCACCCTCCAACTCCAACTCCACCCCTCCAAATCCACCCTCCAACTTCAACTCCACCCTCCAACTCCACCGTCTAACTCCAACTCGACCCTCCAACTCCACCCTCCAACTCCAACTTGAACTCCACCCTCCAACTCCACCCTCCAACCCTCCAACTCCAACTCTCCCTCCACTCCAACTCCACCCTCCAACTCCAACTAAACCCTCCAACTCCAACTCCACCCTCCAACTCCAACCTCCAACTCCAACTACACCCTCCAACTCCACCCTCCAACTCCACCCTCCAACTCCACCCCTCCAACTCACCCTCCAACTCCAACTCCACCCTCCAACTCCACTCCACCCTCCTCCAACTCAAACTCCACCCAACTCCAACCTCCAACTCCAACTCCACCCTGCTACTCCAACTCCACCCTCCATCCTCCAACTCCACCCTCCAACTCAAACTCCCTCAACTCCAACTCCACCCTCCAACTCCAACTCCATCCAACCTCCAACTCTACACTCCACCCCACTTCCACCCTCCCACTCCAACTCCACCCTCCAACTCCACCCTCCACCCTCCAACTCCACTCCTCCAACTCCAACTCCACCCTCCAACTCCACCCTCCAACCCTCCAACTCCACCCTCCACCCTCCACCTCCAACTCACCACCTCCAACTCCACACCACCCTCCAACTCCACCCTCCAACTCCAAATCCACCCTCCAACTCCAACTCACCCTCCAACTCCACCCTCCAACTCCCCCTCTACCTCACCCTCCAACTCCACCCCACCCCTCCACCATCCATCTCCACCCTCCAACTCCAAATCCACCCTCCAACTCCACCCTCCAACTCGAACTCCACCCTCCAACTCCGCCCTCCAACTCCACCCTTCAACTCCAATTTCCAACTCCACCCTCCAACTCCACCCTCCAACTCCACCCTTTAATTCCAACTCCAACCTCCAACTCCAACTCCACCCTCCAACCTCCAGCTCCACCCTCCAACTCCACTCTCCAACTCCACCCTCCAACTCCACCCTCCGACTCCACCCTCCAACTCCACCCTCCAACTTCCAACTCCACCCTCCAACTCCACACTCCAACTCCAACTCCACCTTCCGACTCCACCCTCCAACTCCAACTCCACCTCCACCTCACCCTTCACCTCCAACTCCACCCTCCACCTCAACTCCACCCTCCAACTCCAACTCCACCTCCACTCCACCCTCCACCCTCCAACTCCACCCTCCAACTCCATCCTCCAACTCCACCCTCCAACTCCACCCTCCAACTCCACCCTCCACCCTCCAACTCCACCCTCCAACTCCACCCTCCAACTCCAACTCTACCCTCCAACTCCAACTCCACCCTCCAACTCCACCCTCCAACTCCAACTCCAACTCCACCCTAATTTCCACATCCACCCTCCAACTGCAACTCCACCCTCCAACTCCACCCTCCACCCTCCAACCCCACCCTCTAACTCCAACTCCGCCCTCAAACTCCAACTCCACCCTCCAACTCCAACTCCACTCTCCAACTCTACCCTCCAACTCCACCCTCCAACTCCAAATCCACCCTCCAACTCGACCATCCACCCTCCAACTCCATCCTCCAACTTCAACTCCACCTCCACTCCAACTCCACCCTCCAACTCCACCCTCCAACTCTAGCTCCACCCTCCACCCTCCAACTCCACCCTCCAACTCCAACGCCACCCTCCAACTCCACCCTCCAAATCCACCCTCCAACTCTAACTCCACCCTCCAACTCCACCCTCCACCCTCCAACTCCACCCTCCAACTCCAACTCACCCTCCAACTCCACCCTCCACCCTCCAACTCCACCCTCCAACTCCAACGCCACCCTCCAACTCTACCCTCCAAATCCACCCTCCAACTCCAACTCCACCCTCCAACTCCACCCTCCACCCTCCAGCTCAACCCTCCAACTCCAAGTCAACCCTCCAACTCCACTCTCCACCCTCCAACCACCTCCACCCTCCACCCTCCACCCTCCACACTCCAACTCCACACTCCACCACTCCAACTCCAACTCCAACTCCAACTCCACTCCACCCTCCAACTCCACCCTCCAACTCCACCCTCCACCTCCAACTCCACCCTCCAACTCCACTCCAACTCCAACTCCACCCTCCAACTCCCAACTCCACCTCCAACTCCACCCTCCAACTCCACCACTCCACCTCCAACTCCAACCTCCACCCTCCAACTCCACCTCCACCTCCAACTCCACTCCTCCACTCCAACTCCACCACTCCACCTCCACCCTCACCTCTCAACTCACCCTCCAACTCCACCCTCCAACTCCACCCAACTCCACCTCCAACTCCACATCCAACTCCACCCTCCAACTCCAACTCCACCCCTCCAACTCCACCCCACTCCACCCTCCAACTCCACCCTCCAACTCCACCCTCCAACCTCCAACTCCCCTCCACTCCACCCTCCAACTCCACCCTCCAACTCCAACTCCACCCTCCAACTCCACTCCAACTCCACCCTCCAACTCCACCCTCCAACTCCACCCTCCACCCTCCAACTCCACCCTCCAACTCCACCAACTCCACCCACCCTCCAACTCCACCCTCCACCCTCCAACTCCACCCTCCAACTCCACCCTCCAACTCCAACTCCAACTCCACCCACTCCACCCTCCCAACTCCACCCTCCAACTCCAACTTCACCCTCCACCCCTACAACTCCACCTCCAACTCCAACTCCACCCTCCACTCCAACTCCAACATCCAACTCCAACTCTACCCTCAACTCCAATCCACCCTCCAACTCCACCCTCCAACTCCAACTCCACCCTCCAACTCCACCCTGCAACTCCAACTCCACCTTCCAACTCCAACTTCACCCTCCAACTCCACCCTCCAACTCCAACCTCCACCCTCCAACTCCACCCTCCAACTCCAACTCCACCCTCCAAATCCACCCTCCAACTTCAACTCCACCCTCCAACTCCACCGTCTAACTCCAACTTCACCCTCTAACTCCACTCCAACTCCACTCTCCAACTCCAACTCCACCCTCCAACTCCACCCTCCAACTCCAACTCGACACTCCACCCTCCAACTCCAACTAAACCCTCCAACTCCAACTCCACCATCCAACTCCACCCTCCAACTCCAACCTCCAACTCCACCCTCCAACTCCACCCTCCAACTCCACCCTCCAACTCCACCCTCCAACTCCAACTCCAACCTCCAACTCCACTCCACCTTCCAACTCAAACTCCACCCAGCTCCACCCTCCCACTCCAACTCCACCCTGCTACTCCAACTCCACCCTCCACCCTCCAACTCCACCCTCCAACTC